>NC_090029.1:21853376-22453376 GCF_037176765.1 Anolis sagrei | reverse complement strand
GGGGCTCTCAGTTGCAAGAGGCTACAGACAATGTGGTCGCTGTTGCCTGTTTTTGGTAAAAAAAAATATTTAGCTGCTTGTGCTCCTTCTGTTTTTATCAGTTTTATACTAATTTATGCAATTCTTTTGATACAAAATAGAGAAATACGCGATTTTGTTGCTATAAGTGGTATTGTTTATGTTTTAATTGCTTTTAACCTCGTTTATATTTTTAAATAAATGTTATTTAATTGTTGAATTTTTAAGGCATTGAATTTGGCCTCTGCTGTAAGCCACCTTGATTCCCCTTTGGGATCGAGAAGGGTGGGATATAAATATCTATATAAATAAAAATGTAATGTTCGTTTGTGGGATTAAAATAACTCAAAACCACTGGACGAATTGACACAAAATTTGGACACTATACCCCTAACAGACCAACGACAATAACTCAAAACCCCCTCTCAAAATATAGCGGGAAGGACTTAAAACCCCAAATAAATGATGATACAGCGCATGTGCAGAAATGACATCTCCCAGCATCCCCTAGACCAGGTCCTTTAGGAAAATGAGGATGCTCCAAATGCACTGCTTCCAAGCTGCAAGCTTTCTTCTCCTTGGATTTCATTGAGACCATCCCAATCTGTACATATTTCCTATTTCTGAACTGCAACTTCAAGCAATCCTCCAGATAGATAAGATAGATAGATTAGATAGATAGTTGGTAGTTAGATAAATCAATCAGGAAGACTGCTGGGAGTTACAGTCCAAGAATAGGTAGAGAAGGAAGAAAGGAGAAAAAGAAAAAGGGAGAGGAGGGAAGGAAAGAGGTAGAGAAGGAAGGAAAGAAGGAAAGAAGGAAGGAAGGAGAGAAGGAAAGAAAAGAGGGAAGGAAGGAAGTAAAGAAGGAAGGAAGGAGAGAAGGAAAGAAGGAAGGAAGGAGAGAAGGAAAGAAAAGAGAGAAGGAAGGAAGGAAAGAAGGAAGGAAAGAAGGAGAGGAGGAAGGAAGGAAGGAAGGAAGGAAGGAAGGAAGGAGAGAAGAAAAGAAAAGAGGGAGGGAAGGAAGGAAGGAACGAAGGAAGGAGAGAAAAAGGGAGGGAATGTTGGCCACAGCAACACATGGTGGGTATAGCGGAGTAGAAGGGGGCAAGAGAGAGAGAGGGGGAGGGGCACCCTCTGGCTGCTCTGCCCCCCCCCCCCCGGTCCCCCAATTGCACTACTGGGGACATGGTGGCAGGGTATAAATAAAGATGATGATGATGAATAATTACAGCTAGTAGTAAATAAAATAATAAACCATAGAATCATAGAGTTGGTAGAGACCTCATGGGCCATCCAGTCCAACTCCCTGCCAAGAAGCAGGAAAATCGCAATCAAAGTACCCCAACAGATGGCCATCCAGTGTTGAAAATCCATACATTGATAACAGATGGCCAATCCATACCTTGAAAAGGCAGGCCTGGCTCTTGGAAAAGAGACCTTGTGCCTTTTGGACAGAAAGGGGGTGCGGGTGGGTTGGAGGGGAGGGGTCTTCACCAGAAATGAATGCGGGGGGGGGGGGGGAGAAATAAAGCAGGCAAAGGAAGTCGAGAGGGCACACGCAACTCACTCCCCAAACCAGGCTCTGAGCTGCAATGCTTTCTTAGAAGTGGGACTGTTGGGGGGGGGGGGGAGAGAATGGAAGGCAGGAGCCCAAATGCCAGAAATGGCAGGGAGGGAGAGACTTGAGCGCCCCTTTTATTTATTTATTTACAACATTTATATGCCATCCTACTCACCCTGAAGGGGAATCAGAGCGGCTTACAAGATATATATATATATATATATATATATATATATAATAATACAATATATTACATTATTAGCAGAGCACAATATTAGTATTATATAGTGCTATATTGTACTATACCATTATATTGTAATATTACATGTAATATAAAATGCATAATTATAATATCATATTATTAGTATTATAAGTATTGTATGACATTATAATATTATAAATATTATAAATATTATATATATATATATATATATATATATATATACATTATATTATATTGTATTTTATATTATATTATATTATTAGCATAGCACAGGAGATAAGGTGGAACTTTTTCCTCCGACCTCCCCCCACACTTTTGCCCTGAAGCACAGCGGTGGGAAGGAGGGCCCCTCCCTTGGGAACCATCATCCGGGGCCCAAGAGCGGGGGGGGGGGGGGAAGAGAGAGAGAGATGGAGAGAGAGGGGGGGCGCCCTTGGCTGCTCTGATGCCCCCCCCCCCCCGCCAATCCCTAAGGGCAACGAAAGGCAAGGACAGGCCTATCCGGATCTCCCCCCCCCCCCCCGCACTGCGGAGCATAAGCCTGGGCCATGATAGATGGCGGAGGGGGGGGGGGAGAGAGAGAGAGGGAGGGGAGGAAGCGGGGGCATCGTTCTCTGCACCGGAAGGAGGGATCAGCGGGGGGGGGGCAGTGGAAGGGGGGACAGTGGGAGGGGAGGGGAGCGAACCCCCTCCTCTCCATTCCCTCCCTCCCTCTCTCCCTCCCTCTCGTTGCACCTGTCCAGGCTCCCCCCTCTGCGGCTTCAGCTTCTGCTGCTTGGGTGTCCCCCCCCCCCTTTTTTTTCTTCCTCCTCCCTCCCCCCCTCCCTGCATTTGCCGCATTGTGCGTGCCTCGGGAGCGCGCCCTGCCTCCCCCCCCCCTTTCCTCTTGGCAGCGCGCATCTGCGAGGAGGGCGTTGGCTGCCCCCCTCCCCTCCCTCCCTCCCTCCTTCTCTCTGTGCTCTCCAAGGAGATGCAGGCAGATGCGTCCCCCCTCCTTGCCTCCCTCCCTCCCGCAGGGCCTACCGATCCGCGCTTCCTTCTGCCTCCGCCTCCTCCGGCCGCCGGGGAGGAAGAGGAGGAGGAGGAGGAGGATGCCGCTGCTGATGCTGATGCCAGTCTGGAGGGGAGGGAGAGAGGGAGAGAGGGAGGGAGGGGGGCACAGAGAGAGAGAGAGAGAGAGAGAGAGAGAGGGAGGGGAGGAGCAGCAGGAACTGGCCCCGCCCCCTGCCAAAAAGAAGAAGCATCAGCATCAGCAGCGCCTCCCTCCCACACTGCAGCCCCCCCCCTTCGCCTTATTGGGGTGGGGGGTCAGGAGGGATGGCAGAGTTGAGCCAAAGGACGGAGGAAAAGGGAGGCACCACAAGAGGCAGCCGCTTGGCCAACCATTAAATCACTATTGACCCAGAGGGGACGAGTTCCAAGCCAGAGTGAGCTCCCCACCATTAATAGTCTAGCTTGCTGTTGACCTATGCAGCCCGAAACTCAGTTGCATCTGTCAAGTAGGAAATTTATTTATTTATTTAGCAGTTTTGTATAGTCACCTCCGTTCAAGGGACTCAGGCCAGTTTCCAACATCAATATTACAGACAGTCATTAAAACATCATATTCTAAATCACACTAAAACATTAAAAATAGCAAAATACAATCATATAATTACAGCGGTCAGTCGTCATCAAAAATCATTATTCGTCGTCATCCATTCATATCACAGGATCATGGCTCATTCGTCGAATACCAATCCCCAAAGCCAAGTTTAGATTTAGGTACCGCTTTAGGTAATAGTATGAAAGCTAGATCCGGAAGCTCTGAGCCTTACACTCTTTCCGTTTTCGCTCCTTCAGGAGCCCTATTTGCCCAACGCAGAATGGAATACAGATATTATAGAATTTATGTAAGAATTCTTTAATAATAATAATAATAATAATAATAATTACAACAGCACAACAACAGAGAGGAAACAAACAAGGACATCTAATCACCTCTCAACAAAAGTTTGCTCTAGGCACTGTCAGGCCATTTTATGCTAATCAAGGTGCTCAGTTGAAACATTCACTCCAGTTCCAGCAGACAAGAGTCCTTTGTCCCACCCTGGTCATTCCACAGATATATAAGGCCTTTTTCCTAGTGATTTCCAGCAGATCTCACTACCTCTGAGGACGCTTGCCATAGATGCAGGCGAAACGTCAGGAGAGAATGCCTCTAGACCAGGGATCCTCAAACTTTTTAAACAGAGGGCCAGGTCACAGTTCCTCAAACTGTTGGAGGGCCGGATTATAATTTTTTTAAAAAAATGAATGAATTCCCATGCACACTGCACATATCTTATTTGTAGTGCAAAAAACACTTAACAACAATAGATTAATTAAAATGAAGAAATTTTTTAACAAATATAAACTTATTAGTATTTCAATGGGAAGTGTGGGCCTGCTTTTGGGTGATGAGATAGGATTGTTGTTGTGTTGTTGTGTGCCTTCAAGTCGTTTCAGACTTATGTAGACCCTGAGCGAGGACTGGGTAAATGACCTTGGAGGGCCATATCTGGCCCCCGGGCCTTCGTTTGAAAACCCCTGCTGTAGACCATGGCCATATAGCCCGAAAAAACCTACAACAACCCAGTGATTCTGGCCATGAAAGCCTTCGACAATACAATAATAATAAAGTTTTGGAACACAAAACACCAGAATCATAATTGTAGAAAAGAAAAAAGTCTGGATTATTGATGTCACCATACCGGGTGATAGTCATATTGAGGAAAAACAACAGGAAAAACTCAGCCTCTATTAAGACCACAAAACGAACTGCAAAGGCTCTGGCATAAACCAGTACAGGTGGTCCCAGTGGTCATTGGCGCACTGGGTGCCATGCCAAAAGATCTCAGCTGGCATTTGGAAACAATAAACATCAACAAAATCACGATCTGTCAACTGCAAAAGGCCACCTGACTTGGATCTGCGCGCATCATTCGAAAATACATCACACAGTCCTAGACGCTTGGGTAGTGTTCGACTTGTGATTTTGTGATACGAAATCCAGCATATAGATCTCATTTGCTGTGACATACTGTGTTTTTGTGCCAGTAAAATAATAATAAACTTTATTTATAACCCACCAACATCTCCCCAAAGGGGACTCGTGGCAGCTAACATGAGGCCAGGCGCAAAATAATACAACATAGTATAATAAAATCAGACCCTAACCCTTACCCAAATCCTAAACCTTACTCTAACCCTAAGCCTAAGCCTAAGCCTTAACCCTAATCCTAACCGAAACCCTAAACCTTACCTAACCCTAACTCCTAAGCCTAATTCTAACCCTAATCCTAAGGCTTACCCTACCCCAAACCCTAAACATTACCCTAAATTTTATCCCAACCCTCCCCTCCTTTATATATTTCCACCAAATTGAAGTATATTCTCGCCCTCCGTGTGTCGCTCTTCCTTTCCCTTATTCACAACCGCCATTGCAGAATGTGCATAATGCTCAGAGCTTCCGAACTCAGCTATCATACTATCACCCCACTTTATGCAGGGAGGCTAATTTAACTAATTTATGACACCATAAACCTTCCAGCAGTGTGTGTAAGAATGACCATTAAATCACCATTGACTGAGAGGTCATGAGTTCCAAGCCAGCCCGAGTTGGAGTGAGCTCCCAACCATTAATAGTCTAGCTTGCTGTTGATCTATGAGCCCGAAAGACAGTTGCATCTGTCAAATAGGAAATTTAGGTACCACTTTATGCAGGGAGGCTAATTTAACTAATTTACAACACCATAAAAACTTCCAGCAGTATGTGCAAGAATGAGGAAGTACTCCACCAAGGACTCAGTGTCACAAGTGGACAGTGAAGTGGGAGCTTCCCCTGTGGCCAGAATTGAGCATATCCTTATGAAGCTGGAAAAGCTGGAATGTTAAATTGCCTCTGAGTCTGTCTATATCACTTATTTTATTGTGATTTTTTTTGTTGTTCTGCATTTTGTTTTGCTGTAATGTATTACCGGGCTCCCCTCTGGGGAGATGGTGGCGGGGTATAAATAAAGTTTATTATTATTATATATGTTGTATGTCTAATGGCATTGAATGTTTGCCATGCATATGGGCATGTAATCTGCCCTGAGTCCCCCATGGGGTGAGAAGGGCAGATTATAAATTCTGCAAATAAATTATTATTAATAATAATAATGTTTGCTGCATGTTGGACCTTCCTTGGATGGAGTAAAAAGGGTGGAATATAAATATTGTAAATAAATAATAAATAAATAATAATAATGTTTGCTATATGTTGGACCTTCCTTGGATGGGGTGAGAAGGGCGGAATATAAATACTGTAAATAAATAAATAAATAAATAATGTTCGCCGTAATGTTCGCTATCTTCCTTGGATAGGGTGAGAAGGGCGGAATATAAATATTGTAAATAAGTAATAATAATAATAATAATAATAATGTTCACTGTATGTTGGACCTTCCTTGGATGGGGCGAGAAGGGTGGAATATAAATATTGTAAATAAATAATAAATAAATAATAATAATGTTTGCTATATGTTGGACCTTCCTTGGATGGGGTGAGAAGGGCGGAATATAAATACTGTAAATAAATAAATAAATAAATAATGTTCGCCGTAATGTTCGCTATCTTCCTTGGATAGGGTGAGAAGGGCGGAATATAAATATTGTAAATAAGTAATAATAATAATAATAATAATAATAATAATGTTCACTGTATGTTGGACCTTCCTTGGATGGGGCGAGAAGGGTGGAATATAAATATTGTAAATAATTAATAATTAATAATAATAATGTTCGCTGTATGTTGGACCTTCCTTGGATGGGGTAAAAAGGGTGGAATATAAATATTGTAAATAAATAATTTAATAATAATAATAATAATAATAATAATAATGTTCGCTGTATGTTGGACCTTCCTTGGATGGGGTAAGAAGTGCAGAATATAAATATTATAAATAAATAAATAAATAAATAAATAAATAATGTTTGCTGTATGTTGGACCTTTCTTGGATGGGATGAGAAAGGTGGAATATAAATATTGTAAATAAATTAATAATAATAATGTTCGCTGTATGTTGGAACTTCCTTGGATGGACTAAAGATTGCAAAGACCAGGACTCAAGTCCTGTCAGGATGCGCAAAGAAAGGGAAGGTGGGAGGGAGGAGGAAAGCCAGCAGAGAGGCATGAACCTGAGCCTAGAAGAGGGGCATTTGCATATCCCCAGCCCCACAATCCTCTTTGGGGGAGGGAGCGGAGAGGTTCTCCCCAAAGGAAGGGTTGGGCATGCCTCCCCAGCCCCACCATCCTCTGCAAAGCAACACAAGGGCATGGCCTACAGACAGGAGCCAGGCCCAGGCATGTAGCCGGGGGGGGGGGGGGGCTTGAGGGGCTTCACTCCCCCCCAAAATTCTCATGGTGGCTCGCGAAAAGGCCTTACTGGTGCATTATTTAAACTGTTATGTTTATTCATATCATGATCTGATCACCATGCTCAATATATCCCATATGTATGGGGGTATCGGGGTAATGATACAAAAGGTTTGCTAGAGTAGACCCTCTTTCACTCAGACTCAGCCCCCCCAAAACTCAGCCCCCCCCCCAGAAATCCCCCCTTTTTAGCCCCCCCCCCCCAAACGAAATCCTGGCTATGGGCCTGGCCAAGCCTGCTGCACTTGGTTTTCGAGGGAGGGGTGGTGGTGGTGGAGAGACAGCCAGAAAAAAGAGACAGTCCCACCCCCCCTCTATCCCAAACCAAATGAGCCCTGTTTACAATGGCAAAGAGCTTGTATTGACCAAACAGGCACCTGGCATGACAGGCAGCAGAAGGGATGACCCTCCAAGGCCCCATCAAAGCCCTCCCGACAGATGGCCACCCAGCAGAGCCATGGAGCCGGGCCCAGCCTTCCTTCCTTTGAAAGGAAAGGAAGAGGGTGGGGAGTGACCAGGCACTGACCTCTGACCTCCGAGGAGAAGTGAGCCAGGTGCCGAGTGACGAAGAGCCTCAGCTGCCGGTCCAGCTCGGAAGGAGGGAGCTCGGCATCCCACGAACGAAGGCCTGGACATGGGAGAAAGGACACCCCCCGTCACTGCACTGACGCCGCAAGCCAAGCTGGGCCCATCCCTCTGCGCTTCCCTCCCTCCCTCCTCCGCCTCCCCGCCGCTCTCCAGGGTGCTGAAGAGGCCTCACCGCGCTCCAAGCCCCTCCGCACCGCCTCCCGCTCCTCCTCCGAGCCGACCTCCCCGATCACAGCCAGCAGGGCCCGGCGGCCCCCGACGCCTCCCCGAGGATGCTCTTCCGCCGGCAGCGCAGTCCCCATGGCAACCGGCTGCTCCCACCCGGAGCCGCAGCGCAGCACTCACTCACTCACTCCCGGCTGCCCCCCCTCCTCCCGCGCGCCGCTATTAAAGGGCCCGCAGCAGCAGCAGGAGGCGGGGCGGACGCGAAGGGGGCGTGGCGTCGGTCACTTAGCTCCGCCCCTAATACCTCTCTCCCCCTCCTTCGACCCAGTGTTGCTAGGGTAACTCCGAGGGAGGGATGAAGGGAGACTAACTCTTAAAAGGCCAGCAGCAGCAGGAGGAGGCGGGGCGGAGGCGAAGGGGGCGTGGCATCGGTCACTTAGCCCCGCCCCCTAATTCCCTTTCTTCCTCGACTCAGTTTTGCCAAGGAAATAAGAGAGACTGACTCCTTTCTTCCCTCCTCCCTTGCGCCGCTCTTAAAGGGCCCGCAGCAGCAGCCTGGAAGCGAAGGGGGCGTGGCATCGGTCACTTAACCCCGCCCCTAATTCCTCTCTCTCCCCCCCCCTTCTACCCAGTGTTGCTAAGGAAACCCCGAGGGAGGGAAGAAGGGAGACTAACTCTTAAAAGGCCCGCAGCAGCAGGAGGCGGGGCGGCCGCGAAGGGGGCGTGGCTTCGGTCACTTAGACCCGCCCCCTAATTAACTTTCTCCCTCGACGCAGTGTTGCCAAGGAAAGACTAACTCCTTTCCTCCCTCCTCCCTCGCGCCGGTCTTAAAGGGCCCACAGCAACAGAAAGAGGCGGAGCGGACGCAAAGGGAGCGTGGCGTCGGTCACTTAGCCCCGCCCCTAATTCACTCTTTCTTCCCCCCCTTCGACCCAGTGTTGCTAAGGAAACCCCGAGGGAGGGAAGAAGGGAGACTAACTCTTAAAAGGCCGGCAGCAGCAGGAGGAGGGGGGCGGCCGCGAAGGGGGCGTGGCTAAGTGACAGAAGCCACGCCCCCTAATTCACTTTCTCCCTCGACCCAGTGTTGCCAAGGAAAGAAGAGAGACTGACTCGTTTCCTCCCTCCTCCCTTGTGCCGCTCTTAAAGGGCCCGCAGCAGCAGGAGGAAGCGGGGCGGACTCGAAGGGGGCGTGGCGTCGGTCACTTAGCCCCGCCCCTGATTAACTTAGCTCCGCCCCTAATTCCTCTCTTTCCCTCCTTCGACCCAGTGTTGCCAAGGAAACCCGAGGGAAGGAAGAAGAGAGACTAACTCCTTTCCTCCCTTCTCCCTCCTCCCTCGCGCCGCTCTTAAAGGGACCGCAGCAACAGAAGTAGGCGGGACGGACGCGAAGGGGGCGTGGCGTCGGTGACTTAGCCCCGCCCCCTAATTCACTTTCTCCCTCCTCGACCCAGTGTTGCCAAGGAAACCCTGAGGGGAGGGAAGAAGAGAGACTGACTCCTTTCCTCCCTCCTCCCTCGCGACGCTCTTAAAGGGCCCGCAGCAGCAGAAAGAGGCGGGGCGAACGCGAAGGGGGCGTGGCGTCGGTCACTTAGCCCCGCCTCCTAACTAGTTTTCTCCCTCGACCCAGTGTTGCCAAGGTAACCCTGAGGGAGGGAAGAAGGGAGACTGAAAGGGTCCGCAGCAGAAGGAGGAGGCGGGGCAAACGTGAAGGGGGCGTGGAATCGGTCGCTTAGCCCCGCCCCTAATTCACTTTCTCCCTCGACTCAGTGTTGCCAAGGAAACCCCGAGGGAGGCAAAAAATGAGACTAATTCCTTCCCTCCCTCCTCCCTCGCGCCGCTCTTAAAGGGCCCGCAGCAACAGAAGTGGGCGGGGCTGACGCGAAGGGGGCGTGGCGTCGGTCACTTAGCCCCGCCCCCTAACTAGTTTTCTCCCTCGACCCAGTGTTGCCAAGGTAACCCCGAGGGAAGGAAGGAGGGAGACTGACTCCTTCCTTCCCTCCTCCCGCGCGCCGCTCTTAAAGGGCCCGCAGCAGCAGAAGGGGCGTGGCATAAGTCGTTTGGCCCCGCCCCCTTCCCGCTTTACCTAGTCCTAGTGTTGCCAAGGAAACCCGGAGGGAGGGAGGGAATGAGGGAGGCCGTTCAGGGAAGCAAGCGAAGGGATGTAAAGCGCCGGCACCTGTTTGTCCTCTGAGTCGTGCTCCCCGCGGCCCTTGGCGGCGAGTGAGGAGAAGGAGGCGGGGCCTGGCGTCGCCGTGGCAACCCCCGCCTCCCCCTCGCGCTTCCCCAGGGGCGGGGCGCGGTTGCTCCTCCTCCTCCTCCTCCCGGCATGCTTCGCGCGCACCTCTCTCCCTCCCTGGCGAACATGGAGGCCGCGGAAGGAGGAGGTTTGGGTGAGGCGGGGGCCTTGTCCGTGCCCTTCGCGGCCGAAGGAAGGTGAGGACGGGGGAGAAGGGAGTGGGCGAGGATGGAGGGGCCAGGGCCTACGAAGCCCCCTCCCCTCCACACCCCCCTCCCCCCTGCGGTGACCCCTCCCCCCCTTGTTTGGAACCACCTTCAGGCCCCGCCCCCCTCGCCCCCCCAAAGGGATCCCTGAGGGAAAGGGAGGGGCGTGGCTTAGCAGGGGGTTCAGCCCCGCCCTTTGACCCCTGGATCCCAGCCACGCCCCCTCCATCCTTTGTTTGCATGCTTTGTTTTGAACCCACAGAGGAGCCCCCCCTCCTTCTGGGGAAGAAGGAGGAGAAGAAAAGGAAAATGGGGGGAATGGGGAGGCGGTGGGCCTCGCCCCACAAAGCCTTGCAGCCCCTCTGCCGGAAGAAGAAGAAGGAGGAGGAGGAGGAGGAGGTGAGTCCTGAAGGCCGGTGGGAATGGGGAGGGATTCCTAGAAGGGTGTCCTACACTGAATGCACTAAATGGAGTCCAGTGCTAGGCATTTATTTAATTTAATCTTCTATATAAATAAAAATGTAACGTTTTATTTGAGCAATTTATTTGAAAACACAGAAATGCTAGACCACTCTCACAACCACCATGTCAGACTATACAGAGAAGCCATTGAAATACACAAGCATGTGGACAATTTCAACAGAAAGGAGGAAATCATGAAAATGAACAAAATCTGGCTCCACTAAAATTGCAACAGCACAACAACAGAGAAGAAACAAACAAGGACATCTCATCACCTCTCAACAAAAGTTGGCTCCAGTCACTGTCGTGCCATTATATGCTAATCAAGGTGATCAGTTGAAACATTGACACCTAGCTCCAGCAGACAAGAGTCCTTTGTCTCACTATGGTCATTCCACAGATATATAAACCCATTTTCCTAGTTCCAACAGACCTCTGAGGATGCTTGCCATAGATGCAGGCGAAACGTCAGGAGAGAATGCCTCTAGACCAGAGGTCCTCAAACAGACCTCACTACCTCTGAGGATGCTTGCCATAGATGCAGGCGAAACGTCAGGAGAGATTGCCTCTAGACCAGAGGTCCTCAAACATTTTAAACAAACTGTTGGAGGGCCAGATTATAATTTGAAAAACCATAGGAATGAATCCTATGCACACTGCACATATCTTATTTGCAGTGCAAAAAACACTTTAAACAATACAATAATTAAAATGAAGAACAATTTTGACAAATATAAACTTATTTGTATTTCAATGGGAAGTGCAGGACTGCTTTTGGCTGATGAGATAAGATTGTTGTTATTGTGACCTTTCAAGTCGTTTTAGACTTAGGTTGACCCTGAGCGAGGGCCAGGTAAATGCCCTTGGAGGGCTGTATTCGGCCCCCGGGCCTTAGTTTGTGGACCCCTGCTCTAGACTATGGCCATATAGCCCGAAAAAACCTACAACAACCCAATGTAATGTTTGTGGAATTAACATAACAAAAAACACTGGACAAATTGACATCAAATTTGGACACAATACACCTATCAGGCCAACAAGTAAGCATCACTCATTAAAACGCTGAAAAACACAACAGAAGGAACATAAAAAGCCAAAAAACTTCAAAAAATACATTACAGTGCATGCACAAAACCACATCTATAAATATACACATGCATACACACACACAAAACACATAGAGACTGGGTTACAGCAACACATGGCAAGGGACGGCTAGTATATAAATAAAAATTAATGTTCGTTTGTGGGATTAACAGAACCCAAAACCCACTGGATGAATTTTCATCAAATTTGGATACAAGACAGCTATAATACGCAGTAAGATGTAGGTAAAGGGCTACGTAAAGATAGATGTTGTCCCTCGACATTCAGTCTAGTCGTGTCCAACTCTGGGGGGTGGTGCTCACATCCATTTCTAAGCCAAAGAGGTGGCATTGTCCATAGACACCTCCAAGGTCATGTGGCCAGCATGATTGCATGGAGCACCATTATCTTCCTATTGATCTCACATTTGCATGTTTTGGACTGCTAAGTTGGCAGAAACTGGGGCTAACAGCGGAAGCTCACCTTGCTCTCTGGATTTAAACCATCAATCTTTCGGTCAGCAGCTTCAGAAGCTCAGCGGTTTAACCCGCTACAACACCAGGAGTGCTAGAAGAGTGTTATTCCCTGATCCCCTCTCCCCCCCCCCCCCCACCTTCCTCTGCAGAACCCTCCTTTGGCTCCTCCTCACAGCTGCCCTGGGGGGCCCTGGAGCTTTCCCAGAGCCAGGATCTTCTGGGAGGAAGTGGAGAAGGAGCTGGAATAGGAAGCAAGGAGGAGGAGGAAGAGGAGAGCCTGAGTCTGAAGGCAGCAGCCAAGGAGGAGAATGGAGGCATATGCCAGGAGAGACAAGACTCGCCAGGCCCCTCAGGAGCCACCAAAGCTGCCCAGGAGAGAGAGCACAGCAACATCAAGGAGAAGGAGGAGGAGGAACACCCCCAGAGCTGTGGTAAGAGAAGGTGTTTGGGGTGGAGCAAGCAGGCCTCTCAGGGTGCAGGGATGAGGCCTCCTCTCTTGCAAGGGAAATGAACTAGGAAGGGCTTCTCAGAATGCTTCCTTTGAGCATCCTTCACCTTTTCTGCATCTGAGATCCTTGGAGCTCTCCAGTGGTCTCTCTGCAAAAGTGGTTTTTTTGTGGGGTGGGGTTGCATAAGGTGAACACAGCAGCGACAGCACTTCCTCTGCAAATGGTGGCAGGGCCACTGTCTCATGGCCTCTGCATGCGTGGAGAGGGTTTCCAAGCACAAAGTGGGCAGGAGGGGGAGGGGCTTGCTTGGGGCCCCCAGAAGCTCTTGGGAAACCAGGCAAAGGAGCCATCTCTCCTGTGGTCGGCCCTGAAGCGGGTACAGCTCTTCCTTTGAGAAAGCAGTTCTTAGGCTGCAAAGCACACAGCTTTTCCAGGGATTGAGTGCTGGGCTTTTAAGTTAAGGAACTACCCGTGAGGGCAGCTCCCCTCTCTGCTTGCATTTTTAGAAAGTGTCCTTTTGTAATGAATCGATGAAACACCTGCTCCACTTTCCCTGCGCACTGCCAGGTGCTGTTTCATGCAGAACACTTCCTGGGCTTTGTTCCTATGCTGCCTCCAGTTTTGAGGTTAAGAAAGAGAAAAAGAGGGGCTTGAGCACTGGGCAGCTTTCTCTTCTTTTTGGGCAGAGATGCAAACATTCCTTCAGTATACAATATATACTTCAATATATACGTTTGCCCCCCAAAATTGTGTGAAAACTTTCAAATAATGGTCCCTAAATGACTTCTGGTGGTGTGAGAAGTATGTCCACTACATTTCAGAGGACCATTTAAAAAAAACCAAAAAACTATAGAAAGTGAGCAGGAAGTTGTTCTTTTATTTCCTGTTGTGAAGAAAAAAACCCACCTGTGCCTAAAATGGCTCAGAAGACTGCCCCCCCCCCCCCATGGTGAGACTTCAATATTTAATTTGTGATTTGATAATATCATCACTTCTGGAATGTTAAAGTTATAGTTTATGCGAACAGTAATTACAAACGGAGTTTATGTATGAAATGTTTCATTTTTTTGTTATAAGCAGAGTTGAAAACCTTTAGCTGGCAAGAATTGTAGGGAATGCCTTTGGTCTTGCCAATTTATGGGGAACAGTTAGTACGCTTTCAGTGGGTCAGAATATCTCGGGTACTTTCACAGCAAGAAGTGGACACACAGACTCCAGTACTGGATTTTATCATAGCTCTATATTGATTACACAGACAAAGGGGAAACATCACATACACTCTAAATTTACTCATAATCCATTCATTCACTCATTCACACTCACCACCCTTTGTCATTCAGTCCATCAGGCTTCTTGGGAGGAAGAAGGCGGGTGTTCAAATGCTACATTCCTTGCAGATCTGGTATAGTTTGAAAAAGGAAAGAGGTCTCCTTTTGTAGAACTTTTTGTTGTTGTTACCCATTTACTTGGTTGTTTAGATAATCAGTCATTCAGCTCAGACTTGCTGGAGCCTCATCTATCCCAGAACAGATAAGTTGCTTAACTTCTTTATAAGGTAAGGCTGCCTTTGACTATCTAAACAGGTGTTGTTTACACCAAACGTTCTCAGGTCAGTCCTCTAGAATTCTCCTTAGCACTTTTCATGCCACAGTTAATTACTTCTTCACCTCCTCCATAATGCCATTTTCCAGGTTCCAATTTTTAGATGGTATCTTCAGCCTTGCCAGGCCTTAATAGGCCCTTATCCAAACCCCAATCCTACAATTTCATTCATTCCATTCATCGCAATGCCTCCATTCCTGACTGTGGGTCTCTGGGTTGTTTTGTGTTTGCCCTACCAGCAGGTGGAGGAGGTGTGGCAGCAGGGGGTGAGGTGACAGGATCGGGGAGAGGCAGCCCTGAGAGGTAAATAAATGCCTGCTTTCCTCCTTCCCTCCCTCTTTTGTGCATGATGGTCTGGAGCCCTTTCCCTGTCGAAAGGGGCACTGATGCTCTCCAGGTTCCCAAGTGCCCCAACTTCGGCAGTCTTTAGGAGGAGCCTGAAAACGTGGTTGTTCCAGTGTGCCTTCCCAGAATAAGGAAATACTCTCAGCAATAGGTCCTCTAAATGCACTTTATAATTGATTTAGGATTGTTTGATCGCCCCTCTCTTGCCGAAAATTCTATCTTAGTATATTACCTTGCTCATGCCCAGCATTATTTTTTAATTTTTAATTATCACATTTGGCCCAGCCATAGGTTTTTAAATGCTTGTTGTTACTGTTACTGTTTATTGTTTATTTTTGTCTATGAGATTTATTTTGATTATTTTGTATTGATGTTTTGTTATTGCTTTTATTATTGTTGTTCTATGGGCTTGGCCTCATGTAAGTCCCTTAGGGAGATGGTGGCGTGGTATAAATAAAGATTATTATTATTATTATTATTATTATTATTATTATTATTATTATGTGAGAAGAGGGCAGATTTGTTTTTCTGGTGAAACAACTGGAACACCAGGGCCCCAGAAAGGAGCATACCTGCTTGCTCATGATGATTAATCCATCATCTGACTGGTGTGTCCTTGTTCCTTACAAATATTGGGCTTCTGGGCTTCTTTTCCACTTGGGTTGGCATTTGTCCAGAGTCCCTGCTGTGCCCAAACACCTTCTCCTCTACAACCCCAACTGTAAGGAAGGGAGGAAAGAGGGAAGGAAGGAAGGAAGAAAGGAAGGAGCAGTTTCTTCCTTCTTCAGAGGAGAGTGAATGTCAGACTCTGGAAGATCCTGGAGTTAAAATCAAGCTCACAACAATAAAATGCTGGAGACAAGTGGTTTCTTCCTTCTTTCCACAATCCTAAAAAGACAGTTCTAAAGTTTTCCTGCTCAAAACTCCCATCCAGCCCCTACTGGCCAAATACTGTGCTCACAGTCTGTTAACTGCAATTTCAGTTTCCCCTCACAAAACAGTTGTCTTATCTGCACTACCTTCCTCAACTGTACCCAGCCTCCTTCTCCCCACCTCCCTTATTTATGGCAGAGAACCAAAGCAGCCAGTTCCAGGCTGATACAGTGATCCTGATGGAGAAAAGGGTTGCGGGAGGGAGCAATGCATCTTCTGCAAAGCCCCAGGCAATAGGAATTAGGAAAGAGGTGCTCACAGAGCCATAATTGCACCATGCTCTTAGGTCAGGCTCCTTGCTGAGTGGCATCCCCAACCTTCTGTCCCACCACAAAGAAGAAGAAACCCATCGTCCCTCTTCTCCCAAAGCGCCTGGAGCGGATGGTCCCCCTGGCTGGCAGTCTCAAGAGGCAGAGCTTGAATCCACACAAGAGGATCTCTTTGGCCAGTGTCATAGTGGTATGGCAGGGGAATGTGAGGGTTTGAAAGCCAGGTGGAGGACCTGTCCTGCCTGGGGCTTGGGGAGGGGATTATTGCAGAAGCCACCAAGCCCCCCCCCCCCCAGATGTGGGCCGGAATCCGTTGAGCTGTGCTTGATGCTGGGTTCCGTCTTCTCTGGCTTCGCTCCAGACAGCAGCTGCATTGGACCCGTCGCAGACGAGGCTGGCCCTCTCGCTCCTACTCCTGCTGATCCGCTGCAGGTCCTTCACCTCTCAGGACAGGGGCCACTCTCTGGGTAAGTGCCATCCCCACCAGTTCCTGCCTTTTGCTCTGACCAGTGATGGGATGTCTGTTCCTGGATATTTCCACATTTTCCTTTTTCCTTCCTGCTGCTGCTGAGTACGGTCCCTCTCCACTCTAGCCAGCTTGGCCCAAAGCAGTGGATTACAGGTGTTGCAGTTCTCTGGGAGGCTTAATGTTTCCCATGCCAGCCACGTTGGTTGGTTCTTTAATTGTGTTTGTCCATGAAAAAGCTTTCTCTCAGCCTCTGTACCTCTGGAAAGGGTTTGCTCAGATGTTTTGGCTGGAGATTGCCTTTCTCTAGTGATTCAGTGCATATGGAAGGATGAGAGTGCAGCCGTGTGCTGTTCCCTTGCAGCTGTGTTTCAGAGCCTGCTCTGCCGTCTTGCGGTGTCTGGGAACCCGTCCCTCTCATCGTCCCACGAAGCCCAACAAATTCCTGTACAGGAGGTATTTTTCCTTTCCTTTCTGCAGGGAAACTTTGGATTGGCTTAGTTGGGCTTTTAATTCTGAGGCAGACAGAATTTGGGTTCTCTTTTCCTTTTGAAGCACTGACGCCTAGGGGTAAGGTGTGAATGAAGCAAGTCCTTCTTCCCCCATTCTCCTCTTTTGCAGCCGGGAAGCAGGAAGAGGACTCGGCGGAGGCGCTGCCCCAGGCCCCCAGCCCCCTGTCTCCCACATCCGTTCCCATCCCATCCCTGCCAGACTTTTCCCATGTGAGTGATAGTTCCCTTGTGATAGAGGTGTTTGTGTGCCAAGCTTCTCCTTCTCCTTTGAGACTTGCTTTGGGAGATGGTAGAGGGGTCCCAGCCTTTGTCCCCCAGTGGGGCTTTGTGTGCCTTTCTCTCCCACTTGTAGATGTGGCAAAGGTCCACCTCGGCCCAGATGTGATCTTTCTGGTCTGACACCTTTGTGTGCACTGAGGGTGCTTCTTGTTCTGGGGCTGAGACCAGCTATGAAGGCCACCATGGGAGTGGGGATGGGGCATGCCCCAGGCAAGTCTGCTTTGAGTTACAAGAGTGGGTTTCCTTCCTGGGGTGGATTGTGTCTGGCAAAATGAGCTGGACTGCCGCCACAGCAGGAGCCGGTGCTCGCCTTAGACTAGCCTTGTTTTACCCTCTAGGACACCTTTCTTCCAACTCCAAGCTTGGAGCAGGGGTCCAAGGCACAAGCAGAGAAAGGCAGCTCTGGTGTGGTTGCTTTGCCAGCAGCTGGGAGCTTAGAAGCGCCTGAGGTGGAAGCCGAGGTCCTCTCCAGCCTGGCGGAAGGCCCCATTCTGCAGCTTCCAGGTGAAGCCTGTGTTTTGGCCCTTTCTGAGAGTGAGTGCAGCCGGTCTGCTGAGATGGAGGGACAGAGCGTGATGCTGCCAGAGGAAGGGGCGGAACCATATTCCGGAGAGAGACCTGCCCAGACCATTGGCCCCAGCCAGCATCTGCTGAGCGCAGACAGTCAGAATCTGCTTTATGGCCCTTCTAAAGACCTGTCTCCTGTCCAAGATGGGGATGGGGGGACTGTCAGGAATCAGGGCTGCCTGGAGGATCCCTTCATTGGGGAGGGAGAGGCCATCCCAGAGGTGCCTCGGGAGGAGGAGCCACAGGAAGCTATGTTGCTAAGTGGAGGAGTCACTTCCCAAGAAGAACAGATGACAGGACAAATTGGATGCTCTGCAGAACCTCTGGACATAGTTCCGCTGGCGGCTGGAGAGATGGCCACAGCGGACCCTACAGAAGAACCCCCTGGCCAGGCCCCGTTTTTTACCAGCCCTGGGACAGCACTGCAACTTTCTAGTTCCCAGAGTCCTCCAGCTGAGGGCCCAGAGGGCCCAGGACCCCTGAGCACGGAGCTTCCTGCAGGCCAAATGAAGGAGGCTTCAGAGGAGGAGGAGAGTGCTGTGCTGCCCAGGATGGCCCAGCAGGAGCCAGACGAAGCTATGTCGGCAGCCTGTTCGGCACAGAGCAGCGACGAGGTGCCAGCAGCCTTGCCTGGAAGCCAGCCAGGGACCAGCAGTAAGGAGATCATGATGGGCCACCTGCCTGGGAAGCAGGAGGAAGAGGCAGCAGCAGGAGCAGCCGAGGGGGCTGAAGAGGGGCAGTGGAGCCAAGCCCCCAATCCCTCAGCTGACCTGGTGGTTGGTGAGTGTCTTGAGGGTCTGTCTATCGGTGAGATCCACATCAGCCTGGCACCAGTGCTTCCCGGCTCCTCCCTGCCTGGTTCCCCCTTCTACCTGGGTCTAAGGTTGCTGCCCCCTCCCCCCCCCCCCCCCCCAGCGATAGCTGAGCTCTGTCTTATGTTCCAGAAGGCCCCTCCTTCCAAAAAGAGGGATCAGCGGCGCTTCCTCCTCTGGCAGGCTTCACTCCGCCCCTCATTGGCCGGCTGAAGAGGACTCCCCGGCACAGCACTCCCAATGGTGAGTGGAAGGCGAGGGAGCGGCTGTGACACAGGTCCCTCCTGGGCTGCTGCAGACAGGTGTGGGCTGTGTGAGGCTTGGCCAAAATGTGCTATGGGCGTTGTCAGACTGACTCAAAAAGCCAGCTCCAACTCCCAGTTGCTCTTTGCTGGTGGGTGCAGAGGGGGGGAGGTCTCTTCCTGTTCTGTGAGCTCTGTGTGAGAAGCTGGGCTGGGCGTCTTGCCTGTTTTATTCCAGAGGTTGGGGGCTGCCCAGACAGCAGCATTGCCACCAGCAACATCACGGCTGAAAGTGCCCATGCAGTGACTCTGGAGAGTCCTCTGGCCTCGGCAGAGATGGAGGAGGAGAGCGGCCAAGGGGCAGCCGGACGGGGTGGCCAGGAAGTGGAGGCAGCGGAGGAGAAGCTGTCCTTGCAGATGGGCCTGGGGACCCCAGTGGCCGAAGAGAGCGAGGGCTCCCTGCCCTTCAGCCTGGAGAGTAAGGGAGGTGGTTTTGTCATGGAAGGCAATCTCTATGGGTTGGGGAGAGGGTTCTGTGTGTGGGATATGATGGTCAGCCTGCTTGAGGGGCTGGGGACTCTAGCCCGAAGAGAGATAATAGGTCTTCTGATCCCTCCTTGAGGTCTCTTTGTCTTTTTCACCATTTCTCAGAACCTGCAGCCGATCGAGAGAAGAATGGGTCTCTCCCGGGAACTGTTTCCAGGTAACATCAAGCTTACGGGAATTGAAAACAAGGGATGACTTTGTGGCATTTTAAAGGCTAATGGGATTGAGCATAAGCGGGTGGGGGTGGGGGGGTGGGGGTGGAATAATTTTGGGTCCCTGGAGTTGCTGGGAGTGTGGAGTTGCCCTCGGATGTAGAGACGGTTCCCAATGGCCAAGCGTAAAGTGAAGACTTGCGGCTTTGGCTCAGGTTCTGTGCCATGCACAGTTAGTGCCACCAAAACCTGTTGGTGAACTTGAGGCACTTTGTTGGCATGCTGCCCTTCCCTCTGAGCCCCTCCCTCCCTTTGCTCACAGGGCTCAGAAAATGCCCTCCGTCTTTGCTCGTGTCTATGAAGCCCTGCATGCCGGCCAGCCTCAAGGTCCAAAGCGGCCAAGCTCACCATTCAGGCAAGTCAGTGGGGAGCCTTTTGCCCCATGGACTCACTGTTACACTCCCCTGCAGTATGGATTCAGATTCCAGCCCAGGAGGCAGGCTCTTCCCTTTCTAGAGGCGGTCCTGTCTGGACGACAGAACTATGTCTCCTCCTGCTTCTTTGCCCCTCCAGCCCCCCAGGCATTGGAAGAGAGGAGACTGGAAGGAAGGGAGCACCAGGAAGCACAAGGTTCCCCTGAGACTGTCTCCCTTCAAAGGGCATGACAACTGGAGGTCCCTTGGACTTGGCGCTTCCCTCCCCTCCTGCAGCAAGTTTTGACCTAGCGATGTGAGAGACAGGTGCCCAGAGATTGGGGGGGGGGGGGCGACGACAGGGAGGGCAGTTCCTCCAAATCCGCATACAAGCACAAGTATGGATTAGCCCTAGTAAAGTCACAATTCCTTTATTGGGAGGGGGACAGTGGGGTGGAAGACTGCTTGCTTTATTCTGGTGTGGCTCCAATTGGTTCCAGGGGAGACCTGTTCCATTTCCCAAATTCCCGGGAGGAAGAGGAGGAGAGGAACGAGAAGGAGGAACCTGTACCTGGGGTCAGGCAGAACACAGAGCGGCTGGGTACCCAGTCTTGTGGGCAGGCACTGCATGGAGACGGCCCAGATGGATGTCCTGAGGAGGAGGAGGTGGAAGAGGCCATGGAGACAGAAACTGTGGGGGTGCAAGAGGGGGAGGCCGGGCAAAGGGAAGCAAAGGGACCGGGCACTCCCCTCCCTGCAAAAGGGAGTGATCCCACCCACAGCCCCAGGCCTCCCCCCAGCAGTGGGATCCGAGACCCAGCAAGCATTGTGTCTGTGGCCACACAGACGAGGGCTTGCGTTCGGGCGGAAGTGGGCACCAGCATGGCCCAGGTTCAGCCTGAAATGCATGATGCGGAAGTGCAGACAGAAGAGGGGCAGAGGGGAACTCCCGGCAGGGCACAGACGACAGAGGTGCCACACAACCAGGTGAGGAGGAGCACGGATGCATTTATAGCACATTGGTCATCTTACTGGGCTATCCTGGGGATGGAAAGGAAATGCGTTTCTTTTCTGGGCCTTCCCTTTCTCCAGAAAGATGAGGAAGACTTGACTTCACCCTGCCAGCCAAAAGTCAATGTCTTGCAGCGCCATGTGCGGACCATTCGTGAAGTGCGCACTGTTGTGACACGGGTCATCACAGAAGTCTACTATAAGGATGGGGCTGAAGTGGAGCGCAAAGTGGTTGAGGTGAGCCTTCAAGGACTCTGCTGTTGGATTCTGCTCCTTTGTGGCCCAGATCTGATTGCAGGGGCTCCTTGGCTTAGATTTGGTGATTTTCTCAAGGAGTCACCCTTCCCCATCTTCTAGCCCTGAGGGGAGAATAGCAGGGCAGCTGATCTCTGCTCCCTTTGTGGTGATAAAGGAGGACTGCCCCGCTGCTTTCTATGGTGGCTCCCTGCCTTTATGAAGGATGGGCTGAGTGTTGTGGTCTCTGTAAAACAGCAAGCCCGACCTTGTTGCCATTCTCCCTGAATGCTGTCCTTCCTTTCTCGGTTCCAGGAAAGTGAGGAGCCTGTTGTAGAACGCCAAGAGTCCGAGGTGGCTCTCTCTCCGTCCCGCACAGCAGGATCCTCTTTGACCCCTGGAGACCTGGGGGACATCAGCTCCTTTTCCTCCAAGTCCTCTGGGCCCCAGCAGGCCTCCAGTGGAGGGAGCGGTGCCTCCTCCTTCATCAACAGTGGCATCATCGCTGGCCAAGGAGTGGGGCCCCAAGACTCTCTCTTGCCAGGTGTCAGAAAGCCCAGGTGTGTTGGGGCCCTGCAAAGGAGAGGAAGGGTCCCCGGGTTCCTTGGGGTCAAGGCTGGGCACATCTTTGCCAAAGCTAAGTGGGCCTTTTCCCCCAGCCCCAGGAAGGGAGGACTGCTGACCCAGCGGGACCACAGAGCAGCTGAAAGGCACCAGGAGGAGGAAGGTCTGGAAGGGAGTGCGAGGCCGGTGCACCGTGGGCAGGGGAGAAGGGCCCGCCCTGCAGCACGAGGCACAGGGAAGAGGTAGGGCCAAAGGATAGACCGGGGTGGGGATCTTTTGGGGTGCAGGGAGAGTGAGGCTCAGGAGCTCAGCAGCCCTCTCCCCCTCTCTTTATCTCCACAGGGGCAGCGCATCCGTGACGGAAAACCACTCTGTGCCTCCGCCCGAGGCTTCTCTCCATTGCCGCAGCGGCTCTCCCGAAATCCCTCTGCAGGAGCCGCCCCCTCCCCACTCGCCCTCCTCCTCCTTGCCCTCCTCCCCCTCTAAGGACAGCCTTGTGGGCCTCAGGGTGGTGGCCAAGTGGTCCTCCAATGGCTACTTCTACTCTGGCACCATCACCCAGGACGTGGGGGGCACCAAATACAAGCTGCTCTTTGATGACGGCTATGAGTGTGAGGTCCCGGGGCGGGACATCCTCCTCTGCGACCCGCTCCCCCTGGAGACCGAGGTGACGGCCCTCTCGGAGGACGAGTACTTCAGCGCCGGTAGGGAAGGGCCCCTGCCAAAGTGACGAATAGATGGGGAGTGTGGAGAGGTCTCCTGGGCAACCCTGATGTTCCATTTCATTGTTGCAGGGGTGGTGAAAGGCCACCGGCAGGAGCTCGGGGAGCTCTTCTATTGTGTGGAGAAGGACGGGCAGCAGAAGTGGTACCGACGGGCGGCCGTCATCCTGTCCCTGGAGCAAGGGAACAGACTGAGGGAACAGTTTGGGCTGGGCCCCTTCGAGCCCCTCACCCCTTTGGCAAAGGCTGCCGACATCAGCCTCGGTAAGGAGTGGGTGTGGAGGGTGGGGATGGGGGCTCCCCGTTGCTGAGCTCTGGGGAAACAACTGCCTCCCCCCCCCCCCAATGGAAAGCCAGAGAAGTTGGGGTGGAGTGTGCCGCTCTCACCCTGCTTCCAGACCCCTTCTCCTTCTCCTCCTAACCTGCCTGGCCTGCCGTTCGGTCTAGACAACCTTGTGGAGGGGAAACGGAAGAGACGCAACATGGGCTCCCCGGGCCCTTCCCTCCGGACGGGGCTCCTCCTCCGCAAGGCTCCAGACAGCCCCCAGTCACCTCATCGTAAGAGGAAACTGGCCTCCTCAGATGGGGAGCAGTCGCCTGCCAAGCGAGGACGCAAGGCAATTCTCCCCACGACGACAGCGTCAGGTAAGGTTCTGCTGGGACCCCGGGGCAGGTAGAGGTTGAGGAGAGGGGCATGCCTGCTCCCAAAGTCCAAGTGGGAAAACTAGCCCTTCAGGGTCACCAGAAGAGAGCCCTGTCAGAAATATTAAAATTTGACTGGGCAAGCCAAAGCTAGTGTCGTCCTGAGGAGAGTGAGCAGGCCGAAGCCTGTTAAGAGTCAGCGAGCCAAAGCTAGTGTCGTCCTGAGGAGAGTGAGCAGGCCGAAGCCTGTTAAGAGTCAGCGAGCCAAAGCTAGTGTCGTCCTGAGGAGAGTGAGCAGGCCGAAGCCTGTTAAGAGTCAGCGAACCAAAGCTAGTGTCGTCCTGAGGAGAGTGAGTAGGCCGAAGCCTGTTAAGAGTCAGCGAGCCAAAGCTAGTGTTGTCCTGAGGAGAGTGAGCAGGCCGAAGCCTGTTAAGAGTCAGCGAGCCAAAGCTAGTGTTGTCCTGAGGAGAGTGAGCAGGCCGAAGCCTGTTAAGAGTCAGCGAACCAAAGCTAGTGTCGTCCTGAGGAGAGTGAGTAGGCCGAAGCCTGTTAAGAGTCAGCGAGCCAAAGCTAGTGTCGTCCTGAGGAGAGTGAGCAGGCCGAAGCCTGTTAAGAGTCAGCGAACCAAAGCTAGTGTCGTCCTGAGGAGAGTGAGTAGGCCGAAGCCTGTTAAGAGTCAGCGAGCCAAAGCTAGTGTTGTCCTGAGGAGAGTGAGTAGGCCGAAGCCTGTTAAGAGTCAGCGAGCCAAAGCTAGTGTTGTCCTGAGGAGAGTGAGCAGGCCGAAGCCTGTTAAGAGTCAGCGAGCCAAAGCTAGTGTCGTCCTGAGGAGAGTGAGCAGGCCGAAGCCTGTTAAGAGTCAGCGAACCAAAGCTAGTGTCGTCCTGAGGAGAGTGAGTAGGCCGAAGCCTGTTAAGAGTCAGCGAACCAAAGCTAGTGTCGTCCTGAGGAGAGTGAGCAGGCCGAAGCCTGTTAAGAGTCAGCGAACCAAAGCTAGTGTCGTCCTGAGGAGAGTGAGTAGGCCGAAGCCTGTTAAGAGTCGGCGAGCCAAAGCTAGTGTCCTGAGGAGAGTGAGCAGGCCGAAGCCTGTTAGAGTCAGTGGGCCAAAGCTAGTGTCGTCCAGAGGAGAGTGAGCAGGCCGAAGTCTGTTAAGAGTCGGCGAGCCAAAGTAGTGTTGTCCTGAGAAATGTGAGTGGGCCAAAGTCTATTAGAGTCCGTAGGCCAAAGCTAATGTCATCCCAAGGAGTGTGAGGTAAATCTCTGTGTGATAGAAGCCTTGTGTGAGAAAGCTCCAGTGTTTGTTTGTGTTGTGGAAACCTTGTTATTGTAAATAGTGCAACCATAATACTACAAAGAAAAGTCTCCTATGGAAGAGATAACATTGGTCTGTGTTCTTTTTGTCACTTTGGGCTCCTGGTGCTGGGTCACGCTACTACCTATTAGTTGCTTTGCTGTACATTTATGAGGAGGGTCTTTTGTTAATAAGCCCACTCGCCCAACAGGCCCTCCCTCTCTAGAAGAGCCTGGGACTTGGGGGCGGGCGGCAGGCTGCATGAGTGAGAGCCCAGGAAGGAGTGAGGTAGTCACAGGCCTCTGCTTCCCCTCAAAACACACAGGGCTTGCTGGAGCCAAGGTGACCGGGAGCCCCACCTGCAGCGTTGGGGACCCAGGAGCAGCTGATGAACGGTGGGGGCCTCTGCCTCAGAACAAGGCCCTCTTCTTGGGCTACGGCTTCCTCTTGACGGTAGCCAGCCCCACGGACAGACCCTCCAGTGGCCAGGCGCTTGCTGTGAGCTCCGGAGAAGAAGAAGGTGAGAGAGACTCAGAAGCAAACAGTGGAGTTTGGGAGTGTGCATGGGCGGGGAATGTCAGGTACAGAGTTAGATCACCTTGTTGAAGAGCTTAAGCAGCTGAGGGGAAAGAAAAAGGCCTGAAGCTATTAGGAATGGTGTGAGTTGGAGTCCAAAACACCTGGAGGGCCCAAGTTTCCCCATGCCTGACTTAGAGTGAAGGATGGTATTTTAGTTTGCCATTTTTCTTAATGTGTGCCCAGAGTTACTGGTGACAACGCCATACAATCAAAGCTACGTTGAGCTGCAGTTAAAGACAGGAGGTGGTATCATCCTGGAGGACTTCAAGGACAGCCAGGTCAGAATTGTGGCAAGATCTTTTTTTTGGGGGGGGGGGGGGGAGCGCCCTCCTTATGCCAGTCTTCCCTCGCCCAAATTGGCAGCCATGCAACAACAGTGCTCTGCTGCAGTGCGAGTTTTGTGTTCAGAGGGGCCCTGGATGAAGGAAGGAGGCCTGGGAGCCTCGCAGGCAAGGTCTTGGCAAGCCCTCCCTCCCTTTGCTCCCTGTGATCCAGTGCAGCGCAGGCTTCCAGTGCCTCCTGGTAGCGGACCGCCCTTGCCGCACTCGGAAGTACCTCCTGTGCCTCGCCAGAGGGATCCCATGCGTCTCCCACGTCTGGGTCCACGACAGCTGCCACGCCAACCAGCTGCAGAACTACAAAGATTACTTGCTGCCTGCTGGATACAGCCTCCTGGAACAGAGGATGCTGGAGTGGTAAGTGCCACACAGGCCCTCTTTGTAGCCCAGGAGGGAGGAGCCTCGGAGTCCACCCCCCCCCCCAAAGTGCCATTCCTGACCCTTCTACTTCTTCCCACAAGAATGTGAATGCATATTATTGTTGTTTTACACTGTTTATGTTTTATGATTATAATTGATTTATTTGGATTGTTGTTTACATGGTTTTAATAGGCTGTAAGCCACTTTGAGTGTGTGAGGGAGAAAAGTGGAATATAAATAAAGATGTATTATTATGATTATTTGATGCACTACAAGATTAGTACACAGCAAACAAGATCCCTATGCTAGCTTTTGTATTTGACCACACATCAGACACTTCCTAAGTGTCTGCTACTGTGTGACGGATCTGCAACTATTATTTGCTGATACAAGTAGGGTGGCTGTTTGCAGCAAACAGATGGTCATTTGTCAGCACTGATTGTTTTTACGTGCAGGCCAAGATCTTTAGGCACTGCACCCAGTGTGCCAATCACCACTGGGACCACTTTGATTGGCTTGTGCCAGAGTCTTTGCAGATCTTTAAATTCTCATTTCATGTAAGCTTTTCCAGTTGCGTCTCACCAATTCTGCTGTTGCCTGGGATTGCACCATTGATGACCCATACTTTTATTTATTTTTTTGATCATGAGATCAGGGCTATTGTGCTCCAAAACTTTGGAAATCCCAGAGTAGTTTGACATGTTAATTTATTATTATTAGTAGTAGTAGTTGTAGTACTATTAGTAGTAGTATTAGACTTATTATTCTCAGGCGACCACGGAAGGACCCCTTCCACAAACTGAAGGTGCTCCTGGTGTCAGATGAGCCGCAGGACTTTTTGGAATTTTGGTCTGAGATTCTCATGACTGGAGGAGCTGCATCTGTGAAGCAGCAGACATCGGCTTCATGGAGCAAAGGTACCACCACCACTGGGATGCCCCTTCAGTGGAGCCTGGGAAGGGCCTTCTCCTTCTCCCCATGGGGTGTGTATAGGGAGAGAGGCTGAATATACAAACACCAGGAATGCTATTCCCTCCCTTCCTCCCTCCCCTTCCTGCTGCCTCAAAGAAAATGCTAGAGAGGAAAATGGGGGAGGGGAAAGGCTCCCAGGTTCCCCCTTGTGCCTGTGTAGCAGGGCTGCCCATGCTCGTCCCCTTGCCAAGGACCTGGCACAGAATCTCTAAGTCGGCCACTCACTGTCTCGTAGTCCAAAAGGTACGCATGCATCCGCATGCGCATGCATCCGCATCCGACAATCTTACAAGGGCAAAGTGTACACAGAGTCCAGAGTTGTTGTTGTTATTTATTTATTTATTTACTACATTTATATACCGTTTTTCTCCCCCTAAGGGAACTCAACACAGTTTCCAACATTATAAAGGCAAAATTCAATGCCGCACATACATGTGAAAACCAAAATAGCAAGACAATAACATACGTATAACTTATAAATTAACCTAACCAAATTAAAACAAATGTAAAAGAACATTTATACATAAATCATAAAAAATTAAACTTCGATAATATAAGATTTATACTAAAAATCACCGATAAACAATACAATTTAAAAACAGGTATTAAAATCACGACATCCAAGGGTCAAAGCCAGTTAATCTCACCAACTCAAGCCATAGTCCAAAAACGTAATTTCGTCACCAAATCCAAAGTTCCATCCAAGTCAGGGTGTAGCAGTTCCATAACATTGCTCTCATCAAACTACCAGCTCCAGTCTCCAGGTATTTATGCCACTTCCCCAAGCGTTCTCACCTGTTGGCCCCGCTCTGAGCCAACCTATTAAATATCCTCCGTTGAATGAGGAGCCCCAGGTGATGCAATGGGTTAAACCCTTGTGCCTGCAGGATTGTTGACTGACAAGTCAGTTGTTCAAATCCAGGAAGAGTGGGTTGAACTCCCTCTGTCATCTCCAGCTCCCCATGCGGGGACATGAGAGAAGCCTCCAACAAGGATGGTAAAACATCAAAACATCCGGGCATCCCCTGGGCAATGTCCTTGCAGATGGTCAATTCTCTTACACCAGAAGCGACTTGCAGATTCTCAAGTCGTTCCTGACATGAAAAAAAAGTTGGATGGCATCAGTTCTTAACCCTTCCAGCTATTAAGGCTACAATTAACTCCTGGTCTGCTTCTTGGAGCTCCTGATCCTGCCCTAGCTCTGTATCCCTACTTCCCTGAGGCTGCTGGTCTTACTCTGCAAGGGGAGATCCCTCAGTGCTTGGCTCTGACTGAGGCTGGGTGAAGCAGCCCTTCATCTTCATCCTCATCACAGGCTCTCTGCTTCGCTTTCTTTCCACAGACGTAGGCCTGGGCCTCTTTGATGTGCTTGTGACGGACAACTCCTGCCCAGCGGCCATCTTAACGTGTGCGGAGGCGCTGGCGCTGCCGGTTGTGTCCCAGGAGTGGGTGGCCCAAAGCCTTGTTGCCGGGGAGCCAGTGGGGTTCCAGCTCCTGGCCTTTGCGCCCCAAGGGCACTCCAGTTGAAGAAGCTCCCTTGCAATGGTTTTAACTTTTTGTGTCAATTAAGCCCCTGTGCATGAAGATGATGTGCTTGTATATACTTTTGACTTCTGAACTTCCATGATGATGGAAAAAATAAATACTGGCTTTCTTGTTGTTGTGGTACGTGAGCTTTCCCTCATCATCTTTCAAGGAGCCCGGCACCCATTTTTTCTCTAAAATTGTGAAAGGTTTTCTTAAAAAAAGTTCCAGTAACCCATTACAGTATTTATAATGATATCTTTTATTGGTTAAAGAAATATGTTACACCTTCTGGGTTTCCTCAACATGAGAAAACCCGTGATCCATTTGTTTCACTACATATTTCACAGGCAAATGGGGCAATAAGGGCATTTTGGATGGGAAGGAGGAGCATCAGTGGTTCCGGTCATGAGGGACTGACTGCAAAAAACAGCCAGACCTTCCTTCCATACATTATGGAGCAAACAAGCCACAGGAGGACAACAGAGGGCTCTCCTCCTGCCGACGTCCTCAGACATCCCTCTGCTAGGGAAGGGGGGGGGGTCTTCGTCTTTTCATGCTACCATCTTTTGTTTTTACCCCATGGAGCAGATCAGCCTTAGCACCACAAAGGTTGTCACTCCCGCTCCAGTTACATCTTGGTCATCTTCTCTTGATTGTAAACAAAGAGCTAAGGAAAAATATGGGAATCATGCGGAGTCCTTCACTGAGGGGCATTTTAGCCTAAAGCACCAGCAGTTCCGTGCTCTTCATCCACCTTCTCCCATTTTTTTCTGATGTCACAACTGGATTGGCCCAATCACTGGTCTAGGAGCCCAACACTGCAAGAAAAAGATGTCAGAAATGTTAAAAATTAACTAGGTATTTTTAATTACAAAACTCTGAGTCAAGCACTGAAAGGGTTAAATGGATGCAATGTCTCAGGAAATAATGTAGTTCAATATAAGCAGGTGTGCCTGTAGCTTAGTACGCCTCAGAGGGAGGAAGGCCTCAGTATGAGAAGGCTCCAGTGTTAGTTTGCCTCAGTATGAGAACACCTCAGAGGTAGTAGGCCTCACTGTGTGAGATGCCTGGTGTGAGAAGGCTCTGGTGAGAGAAGCCCCAGGTTGAAGGCAGTGTGTAAAGCTCTAGTGTGAAGCCTGCTGTGTGTAAAAGGATACTGTGTGAAGCTCCTGTATAAGTTTAGTGTGAGAAGAGGTTCTGTGAGAGCGAGGCTTTTTATCTGCATGAGAAAGAAGCCCAGCGTGGAAGCAAAGAAGGAAGTATGAAGTATTTTGTTATAGAAACCTTATTTTGTAAATAGTGCAACCATATTATTTTTCTATAAAGAAAAGCCTCTTAAGGAAGAGATAACATTGGTTTGTGTGTTTTTGTACTTTTTATCACTTTGAGCTACTGGTGTTACTCTGCTGTATATTTATGAGGAGGTTCTTTGTTAACAAGCCTTCTTATCCAACAAAAGAGCAGAAAGTTTGCTTCAGATAGGGGTGCGTGATGGGATGCCCAATTATATATACACCAAGGTCCATGGGTACAACGCGGGCTAAGATTGGGTTGTGTGATGACCTTCAATGCACAAAATTTGAGAGGAGAGGCACCCTCTGAATGATGGCAGCAAGGCACACCAGCCATGTCACCAGCTACAGCTCTCACTTGACACCACAGAGTGACCCACAAGGGAGCAGTGCCCCTGGCCCTACCTGCCCAAGGTGCCCCCTGCCTGCGTGTAGTACTTGTTGTAGTCCAGGCGCAGCAGCAGCTGAGCCAAGTCTGAGTTTATCTGGTGGTTGTGGACGCTAGACAGAAGCTTAAATAGAAGAGAAGACTGGCAGCTGAACCCCTGCAAAGGGGAAAGAAAAACAAGTGAGAAAAACCACTCTGGGGATCCTTCCTTGGCCCCCATACAAGCTTGAATCTCATGCACACTCCTCCTCCCAAAGGGAAACCCACCTTGGCCAAGATGCTCAGCTGGGCAGCTCCCCGCTCATCCAGGGGCCCCCGGTTCTGGCTGACCAGTGTGCAGAAGTTGTGGCAGAGGTCCAGGATCTCATTTAGGCAGTGGAATGCCTGCATGGAGGGTGAGAGAAGGACAAGGCCTTGTTGGGATCTCGTTGGAAGAGCAGGAACTCCCTTCTTTGGGGTGGTGCCCATGACTTGACACAGGTGGCCAAAAGCACTATCCAAGTGCACAATCAAGTGCCCTGTGTTGTCTGGACAGACAGATGGAGGGGGCTGCTCCCTGTCATGGCCCTACCTGTGCCTGCCCTGCCAGGAGAACCCTTGCTTTCCCTGTACTTGCAGGAACCCTTCCTGGGTCCTGCAGGAGAAAGACCGGCTGCTGCTGTTATAGTGACAATTTTTATGCTTATATTTTGTTTTGTTAATCTTACGGTTATGTTTTTATTACTTTGTATGTTTTGTGATGTTACCTGGGAACTGCTCTAAGTCCCCTCGGGGAGATGGAGCAGTATAGAAATAAAGATTATTATTATTATTATTATTATTATTATTATTATTATTTTATTATGCTGCTGCCGCCTCCAGAGGCAAAGGAGTGGGAAACACTCACCGGCTTCAGCAGGATGAAGGACTGGGCCAGCAGATTGCTCAGGAAATGGTCATGCGCCCACCGAATGCTCTCAAAGTCACGGGTGGCATTGATCTGTTGCAGCAGTTGGGAGAACTGCGATTCCAAGACATCCACCTACAGGCAGGAAGAACAAAACACTGCCTTTCGCTGGGGCAAACACTGACCCTGCCTTCAGATCAGCCTTCCTTCCCTTGGCCCTCACCTGAAGGTAGTACTGCAGGTTGTCCACCAGGAAGGTCATGTGGTGCCGCAGCCGCCACTTGATGGCGTCCGTCCGGCTGGACTCCAGGCGCTTGCTCCGCATTTGCAGGGCCCAGCAATGCTGCAACTCTGCCTGGACCCTCCGGACGCTCAGCAGGTACTTGAAGACCACATTGTACCTGTGGCAGAAGAGGTGTGGCTGATGGGCCCTCCTCACCAGGGAAGGAAGCCCTGCCCCCTCGCCTTTTGGGCCCCCCTCGCCAGGGAACAAAGCTCTGCCCCCTCCCCTCACCACCTGAAGAGGGAAAGAGCGAGCCTCACTTCTCAAGGACGGCTGGAGTGAAGAGGATGTGCAGTGGCCACTGAACCCGGTAGGAGAGGCCCAGTGCAGCCCAGCCGGATGTGGGGGATTCGTGGGGTGACAGTTCACGGGAAGGCAGCACCTCGCGGGCCTGAGAAGCATCTGGAGAGGGGGGAGGACAGACAGGCTGGGCGTCAGGCCTGGGTTGTGGGGCAGCCCCTCACCCAGGATAGGGGCTGTCCCCGCTTTCTCTAGAAATGGCTCTTTTCCAGGAAACCACAGAGCTCCGTGTCTGCTTCTCACAAGTCAAGGAGGCACCCATTTTGCCATCAAGGCTGCACCTGACCTGCCCTGCCCCACACCTCTGCTGGGACACCTCCACCCTCCCGCTGCAGGCTCTGCACCCACCTCGGTGCTCCTTCCCGTGGTAGTGGATGGTCAGGTGCAGGAGGGGTAGGAGGTTGTCGTCATCCAGCAGCACCTTGTGGGCTGATTGCTGGAAGGCCACGTTCACGTCTGAGGAGGAAACAACGGAAGAGAACACCTCAGCTTTTATGGGGAGAGGCCACACTCCCAGCAGAAGGGAGCCCCTACTCCTATATTATTTTTCATTATATACTATTGTTAATTAATAATACATTATTTTCATTATTATTTCATATTATTATTACATTATTTATGAATATAATTATGACTATAAGGGAGCCCCTCCTCCTCCTATATTATTATTCATTATATATTATTATTCATTAGCAATAATAAGAATAGATAATTATTCATTACTATTATTATTCATTATTATTCCATATTATGAATAATTATTTCATATATGAGTAATTATGCCCCCCATTGGTGCTGCAGGTTAAACTGCTGAGCCACTGAACTTGCTGACCAAAAGGTTGACATTTCAAATCCAGGGAGCAGGGTGAGCTCCTGCTGTTAGCCCCAGCTTCTGCCAACCTAGCAGTACGAAAACATGCAAATGTGAGTAGATCAACAGATACTGCAAGATGGTAACAGCGCTCCACACAGTTATGCTGGCCACATGACCTTGGAGACGTCTGTGGACAACGCTGGCTCTTTGGTTTAGAAATAGAGATGAGCACCACCTCCCAGAGTCGGACACGACTAGACTTCATGTCAAGGGGAAACCTTTACCTTATTATGATTATAATGATAAGGGAGCCCCTCCTCTGTTGCCCCCCAAGAGGCCCTGCTCTGCCCATCCTCTCCTCTGCCGCAAAGTGTGGACATGGGGAAACCCTTCCTCTGAGAGAGCCCTCTTGTGGGGCAGACGCACCGTGCTCCGTTACAGCTGTGGGGGGTGTCTTGAGCATCTGCTGGGCAGTATCGATGAAGGCCTGGAACAACTCTCCTCTCCCCAAGAGATAGAAATCTTTGATGATCTAGGCGGAAGGAAGGAAGGAAGGCATCATCAAACAATCTCCCAGCAGCCCCTTCCCTTCCTTCTACTGACATCTTCCTGGAGAAGAGGGAGGAAACCCAAAAGCGCCACATGGAGGGATGCATTTACCTTCAGCTGGCCTATTAAATCTGATTCTTCCACCAGCAGCTTCCATAAGTGCTTGAGGAGAAAAGAAAAACTATTAGTGGTTGTAATAATAATAATAATGGTAATAATAGTATCCGTCACCACCCCATTAGCATTCAGACGAAGAGCTGGCCCACTCTGGCTGCCATCCAGCCCCGTCCTCCCTTCCAGATCCACCTGTTTCACCGTGAAAGGCCGTCCTCCCACCTAGGCCACTGACTAGCATCCTCTTCTCTTTGGGGGAGTGCCAGGGACTTTCACTTGGCTGCCACCTGCCAAGGCGCTCCATCTGGAGCAAGGTCTCACTCACCTCAGCCACGGCACTGCGTATCCAGTCGACCACAGACTCAAAGTCTGCCAGGCTGAAGAGGGGCCGCTGTTTGAGGCGGTGCAGCTCAGCCGCAAAAGTATCCTCCTGGTTCTTCAGGATGGAGCCTGGGAGGCAAGGGGAGGGTAGGAGACACACAATGAAGGGCAGACTTTCCATAACAAGGCCCCAAGCGTTTAACGAGAGAGGGGAGGGGGGAGAGAGAAATTACACAGAAGCTTCACACAGTACCTTTAAACACAACAGCCTTCACACAGGAGGCATTCAACCTGGAGCTTCTCTCACCAAAACGTCTCACACTAGGCCTACTAACACTGAGGTCTAACTCACACCGAGGCCTTTCTCCCACGGAGGCCTTCTCACACTGAAGCGATTTAACATTGAGGCCTACTAAGCTACAGACACACCTACTTATACAGAATTACAGCTTTTGCTGAGTCATTGTATCCATTTAACCCTTTCAGTGCTTGACTCACATTTTTGTAATTAAAAATATCTAGTTAATTTTTAATATTTCTGACATCCCTCCTCCTACCTTTCTTGGTCAGGCTAATGTTCTGGCTCTCAAACATCTGGACGGACTCTCCCACAAAGAGGATCTTCTCGGCCACATGTGCAGGGATGTAGGAAGGCAGCATCTCGACCCGGAGGGAGAACTGCTTGGGCGATGGAGCCAGCATGTTCTCCTCTTCAATTAGTCTCTGTTGGGACCAGGAACAAGGATGGAGGGACACAGAGAGGTAACACAGAGCAAGATAACATTTTACACAAGGATTACGACAATGTCGAGTATTTGATTAATGCCATATTTCTTGGCTCTGTTGTTGTTGTGAATGATAAGTAAAATACCCCGGCCAGGAGGGCATTCCTCACCATGTCCTGCAGCTCCCGCAGCTGCTTCCCGGTGAGGCCCCCAATGCCCAGGTCATCCTCATCCTCATCCAGCTGCGAAGGCCCTGATCCAGAGGAAGAGGAGGAGGGGCCTTGACGGATGAAGAACTCCTCGTACTGGTCCAGGAGGAGACCGTGCAGCATCCAGGCCGATAGCTGCTTGTACATGGCTGCGTGGCAGGTGGCCAGGATTCTGCAGCGGGGGGGGGGGGGGGGGGGGAGGGGTACAGGTGAAGAGGAGGGGCTTCGGTGGTGACCTTTGGCATTGAGAAGCAGGTACCCCCTCCTAATCCTCCTCTTATCAGTGGGCCACTTCAGTAAGGAGACAGGGAGAAGTGTCAGAAATATAAATAAATTAACTAGGTATTCTTAATTACAAAAATGTGAGTCAAGCACTGAAAGGGTTAAATCGATGCAATGACTCAGCAAAAGCTGCAGTTCTATATAGGCAGCTTAGAATACCTCGTTATGAGCAGGCCTCAGTGGGAGGAAGGCCTCAGTTTGAGAGGCTTCAGTCTAAGTACACCTCAGTGTGAGAGAGAGCCAATGTGAGAAGGCCTGTGTGTGTGAGAGGCCTCAGGAGGCCTTAGTGTTAGAAGGCCTGGTGTGAGAAGCTTTGGTGAGAGAAACCACAATGTGTAAAGCTACTGTGTGAAGCTTCAGTTTGAGAGGAGGCTCTGTGAGAGCAAAGCTGTTTATCTGCATGAGAATGAAGCCCAGCGTGGAAGCAAAGAAGGAAGTATAAAGGACTTTATTTGTGTTATGAAAACTTTGTTTTTGTAAAAGTGAAACCATATTATTTTGCTAGAAAGAAAAGCCTTCAAAGGAACTTATAACGTTGGTCTGTGTGTTTTTGTTCTTTTTATCATTTTGGCTAATGGTGCTGGTTCACACTACTGCCAATAAGTTACTCCAGTATACTGTTATGGGGAGTGGTCTTTTGTTAATAAACCCTCTCTCCCAACAAGGAGGTCAAATAACAACAGGGGATGAAGTGAGATTGGGGAGGGGGGGGGAGAGCACCTACAGCAAGCAAAGGAAGGATCAGTACCTCTCCAGGGCCTGGCGGACAGGGGGTAGCCCTCCACGGCTGTGCCTGTGGACCACCTCCAGGATCTGGCAGCCATGGATCTGCAAAGAGAGAGAGAGAGAAGCTGTCCCACAAAATCAACTTAATGTTGTGTTTCAGCATTGAGAGGGATTCAATGGTTTCCCCATATTTCACAAAATAATAGTATAATGCAGATGCTTCTAGACATGCATCACAATTATATACGTAATGCCTACTGAGATGAGAAGAAATGGCAGTCCTGCCTTGCTGGACACCACTGTTGTGGTGTAGGAAGGAGCAGAGTCCTTGGGAGGGGGAACATTTTCTTCTAGCTTCAGTCGGCTTCTGTAAACAGAGGTCTACTCTTCCCTCCTTCCCTCCCTTGGTGACCCCCGCTGACCACCAACCCCCTCCTCCTTGCACCTACCTTCTGGGTCTTGATCTGTTCTACCACAACCATCAAGGAGGGGAAGAGGAGCTGGAACTGCAAGAGAGGATGAGGAAGGAAGCATCAAAGGTGTACCTGGGCCTTTCCTGCAGCATCTCTTCCTGGCCAAAGGGGGGCAACAATCATACCTGGTCCAGGGAGTAGTTGAGGTGGGCGATAGTCAGGTGGGGGTCGGCCAGGAACTGCAGAGAGAGAGAGAGATGGGTCAGAGGAGCCCCCCCTTGAATCATAGAATCCTAGAGTTGGAAGAGACCTCGTAGGCCATCAAGTCCAACCCTCTGCTGAGAAGCAGGAAAATCACACTCAAAGCACCCCCAATAGATGGCCATTCAGCCTCTGTTTAAAAGTGTCCACCACACTCCAAGGCAGAGAGTTCCCCTGCTGAACAGCTCTCACAGTTAGGAAGCTCTTCCTAAAGTTTGGGTGGAGCCTTGTCCCCAGATCCCGCTGTGACCCCCTCACCTCTAGCTCCAGGTCCAGCAAAGCCTGGCGGTAGGGCTGCAGCACGGCGTCAAGCCCTGCACAGAAGGCGCGTAGGTAGATCCCCGGCGGAGGCAACTCCTGCAGTAAGAAGGAAAGAAGGGTCAAATAATGACTGATTTATGGACAGATCTGGCTGCAATCTATGTTTGAAGGAATTCAATTGAGATGAGAAGTGGCATACAGGGAGCACACAACCCCTCTGTTGTGTCCGCTCCACTGGCTGCCAGTCTGCTACCGAGCACAATTCACAGTGTGTGGCACTGAATTGCTGCCTGTTGCAAGGGTGCCCTGAGTCCTCCTCCTGATTGAGAAGGGTGGGGTACAAATGTGACCAATACATAAATAAATAACATAAATACTACCATAAAAATGATGAAGATGATAATAATAATAATAATAATAATAATACATTTATTTGCAAGTGTATTACACTAAATGTCCTATTGAATAATCCCTCATTGACATAATACTATATAAACATATCCAACAAAAATTATATATAAAAATGGTAACACACACACACAATTAATAGTGATAAAAATAATACATTTATTTAATAATACATTAAATGTCCAATTCCCCTCCTGGAAATGATAATATATAAAATAATGACACTTCCAATAATAATTGCATATAGAAATGATCACACACTCAAACACACACACACACAAATAGTGATAAAAATAATACATTTATTTGCAAGTGTATTGCATTCAATGTCCAATTGAATAATCCCCTCCTGGAAATGATGATAATATAGAACATAATAACATTTCCAATAATAATTATATACAAACTAATAACATGTGTGTGTGTGTGTGTGTGTGTATATATATATATATATCTCATAATAATAATACATTTGCAAATGCATTGCACTAATACTCCTATTAAATAATCCTTCATTGACGTAATACCATATAAAATAACATATCCTACAATAATTATATATAAAAATGATAATACACACACACACACACAAATAGTGATAAAAATTATAAATTTATTTGCAAGTGAATTGCATTCAATGTCCAATTGAATAATTCCCTCCTGGAAATGATAATAATATATAAAATAACATTTCCAATAAGAATAATATATAAAAACAATAACATATATTTGTATGTATATATATATGTGTGTGTATATATAATAATAATAATAATAATAATAATAATAATAATACATCTGTTTGCAAGTGTATTGCACTAAATGTCCTATGGAATAATCCCTCATTGATATACTATATAAAGGTAAAGGTAGTCCCCTGACATTAAGTCCAGTCATGTCTGACTCTGGGGTGTGGTGCTCATCTCCATTTCTAAGCCGAAGAGCCAGCGTTGTCTGTAGACACCTCCAAGGTCATGTGGCCGGCATGACTGCATGGAGCGCCGTTACTTTCCTGCCGGAGCGGTACCTATTTATCTACTCACATTTGCATGTTTTCAAACTGCTAGGTTGGCAGAAACTAGGGCTGACAGCGGAAGCTCACGCCGCTCCCTGGAATCGAACCTGCGACCTTTCGATCAACAAGCTCATAATAATATATTATTATTATTTTATATTTTATATTATTATATAAAACAATAATATAGCCAACAATAATTATATATTTTGTATATTTTTATATACAAAATAATAACATATCCAATAAATAAATATTATATATAAAAACGATAACATATGTCTATATATATATATATATATATATATGCTGTAACAATGCTCATAATAATAATAATACTACTACATGTATTGGCAGGTGTCTTGCATGCCATGCTGTCCCAATGCAGCTTTGCTCACCTGTGGGGGCGGGGCGGGCGGGAGCGCCGGGGGCGGGGCCTGCGCGGGAGGGGGCGGGGCCTCGCCGGCATTGCTGCTCTGATTGGCGGGCTCGATGAACTCGCTGAAGCGGAGGTAGAAGGAGCCGAGGCGGAGGAGGCGGCCTAGCAGCGCGGCCTCGCTCGGGTGAATCAGCCCCGGCACCGCTTCGGGAGCCACCTGTCGGAGAAGAGGGAGAAGCGCGTTTCAGGAGAGACACAGAGAGAGACACTTGGGGGCGGGGCCAAGGCAACCAGGAGGGGGCGGGGCCACACCTGCAGCCCCCCGCTGGCCACGAAGAGCCCCCCCGCGTAGCCCCGCAGCGCCAGGAGCAGCTCGTGGATCATCCCGGAAGGAAGCAGAGGGGCACGTGACTGACTGGCGGAGGCGCGGAGGGGGCGGAGCTAGCCGATTGGGCGGGAACGTTTCCCGCGCATGCGCCCAAGGCCCGGGAAGGGCTGCTTCCGGCCGCGCCTTGTCAGTCAGTCAGTCAGTCAGGCAAGGCAGGAAGGAAGGCTAAGAGCGCGCCTTCTCCGCTTGGAGAGAGAGAGAGAGAGAGAAAGATGTCGGCCGCGGAGGAGCTTGAGGGCGCGGCTCGGCCCCACTATGGCTGTGAGTGGCCTTCCGTCCTCATTTTCTTTCCGAGGGGAAGGGGAAGGAGACCCTTCCTGACGCCCCTCCCTCTATTTTCCCCCTTCTGTAGCGGTGCTGGACAACGAGCGGATGACGGCGGAGGAGATGGACGAGAGGCGCCTGCAGAACGTGGCCTACGAGTACCTCTGCCACTTGGAGGAGGCCAAGCGGTGAGGAAATATAAGGGGGCGAAGAGGGCGGGGCCTGTGAGAAAGGGGTCTGGGTAGGCGTAAGCTGCCGACTGTCAGCCCACCTTACTGTTGACCTAAGTAGAAGAGAAAGGGGCGGGGCTTGTGAGAAAGGGGCGGGGCTTGTTCTGCGGAAGAGAGGAAAGCCGGGGCTTTAGCACAGCCCAGCAATGATAAGATCTACCAGCAGAAAAAGGCTGCCAGTTTGAAGCCCTGGGTAGGCATAAGCTGCCAACTGTCAGCCCAGCTTACTGTTGACCTAAGTAGAAGAGAAAGGGGCGGGGCTTGTGAGAAAGGGGCGGGGCTTGTTCTGCAGAAGAGAGGAAAGCCGGGGCTTTAGCACAGCCCAGCAATGATAAGATCTACCAGCAGAAAAAGGCTGCCAGTTCGAAGCCCTGGGTAGGCATAAGCTGCGGACTGTCAGCCCAGCTTACTGTTGACCTAAGTAGAAGAGAAAGGGGCGGGGCCTCGCGTAGAGGGGGCTTTCTTGCTCTCAAGGTGGAGGGACCAGGAAGTGCCTTGCTCTACCCATCTTTATTTTCTTCTATGGCTCCTAGTTTCTCGTTCCTCTGCCTTTTCTATACTCAGCTTGATATTGACAAGCTGGAATGTGTCCAGAGGAGAGCCACTAAAATGATCAAGGGTCTGGAGAACAAGCCCTATGAGGAGCGGCTTAAGGAGCTGGGCATGTTGAGCCTGAAGAAGAGAAGGTTGAGAGGGGATATGATAGCCATGTATAAATATTTGAGAGGAAGCCACAGGGAGGAGGGAGCAAGCTTGCTTTCTGCTTCCCTGGAGACTAGGACGCGGAACAATGGCTTCAAACTACAACTGGATAGCCCATTAGGTCTCTTCCAACACTATGATTCTATGAGGGAGAGCCAAAGTTGGCTCATGCCTGGCCTAGAAGATGATTTGTACAATATTTAAGAGGGCTGGAGTAAGTAGACTGAGAGCTGTTGCAAAATCCACCTCTTTGGGCTGAACCCCGGTCACAAGTTAGGGTCTGAGGTCCTCAAGAGTGAGAGGGGGACTCTGAGGGGCCTCCTCCTTTCTTCTCTCTTTCTACTCCTCTTCCACTCCTTCCTTCTTCTTCCTCCTCCTTATCCTCCTCTCTTTCTCTGTTCCTTTCCATAACCCCAGAGCTACTTCCCAGTCTTTCTAACACTCTGAGGGTGTATTTCTAAAGACAGTGATACCTTGACTTATAAGTTTGATTCGTGCCGTGAACAAGCTCTGAACTCAGATTCCTCTCATCTGAACATGAGGAAGAACTTCCTGACTGTGAGAGTCGTTCAGCAGTGGAACTCTCTGCCCCGGAGTGTGGTGGAGGCTCCTCCTTTGGAAGCTTTTAAACAGAGGCTGAATGGCCATCTGTCAGGGGTGATTTGAATGCAATATTCCTGCTTCTTGGCAGGGGGTTGGACTGGATGGCCCATGAGGTCTCTTCCAACTCTTTGATTCTATGATTCTATCTGGCAACTCTCTCTCCGTGTAGATAATGTAGAAAGGCAAGGACTTTCAGAAAAACATCTATTTCTGTTTTATCGACTACTAGCCGTCCCCTGCCACGCGTTGCTGTGGCCTACATAGGGGTTCTGTGTGGGAGGTTTGCCCAATTCTATTGTTGGTGGGGTTCAGAATGCTCTGTGATTGTAAGTGAACTATAACTCCCAGCAACTACAACTCCCAAATGTCAAGATTCTATTTTTCCCAAACTCCACCAGTGTTCACATTTGGGCATATTGAGTATTCATGTAGAGTTTGGTCCAGATCCATCATTGTTTGAGTCCACAGTGATCTCTGGATATAGGTGAACTACAACTCCAAAACCAAAGGACACTGCCCACCAAACCCTTCTAGTAGTTTCTGTTGGTCATAGGAGAACTGTGTGCCAAGTTTGGTTCAATTCCATCGTTGGTGGAGTTCAGAATGGTCTTTGATTGTAGGTGAACTATAAATCCCAGCAACTACAACTCCCAAACGACAAAATCATTTTTTTAAGAGTGAAGGACATACATTGGGTTGTTATGTGTCTTGTGTCCAAATTTGTTGTTAATTCACCCAGTGGTTTTTGAGTTCTGTTAATCTCACAAACAAACATTACATTTTTATTTATATAGATTCTAAAGCCTTAGACTTTGTGGATCATAATAAATTGTGGCAAGTTCTTGGTGGTATGGGAATACCAAATCACCTTGTCTCTCTCCTGAGGAATCTGTACAAGGACCAAGTAGCAACAGTCAGAACTGACCATGGAACAGCACACTGGTTCAAGATTGGGAAAGGCGTACGGCAGGGTTGTATCCTCTCACCCAACCTATTCAACTTGTATGCAGAACACATCATGCGGTGTGCAGGGCTTGATAAATGCAAGGCTGGGGTAAAAGTTACTGGAAGGAACATTAACAACCTTAGATATGCAGATGATACCACTTTGATGGCCGAAAGTGAGGAGGAGCTAGGGAGCCTTCTGATCAAGGTGAAAGAAGAAAGTGCAAAAGCTGGGTTGCAGTTAAACATAAAAAAAACCAAGATTATGGCAACCAGACTGATTGACAACTGGGAAATAGAGGGAGAAAACGTGGAGGCCGTGACAGACTTGGCATTTCTAGGTGCAAAGATTACTGCAGATGTAGACTGTGGCCAGGAAATCAGGAGACGCTTACTTCTTGGAAGGAGAGCAATGTCCAATCTTGTTAAAATAGTGAAGAGTAGAGACATCATACTGGCAACAAAGATCCGCATAGTAAAAGCACTGGTATTCCCCATAGTCACATACGGATGTGAGAGCTGGACCTTAGGGAAGGCTGAGCGAAGGAAGAGAGATGCTTTTGAACTCTGGTGCTGGAGGACAGTTCTGAGAGTGCCTTGGACTGCGAGAAGATCCAATCAGTCCATTCTTCGGGAAATAAAGCCCGACTGCTCATTGGAGGGAAGGATAGTAGAGGCCAAGATATGAAGTATTTTGGCCAAATCATGAGAAGACAGGAAAGCTTAGAGAAGACAATTATGCTGTGGAAAATTGAAGGTAAAAGGAAGAGGGGCCGACCAAGGGCAAGATGGATGGATAGCATCCTTGAAGTGACTGGCTTGACCTTGAAAGAGCTGGGGGTGGTGATGGCCAACAGGGAGCTCTGGTGTGGGCTGGTCCAAGAGGTCACAAAGAGTCGGAAGCAACTGAACGAATGAACAACATGGCCCCTGAAGGGTCCCAAAGCCTTTGCCCTGACAGGTGTGGAAGGGAAGGCCTGCTCATGCGTGAAAGGAGAGGGAGGGGATTCTCTGCATCAAGGCCCCTTTAAAAAGGGCAGGAAGGCATCCCCAGCCGCTCTGCACCCCGCCTGTTAAGTTAGACGCCTCCACACTTGGAAGCAATACTTGCACTCCGTCTTGGGCCGCAATTATAATAATAGCTTGGTGATGATTATCAAGTGTCCATGAGGAGCGGCTTAAAGAGCTGGGCTTGTTTAGCCTGCAGAAACGAGTTTATCTTCGTGACCGCATCTTCCCATATGAACCCTCCCGCACTTTGAGATCACCAGGGGAGGCTTTCCTCTCACTTCCGCCTCTGTCTCAGGCACGGTTGGTGGGAACAAGGGAGAGGGCCTTCTCAGTGGTGGCTCCCTGGTTCTGGAACTCCCTCCCTGGGGAGATCAGACAGGCCTCAACATTATCCATTTTTTGTAGAGAATTGAAAACGTGGATGTTCTGTCGTGCCATTGATTGAGCAGTTTTACCAGAGAACTATTCCTTTCCTACCCTGACTATGCACTTGATTGTTATCCCAGCCTATTGTTTTAAGATGTTGTTTTGATTGCGTGTACATTTTTATTTGATTGTTTTTAATGCTGTTTTATCTGTAGTGTGAGCTTGTGCCCCTGTAAGCCGCCCCGAGTCCCTTTGGGGAGATGGTGGCGGGGTATAAGAATAACGTTGTTATTATTATTATTATTATTATTATTATTAGGCTGAGAGGAGACATTAATAATAATAATAGTGTTATTATTATTATTATTATTATGTTAATATTATGTTGTTGTTATTATTGTTATTATTATTATTAGGCTGAGAGTCATGGCTCAAGACGTGAGGAGAAGTCATAGGGAGGAGGGTGCAAGCTTGCTTTCTGCTGCCCTGGAGACTAGGACGTGGAACAATGGCTTCAAAGTACAGGAAAGGAGATTCCATCTGAACATTAGGAATATTTTCCTGACTGCGAGAGCTGTTCAGCAGTGGAACTCTGCCCTGGAGTGTGGTAGAGCCTGCTTCTTTGGAGGCTTTGAAATAGAGGCGGGATGGCCATCTGTCGGGGGTGCTTTGGATGTGATTTTCCTGCTTCTTGGCAGAATGAGGTTGGACTGGATTGCCCACGAGGTCTCTTCCGACTCAAGGATTCTATGTCCATCCAGGGGAATTTTGGCCCCATGGGTTTTTATGACTGTAAAGCAGTTATGGGCCAACTTGGGCCCTCCAGGTGCTTTGGACTTCAACTCCCACCATTCCTAACAGCCTCAGGCCCCTTCCTTTCCCCCCTCAGCCGCTTAAGCGGCTGAGGGGGGAAAGGAAGGGGCCTGAGGCTGTTAGGAATGGTGGGAGTTGAAGTCCAAAACACCCGGAGGGCCCAAGTTGGCCCATAACTGCCGTAAAAGCATGTCCTTTTGCAAAACTGAGGGTGTTTGCACCACCGCCAGGTTTGGCGCAGCAGGCAGGCAGGTTCCTGCTTCTCTGATGTGATGCAAGGTGCCCATTCACCACAAAGTTCAGATGTTGTGGCTGTTGTGTTGGAGGGAGCCCTGAAAGGAAGGGGGCTTTGCTCCCAGCCCCTGTACCTATGGGAGGGAGCTGTGCTGTTGTTCCAAGAGGCTTACGAGAGAGGAAGTGGGGGCAAAGATGTGTTTTGGGGGGGGGGGGCTTCCCACTGGGGGCACAGCAGACACCATCCTGGGCAAGGCCAGTGGTGTTTCTCTTCCGTTTCAGGACACACATTTCAGAGTTGTCATTGGGCTTATCATCAGTTCTCAGCTTGATACAATGCTGGGCTCCTCCATCCACAGTTTGATACAGAAAGCATTCTTGCCGGAGTCCCTGCTCTGCTTCTGCAACTGCCTTGGACTCGGCTGAGAAGGGCTTTGTGCTGGGAACTGGCATTGTTTCATTATTATTATTATTATTATTATTGGGGTGTTGTGTTGTTTCCGGGCTGTATGGCCAATGTGTTCTAGCATCATTTTCTCCTGACGTTTCACCTGCATCTGTGGCTGGCATCTTCAGGTGTGTTATGATTTAATTGATAATTGTATGTTATTATTATTAGGGTTCTGTATGTGAGCCATTAATTTTTGCCATAATTATGTTGGAAACCGCTTTGAGTGGGAAAAGCAGTATACAAGTGAAGTAAATAAATAAATAGTATTGTTATTATTATCGGGAGCTGCTTCTTGTTCCATGCCAGGCCTCTTCCCTGTTCCTGCCTCAGAGAGAGGCCATTGGGTAGAAGGCAGCTCTGCTGCTCTAGAAGGGCGTTGTCTCACCCTCTTCTCCTCTTCCAAGAGGCGCTTTGGCAGCCCTTTTCACTCACAAAGAGGCATTGATGCTACGTGCGGAAAGAGCTCTGCAGAGAGAGCCTCCTGGCCGTTCTTTCTGGCATTTGAGGGGCGTTTCCTCAAACCTGTCAGCAGAAGTGGAGGGGGGCATCTCCGGTGGGCTCCCTGCAGCCAATAATATTCCCCCCCTCCTTATGGCCATGCCACACCTCCCACTTTGCCATCATTTCCAGTAGTGTGTGTGTACGGAAATGGTGACAACGAACATCAAATGTTACTTGCAAATTCATAATAAGAAGAATAGACAGATATAAAATTTTGTACAAGAAATAATATAGAGTTATAATTCATATTATTTCTATGAAATTTTATACATGTCTATTCTTATGAATTTCCAAGGGTTTTTTTTTTTGAAATTTGTATTAATTTCTCCATACAGATAACAAAACAATACAATACAAATCTTAGCCATCTAAAAGATAACATCAAAAACTGTTCACAATTTTTATGTATAGGATACAGGTTCCAATTGTGCTTCCCTTTACCGTATATCTTGATTAATAACCCCTTTAAACCCCCCCCCTCCATCCTACCACCCACCCTTACCACCCACTTCCCACCTCCCTCCACCCCCCCCCCCCAATATGGGTTTACTTGATTCAGTACATTGATTTAATTATTTGGAAGGCCTGATTTAAAGTTCTGTACCTACCTTTTCCTTCTGTTTTGTTGATTAAACAAGACCTTTTCCTAAACCAATCTTGTCTTGACTGAATATTCAAATATTTATTTTTCTTTTCATAGATGAAATCATTAATTAAATATTCAGAAAGATAAGACCACCAGGTTTTCAGGTCCCACCTTGTTTTATCTTTCCAACCTCTGACAATTGTGGCATGTATAGCGGCTATCATAAATTTTAATATATCTGATCATTCGTTGTTTCCCTCCTTTATAGTGAGGGACAGAAATCGAGCTTTATTCCAATGTAGTTTTTGCTCTATTATTTCCTCTATTACTTTTCTAACAGTATTATAGTATTTTTGGTTTTCAGAGCAGTCCCACCACATGTGTGAAAAAGTACCAATCGCCCCGCATTTATGCCAGCATTTGTTAGAAGTGTTTTTCATAATGTGAGCCAATTAAGAGGGGGTCCTATACCATTTTGAAATTATTTTCTTTTGTATTTCTTTGATTCTTAGATGTTTAATTTTTTGGGTTTTATCAATACAGGAATTTACTAAGTTTTCATTGAAGTTTATATCCTGTTTCCAGGTCTCTACTAAAGTATGACTTGTATTATAGGATAAGGCTATTAGTTCCTTATATATTTCCCCTATGAATTTGCAAGTAACATTTCATGTCTGCTGTCACCTGTTAGCCCCAGCTTCTGCCAATCTAGCAGGTAGATCTTTCTGCGAGAAGGTAATGATGCTCCATGCAGTCATGCCGGCCACATGGCCTTGGAGGCATCTCCAGACAACGCCGGCTCTTTAGCTTGGAAATGGAGATGAGCATCACCCCCCAGAATCGGACATGACTAGACTTAATGTCAGGGGAAGCCTTTACCTTTGTAATTCATATATAATAATCAAAATAATATGCAAATACAATATTTTGACATATATTTCCATATATATAGATAAGTAGATAGATGGATATGGATTTAATTAGAAAGTCATTCTTTACCATGGCTATTTGTGTTTTGGGGGTGCAATGTTTTTGCATTTTGTCCTCTGCCTTTTTGTGCTTTTTGCAAGAATTTGCAAATGTTATTGGTTACAGCACCTGTGGCCTCATTATCACCTCCCCTGGGCAAACAGAGAGAGAGAGACTACAATGGGGTGGGCAGGGGGGACTTGTGTCTGCTTGTGGATCAACAAAGTGGAAATGAACATAATATTAATAAAGAGGAGGAGTAGAGGGGGTACTGGTGTGGTCATGCCTTGACAGGCTGCAGGCCCTTTCTTTCCTGGATTGGAGGGAGGGGCTAGACCGTTGTGCGGGCAGCTACGTCAATAACTGCAGAACCTCTCTTGTAATGTATTCACTCACAAGAGAAAGTCCTGGAAACAGATTTATTACCTCTGTTTTTACAGCAAGCAAAAAGTTGCTAGTAAAGTTTGTGAGTGGGACCCACTTCCTCCCCCGCCTGGCTGCCTCACCTCCCTCTTTCCACAGTGTGCTGCCCCTCCTTCCTTGCTACCTGGGCCGGCTCTTGCCTCCAGTTAATTTTGGGGGAAGCCAAACAAGTCAGGCAGGTTTTGCTCTCCTCCCTCCCTCCCTGTCTTCTCCACACCTGCCTGCACCTGCACTCACCTGGCTGGGCTTGCCCTTGGGTTGCTATTTCTCCCTTCAGTGGCCTTGCCCGTTAGTTAAGAGCTTGCAGGTTCCTGCTTCTTTTTACAACGGCTTTTGTTCCTCTCTCTCTTTTGTGAGACCTCTGGTCTTGCATATGTCGGCAAAGTGGCAGTAGGGCAGCTGTCTGTCCTTCTGATGGTTGCAGGATGCAGCTGAGCCATTTGCAGAAGTGGGAACTGCAAACTCAGGGCTCTTGTGGGCAGATGGTTTTTCCTGCCAAAGAGTATCTCTGTGGGGTGTCACTGTATTCCAAGTAGACTTGAACATATTTTCTTAAAATACTGGTTTTAAACTACTTCATTGGATGTGTTGCAATGGCAAATTCCCAGATTAGAGTTTACACCAGGCATGGTCAACTTTGGCCCTCCCTCCAGGTGCTTTGGACTTCAACTCCCACAGTTTCTTCATGCCAATGTTTTGGTGAATGGATGGATCGGCGTTTCTTAACCAAGGGGGCAGGGGGATTGTGAGCGGGGTGTCACAGGGGTCGCCAAAGACCATCAGAAAACACAGTATTTTCTGTTGGTCAGGAGAGTTCTGTGTGGGAAGTTGGTCCAATTCTATCATTGGTGGGGTTCAGAATGCTCTTTGATTGTAGGTGAACTATAAATCTCAGCAACTACAACTCCCATATATCAAGGCCTATTTTCTCCAAACTCCACCAGTGTTCACATTTGGGCATATTGAGTATTAATTCTAAGTTTGATCCAGATCCATCATTGTTTGAGTCCACAGTGCTCTCTGAATGTAGGTGAACTACAACTCCAAAACTCAAAGTCAATGCCCACCAAACCCTTGCAATATTTTCTGTTGGTCATGGGAGTTCTGTGTGGCAAGTGTAATTTAATTCCATTGTTGATGGAGTTCAGAATGCTCTTTGATTGAAAGTGAACTATAAATCCTAGCAACTATAACTCCAAAATGACAACAACAATCCAGTTCCAACTCCACCAGTACTCAAATTTGGGTGTATCGCATGTTTATGCCAATTTGATCCATTGAATGAGAATATATCCTGCATATCAGATATTTACATTGCAATTCATAACAGTAGCAAAATCACAGTTATGAAGTAGCAATTGAAATAATTTTGTGTTTGGGGGTCATCACAACATGAAGAACTGTATTAAGGGGTTGTGGTATTAGGAAGGTTGAGAGCCACTGGATTAAAGGATCAGAAAGATGGATTGGTGGATAAATAGGTAGATAGCAGGGAAAGACACAGGTGAATAGACAGTGATAGAGAGAAAGAAATGTATTGGTGAATGGATGGAGAGGTGGATCAATCAGTAGATGATAGAAGAAGATAGAGAAAGTAATGTATAGGTAAGTAAGTAGGTAACGTAGATGAAGGGAAAATAGAATAACTTTAACTTTAACCCCACACTCTCGCAAACGCGGTTGGTGGGGGTGAGAGACAGGGCCTTCTCGGCAGTGGCTCACCGTCTGTGGAACTCTCACCCTAAGGACATCAGGTTGGCCACCTTCCTCCTGTCCTTTAGAAGACAACTGAAGACCTGGCTCTGGGGCCAGGCGTTCAATTAGAGGCCAGCGGCAATAGGAAAAGGAAATTTGGATTTTGCGACATGGATTCTCCTGGCTCAGCCTGGTTTTTACTGCCCCGTTAATCTATTAATTTATTGTTAAATTTTACTGATGAGGTACAATGTTTTAAAATGATTTTATTGTGAATTGTAATTTTTATGGTATTTATGCTGCTCATGTGAGGCTGCGGTGAGTCCCCCTTGTGGGGAGAAGGGCGGAATATAAATATATGAAATAAATAAATAACTTTATTGTCATTGTACATCATACAACAAAATTAAGTACCATCTCTAATATGCATGATATATGTAGAATTACAAAAATAAAACACCCTCCTTCCATATTCTCATTACTATTGCTCAGCCCCTCATGCCACATCACAGGGGCCCTCTGCCTGCCCTCCCTCCCATTCATTTCTGGTGCGGAGGCTCCTTCCTCTCTGTGTCTTCCCCTTTTCCCCATTCTTCTCAAGCCCTGCAAATCAGCTGAGATGAAGGGGGTCGAGGTCTGTGGGTCTGGGTGTTGGGATCTGTGGATGCTGCCTTAAGTCTTCCTCACGCAGGGACCCTGAGAGGCTGGAGGTATGCAGGGAAGGCTCTGCAGGAAGGAAGGCTGGCAAAATGGCCCCGTAGTGGGTCCCTGGGTGCGGCCAGCCGGCTGGCAGTGATGTCATGCCTTAAATTTGGCTGTGCGTAATCCTGTCTGGCTAGCTTCTTGCAGAGGCGCGGGAAAAAGAGGTTTGGCAGCACAACTGGGAGCCAAGGCTGAGAAACCTTGCTTTCCGTCTGAGAAAAAACATTCCTTTTTGGGGCCTGTTGGCCTGTGTGTGCACATGGCTGGAGACGGAGATTCCTGTTGCTGACAGTTCCTCTGTGTTGGAGAGGGATCCCATCCTGTTGACAGTGGGGGTGGGAGGTTCCAGCGGTGGTCCTCTTCCATGTCAAACCCTTCCCTATTGTGTCTCCATTTTTTCTCCCCCCCCCCCCCCCCCCAAGATCTCGGGAAAGGACAGGATGGAGTAGCACCTTCTTTCTCCCGCCTTCATTTCAGCGTTGCTTGCTGTTTGCATTTTGTCAAATGCATAAATTAGGGTGCCAAAATAATTTATTATTTATTATTTATTTAAAAGTTTTGTATACCGGCCTTCTCACCTCTCTTGAGGGACTCAGACCGGTTTCCAACCATAATATCACATACAATCAATAAAACATAATACATATTACAGTAAAACATTAAAACAGCAATTACAATCAATAACTATAATGGTCAGTTGTCACACTAAAATAGTTGCTCATCATCCTCCATCCATATCTCAGGGTGTTGGCTCACTCGTCGAATGCCTGTCTCCATAACCAAGTCTTCACCTGTTTCCTAAATGTCAGGATAGAAGGGGCGGTTCTGATCTCCAGTGGGAGAGAGTTCCAGAGTCTAGGGGCCACCACCGAGAAGGCCCTGTCCCTCGTCCCCACCAGATGCGCTTGCGAGGCCGGTGGGACCGTGAGCAGGGCCTCTCCAAAATAAAGTCTTTGCTCTAATCTGGATCCCCCTGCCCTCACCCCACCCCATTGCTAAGGGTGCCAAGGAGTTGGGTCTGCCACAGTCCCTGTTTCACCTTTCTTGGAGATTTTTTTCTTATTCTCCTCTGTAGTTCCTAATGAAGCATCAGCAAGGCTACTTCTTCTGTTCCTAACTGCATGCACCAACTGTGCGGGCTGCCCCAATGCCCTCAGGGCACACCTGAGTATCTATACAACCTCTGTACCAGCCCAAACCCGTTCCTTTTGCTCCAGCCCTGGTTCCACTCAAAAGTCAGGGAACTCCCAGCTGCCATTCAGCAGCCTCGTGTAAATCTTCTCAGACAATCCCCCAATCGGCATCCGATCCAGCATTCCTCCCTCTGCCCCAAACATTTTTTGCTTTTTCAGACCCAGCAGCCTCCTCTGTTTCTTTGGCACTCTTTGCATATGATGAAATCTAGCACTTACCATATATACTCAAGTATAAGCCGACCCTAATATAAGCTGTGACACCTAATTTTACCACAAAAAAACTGGGAAAACATATTGACTCGAGTATAAACCGAGGGTTGAAAATGCAGCAGCTACTAGTAAATTTCAAAATAAAAATAGATACCAATAAAATTACATGAATTGAGGCATCAGTAGGTTGAATGTTTTTGAATATTTACATAAAACTGTAATTAAATATAAGACTGTCCAACTCTGATGAAACCATTATTCTAACCTTCGCCAATGTAAATGTGCTTAAGTATCTTTCCAATAATAATAGAGTAAAATAATATATGTAACAAAAATAACAATAGAGTAAATAATGGAAATGTAATAATAACAGTAATAATAGAGTAAAATAATAGATGTAATAATAATAGAGTAAAATAATGTAATAATAACAATAATAAATAGAATAAAATAATAAATGTAATAAGAATAATAAGAGTAAAATATTGTAAACAATAATAATAATAAATAGAGTAAAATAATAAATTCAATAATAACAGTAATAAAGTAAAAATAAATGTAATAATAATAAATAGAATAAAATAGTAAATGTAATAAAATAATAATAGGGTAAATATTGTAAAAGTAATAATAATAGAGTAAAATGTAATAGTAATAATAATAAAGTAAAATAATAAATGTAACAACAATAATAGAATAAAATAATAAATGTAATAAAAAGAACAATAATAGAGTAAAATAACAAATAACCTTGACTCAAGTGTAAGCCAAGAGGGGCTTTTTCAGCATAAAAAAGGCTGAAAAACTGCTTATACTCGAATATATACGGTAATTGTTTTTGCTAAAATTGGTATTGGATGCCGTTCTGCGTTATTAGGTGGAGCTCCCCAGTCATGCATGCATGCCTATGTACTTAAACAAATGAATGTTTTCAGTATGGGGCTGTCCCTCTGTTTGCAGGTGGATGGAGGCCTGCCTGAATGAAGATCTGCCCCCGACCACGGAGCTGGAAGAGGGGCTCCGGAATGGGGTCTACCTGGCCAAACTGGGTAACTTCTTCTCCCCAAAGGTGGTGTCCCTCAAGAAGATCTATGACCGGGAGCAGACCAGGTACAAGGTAGGCGGTGCTTCCCTGAGGCTTATTTTTTTAAATAAATTGATAGTTTATATGATAATTTGAAATTAGAAACCCCCAGTGACTCAGTTGCTCCTTACAACTGGGAGCTGGCCTCCCTCCAGCAGAACTGTTGCCCAACATGGTGTTAACACTTACGGACTCGGCCGATAAGGAAGTATACATGTTGCATCATTTAGCAGAGTTTTGTGACTTCACGGAAAGAAAGGAAGGTGGAGTAATATCTTTTAAGGAGAGAGCAAGGGGCGCAGTGCTTAAAGGCAATTCTGTGGTTTCTGTGTGAAGATGGCTGCTGGCCCCTCACCTGCCCTCCCTTCCCTCTCGTCTCCTCTCCATATGTATATGCACATTTATTTATTACTAGCTTGGGGACCTGGCAGTGCCTGGGTGAATTTGAAAAAGCAATTTTTTTATTTTACAAAATGCATATGGTTGTGGGTGAACTACAACTCACATCATGCCAGGTTAAACCCCTGAAACTCCATCACTATTTAAAATTTGTCAAGTTTAAAGTTGGGCAAGTTTGCTCTAGATTTATCACCAGTAGGGTTCAGTATGATCTCTGGCTGCAGTATAAACTACAGCTCCCACCATGGTGGTTCAGTCCCCTCAAATCTATCCAATAGGTTCAGTTGGTCACAGAGGTTCTGTGTGCTAAATTTGGTCCAGATCCATAATTGGTGGTGGCCACAGTGTCTCTGGATGTAAGTGAACTACAACTTCCAGGAATGAAGGTCAGTTCCCCCCAAACCCCTGCAGTCTTTTCAGTTGGTCATGGGGGTTTTGTGTGCCAAGTTAGGTCCAGGGCCATCATTGATGGAGTCCAGAGTGCTCTTTGATTGCAGGTAAACTATAAATCCCAGTACCTACAATGGCTATAAATCAAGGTGAATTCCCCTCAAACCTCTCCTGTATTTTTCTTTGGTCATGGGCATTATGTGTGCCAAATGTGGTCCAGGTCCATTGTCAGTGGGGGTAACAGTGCTCTGACTTGAAGCAGGGTGAACTACAACTTCTATCATAGGGAGTCAATCCCCCAAACTCCCCCAGTATGTTTAGTTGCTGATCAGATCTGCTCTGTATGTTGTGCAGACAGAGTAGAAAAGAGTAGGAAAGAGTTAAGGGGGAGAGGCAGTGGGTGGGATCATGCAAATTCCACACCAGTGGAGAGAGTCAGAAACACTGGGATTTCTGTGGCAGAGGAAACAGTAGAATCTAGGATGAAATTGTCCTTGAATGAAAGCATTCTTGGGGGGTTGTGGGCAGTAAGGTGTTTGGGGAGGACATTGGCAGGGGCTGGGATACATGTTCAAGGTGCTCACTACAACTTGAAGTGTCATTGGAGAGGGGGCTTTTGTTTATTTATTTATGACAGTTAAATTTTGGTGGCTCTTCAGTACTATAGGTTAAAGCTGTTTGTGGAAGTGAGAACCTGTCTGTGGAAGTTGGCACCCCAGCCACATACCCACACATATATAAAAAAAGGTTGTCCCCTGACATTAAATCCAGTCTGACTCTGCGGTGTGGTGCTCAGCTCCATTTCTAAGCTGAAGAGCCGGCATTGTCCATAGACACCTCCAAGGTCATGTGGCCGGCATGACTGCATGGAGCGCCGGTACTTTCCCGTTGGAGCGGTACCTATTGATCTGCTCACATTTGCATGTTTTTGAACTGCTAGGTTGGCAGAAGCCAGGGCTGACAGTGGAAGCTCACGCCACTCCCCGAAATTCAACCTGCGACCTTTCAGTCAACAAGCTCGACAGCTGAGCGCTTTAACCCACTGCGCCACCCGACACACACATATATATTTTCACGTTTATTATGTGTATAGATTTAAGCTTTTCAGCATATTATACTTGATTTCATCTGGTGCATATACATGTAAGCATCACATGTCCATGCCCTTGAATATTGGTGTAGCATATATAATGTATATGTTTACAATTCTTTTGCCTAACCCTGTATTTTTATGCAATCTTTTTCTTAATTTTTGTTGTTTAAAACCTATCTCCACCTCCCATTACCCATCAGACTACATATTTTCTCCATATCTTTATCTCCTTCTCTTAGGCCACAGGCCTCCACTTTCGGCATACCGACAACGTGATCCAGTGGCTGAATGCGATGGCAGAGATTGGCCTTCCCAAGGCAAGTGTGGAGAGGGGGGCTTTGTGTCCGTGTGGGTGAGAAGGGGGCCCAAGGATCTCTCTCTCTTGGAAAGTCCAGCGGATGAGCCCACTTCTGTTTCTTATCTGAGGATCTGTTCACGCACAATGGCATCCGGGTGGTGATGGTCAGCTGCAGTAGGGCATGGGAGGCCAGAGGGAGGGACATCTTTCTCCCGGGCGTCTGGTGGCCATCCTTATAAGAACCCTTCCCTCTTCCTCCATGGGAAAGCAACCTTCATTCATTTGTATGGGGTTGAGCCCAGCAGCCAGTCACCGTAGGATTTTGTCTGGTTCCAGATATTTTACCCAGAAACTACGGACATCTACGACCGGAAGAACATGCCGCGCTGCATCTACTGCATCCATGCGCTCAGGTGAGAACACACCCCTGACCCAGAGGCTGGTGGGTGTCTCTTTCCCTCTGTGTCAGTGGTAGCAACTAGGTATATTTATTTATTTATTGTGTCAGAGCAACTAGATATACTGGATAAATATTTTTTCCTTTTCTACAAACTATTATGAGGTTGTATTGTCGAAGGCTTTCATGGCCAGAATCACTGGGTTGTTGTAGGTTTTTCCGGGCTATATGGCCATGTTCTGGAGGCAATTTTTCTCCTGATGTTTCGCCTGCATCTATGGAAAGCATCCTCAGAGGTAGTGAGGTCTGTTGGAAGCAGGAAAAATGGGTTTATATATTTGTGGAATGACCAGGGTGAGACAAAGGATTTTTGTCTGCTGGGGCTAGGTGTGAATGTTTCAGCTGATCACCTTGATTAGCATTCAATGGCTTGGAAGTGCCTGGGGGGAATCTTTTGTTGAGAGTGATTTTATGTGCCTGTTTGTTTCCCCTCTGTTGTTTTGCTGTTGTAATTTTTGAGTTTTTTAATACTGGTAGCCAGATTTTGTTCATTTTCATTGTTTCTTCTTTTCTGTTGAAATTGTCCACATGCTTGTGGATTTCAATGGCTTCTCTGTGTAGTCTGACATGGTGGTTGTGAGAGTGGTCCAGCACTTTTGTGTTCTCAAATAATATGCTGTGTCCAGGTTGGTTCATCAGGTGCTCTGCCATGGCTGATTTCTCTGGTTGGTGTAGTTTGCAGTGCCTTTCATGTTATGAGATTTTCTGTCAGCTTACTTCACTGCAGTCAAAACCTGTGCAATGCAATCTGAATGACCACTGTGTACGATTTTTGGATTGTGTGATTTTAATATTTATACTAGGATGTTTGTATTGCTTTTTAATGCTTAAATGTCATTTATTCCTCATGTTTAATGATTTTCCAAAAATGAGTCTGTTGTTGCTTTTGATGCTTGTTTATTATTGTTTATGCTGTTTTTATGCTACTTCAATATGTTATTGTTTCTGTTTTTAATTGTATGTTGCCTTGCGCTTGGCCCCATGTAAGCCGCCCTGAGTCCCTTTGGGGAGATGGAGGCAGGGTAGAAAAACAAAGTTCTTCTTCTTAGTGTTTAATTATTATGATTTTTTTTCTGTTTGCATGTATGTTGGCATTGAATTTTTGCCATTAGTATGTTGTAAACCACCTTGAGTCCCCCCCTCCTCCCCCCCCCCAGGTGAGAAAGGCTGTATATAAATATAGGAAATAAATAAATTATAAAAGAAAAGTAGGTATTTGAGTACAATGCTGTATTATACCCTCTTCTCCTTCTCATTTCTAGGTGAGGCTTCTTGGAATCTTATGTATTTTCACTTACTTGATTTGTATTCTGCCAAAGGAGAAGAGTAACCTCATGAGAGCCCCTTTCTGTCTTTTTTCAGCCTGTACCTGTTCAAGTTGGGCCTGGCGCCTCAGATCCAGGACCTGTATGGCAAAGTGGACTTCACAGGTGAGGAGGACAGACGCGCAGAACGCCCTTCCTTGGTTTGCATTGAGGACAAAGCAGGGAGGCGCAGGCAGCAGGCCAGGTTCCTTTAAGAGGGGTTTGGGATCAAGCAGAGGGCCTCAGGGCCAGCAGCTTCTGTCCTTTTTAGGCTCCAGGGGAAACCGTACCTTCTCACCCATGGATCTTTCACCGTTGTTGTTTCAGAGGAAGAAATCAGCAACATGAGGAGCGAGCTGGACAAATATGGGATTCAGATGCCGGCCTTTGGCAAAATTGGTGGGATTCTGGCCAACGAGCTTTCGGTGGACGAAGCTGCATGTAAGAGGCAATGGATGCACTCCTCCTCTGCCCTTGGGCAATGGGTCAGGATCTTCAGCCCCCTTTGGTTTCTTTCCAGAAGGAGAGGAGGGGCACCTGTGTGTGTTCGCAGGGAGCAGATTTGCACCCCTGGTTTTCTCTGAGGTTGAGCTTCCCATCCTCTTCTTTCCCCGCAGTGCATGCGGCTGTCATCGCCATCAACGACGCCATCGATCGCCAGGTCCCAGCAGAGACTTTGTCTGCCATGCGGAACCCCAATGCCATGCTGGTGAATCTGGAAGAGCCCCTGGCCCCGGTGTACCAGGAGACCCTTTACCGAGCCAAGCAGGACAAGATGGAGAATGCGCGGAACAAGGTGGGCCTCTCCTTCACATTTCCCCATTGCTGCTGCTGTTAGTGGCTGCTTTACAAGGAAAAGTCTGGCTGGTTTGTTCTTCTGGATGGCAGGAAAACTGTGCTGTGGAGTGACAGCTTCTGAGGCTCCTCAACACAGTTGGAGGAAGTCACTACTCCAGGGCCAGTGTGTACTTTTACCATTAGAGAGCCATCTTTGAACTAGCCTAAGAACATAAAATTTGCACCCAGGAGTGTTTCCCTAAAACTGGAAAGTGTGGCCAAAACATGACAGACCCAATAAGAAATACGAGGCAGAGTTGGCAGTCCACCATTTCAAGGGGGAAACTGAGATGTCCATCTGCCAGCTTGGTCTCCAGGTTGTGGCCATTGGTCACTTGGGCCTTGTTTTGGGCGCTGCTGGTACAGGCCAGAAGTTGCCTTCCTTTGGATTGGTTTCTGTGCACCCTCGTCTTTCCTGAGGTTTGGTACAATGGTTTGGAGGGACACTCAGTCCTCAGTGGGCCTCTCATCCATAGATTGCTGCTGAGGATGTCGCAAGAGAAAGGGACGTGTACGAGGAGCTGCTGACGCAAGCTGAGATCCAGGGCAACGTCAACAAGGTCAACAGTAAGTTTGGGGAGCCCCTTCTCTCCCTTCCTCGCCCCCTTCACCTCCTGGTTCCCTCTTTGATTCATCTGCTGAAGCTCAGTGGGAGACATGGTTTGGATTGAGCAGCAGAACCTGTGCCTTTGGAAGGCCCTCCCTCGCCTTGTGATAGTAGAGAGAATGGGAAGCCTTCCTTTCTTCGTCCCATTGAATTTTCCTTGTCTTTCTCCGCAGCACATTCAGCTTTGTCCAAAATTGACTTGGCTCTGGACCAGGGAGATGCAGGTGCTTTGTTCCGAGCGCTATCCTCTGCATCTCTGGGCCTCCGAGGCCTGAAACACGAACACAGTGATTGGTACCTCAAGCAGCTCCTGAGGGAGAGGGAGCAGAAGCAGGAGGTACAACATGTGTGTTTGTGTGTGTCCAAGCGATCCAGGCGGGCCCAGTGCTCTTTCTCTGGGGCTGATCAGTTGGGATTCTGCTCCAAAGCTGTTGTGCAGTTGCTCACTTGGCTGTGAGTGAGCGACAAAGGAACCCTGAGCATTCAGTGCAGCCACTGGCGCTTTGGGTGGGAGTGGCTCACCTGTGGCTCCTCTTTCCAGTTTGTGGCCCGTTACGGCAGCCACTGTGTTCCCGGCTGGCTGCTGGCTTTTGACCTTTTTTTCAACTCCTACCTTAGAGGGCCAGGGAAGAGCATAGTGTGCTGAAGTGTGTTCTTTCCATTGGTCCCCAGGATGGCCGAGGAGGGGGCCCCCTGCAGAAGGAGGAGCTGCAGGCCGGGGTGGAGGCTGCCAACAACGCTGCCCAGCAGTACCAGCAAAGTAAGTGTCTCTCTCTCCTTGGATCCTGGCCCCTTTCTCTACCTCTGTTCCAAGGGCTGATGGGGCAGGCAGTACTTCTGCAAAGTCACCTTCTTGCTGTCAGAATCACTGTCAGCTTTTCCTGCCTTAACTTCTCCCTTGGGCCTTGGCTTCCCTTCCCGGTCTTCTTCTTGTCCTCCTTCTCCACCTTCCGCTTTGCTTCAGCTTGCAAGGGCAGATATCCTGTCTCCGTTTCCCCATTTTCTGTCCTACTCAACAAAATCACAAAGGGAAACTGCCTGGAAATGTAAATCACACACAGGAAGTTTCTTCCACATGCGGTGGACCTGTGAGGAAGCCATCAAATAGTGGAGATCAATACATAAGGAAGCCGAAAATATTCTAAAGAGAAAGTTCCTGTTGAAACCCGAATACTTTTTTACTAAGATAACAGATAATGATCTAAAGCTAGATAGAAATGAGGATGTCCTGTTCACATACATCTCCACAGCAGCCCATATAATCTATGCAAAACATTGGAAAACAGAACACATCTGTCAGATTGAACAATGGATAGATAAATTAATTGAAATAAGAGATACGGACAAATTAACCTTCTTCCTAAGGAAGAACTCAGGGAGACCAATGAGACAAACAGATTGGAAAACGTTTGAAGAATACATTGAAAATAAGTAGCCAAAATATACGAACTTAAAACAAGAGTCTAGAGAGATAATAACTTTGATGGGGGGGGGGGGGGGGCTATAGAAATTTTAGTACTTTTATATAAAATATGGAGCATCACAAGAAGAATGGAATTCAAACTATGTGTTTGTTGTAGTTATGTTTGATTCTGGGTGTTGCTGTTTTTTGTTTTGTTTTGTTTTTGCATATATACATACACACACATATATTCCTTTTTTCTCTTATTTTCATTCACCCCTTTGTGTCCCTTATCCCTCCAACTCCCCCCCCCCCCCCCGCAACACCCTTCACCCCACACCTATCCCTTCCATAATCAGTGTATTTGGAAAACATCAATAAAAATATTAATAAAAACAAAAAACAAAGGGAAACTGCCTGGCTGTGGCTGCTTCTCACTCGGCGCCAATCGAGGAGCAGGGGGGTGTCACGGCAGAGACTTCTTTTTACCTGAAAGACGGCTCCCTCCCCACTTCTTCCGTGTTTCTAACTTGGTGCTGGTCTTGGGAGGCAATGAAACCCATCCCTTCCTGAGGCCACCTGCTGCTTTTCCCTGAGTCCTTAGGCAAAGGAGCTGTCACTGGAGATGCCTCTTCTCCATGTCTTCTGGCCCTCTGACCTTCTGCCATCTTTGCCCTCCTTCCTTCCTTTCCAGGGCTGGCAGCCGTGGGGCGGATCAACGTGGCCATCCGCAACGGCCTTCCCGAGAAGACGGTGGTGGAGCTGATGAACCCGGAGGCTCAGTTGCCCCCAGTCTACCCCTTTGCGGCTGATCTGTACCAGCGGGAATTGGCCACTCTCCAACAGCAGAGCCCAGATGTAAGTTCATTTCTGATCTGCGCTGGTGAAAGAGGTGTGTGTGTTTGTGTGTGTGAGAGAGAGAAAGGAGAAGGTATGCTGTCATCCCCGTTGTCCTTTACAAGCAGGCATGCTACAGAGCTGGGTTTGGCTGTGTTTCCTGCATGCTTTGAGTCTCCTTGTGGAACTCCCTCCCCAGTGATGTTAGATCAGCCCTTTCCCTTCTGACCTTCTGCAAGAGAGTGAAAACATGGCTTTGTGACCAAGCCTTTAGAGAACTTGTAAAATAGATAGACTTGGAACAGTGCGCAATGACAATTGGAATGGCCTGAATTACGCTCATGCATTATGTGTTTAACTCTGAATGTATTGTTTTTAAATGTTTTAATAGTTTTAAAGTACATTTAATTCTATTTTAATGTTTATTTAACTATACCTTGTGTTTTAAGGCATCAAATCATTGCTTGTATGTAAAGCCGCCTTGGGTCTCCTTTGGGGTGACATAGGTGGGATAGAAATGCTGCAAATAAATAAATAAATAAAAGAAGGGTATAGGGTAAAGGTAAAGGTTTTCCCCTGACATTAACGCCAGTCGTGTCCGACTCTGGTAAGCTGAAGAACCAGCGTTGTCCGTAGACACCTCCAAGGTCATGTGGCCAGCATGACTCCATGGAGCGCCAACCATAATAATAAGAATAACAACAACAACAATGCTTCATGCAGCGGCTGGCCTGGCTTTCGCTGCCCCCAGACCCATCCCATGGCTGCTTCTTTGGATGCCGTTCAGTGGCTTCCTTCGGCTTCTCTCCAATACCATTTGTTCTGAACCCTGCATATCTATAAGCTTTGCAGGCTTATCTCAGTCTCTACTGATGAAGTGGATCCAGTCCACAAAAGTGGACAACACAACAGTTGTCAGGCTGCAATCTTATAGCCATTCCTCTTGTTCAGCTCCATGGGATTCGCCTCTGAGTTGACATACACAGAATCACACCATTTAGTTGAAACAAGAGGTCTCCTTTTCCCCTCAAAAGCTGACGCCGGTGAATCTTTGGCAGGGCTATTTATATTTTTAAAAGCACACAGTGGGGAAGAAAAATGGGCATTTAAGAAGCAGCTGAAGACATACTTCTGCTCCATGGCCTACGAGGAGAAGGAATAGAGAATGACATTGCAATTACACCTCTGAGTAACAGCTGCAATCCATACTTGGGTCTTTCTGCCCTGCTAGCTCAGTTGACATCTTGAGCAGTGATCAGTTTATATGCCGCCAAGGAACTCTGTTGACTGGGAAATTGACGCTTCTGTTTTTATATTTTATGTCTGATATAATAGGTTGTTTAAATTTTATTCTAATTTGCTAAGTTATACTTTGTTTTTATATGCAGTGGAGTTTAATTTTTGTTATTATGTATCTATTAGTTGTTATGTTCAGGCATTGAATGTTTGCCTTTTTTGCAATGGGAATCCACCCTGAATCCTCTCAGGGAGATAGGGAGGAATATAAATAAAATTGTTTATTATTATTATTATTCTGACACAAAAACACAGCATGCCACAGCAAATGAGATCTATATGCTGGATTTCGTAACACAAAATCACAAGTTGAACACTTCCAAGCGTCTAGGACTGTGTGATGTATTTTCGAATGATTCGTACAGATCCAAGTCAGGTGGCCTTTTGCAGTTGACAGACTGATTTTTGTCAATGTTTATTGTTTCCAAATGCCGGCTGAGATCTTTTGGCACGGCACCCAGTGTGCCGATGACCACTGGATTGTGATTGTGATTATTATTATTATTATTATTATTATTATTATCTAATTACAAATTAGAGAGTGAGAGATATCTCCTTTTGTTGATTTGTTGATGCCAAATCTTGAGATTCCTATTCTCCCTGTCCATATGCCCCAAGTGTGTTGCATTTTGCCAGAGAACATCCAGGCAGCGATCTTACCTTGTCATCTCGTGGAAGGAGAGGGAGGAACAGGTCATGTCCTAATCCATGAGTGTATGAGCAGTATGGGATGTCTTACTTAGGCTGACCCAGTGTTTCATGTGGTGACAGTGGTACCATTATTTGCAGTATTTATATACCGCCTTTCTCACCCCTGGGGGGGACTCAACTACAGTTGCACCCCATTTCCCCTCCATCCTTTCCTCGAGATGCAGAGATGGCCTTTTTTAAAAAACAATTTTTTTTTCATTTTCAAAGGTTTTTTAACGTAAAGGAAACCGGCAGAAAGGATGGGAGATGGAGAAAAATATGATATATAGTTTATGGAGTTTTGTTAGTTAATTAAATCTACACAGGAGTCTTGTATTGCCGAGGATGTGGAAGAGGAGGGCCTTGTTATACATATTCTCTAGCATATAAAGCAATTCCATTTATAACCTCTTCTATACCAAGAGCAAGTAGGCTCTTGTCATCTGGCATCCGCACTGATCTTTCTGTCTTAGATTGTTCCATATTTTGCCACAATGGGTTAAACCCTTGTGCCAGCTGAACTGCTGACTGAATGGCGTTTCGAATCCAGGGAGTGGGGTGAGCTCCTGTTTATCAGCATGTGGGGACATGAAAGAAGCCTCCCACAGGATGGTAAAACATCCGGGCGTCCCCTGGGCAATGTCCTTGCAGACGGCCAATTCTCTCACATCAGAAGCTACTTGCGGTTTCTCAAGTCACTCCTGATACGAAAAAACAACTTTTTATTGTCGTCTCCTCCTCCAAGCCTATATAATAAGTGTCCCTTCTAATTACTTTATCAGTTTACTTATGCATACTCTATTTCCCCCCTAGTTTTAGGAATATCCATCCATTTATATATCCCATAGTTAGTTTCTTTTGTTAGTAAGTTAGTATTACAAATGTAAATACTTGTTATATTAGTCTATTGTCTAGGCTGATTGTGTGTGTGTGTATAATATGTCTTCGTGTTTGTGTGAATGTATGAATGTCCTTTAGCGCCCTCTTCTCCTGTCTTCAGGGGAACCTCACCCACCCGGAGCTGTCCGTGGCGGTGGAGATGCTCTCCTCCGTGGCCCTGATTAACCGAGCCCTGGACGCCGGGGACGTTGACATGATCTGGAAGCAGCTGAGCAGCCCAGTGACGGGACTCACCAATGTTGAGGATGAAAACCTCCAGAGGTTGGTTATCGCTCCAGTTTGGACTCAGCCTCCTTTGCCCCAAAGCCTGTCCCCTTCCCAGTCCACTCAGGCTCCCATCCTTTCTGTCCTTTGCATCCCCTGTTCCGCTCATTCTCTGGCCCTTCCTGCCAGAGTGTTTACTATTTGCTGTTTTTGCTACTGGGGATCTCAACTCCGCCCTTTGCTGTGGCAGATACATTGAAGAGTTGCTGCGGCTGAAAGCTGAGGCTCAGGCTGAAGGGACGGATTTCATCACGTGGAACGACATCCAGTCATGCGTCGACCGTGTGAACGTTGTGGTTCAAGAGGAACATGAGCGTAAGTGTCACTGGGCCAGGAATGGGATGAGAATCCCGCCTTTTAAGCAGGTTGTTCTTCCTCTACGGTTGCACCCAACCACACTCCTGGTTCCAGTTTTTCTGCTCCCTTCGGTTTTTCATGTCCTTTTGGAGGTTTGGCAAAGATCAGATTATTTTACTCCAGATTATTATTTGCTTAAGTGGCTGAAGGGGGAAAAGAAAAGGGCCTGAGATTGTGAGGAATTGTCGGAGTTGAAGCCCAAAACACCTGGAGGGCCCAAGTTGGCCCATGCCTGCTCTAGCAGATGTGTGGAAGCCAAGAGCAGAAGTGTTGCCATTGGTGGCAAGGCCGCCTCGGACAGGCTGACTGAGAAAGTTAAGCTCTCCCTCCGTTTTGTGCTTGTTGCAGGGATTTTAGCCATTGGGGTCATCAATGAGGCTTTGGACGAAGGAGACGCCAAAAAGACCCTCCAGGCCCTCCAGATGCCTGCAGCGAAACTAGAAGGAGTGACACCCAGAGTAGCACAACATTACCAGGATGTGCTGCTCCGATCCAAGAGGGAGAAAGCGCAGGTGAGCTTTCTCCACCTGGCCTGTTCCTCCTGACCTTCTGCCGCATTCATCTCTGCAAACCGGCTCCTGGCTTAGGAAGTGTCTTTCAGTTGCCTGGGTCGGACTTCCCCTGGAGTTTTAAGTTGCTCATTCCTGTTGCTTGATTTGGAGGGAGACTTTTCTTCAGCTGTGTTCCTGTGCTTTGCCTCCAGGAAACCCGCGATGAAACTGCCGTCCTCTGGCTGGATGAAATCCAGGGAGGCGTCCATCAGTCAAACAAGGATACGGAGGAGGCCCAGCGCTGTAAGTCTTCCTTTGTGGCGAAGGGCTGTTGGTCTCTTGAAGCAACAGCTCAGTCATGCCAGGCTATGGGGGTGGGGTGGGGGGTGCTTTGGGTGTGTGTTTGGCTCTTAGTGCCTCTCTGCAATCCCTGTGCCAGACGTACACACGCTTTGTACTTGTGTGGATGCCATGTTTGGGGTGTTCGGGGTCCTTCCTCCAGGCTGGAGAGAGCAAGGGGCAGGTGGCACTCATGAAGGGGAAGGCGCTGAGATTGTCTGGGGGAAATAATAATAATAATAATAATAATAATAATAATAATAATAATGATGATGATGCTGCTGCGATGTGCTCTTTAAAAGGGTGATTCTGTGAGGAGTGAAGATGTTCCAGTGATCATCCTTTCCCTTGTTCTTCATCCCAGTTTCTTTAGGAATTTTGGCCATTAATGAGGCAGTAGATGAGGCCAATGTTGGGAAAACCCTCAGTGCCCTGCGCTCGGCAGATGTGGGCCTGTATGGCGTGACACCAGAGTGTGCGGACACCTACCATCAGGAGTTGGCAGAGGCCAAGAGAGCCAAACTGGCAGCAGGTAAATGTCAAGGGGCTTTTGTTGAGGGTTCTGCTCCTCTCCTTCCCAGCAAAGCCTTCCCTCCCTGGAGAATGAATGGTGGCAAGTTTGGCTGGGAGGAGAGAAGGGATTTTTGGAGGGAGGCAGGGCTCGCAGCCCTCAGCACAAGGCTACCCACCTCTGGACTGGGAGTGGCTCTCACTCTCCTGCGAAGAAGGCTTTCCCTGGTGCTAGGGAGCTTGTCTCTGCTCCAGAGGCACAAAGGGGAGCTGCGCAGGGCCTCACTCATCATTCCTTGACTCTCTTTTTCTTTTCCCAGGTGACAACGGCAGTGCCTGGGTGAAGCACTGGGTGAAGGGCGGCTACCATTACTACCACAACCTGCAGACCAAGGAGGGAGGTTGGGAGGAACCCCAGGGATTTGTCCAGAACAACACACAGCTTTCCCGGGAGGACATCCAGGTATGTGGGGGAGGGAGCGAGGAAAGAAAGGAAGACAGGCAGGTTGTTCTGGGACGGTCTGTCTCTCTGGAGGCCCAGAGCTTCCTACGATGCTGGCTGCAGCTGAGAAGAGATCCTTTTCATCTCATTCCTCTGCCCAATGCATTTCATCGGGGAGGGGGCATGCAATCCAGCTGGGGAAAGAGAGAGTAGTGCCTGGGTTTGCTTTGCCTCCCACTTGGATGCTGTCCAGCCTTTGGAGTAGGAGGAGGAGATCCTGCACAGCTGACCCTTCCTCCTCTTCTTCCATCAGAGTGCCATCTCTTCCGTCACGGCTGCCTACAACCGGGAGCAGCTGTGGCTAGCCAACGAGAACTTCATCGTTCGGCTCCAGGCCAGCTGCCGGGGATACCTGGTCCGCAAGGAGTTCAACGCCAGGATGCATTTCCTGAAGAAGCAGGCGCCTGCTATCACCTGCATCCAGGTACAGGAGAAGTAGTCTTTGAAGCCACCTGGGCCAAGAGGGAGGTTCGCATGGGGGGTGGGGTGTCACATGGCTGAAGTGGAGGAGCGTTCCCTTGAATCCCTGCACGGGAAGAACACTCAGGGTTCCCCTCTTGTTCCCCTTCATTTATGAGCTGGAGAGATGGGGGCGGAGCTTGGACTGAGACATAGTAGCCCCTTTTCCCTGTCTGCCTGCTCCCCCTCAAAGGGTTTTGTCCCCAGAGTATATTTCCCCACCTGTATGAAGGTCTATATTTATGACCCTGTTCCTTTATGAGTTTCTCCCCCACAAACAATCTGCTCCATCCCTATCTCATCTTGATTTTAGTATTTTTAGTATCTTAGTTTTTATCTTGCACATGCGGCCCGCTCATTGTTATGTTATGTTACTTTATTTTACTGTGTATGATTTTGCTTTATCGTCTTTGTACTCATATGTTGTATGTATTTTACTGTGTTGTTATTATGTTTTGGTTTTATTTTATTGTAATATGTTGTTGGGCTTGGCTTCATGTAAGCCACCCCGAGTCCCCATTGGGTAGATGGTGGCGGGATATTAAATAAAGTTTATTATTATGATGTTGTTATTGTCCTGCAAGTGTCCTGCAGGTTAAAGGACACCTTCACATGAAGGTTAAAGGACAGCTCTCCATAGTGGCTCTTTGGGATCTTCCGCGTTATCTCCCTGGAGGAGATTAAAGTATACACTTATAAGGAAAACATTTAATGCCTTTTACACAGTGAACAATGACATACAATATACAGACAGACACAGGTAAAGGCCTTCCCCTTTTTTCCATCTCTGGCGTCATTTTTTGAATGATAGGTCAGCAGCCATTAATAATCAAGTGGAATATTAGATAATATCTACTTTTAACAAGGAATGGTCAAAAAATACTAAATACTGCTTTTTATATCATGCGATTTTTAATAACTAATATCTCTAGTAAATAGTATTTGAATACTATTAATAATAATAGTATTGTTAATTAATTAATTAATTATTAATTAATGGTATTAATAATAATACTATTATTAATAATGATACTATTAATAATAGCACCCACCCTAACAGTCTTCAGGAAGAGCTTGAAAACTTGTCTGTGCCAGTGTGCCTTCAATGAATGAATGATTAATAATTCCCTGACCTGACTAAGTCTTGCAAATGCCCTCGCAAGCACTATATTTTACCTGTTAGTGCAATCAAATCCTACTTATCTCCCGGATCCCCTATCCAGATACATTAAACCAGGGGTCCACAAACTTTTTAAACAGAGGGCCAGGTCACAGTCTTTCAAACTGTTGGAGGGCCGGATTATAATTCGAAAAACACACAAATGAATTCCTGTGCACACGGCACATATCTTATTTGTAATGCAACACTTTAAAAAATAGAATAATTAAAATGAAGAACAATTTTAACAAATATAAACTTATGAGTATTTCAATGGAAAGTGTGGGCCTGCTTTTGGCTGATGAGATAGGATAGTTGTTGTTATTGTGTGCTTTCAAGTAGTTTTATACTTAGGTTGACCCTGAGTGAGGGCCGGGTAAATGACCTTGGAGGGCCACATCCAGCCCCCGGGCCTTAGTTTGAGGACCCCTGCATTAAACTGTTGTCTCACTCAGTATTTTAATTTTTAATCTATTGGAACTGGCCCTGCCCACTGAAATTGATTTCCTTGTCTTAAATGTGCAATTTTATATTGTTGATGTATTATTCATAATGGTTTTGTATTGTATTTTTATTTCTTTATTTATGCTGTGTTTTGTTGTATATTGATGTATTACATTGTTGGGCTTGGCCTCATGTGAGCCGCCTCAAGTCTCCCTGGGGAGATGGTGGCGGGGTACAAATGAAGTTTTATTATTTATTATTATTAATATGTCAAACAGCATTATGGTAAACAGTTACCTCTTTGGTTTTGTTCCAGTCTCAGTGGCGCGGCTACAAGCAGCGGAAGGAATATCAGGATCGCTTGCAGTACCTGAAAGCACACAAGGACGAAGCAGTGAAGGTAATTTGTTGTCGTTTGCAATTCTTTAAGGTTCAGGTGGGGCATCCCTTATTCAAAATGCTTGGGAGAACCAGAAGTGCCGCAAAGTGGAGCAATTGTAGCTGCAGCTCTTTGAGAATGGGATTTTCCCAGTGCTTTCCCCTTTGGGTCCCCATGGCCAGGCCAGTTATTTCTGGGGTCCCTGAAAGCTGGAAAGTAAACCCCAGGTTTCCTCCCAGCAATGCAGAATAACAAACTCTTGCTTAGCTGTCAGTTCTAGGCGTATGTGTAGCATTAGATACGATAGTGCAGTCACCTTATTCAGGATCTTTGGATAAGCAATACCCTCTAATTTTCCTGTCCTTTCCAGATCCAAGCGATGACCAGGATGCATCAGGCCCGAAAGCGCTACAGAGACCGCCTGCAGTACTTCCGGGACCATGTAAGGACACACATTCCTGTGCAGAAAGAACGCTTGTGATTTTGTGTATCTGGAGGAAACAAATATCAGAAGTTCTGCTTTTTTCTCCCCCCTCATTTAGATCAATGACATTGTGAAAATCCAAGCCTTTATCCGTGCCAATAAAGCCCGTGATGACTACAAAACCCTCAGTGAGTATTTCAAACATCTGGGGAGCTTTTGCCTCTCTTTCCTCTTTGTGCTTTTAAAGGGAATTATCCCTTGCACCGTCTGGCTGCTCATTTGCACCCTGTAGAAAGTTTGGTTCTGCAACCCCGTTTTTATGAGCTCTCCTTTGCACATAACCTGCTCCGCCTTTTATCTCACCCCAAGTTTTTAACATTTTATCCTGCATATGCTGCCCGCCCACTGTCATTGTGATTGTGCTTATTGTAATTTTATATTGCTAATGTATTCATATGTTTTATGTAATTATGATGTTGTTGCTTGTTGCTTGTGTTTTTGGTTTTATTTTGCTGTAACCTGTTGTTTGGGCTTGGCCTCATGTAAGCCGCCCCGATTCCCCATGGGGGGGGGGGGGAGAGATGGTGGCGGGATATAAATAAAGCTTATTATTTTTATGATTATGATGATGATGATGATTATTGGGTGTTTCTCTAATGGCCACTACAAGGTTGCGTTGAGAGGCGCTCCCAGGCTCTTTGGCCCTTTCCATTGTTGATGCACAATGCCTTAATATCTCTAGTCTCTTTATTTTCAAACTTAATTTGCAAGAGTTGAGTGGAATCCACCCATTAGCATGTGCATAATCATGAAGACCGCATAGTCAGTTAGTGAAGGCATTTGCATAAAAGTAGCCTGGCCTTAGTTCCGTTTTAATTGTTTGCTGTCTTGGAGACATCCTTTGTCTGCATGGCATTCCCTGGCCCTTTATTGCTTACTGCCAGGAGACATTATTATTATTATTATTATTATTATACTTGAAATAATTAAAAACAATTTTAGAAACAATCACTTAAAAACAATTGGTGCTGGAAAAATTACCACCTATCAGCTGCAAAAGGCCATCCTGCTCGGATCTGCACACATTATTCGCTGTTACATCACACAGTCCTAGACACTTGGGAAATGCCTGACGTTTGATTCAATACAAAAGCCAGCTGTGAACTAATCTTGTTGTGTATCAGATAATAATAATAATAACAATAATAATAAATTATTAAATAATTATTAACCAACAATTATTAAATAATATTTTAACAATGTAATAATTATTAAATAATAATTATTACTATTATTAAATTATTATTATTATTATTTGAGACATAACAAGATTAGTGCACAGGAAACAAAAAGCCAGCATAGTGATCTTGTTTGTTGTGTACTAATCTTGTTGTGTATCTAATAATAATAATAGTTTAATAATAGTAATAATAATTTAATAATGGTAATAATGGTTATTATTATTTTAGAAGTAGCCTGGCCTTTGTTCCCATTGAATTCTTAACTGCCTAGAGACACCCTTTCTCTGGGTTAAGGTGTTCACTGGCCCTTGATTTCTTGCTGGAAGTAGCCTAGCCTTTGTAAACAATTCAAAGGGAACAGATGCTCTGAAGATGCCAGTAGTCATAGTTGCAGGTGAAATGAGGAAATGCTGCTAGAACACATTGGCCACATAGCCCAGAAACCACATAGCACCTCATTTTTCATGAATGGCTGCTACTATAAGCACAGGAAACCAGAATCTGAGTTTCAGAATAAAGGCCACCTTCTTTCTGCAGCCACCAATTAATTCCCTTCTGCTCTTCTTCCTCCTCGTCCTCCACAGTCAATGCCGTAGACCCTCCCATGGCCGTGGTGCGGAAGTTTGTGCATCTGCTGGACCAGAGCGACCAGGACTTCCAAGAGGAGCTCGACCTCATGAAGCTGCGGGAGGAAGTGGTGACCCTGATCCGTGCCAATCAGCAGCTGGAGAACGACCTCAACCTGATGGACATCAAGATCGGGCTCTTGGTGCAAAACAAAATCACCCTCCAGGTAGCAATCGAAGAATGGGATGGGCAGGCAGACATCTGCCAGGTCTTCTTTTCTTTGTTGATTTGAACCCTAGGATCCCTGCTGATTGTGGTCAGATCACTCATGATCTCTGCCTTGGCCTTATGGCTCCAGCACCATCCCTCTCCCTCTGGATTGGAGGTAGAGCCATAGGTCCTGGTCCTAGAGATGTGCAGTGTTGAGAAGCATCTTAGGTCTCTTAGCTTAACACCATTTTAGGGAAACTTCTGTTGATGCTCTTCAGCTAGGAAGGAAATCTTGGATGCGAAGCCTAGAGGATCCTGTTGTTGACAATCCAGGAAGCTGGTTGTCTTTATTAATTCCAAAGCCTGATCTGATGTCCTCAGGGCTAGATTTCATTTGAAGCAAACCCTAATCCTTCCTTGAATGCAAATAAATCCTCCTCACTCTTCTCCACAGGATGTTGTATCTCACAGCAAGAAGCTCACAAAGAAGAACAAAGAGCAGCTGTCGGACATGATGATGCTGAACAAGCAGAGGGGTGGCCTGAAGGCCCTGAGCAAAGAGAAGAGGGAGAAGCTGGAGGCCTACCAGCACCTCTTCTACCTGCTGCAGGTGAGAGGGGTGTGTGTGTTGTATTTGGACGGGAGGGGTCTCCACAAGAGGAGGCTGTGGCCACGCTTTGCTGACTGCAAGACCTTCTCCTTTCTCCCTTCCTCTCTCTTTGTTGCAGACCAACCCAACGTACCTGGCGAAGCTGATTTTCCAAATGCCGCAGAACAAATCCACCAAGTTCATGGACTCTGTGATCTTCACGCTGTACAACTATGCCTCCAACCAGAGGGAGGAGTACCTGCTCCTGCGCCTCTTCCAGACTGCGCTGCAGGAAGAGATCAAGTGTGTAAACAGCTTTTTCACACAGCCCCAGCCCTGGGCTCAATTATCTATTTAAAAATGTAATGTTCATTTGTGGGATTAACATAACATAACTCAAAAACCACTGGACAAATTGACACCAAATTTGGACAGAATACACCTATTAGGCCAACAAGTGACCATCATTCATAAAAACACTGGAAAACATAACAGAAGAAACTTTAAAAAACCAAAAAATATTTTTTATTACCACACATATATACACAAACACACATATACACAAATATATACACACACATATATACACACAAAACACATGTACACAGACTGGGCCACAGCAATGCGTGGCAGGGGATGGCTAGTATATAAAATATATATGGTTATATAAGTAGCATTGTCACAGACACAGTTTCACTTTTTTCCCTGTACATTCTCATAACATTCTGATGATTCCTGTGTTCCTATCCTTTATATTTCTATACTCAATCGAAGTTGGCCCATGCCTGGGATATAGAGCCACAGAGCAGGGTCCTGGGGAGGGAATGATGATGTTCTGCACCCAAATGGAATGCTGTTCATTCCTCTTGCCTTCCTTGCAGGTCCAAAGTGGACCAACTGCATGAGATCGTGACCGGGAACCCCACCGTGATCAAGATGGTGGTGAGCTTCAACCGCGGGGCCCGAGGGCAGAATGCCCTGCGGCAGATGTTGGCGCCAGCGGTGAAGGAGATCATGGAGGACAAGTCCCTCAACATCAAGACCGACCCGGTGGACATCTACAAAGCGTGGGTCAACCAGATGGAGTCGCAGACGGGAGAAGCCAGGTGAGGACAATTGAAGATGCTTGTTGTTTCAGATGTTTGAGGCACATAGGTGAGGCTACACACAAACACACGTCACACCCATCAACACCAGGCTCATGTTTGGCTTGGAGAGCGATATCCTTGTTTATTGAGTTGCAGCTGCTGATAATCTTGAAAGAGTGATCTTTCCTTCTTCATGGAAGTAAATTCTGAAACAACCAACTTTCTGTATTGTTGAAGGCTTTCATGGCTGGAAGCACAGGGTTGTTGCATGGTTTTGGGGCTTTCTGGCTGTGTGCTAGCAGCATTTTCTCCTGACATTTCGCCTGCTTCTGTGGCTGGCATCTTCAGAGCATCTGATGGTAGTCAAGCAAGTGGAGCATATAATATACCTGTGGAATATTTATTATTTATTTATTTGGTATATTTACATACTGCCTTTCTCACCCCTGAGGGGACTCAAGGCAGTTTACGACATATTAATAGCAAGAATTCAATGCCAACATACATATAATATAATAAAATCACAATAACTAAACTCTGACATATAACTATAAATTAAAATCATTACAATCATTAAACATGCAAATGCTAAAACAAAGCATTAAAAACAACCTAGTATAAATATTAAAACTACATGATCCAAAAATCATCCACCAAATAATGTCCAGGGTGGGAGAAAGAGCCAACATTGAAAAACACTAGAAGTTCAGCAGTTCAGCAATTTAACCCGCTGCACAACCAGAAGGCCCTACCTTCATGGTTACTCACATTTTAATGGTGGATCCTACCAAGTTTGCAGTTTGTTTTTTTAATCTGTTTGTTTGTTTTGTTCTGTTAGAAATGTAATACACTGGTATGGTTGCTGATGACACGATAAATAAATACTCCATATATACATACCTAGCTTGCTAATTGCACCCATTACACTTGGTGAACAGACAGTTGTTATTTCCTAATAAATAAGTTATGTTTTATTGTTATTGTTATGATTTTTATTGATGTTAACGTTTTTATATTGTATTTGTGTTTCTATGGCATTGAATTTTGCCTTGTAAACCGCCTCGAGTCACCAGAAGTAAATAATAATAATAAAATAATAATTTCCCTCTTTAAATAGAGACACCGGGCCCTTAATGATAGAGCAGATGTAGATAGAAGCCAGCCTTTCCCTAATTCCTGCTTTGCCAGCTCTTGGGGAGAGGAGTTGAGGGGCCGCCTCTTTTGTATCAGACTTTAGAGCAGGTGAGCTGGGCTCCTTGGACCCTTTGGGACTCACCTTCAGGGCCTTTGCTTCCTCCCAGTAAGCTGCCGTATGACGTGACGCCGGAGCAGGCCCTGTCCCATGAGGAGGTCCAGACCCGCCTGGACATCTCCCTCAGGAACATGCGGTCCGTGACCGACAAGTTCCTGCTGGCCATCATCAGCTCCCTGGAGAAAATCCCGTGAGTCTCAGAGTGGGGAAGCGGGCCAAGGGGGGAGCGGGGCCCATTCCGTCTCTTCATTTCCCACCCCTTTCTGCCTTATCCCTTCGGCAGGTACGGGATGCGCTTCATTGCCAAAGTCCTGAAGGATTCTCTGCATGAAAAGTTCCCTGATGCCAGCGAGGACGAGCTGCTGAAGGTGAGCACCTTGCACCTTCCTTAATTCCTTCCTTCCTTCTCCCCAAGGGTCATTAGGGGCCACGCTCTTTGCTTCTGCCACATCTGCTTCTCTCTCTGCTGGGCTGACGCTGCTTCTTTGACGGGCCACTGCCGGGCTGGGGCCCGCTTTCCTGTCCTTTCGCGGAGAGGGCACACCAGCTGGCCTTCTTTTCAGTGAGATTTGTTCCGAGTAGTCAGTTCCTAGAAAAAAAAAGGGGGGGGGGATGCACCTCTTCCTCAAGAAGGACCTGAATGCTGTTTTCTTCTCTCTTTCTTCTAGTTCTGTGCTTTCCTGCTCTGAGGCATCGAGTCTAGGCTTTCTCTGCAGGTGAATCACTTCTTTTTCAAGCCTATGTATGCCTAGCTGGGGAGCCTCCTTTGGCATAGTATGGGGCCGGGGCTGGTAGTATGGGGGTAGTATGGGATCGGGGCTTACCAGGAAGAAAGACCACTCTGGGCTAAAGCCCTTCTGGATGGATGGAGCTTGACCCTGGTTTCAGGGTTTCCCCCCACTTTTGCAGGCACCTTGTGGCCCTCCCCCTCGTGGTCCCAGTGGGACCAAAAGCTCTTCTCCATACCCCAGGCACCCCCAGAGGTGTTTCCATGGCCCTCGGCTGCCTAATGCAGGCAGGGGTAAACTTCAACTCTCCTCCACTCCAGGTGTTTTGGACTTCAACTCCCACAATTCCTTTCAGGCAAATGCTTCCCCCCCCCCCCCCACAGTCTTTCTTTCCAGAATTTTCCTTGAGATCACTGTGATATAATTTAGATTCCAGTTTCTCTGAAATAATTTGTAATGTATGTTCAAGAAAATTATTGATAATTTTGTATTGCTAGAAAATAATCTGCCCTTGCTTTCCCTGAAAATATCTTTACTACCATATATACTCATGTATAAGCCGACCCGAATATAAACCGAGGCACCTAATTTTACCACAAAACCTGGGAAAACATGTTGACTCAAGTATAAGCTGAGGGTGGGCAATGCAGCAGCTACAGGTTAATTTCCAAATAGAAATAGATACCAATAAAATTACATTAAATTAGTAGGTTAAATGTTTTTGAATATTTACATAAAACTGTAATTTAAGATAAGACTGTCCAACTCTGCTTAAATCATTATTCTAATCTTCTTCATTGTAAACGTGCTTACGTATCCTTCCAGTAATAATAGAGTAAAATATAACATGTAATAAAAATAATAATAGAATAAAATAATATAAATGTAATAATAGCAACAATATTAGAGTAAAATAATGTAAATGTAATCATAATAATAGAGTAAAATAATGTAATAATAAAAATATAGTAAAATAATATTATTTATTTATTTAAAAGTTTTGTATACCGGCCTTCTCACCTCTCTTGAGGGACTCAGACCGGTTTCCAACCATAATATCACATACAATCAATAAAACATCATAATACATATTACAGTAAAACATTAAAACAGCAATTACAATCAATAACTATAATTGTCAGTTGTCACACTAAAATCGTTGCTCAGCATCATCCATCCATATCTCAGGGTGTTGGCTCACTCGTCGAATGCCTGTCTCCATAACCAGATCTTCACCTGTTTCCTAAATGTCAGGATAGACGGGGTGATTCTGATCTCCAGTGGGAGAGAGTTCCAGATTTGAGGGGCCACCACCGAGAAGGCCCTGTCCCTCGTCCCCACCAGACACGCTTGCGAGGCCGGTGGGACCAAGAGCAGGGCCTCTCTAGACGAAAAATGTAATGATAGAGTAAAATAATGTAAATTTAATAAGAGTATAATAATACATGTAATTGTATTAATAATAACAGCATAAAATAATAAATAAATGACTCAAGTATAACCTGAGGAGGGCTTTTTCAGTCTAAAAAAGGGCTGAAAAACTCGGACTATACTCAAGTATATACGATAGTTGTTTTCCAAGGTTGGCACACACCCGTTTTAGGTTACAGACTCACATAAAATAGGGTTGGTTTTTTTCATTGCTGTTAAGTGTTGTTCCATTTACCCAGCCTGGCAACCTTTGCCAGAGCTCGGAGACATTCCTCCCTGGAATGCAGCTCCAGTATATTCGCTTCCCACTTTTCTTGGCTTCTCCTGTAAAAGAAGAAGGTTTCCCAAAGTTTAGCAAGATATCTTCTAGAGCAGGCCTCTTCAACTTCCAAGGGTTTGGGGCATCCAACTCCCAGAAGCCCCTACTTCCTTCTCGTTCAATGGCCAGGAATTCTGGGAGCTGAAGTCCAAAACACCTGGAAGGAGGGAAGGCCACAGGTTAAAGAGGCCTATCTTAAAGTAAGAGAAATGGATCCTCAATGTGTATTTTTCTGGGTGTGTTTGGCATTCTCTTTTCCTTCTGAGTATCTTTTGCCTCCCTTCTGCCTCTCTTTGCACCTGAGCAACTTGGAATGGGGCCATCTGTCAGGGGTGCTTTGATTGTGCTTTTCCTGCATGGAAAAAGGGGGTGGTGCTAGATGACCCATGTGGTCTCTTGCAACTGTTTGATTCTAGGACAAGGGGATCTTTCTTGTCTGCTTGGGGATCCCAGAGAATCCACCTAAGTCCTCTCTCTCTCCCTCTTTACGCCTTCCTTCTACTCTCTCTGCAGATTGTAGGCAACCTCCTCTACTATCGGTACATGAACCCGGCCATCGTGGCTCCAGACGCCTTTGACATCATTGACATGTCAGCTGGAGGGCAGCTGACCACCGATCAGCGGAGGAATCTGGGTTCCATTGCCAAGATGCTGCAACACGCGGCGTCCAACAAGATGTTCCTGGGGGACAATGCCCACCTCAGTATCATTAACGAGTACCTGTCTCAGTCCTACCAAAAATTCAGGTAAGGAATTCCAGGTGAAAATGGGGTATATTTGGAAATGCAGGTCGAGGTGGCAGGGGTGGCTCTGGGAGAGCAATGCGAAAACATTCCAGGAAGAGGAGATGTGGGAGACAGGCCTTCTCCCATGAAATCCCACTGGCTTTGGAACAGCAATGTGTGCGTTATTATGTTTATGTTTATTGGTACCCCACTTTTTCTCTCCACAAGTAGACTCAAAGCGCATATGTATCTATTATTAGTACTGGAATATGTTGTTGTTGTTGTTGTTGTGGTTGTTATTATTATTTTATTTATTTATATCCCTCTTTTCTCTCCACAAGGAGACTCAAAGTGGCAATGTGTCTATTATTAGTACTGGAATGTATTGTTGTTATTATGTTTATTTATATTTCCATTTATATTGTTTGATGTGTATATCATATTGGTTCTTGTATTTTATTTTTATTTTCTTCTATTTTTTGCTGTGTTCTTGTTGTATATTGTTTTATTGTATTACTGGGCTTGGCCTCATGTAAGCCGCCCTGAGTCCCCTTAGGGAGATGGTGGCGGGGTATAAATAAAGTTATTATTATTATTGTTATTATTATTATTATTATTATTACCCAACTTTTCTCTCCACAAGGACACTCAAAGAGACTATGTATCTATTGTTAGTATTGGAATGTATTGTTGTTATTATTATGATATGTATTTATACCCCACTTTTTCTCTCCACAAGGAGACTCAAAGCAGCTTATACTAAAAGCATTTAAATACAATTTAAAATCTACTGATATAAAAAACATTAAAATAGAATTAAATATCATTTGAGTTAGAAAATGCAGTTAAAATAGGTATGGAGGCCTGCCGTCCGGCTCAGCCCATCTTGTTGCAAGGAAAGTATTTGGAGCACTTACTTAAAAAAAAAAGTCAAGAAGGATCAGTGCGCAAAACCAAACATGAAATGTTGCCACATTGATGGGCATTTCCTATCTAGAATTGTATGTTTGCCTCGTACTTTGGTGTGATCAGAAAGATGGCTGTTGGAGAGGAGTTTGTTGACTCCTGTCAACCAAGGCTTCTCTCTAGACTGAGCCACAAGACTTCTCTATGTAGATGGGCATAGGAGTCTCTTTGCTATCATTCTTTGTGTCAGAAGAATAGAAATGGGGAAACCCAAGCATTCGTGAGAGAAAGATGGTTGCCGATTCTCCCTTGCCTTTCCTTTCCACAGGCGCTTCTTCCAGGCGGCCTGCGAGGTCCCCGAACTGCAAGACAAGTTCAATGTGGATGAGTACTCGGACTTGGTGACCCTGACGAAGCCCGTTATTTACATTTCCATTGGAGAAATAATCAATACGCACACAGTAAGTCCTTCATAGAATCATAAAGTTGGAAGAGACCACATGGGCCATCTAGTCTAACCCCCTGCCATGCAGGAAAAATGACAGATGGTCATTCAGCCTATGTTTAAAAATTTCCAAGGAAGAAGCTTCCACTACACTTTGAGGCAGAGAGTTCCACTGTTGAACAGCTTGTACGGTCAGGAAGGTCTTCGTAATGTTCAGGTGGAATCTCCTTTCCTGGAATTTGAACCCATTGCTTTGAGTCCTAGTTTAAAAGGCAGCAGAAAATAAGGAAGGAGGCTATAGGATACTATTTATTTATTTATTTGTTTGTTTACAACATTTATATGCTGCCCTTCTCACCCTGAAGGGGACCCAGAGCGGCTTACAAGATATATATACATACAATATATTATATCATTAGTATAGTACAATATCAGTATTATATATTATTATATTGTGCTATACCATTGTATTGTCATATTATTAGTAATATTACATGTAATATAAAATATATAATTATAATATATTATTATTAGTATTATATTGTATTATGTAATATTATAACATTATATGTATATACTACTACTACCTTTCCTAGTATAATGTGTACTCCACTTTTCTCTCTAAAAAAGAGAAAAAGTAATAATAATAATAATAATAAAAAACTTTATTTGTACCCTGCTACCATCTCCCCAAGGGACTTGGTACGGCTTACATGAGGCCAAGCCCACAGCACATCAATAAACAAAGGTAATAACAAAAATTCAATACAAACAAAATAAACTAAACTAAACAAAACTCAAAAACAAAAAAATACACAATAAGCAATAAACAATAACAATAATAACAATAACACACAGCATTTAAAAACCTATGCTTTTCAGTAAAGTAAAGCCAATACAGTAAAGCCAATACAATAATACAATGTAAAACCTAAAAATATACAAACATTAAAATAAAATTAAATATTAACAGTCTTCAAAATAAAAAGTTAAAACCCTGAAATCCTTTAAATGCATCGGCTAACTAGGAATCCCTCCCTGTTTCTCTCTCATCAGCTGCTTTTGGACCATCAAGATGCCATTGCGCCTGAACACAACGACCCCATTCACGAACTCCTGGATGACTTGGGGGAAGTTCCCACTATTGAATCCCTGATAGGTGAGCCTCTGGGTTGTGTCTGTATGTAGGAAATGGGAGATGGGAATAGTTGTTCTTAGTCGGGTGGTCACTTCTATCCCACTTTCCCTGAAGAGTGGGCCTCGAGGAGGGTGAAACGGGTGCTGAAAGGCCCAATCAGACACTGCCTCAGCCTTGGTGGCCTTATCTTTCTTCTTTGCTGAAGAGGTATTGAAGAGGAGGCAGGACCACAGGGTTGGAGGGGCCCTTGAGGGCCATGGAGTTCAGCCCCACTCTCTGCAGGTAGTGTCGAGAGAGGAAGGGCAGGGAAGCTCATGGTCCTGTCTGTCTGTCTCTCCCTCTCAGGAGAGGGATCTGGAGGCGTGAACGACCCGGGGAAGGACATGTTGGCCAAAACGGAAGTCTCTCTCACGCTGACTAACAAATTCGATGTTCCCGAGGACGAGAACGCAGAGATGGATGCCAAGACCATTCTGCTGAAGTAAGTAACGCAAGCCACTGGAGCCCTTCATGGCGGTATTTCCTCCTCCCTGGGAGAATGGCCTTTTGAGCTGCTGCATCACACTATGGGCTTGAGTGTAGTTGGGAGTACATCTTCCTTTCCTTCCCTTCTGTTGTCTGGGACCATGAAGGGCAATTGGCTTTGGGGCTGGCATGCGAGAGGGGATTTCTCAAAGCAGACTTTGTGCTTCTCCCAACCGGCTGTTGAGGGTGAGAGGGGGCTGGTCCTTTGTGTCTCTCCTGATGTTTTGCCTGCATTTGCATGGCCATACAGCCCGGAAACCACACTACAACACCCCAGTGAGTCTAGCCATGAAAGCCTTTGATAATATGATGTCTTTGCTCTCTCTGTTTTGTTTTCCAGCACCAAGCGCTTAATAGTGGATGTGATCCGCTTCCAACCGGGAGAGACACTGGCGGAAATCCTGGAGGTTCCAGCCAGCCGTGAGCAGGTGAGCCTCGGGAGGGCCCTGTCAGAAATATTAAGCATTAACTGGGTATTTTGGATTACAAAGGTGTGAATCAAGCACAAAAAAGAGTGTTTTTTATTTTTTATTTTATTATTACTACTATTGTGTTTATTAATATTTTTCATCTTATTTTCTTTTCTTTTTTATTCCATTTTCTTTTTCTCTAAATTTCTTACTTCTCTCTTTCCTCCCTCCCTTTCTCACTCTTTTTTTTACTTCAAATATATTGTTTCCACACTTTCCATGTAATCTTATATTTTCAATAAAATTATTATTATTATTATTATTAATAATAATAATAATAATAATAATAATAATGAGTCAGTGGGCCAAAGCTAGTGTTGTCCTGAGAAGAATGAGTAGGCCGAAGCGTGTTAGAGTCAGTGGGCCAAAGCTAGTGTTGTCCTAAGGAGAGTGAGTAGGCCGAAGCCTGTTAGAGTTAGTGGGCCAAAGTTAGTGTTGTCCTGAGAAGAATGAGTGGGCTGAAGCCTATTAGTCAGTGAGCCAAAGCTAGTGTTGTCCTGAGGAGAGTGAGTAGGCCGAAGCCTGTTAGAGTCAGTGAGCCAAAGCTAGTGTTGTCCTGAGGAGAGTGAGTAGGCCGAAGCCTGTTAGAGTCAGTGAGCCAAAGCTAGTGTTGTCCTGAGGAGAGTGAGTAGGCCGAAGCCTGTTAGAGTCAGTGAGCCAAAGCTGGTGTTGTCCTGAGGAGAGTGAGTAGGCCGAAGCCTGTCAGAGACAGTGGGACAAAGCTAGTGTAGCACTGAGGAGAGTGAGTAGACCGAGGCCTGTCAGAGTCAGTGGGACAAAGCTAGTGTACCACTGAGGAGAGTGAGTAGGCCGAGGCCTGTCAGAGTCAGTGGGACAAAGCTAGTGTAGCACTGAGGAGAGTGAGTAGGCAGAGGCCTGTCAGAGTCAGTGGGACAAAGCTAGTGTAGCACTGAGGAGAGTGAATAGGCTGAAGTCTGTCAGAGTCAGTGGGCCAAAGCTATTACCGTCCTGAAGAGAGTGAGTAGGCCAAAGCCTGTTAGAGTCAGTGGGCCAAAGCTAGTGTTATCCTAAGGAGTCTGAGGTAAACCCCAATGGGAGGAAGGTCTCAGTCTATGTAAGGTAGGCCAATATGAAGAAGGCCTGGTGTGAGAAGCTTCAGTAAAAGAAGCCCCAGGTTGAAGGCCTCATGTGTAAAGGCTCATGTGTTATGCCCCGGTGTGAAGGTTGAACTTCATTTGTGTCATGGAAACCTTGTAAATAGTGCAACCATATTATTTTGCTATTAAGAAAAGCCTCCTATGGAAGAGATAACATTGGCCTGTGTGTTTTTGTTCTTTTTATCATTTTTGGCTACTAGTACGGGTCACGTTGCTGCTAATAAGTTAGTTGCTCTGCTGTGCATTTATGAGGAGGGTCTTTTGTTAATAAGCCCACCACCCAAGAGATCCCCCACCTCTTTAGCACAGCCTCAGGCAGGCAGTCCCCACTCTGAGCGTGGGTTGGTTGGCCGGCCATTCAAGGAATTACCTCTGTTTTTTCTAGGAAGCTGAGCACCAAAGAGCCATGCAAAGACGTGCCATCCGGGACGCCAGGACCCCGGACAAGATGAAGACCCCTCAGGCGGCGAAGGAAGACAGCAACCTGAGCCTCCAAGAGAAAAAGGAGAAAATTCGGTCGGGGCTGAAAAAGCTGGTGGAGCTGGGCCTGGCCAAGCCCCAGAACGGATACCAGGACCTGATAAACGACGTCGCTAAGGTTGGAAACTTGGGGGGGGGGGGGCATGCATGCGTGCAGGTGTATTTTGACCACTGTCAAAAGATCTGAAAGATCTGTATCACCTCAAGAGTGGCCAACTCTCCTGTATTTCTGTATTTCAGCTAATGTTCTGAGATTCTCCCTTGCCCTTGCATTTCTTGATCTCTTAAATTGGGATGCTCTTAAGTAGAGGTTCCACTGTATAAGTGGAACCTCTACTTAAGAGCATCCCAATTTAAGAGACTTTTTAGTGCAGATCCACTGCTTGGCCCAGGTTTAGCTTTGACATACAAGCAGTATTTTGAATTAAGAGCGAGTACATGAGTGTAGGGCTTTAGGGCTTCAAGGGAGCTGCCTCCGAGCCTCATGCTCTTATCCGCTTTGGAAGATTGCTGTCTACTTGGCTCTTGTCTGCTTTGAGGAACTCTGGGTTAGTTGATTATGTGTGCTTTTTATTCCTGGTCTGTTTGGCTTCATGTAAAGAGAGAGGGAGGGAGGCTGGAAGGAGGACAGTATGAAGAAAAAAAGGATGCTTCTGCCTCTTCACTTTGGGTTTTGGGCTTCCTTGCCACTACTTTGTGGATCTATCATATTAATTATTATTTATTTAATTTAAAACATTTATATTCCGCCCTTCTCACCCCGAAGGTTACTCAGGGCAGAGCACAGCATATATACGGCAAACATTCAATGCCGGGACAAGAATGCATTATATGCATACATAAACATTAAAAACGTTTGTCTCAATATTAAAATACACCGTTTAAAACCGTCTTGAAGTTGACCTTGCTTTTGTTATTATTTCATGTGAATGTGCAGTTATACATTGTTTGTTATTTATAAAGTACATTTTCTTATTTTAAAACACGTAACAAAAATGGGGGTGGGTAGAATGGATTAATAACATAGGAAAAATCAGTTTGAGATCTTAAGTAAAGGTATCACTGTCTGTAGAAGTAAACCCTCACAATGTAAGAACGACTGGGAAGGAGCTCTGGGGTTATGGGGAGGAACAGAGAGAGGGGAATAAGGAGGAAGAAGTGGAAGAGGAGTAGAAAGAGAGAGAAGAAAAGAAGAACACAGAGGAGAAAAAAGGAGGGGGCCCTCAGAGTCCCCCTCTCATGGGGACTTGGGACCCTAACTTGTGACTAGGGTGCAGCCCAAAGAGGTGGATTTTGCAACAGCTCTCACTCTACTTACTCCAGCCCTCTTAAATATTGTACAGATCATCTTCTAGGCCAGGCATGGGCCAACTTTGGCTCTCTTTCCAGGTCTTTTGAACTTCAACTCCCTTAATAAGAGCCCACAGAAGTGCAAAACACCTGGAGGGAGAGCTGAAGTTTGCTCAGGCTTGTCTCTCTCTCACACGCATGGGGCAAGTAGGGACGGCATCTTAATGGAGGCCTTTCCTTACTCCTTCACTCAGTCCTTTGCCTTGCCTTCGCTCTATCTGAGTTGCGTGGAAGCTCCACTGTTTCCTTGGGTTTCTCTTTTTCTCCTCTTTTTCTCAGTCCCTCCTACAAAAAAGAAACAGTAATTTGGAGGAGGGGCTGGGCGCGGGGGCGGGGGGCGGTGATAGGGAGCTGGAGGTGCTATTTGCATAAATGTGATTTTTTTGCTCAGCATTAATACCGAGGCATATGCTTTGCAAAACATATACCGGAAATCATGCCTGGCCTTGGCTTGTGCCTTTTGCATGATTCAGATTGAGCTCCCTGCTGGCTTGTTTTATGTGGGCTCCTTCCTGCTCTAGGATATCCGGAACCAGCGCCGATATCGCCAGAGGAGGAAAGCAGAGCTGGTGAAGCTGCAGCAGACCCACAATGCGCTGAATTCCAAAGCGACGTTTTATGAGGAACAGGTGGACTACTACAAGAGCTACATCAAGACCTGTTTGGACAACTTGGCCAGCAAGGGAAAGTGAGTGCCTGTATCATGAATCCTTTCTGAACCTTTAAAATGTTCTTTAATCATTTTCAATGGGGCAGAGTACATAAGGCACTTTCAGATCAAGAAGCAGACACACAGACTCCAGTATTGTGTTTTATAATAGCTATATCTGCTACGCAGACAAAGGGAAATGTCACATAGCCACTGAGCATACATACTTACCTCTTTCTTCCCAGAGTCTCAAAAAAACCACGCGAAATGAAAGGGAAAAAGAGCAAGAAGATCTCCCTGAAGTACACAGCAGCACGGCTGCACGAAAAGGGGGTGCTCCTGGAGATCGAGGACCTGCAGAGCAGCCAGTGAGTGCCTCAAAGCAGGGGGCAGGCTTAGAGATGCATAGGGAGGGGGCTGGAGGTGGAGTCCGGGGGCGGGAGGGCACAAGGCTTTGGCTCACTGAAGAGAGGAGCAACATCTTTTGCCTTGGGGGCCCCTGTTTCTATCCTAAGTGGAGGAGGAGCTGTGTTCCATTGTGCAATGTTGTGCTCACACTTTGCTTTCAACCTTCTTCACGTTAGATAATATCAGTTTGTTCTCTTTCTCAACTCTGCAGGTTTAAAAACGTTATATTTGAAATTGCTCCAACAGAAGAAGTGGGGGACTTTGAGGTCAAAGCAAAGTTTATGGGAGTTCAGATGGAAACATTCATGCTGCATTATCAGGTAGGAAGAACTCTTCCCCCCCATTTTACCCCATCCGTTTTCCTCTAAAAAGCTTGGGTGGTGTGTGTTGCTTTGATCCCTTTGTTGCAGAGTTGCCTGAATGACACTTCAAGGCCAGATTTGGCCAAAAGAAGTACGTATCAGGACTGAAGTCAAACCTTTGGAAATTCAGTTAACAAATTCATTGAAAGGTGTTGCAGCAAGAGCTCCCTTCTCTTTGAGGATGTTTGTGGAAGTAGTTGCCTCCCTTTTGGAGCAGCAAAGATGGCTTCATGAAAAGCTGTCAGACAGAGAACCTGCTTTGATTCTGGGCTCCAGATGTTACTGAATTTGTTTTAGAGAAGCTAGAATGAGGTGGATTTGGTATGAGCTCTAGATGAGCTCTGCTTGCATCTTTACGTGTTGAGATTTGCTTTTATTTTATGGATGCCCTTTTCACTGCATCTCACTACATTTAGTTAAAATGTGTTTCAAATACGTTTTCATAAATAGGTTAATTCTGTAATGTGTGGTAGAGTTGGATGTCATGGCACTGCATTTCAGTGATAGTTTTTGGTGCTCTTTCTTCATCTTACTAAATGTGTCAGTGTTCATTTGGTCCACATTTATTTATTTATTTACATGCCACACCCCTTTTCCCCAAGAGAAGCTGGCTTGGTCTTGAATATCACCCCAGTTCCAAGTTCCAATTAATTTGTGAAAAGATAACCTTGCTGACTTTAACTTGGCAGGCCTTTTGTATTAGAACATACCAGATTTCTTTGAGTCTAATCCTCCATCGAATCTAATGTGCACTTCAATTTTAAAAACCCTGAAACCAAAACAAGTATTTCCTGCTGAATGTCTTTACCAATAATATAATATAGTATATTGTATATACATATATTTATAATATTATAGTGTAATACAATATAATACTAGTAATAATACTAATATAATATTATAATTATAATTATATATTTACATTACATGTATTACTAATAATATTACAATATAATGGTATAGTGCAATATAGTAATACATAATACTGATATTGTACTATGCTAATAATATATTGAATGAAAATATATCTTGTAAGCCGCTTTGAGTCCCCTTCGGGGTTAGAAGGGCGGCATATAAATGCCATAAATAAATAAATAATGTAATGTGCAAAAAGCTGCCAGAAGGGCACCCTTTGTAATTTGGCCATTAAAGTGGCTGTCTGCTTATTTATTTATTTATCCAGTTATGACATTTATATGCTGCCCTTCTCACCCCAAAGGGGACTCAGAGTGGCTTACAAGTAATATACAATTAAAATAAATACAGTATATCTTCCTGGACCCCTATCTTTACTCTGATCCCAGAGCAGCAGTTGGTGTTGGGGGGAGGGGCTCCTGACTGTGGATGGCACTGTCTCCTTGGCCCCTCTCTTTACTCTATTAGAATTCCTTCTTGATAAACAAAAGTGTTAGAATACCAAAGCTTCCAGCAATGGAAAGGAAAACCTTGAGTATAATGCTGTATAATAGAAGGGGAGGCCCTGCTCTTGCTCCCATCAACAGCACAAATGCGGCTGGCGGGGACGAGCAGCAGGGCCTTCTCGGCTGTGGCCCCCTGCCCATAGAACACACTCCCAAAGGAGGCAAGATTTGCTCCCTCGCTCCTGACCTTTAGAAAAAAATTAAAATCATGGTTCTGGGACTAGGCCTTCGGACAATAGATGTATGCAGCTTTTAGTGGGACAAGGACTGGAACAGCGACTCGACTGATGAGATTGTTTTATGGTTTTAATAACTGGTTTGGTATTTGATGATGTACTGCTTTTAATATGATACATGTTTAAAGTGTGGTTTTACTATTGTAGTTGTAAGGCATTGAATTTTTGTCATTTTCTATGTGTAAACCGCTTTGAGTCCCCCTAGGAGCAAGAAAAGAGGTATATAAATGCTGTAAATAAATAAATAAATAAATTCTATGCCAAAGGATGTGAATGCCTCACCAAACTGCAAATCCCAGGAAACCATAGCATTGAGTCCTGGCCATTAAATTATAGAATCTCCATTCTGCTCCTGAAGCAGCTTCCCTTTTGGCTCAGCATTAAGATTACTTCAGTATGACAGGAATCTAATGCACACCCTAATTTTTGCAAGGTAATTTAGCCAGAAAAGGTGAGCATTAGATTTGAGTGGATGAGGTATTTTGTAGGAGAATGTTTTGTTCTTTGTTTCAAACCCCCACTTCCTTTTTCAAGCCACAGATTGTGGTGCCTTCTTCCACAAGCCTGAGGTGAGGGCCATGGCTACCTGCATGGGCTGCACTGGCCTCTGCTCTTGGAGGACTGGCCCCTCACTGAGATAGAGCCCCTCTCTCTTACTCTCTCTGTAGGACCTGCTGCAGCTCCAGTACGAGGGAGTGGCTGTCATGAAGCTCTTTGACCGGGCTAAAGTGAACGTCAACCTCCTTATCTTCCTGCTCAACAAAAAGTTCTACGGGAAGTGAGCTCCTCTGCCGCTGCCTTTCGCTGCTGCTGCTGCTTCTTCCTCCAGGAGAGCCTCTTTCCCTTCCGCCTCCTCCTTCCCTGAGAAGCCAAAGCCAAATCCTCTCCTCCTGATGCTGATGCTGCAGATCAGGCCTTTCACGGCAAGGCCTGTCTGTATCGTTTCTGATGTACTCCGCCCATGGCACTCACTCCAGATTAAACAGTTATTATTCATTTCTCTCTCTCTCTCATCAAGTGTGTGTCTTTGGGCTGCTTTGCTCTTCAAGGCAGGCAGGCAGGGTTCCTACTTGCCTTTGCTGCCTGTGGGGCTTTCCTTAACTGCCAGACCTTTGAAACCCACTGCATGGCATTGAGCAGGTCACACGCTCTCAGCTCCAGAGGGAAAGGGCAAAGTTGGCCTAGAGGGACCTGGTTTTCCTCAATGAGCCCCATCATCTCCAATGCTTGCAATGTTTACCATTTTTATCATTAGTTATAATAAAATAATAAATCTTTATTTATATCCTGCTTTTCTCCCTAACAGGACCCAATTATTGTGCAGACTTATCAATTAAATATTTCGCTCAGTGCAAATCAACCTTGCTGTCATTCTAGTGAAGGCAGTCAGCGATGTCATCAGTGATAAAAATGAGCCAGTGAGAAAAAAAATCCTCTGAAAAACAACAAAAGTCCCCACTAAAACCCAGAAGGAACAGAGTCAAAAGTAGTGTCAGCACAGAAGCCAGTGGCCCCAATCTAAGCCAAGATCAGTTGCAGGACTACGTTGATGGTCAAAGGGAGGCTGGTTGGTAAAATTTCCCAGTGCTGTCATCCTATAAGGTATCAGCACCTTGAAGTACCTTCAGGTTAGCTAGCAGTGAGGTCAATGCTGGGCAGTGGGAGGGAAGGCGGAGTGGAGCCGCCAATCGAATTGCAACACTCGCTTTCGCCAGTGGTCAGCTCTGTGAGAACATAGGCGCCTCAATGGAATTAGGCCCTTAGTAGAACACTAGTCAGCTGGACAGTCAATGGAAAATACCACCCTGGAGCAGTTAAAGATGGTGGGAGGGCCTCTCAGCGGCGGCTGGAGTGCCTGGTTGGTAGGCTGGCTCCCTCCCACTCAGCTACAGGTCAGTTTGTTTTATTTAGTTTTTCTTTCTTTGGTCTTGGTTACAAATACTGTTACAAATTCACATATATATCTCAGTTAATATATATCAAACTGTTAATATTTTTTTTTGCAATATGTTGTATAATGTTACACACACACACATATATACTTACTACAACCCCTCAGGTGATCCCAGGCATAGTCTCAGCCAGACAAGGCCAGAACTTCCCCCATTGGCTAGAGGACATCCTGCCTCCATTCAGTTCCTCGTGGGACGTGATGTCCTTATAAGCTGTATTGCCAATCGTGTTTGGCTGGAACTTCCACAGGGGTTTTCCTCTGGGACAGACCTCCCCAAAGCAAGTCAGACCTTGAGCAAGGCATGGTCCAACCAAGGGCTGACTGTCAGTGTCTTCAATTCTGCAGGATTCTGATCCTATCCAGTCTACTAGCCCTATATTTTTAATACCAAGTGAACCTTCCCACCTCCCTGAGATCCAACTATATAAATAAAAATGTAATGTTAGCTTGTGGGATTCACATAATTGAAAAACCAGTGGATGAATTGACACAAAATTTGGGCACTACACCCTTAACAGACCAATGAATGACCATCACTCATACCCTCCCTCTCAAAAAATAATAATAAAAAAACAGCGGAAAGGACTTAAAATCCAAAAAAAGCTAAATGACAATACAGTGCATATTTCCAGTTTCCTATTCCTGGACTGCAACTCTCAGCAATCCTTCAGATAGAGAAGATAGATTACATAGAGATATGTAGGTAGGTAGATAATCGATCAGGAGAACTGCTGGGAGTTGCAGTCCAAGAATAGGGAGAGAAAGAAAAGGGGAAAGATAAAGGGAGGGGAAGGAAGGAAAGAGGTAGAGAAGGAAGGAAAAAAGGAAAGAAAAAATGAGAGAAGGGGAGAGAAGGTTGGCCACAGTAACGTGTGGCGGGTACAGCTAGTAATGGTCTAAAAATGCTTTTTTACAAGGAAGGGGGACAAAATCCAATTGATTGATGACTTCCAAGGCATTGTGTTTGAAATTGCAGTCTGAGAGGAAGCGCTCAAGTCTCTTCTCAGGGGTTACTGGGCTTGGCTTTTTCCAACACTGTGGTCTTTCTCAACATAAGAGGAATCATCCATTAATTTGCTCTGTTATTAAAGTCCCTGATGATCAATAAGCATCTCTGAGTGGAACGGTATCCTTTCTGGTGGACCTGAAATTTCCAATTTTGTGATGCTAAAACGGGGATGTATAAACCACAAACACAAAAAGCCCCTTTTCTCTTTCCCGTCCTTTGAGAGCACTCGTATCCTGGTTGTCAAGTCACAGCCTTTGAAGGCAAAGTAGGATTAAAGTGGTCCTCTCCCTGAGAAATCTGAAGACTGCAAGCTTCCCAGAGTAAAGAAGCTTGCATGTGCTTGGGCTATATTTCAAAAAGGTAGGAATATGTCGGATGCTAAAGAAATAGATTTTATTAAGCAACAGTTTGAAATGGAAGGTGAGGAGACCTTCGGTCTGGAACAAGCCACACACCAACAATGCAACCTGTTTTACCCACAGTCATAAACATGTTTACCTAGAAGTAAGCACACACAGTCCAATATGGCTTACTCCGCGGTACGTGTGTACAGGACGGCAGTCTTGAGACGTGGTCAGTAAGCAAGAATACATACTTTCCTGTATAGAAAAGAGCCACCGAAAGGGAGAAGGCTGCAAATGTTATTTACAGTATGTTGTCTTACAAAGCAGATGAAACAACGAGGGCGGGGCAAGAACTGTCCCCAATCAGCTGTCTTATCTTCGGAGGTCCTCAGTGATGTGTCCACCATTTATAAGGACCGCGTCATTTGTTGCTGCTTGTTACAGGGAGTTTCTCAGTGTGTTGCATCTATCGCTCCACCTTTATGAGGAGCTGAACCCCAAAACCAAACTCAAATAGTCTTTTGATATGACCTCAAAGGATGACTGGATACATTTCCAAACCAGATGAGTGTGTGGCTCAGCCAGTTTGAAAGCTATTGGCAGGAGACACCTGGGGTCTCAAAATCCAAAGCAGCGCCATTTTAAATGCTTATTCTCAGATCCATTATTATTATTATTATTATTATTATTAATAATAATAATAATAATTGGGTTGTTGTGAGTTTTCTGGGCTGTATGGCCATGTTCCAGAAGCATTCTCTCCTGACGTTTCACCTGCACCTACGGCAGGCATCCTCAGAGTTTGTGAGGTCTGTTGGAAACTAGGCAAGTGGGGTTTATATATCTGTCGAATGTCCACAACCTCTGGAATGTGGACAGTTTCAACAGAAAGGAGGAAAGCATGAAAATGTACAAAATCAGGCTACCAGTATTAAAAAAAAAAACCTCTAAAATCAGGACAATAAATAAAGAGCAACACTCAAAAAATAGGGGAATTCCAGACATGAATCAATCAGGGCCAGCTAACACCTCCCAACAAAGGATTCCCCCATGCAGGAAGCACCCAGGATTTAAAGTTGCAGTGCCTTCAATGCTAATCACAGTGGCCAATTGCAACATTCACACTTGCCTCCAGCAGACAAGAGTCCTGAACGTTCCAGAGATATATAAACTCCAATAGTTTCCAACAGACCTCACAACCTCTGAGGATGCCTAAATAGATGCAGGTGAAATGTCAGGAGAGAATGCTTCTGGAACATGGCCATACAACCCGGAAAACTAACAGCAACCCAATGATTCTGGCCATGAAAGCCTTCACCAATATTAATATTATTTATTAATTTTTATCCCGCTTTTCTCCCATGGGTGGGACTCAAAGCGGCAAACAAAGAGTTAAAAACAAAAACGATATGATACAAGAACAATGGATCGACTACCAATTGTCTTGCTCTGCCTTTGCTGGATATTAATCTATTGTGAGGGAAAAAAACCCAAAAATTGGAGCAGGGAAACATGCCATTTCAAGCAGGTTTTCTCCCCTGCAGAGCCCAAGGCACTTTGGCAGGGAGTTTGGTCCTAAACTCTTATGCGATAGACGTTCCCATTGCACATAAAAAAGAACCTGAGGGAACGCATGGATGACAATGCTTTGCTCTTAAAAAGAAAAATGAAGTCATCCTCCATGATGTGGTTTCCTTTCTGCTTCTATCATTTTTTTCTTGCTGCTTTCATGGCACTTCCAGCTGTATTTACATTTTTTCCTTTCATATATCTCTGAGTCACTAAAGTACTAATCTACCCTCCACTAAGTCCCTGTGTCAAGCAACCCACAGACAGCCACAGCTATGGGGCCAGATTAATGTCTGCCAGTGTCCAAAGAAGACACCGGCAGAAGTTAGCCTCATCCACCCGATGAAGGACCTCTGCGTCCGGGCCTCCATGAGCAGGTCCCGCCACCGTCTCCAGACAGAGGGTTGTAACCTGGGAATTGAGAGGAAAACGTCAGCAAAATAACCATTCAGGAAAATCAGGATGGTGTCTAACTGCTTTCTAACTGTTGTAAAATAAGATGTTAGGCTTTTAAATCTGAAAGACGGTACAAACTGCATAAATAGTTAAAGACTTCTTCCTGTCCCACCACTGGGAGCTTCTTCGGGGAATATAACTTGAAGGGATGTGACTTGGCTAGCACCAGCCAAAGATAACATCATGCAGAATGTCATAAAGAAACCTGAGTGCCCCTCCAAAAAAAAAAAAACCCTCCCTTGTCACACAACACTAACAGCCCCCCAAATCTGGAACTTACCCCCCTCTCGTAAAGGTCTGCTTTTCGGTTTTGGCTTTGGCACACCGGTTGATGTTGAGGCCTCAGACTGAGGTTCCTAACATTGAGAAAGTGTTAGTCAATTCTGTTTTCTGCTCACACACCTACAATAAAACATTCCTTTTCTGTTTCTGACTCAAAATACTAACCTGGTTCTGTCTGAGATTCTCCTTGTAACTTTTGCCTTCCTGCATACTTTCCCACATGGCTATCTTCTGTTTTCGTTTCTCCTCTTCAAGCTAAGAGGAAAACAGAGGTAGAAGTTAAATAGTTTGACGTGATAGTTAAGCCAGACCTGCAAAAGCTGGGTGATTTGAATGCAGCTCTCTAGGACAGGAGTTCTCAAACTTTTTCTGCCGCAGAGCCCTTTTTGAAGTAAAAGTTTCTGGTGGAGTCCCAAGAAATGCTTTTATATATATTATATATTATCCTATCCTATCCAATTTGTCGTTGAGCCACTCCTTTGGGCTTCACGCAAATCTACCATTTTCCAAAATACACATTCCTGTCAAATTCTATATAATATTATATATAACATATATCTATCAGTCATGGGCAAACTATATATTATATATTAATATACACACACATATACACATATATATACATACACACATATCAGGCATGAGCAAACTTCTTGACCAACATAAACTTAATAGTATTTCAGTGGAAGACCACAGGGGTCATCCAGTCCAATCCCTGTCTGCCACAGAGGAAAACCACAATCAAAGCACCCCCAATAGATGGGCATCCAGTCTTTGTAATAATAGTAGTAGTAATAGTAATAGGAGCAACCCCAGGGGCCATCCAGTTCAACTCCTTTCTGCCATGCAGGAAAAGCACAATCAAAGCACCCCCTGAGTGCTGAGAGGGAAATTGTTGAAGGAAGCAACCTTCTCGAGCCTCCTCTATATGATTTTTGTCTGTTTTATAATGTGTTGTTTTATAACCTGAAGTATATGTCTTATTTGATTTGCAATTTCCTTATCTCTATATACCTAAAGCAGTGGGAGGGGTTGCAGATCACATGACTGCATCAGTGACAGTTTAGAATGTTCAGGTTTAAACAGGATGACAGTTAGGGAATGTTGGTTGAGGAATGACTGTTAGAGAAGTGTTGTTGTGCCTTGAATGAGCTTGAGTATAGAAATCTGCCAGAGTGCAGAAGCTTATGTTTGGAAGTGATTATTCTAACCCCAAGGGCTCCATGGAGCACACTTTGAGACCCGCTGCTCTAGGAGTTCATTTTTATTTATTTTATTTATTTAAAGTATTGATATTCCACCCTTCTCACCCTGCAGGGGACTCCGGGTGGATTACAATGTATATGGCAAACATTCAATGCCATACACACACAACATATATAGACAGGCACTCAGAGGCTATTTAACATTCCAGCTTTTCATGAGGGAATTCTGGCCACCAGGGGAGCTGTTGCTTCACGGTCCATTTGTGACACTGATGAAGTACTTTCTCATTCTTTGCATGCTTGCTGGAGATTTTTATAGTCTCATAAATTAGTTAAATTAGCCTCCCCGCATAAGTAGTACCTCAATTTCTTACTTGACAGATACAACTGTCAGTTGCAAGGGGGAAAATCTACAGATATCTGCAGGTCAGATGCAAGTTTGGAATGTTACCTTTTTCTGTTTTTCTTTGAATTTTTCTGCTTGTGCGTTCAGTTCTTCTTGCATTCTCAGACGAGCCGCAAGCAAAGCCTCTTGTTGTCTAACCACAGCATCAGGTTCTAATCAAACACAGAAGAGAGACAGCATTTTCTTGTCGTAGTCTACTGTGAATCGCACATATGGTATTCCTGCGCCCGCGCAGGCCCAGTTTCGGAACCTTCTAGAAATTAAAAGAAACAATCTGACCCCTCCTACCCCCTCCCTCCCCCCTCTCGGGTATATAATGCTCCTGGGCGGAGCCCACCACCAGTTCTCTTTTTTCCGCCAGACAGTAGGCACAGTTAGAGAACCTTTGCTATATTTCTTGCCCTTTATAAGCATTTGCCTGATCCTGACATAAGCCAGCCCCACAGCAGCTTAATTTTATCAACACTGTTTCATATTAAAAATATTGAAAACTGCTTCCAATAATCCAAATTATTCTAGCACAGGAAGTGATTGTTAATTAATACAAAAGACTCTCCTTGCCCCAAAAAGTGGGACAGAAATTGATATTCTATTGTAATCCAGTGAAAACACAGTGAAAATACGGAGACTTCTGGTATCACAAAACAAATACACTTCAAAACTGCAAAAGTGAGATGAGAACGTATGCTTGTACACAAATCCAGAAAGGGCCGAACTGTTCCATAGCTGTTAATCACTAGCAGGAATAAATCACTGCTGACCGGAAAGTGGCAAGTTTGAAGCCCTGGTTGGGTTTGAGCTCCTGAATATTAATAGCACAGCTTACTGTTCACCTAAGCAGTTTGAAAACAGTTGAGCTGTGAGTAGAGAAACTAGGGACCACTTCAAGCGGGTGGTTAATTTATGATACCATTAAAAATAAATGCCAGAGATAAAGAGCAAGGAGGAAATACTACAATCAAAGGCTCGGCGTCACAGTGGATGAAGCAATAGCTATCCCTGTGGCCAGAATCAAGCAACCTCCAGGAGCCGAAGTTGGAAAAACATGCTGAATGACCTCTATCTGTCTATATGTCTTGTATGCCTAAAAACGTCATTGAATGTTTGCTGTACATTGTGATCTGCCCTGAGTTCCCTTCGGTTTGAGAAGGGTAGAATATAAATACTGTAAATAAATAAATAAATTTTATATGATGCCAAAAACAAAATATCAGTATTTTTACTGTGTTCTGGATTACCACAGAAGTCCCATGTGTCCATGTAAAGTCTTAAAGAACACAACAGATTTATTTGGGGGGAAAATATAGGATAACAAGAAAAACATAGGAAGATGAGACACTTCTGATGCTCTTTCGTACAATTTCTTTGGGCCAATAGTCAGGCAACCTCAATGAAGTTCCCATGAATGATTGATTTCATTGGTTACATGTATATCCAACTTTCTTTCAGTTAGCAAAATGCAATGTTCACATCTGTCTATATACAATACAGCTTAAAATTGCCCACATTTTATAAGCAATGTTTTTTTTAAATGTCTATTGCCTGTGTGAGCATTTTATGCACAAATCTAGTTGCGTGAAGTCTTGTAGGAGATATTGAAATCACCCCAAGATTAAAAGAAAATAAAGAGTGACCCTTTATTAAGGATGAACACCGCCTCCCCCAGTCCCATACTGACCAATAGCTGTTGTGTCCAAAGCGGGCTTGCTGGTGCCTCGAAATGTTTTGGAAAGTTTTTGTACAAGTAAATAAACAGCAATAAGACTGAAGAGGATGAACCAGCCATAGTCCGAGAGCAGTGAAATCACTGGAATAAAACACAAAGAGACAGAAGCATTAGGTGCTTAAGTCACACTGGTCCAGGTGTGGTCAAAGTTTGGGTGGGAAACTATTTGTGAAGCTCAAGTACAGTGGAAAGGTGTGACATAAAGAAAACTATTAAGTAACAAAGTCTTGATTGTGGGTCTTGACAGGCAGATTATTCAGATCAAATAATATTGCTGGAATTATGTAACTTCAAGATTATTATTATTATTATTATTATTATTATTATTATTATTATTGACATTTTACCCCGCCCTTCTCACCCATGGACATGTAGCCCAAACCCTGCCAATGTCCTCCACAAACACCATACTGCCATCCACTGAAGTGAAACTTTCATGCAAGGACAATTTCATCCAAGATGTTCTGTTTTGCCTTCACATCCCAGGGCTCCTTTCTCTCTCCGTTGCTGTGGAATTTGCATGACCCCACCCACTGCCTCTTCCTTAACCCATTTCTATACTTTCCTATGACACACAACAAACAGAGGAATTGATCAACAACTGAAGAAGAGGTTTGGGGAGAATTCACCATGATTTACAGGAATTGTACTTGACCTATATCCAGAGAGCATTGTGACCCCCACAGACAATGGACCAGGACCAAACTGGGCACAGAGAAGCCCCATGATCAACTGAACATACATCAGGGGTTTGTGGGAATGGACCTTGATTTTGGAAGCTACAGTTCACCCCAATGACAATGGACTGGGACCAAACTTGGCACAGAGAATCCCCATGACCAACCGAACATACTGCAGGGGTTTAGGGGAATGAACGCTGATTTTGGGAGTTGTAGTTCACCTGCATCCAGAAAGCACTGAACTCAACAGATATCAGATCTGGACCAAACTTCACATACAGACCCAACATGGCCAACTGTGCATACAGGCCTGGTTTGGGAGTGATTGACTTTGGATCTGGGAGTTATAGTTCATCCTTATCCAGAGAGCCCTGAATCCAGCCAATGACGCATCTGGATCAAGCTTGGCACACAGACCCAACATGGCCAACCGTGAATGCTGTCAAGGGTTTCGGGGTGCTGGGGTGGTGATTGCCCTGGGAATCGTAGTTCAGCCTTATCCAGAGAGCACAGAACCCAGCCAACAACAGATCTGTACCAAACTTTAGAGGCATTACCTAACATCCCGAAACAAACAATGCCTTCTTTTAATAACCCAGGCACCTCCGGGTTCCCAAGCTAGTGTGTGTATGTGTGTGTATGTGTTAAGCTTAGGATAACACTGGGAATGAGTGATACCCATGCGGAGATTCCTTTGCTGTCTGTGCTCCTGTTCAGGAGATTTCAGCTCACTTTCTGTCCCTGTGATAATTGGATTTTGAAGAATTTGGCTTGTTGTAAAAACAAGGATTGGTGATACAGTTTCAATGGAGACCCCTTTTCTCCATGATAACTCCTCTTTCAGGAGTGGGTTTCCCTTCTGAGGGGTATATTTCTCCCCCTGTTGTCTAAGCCCTGTTCTTAACTAGGAGTCATTTGTAAGTCCCATGTTTACAACTTGGGGGCGGCCTGACCTGCTAGCCACACCTATTTCTTATTTTCCACCAACTGGTTATGAAAGGGAGTTTCATGGATTCTTGATAGCAATCCTATTCCTGCTCTCCTGAGAAAGAAACACAGCTCATGTTTATTGGACAAGGACCTACATCAGTGTTTCTCAACCTCCCTAATGCTGTGACCCCTTAATACAGTTCCTTATGTTGTGGTGACCCCCAAACATACAATTATTTTTGTTGCTACTTCATATTTGTAATTTTGCTACTGTTATGAATCATAATGTAAATATCTGATGTGTAGGATGTATTTTCATTCACTGGACCAAATTTGGCACAAATACCCGATACGCCCAAATTTGAATACTGATGGGTTTGGGGGGGAATTGATTTTGTCATTTGGGAGTTGTAGTTGATGGGATGTATAGTTCACCTACAATCAAAGAGCATTCTCATAATGTAATATCTGATGTGTAGGATGTATTTTCATTCACTGGACCAAATTTGGCATACCAGATACGCCCAAATTTGAATACTGATGGGTTTGGGGAGGGATTGATTTTGTCATTTGGGAGTTGTGGTTGATGGGATGTATAGTTCACCTACAATCAGAGCATTCTGAACTCCACCAATGATGGAATTGAACCAAACTTGGGAAACAGAACACCCATGTCCAACAGAAAATACTGGAAGGGTTTGGTGGGTATTGACCTTGAATTTTGGAGTTGTAGTTCACCTACATCCAGAGAGCACTGTGGAGTCAAACAATTATGGATCTGGACCAAACTTGGCACGTATACTAAATATGCCCAAATGTAAACACTGGTGGATTTTGAGGGAAATAGACCATCACATTTGGACGTTGTGGTTCCTAGGATTTATAGTTCACCTACAATCAAAGAGCGTTCTGAACTCCACCAATGATAGAATTGGGACATACTTCCCACTCAGAACCCACATGACCAACAGAAAATACTATGTTTTCTGATGGTCATTGGCAACCCCTCTGACACCCCCTCATGACCCCCCCAGAGGTCCCGAGCCCCAGGTTGAGAAACACTGACCTACATAGAATTTAATAGGTCATAGAACAGCGCTGATCCTTCAATGTAGATCAGGCATGGGCAAACCTCAGCCCTTCGGGTATTTTGGACTTCAATTCCTGGCTGTTAGGACAGGCCCGTAGCCAGGATTTCGTTTCGGGGGGGGGGGGGGGGGGCTGAATTTTTTTTCAGGGGGGGTTTCGGGGGGGCTGAATTTCGGGGGGAGGGGGCTGAGTCTGAGTGAAAGAGGGTCTAGCCTAGCAAACCTTTTGTATCATTACCCCAATACCCCCATGCATATGGGATATATTGAGTATGGTGATCAGATCATGATATGAATAAACATAACAGTTTAAATAATCCACCATTAAGGCCTTTTTGCGAACCACCATGAAAATTTCGGGGGGGGGGGGGGCTGAAGCCCCCCGAGCCCCCCCCCCTGGCTACATGCCTGTGTTAGGAATTGTGGGAGTTGAAGTCCTAAACACCTGGAGGACCCAAGTTTGTCCATGCCTGATCTACACTGTAGTGACGCTTGATGCTTTTTAACTCCTGTCAGAATTGTAAACACAAGCAAAGACCTATCTTTCCCAGCCCATTTTAAACGATGGATTTCAAACGTCCATTCTCTTAGTACTGTATCTTAATGCAGAGATTATCAGCTTTCATATATGTATGATAATGCGTTTTAACTGAAAGGGAAAAGAAAGGGGTCTGAGGCTGTTAAGAATTGTAGGAGTTGCAGTCCAAAACACCTGGAGGGCCCAAGTTTGCCTCAGAACGAATCTTTCCCAAGGAAACACCACACAAGCTTCACCTTCAGAAGGCAAAAGGCTCTTAGGTGGTGTATTGTCGAAGGCTTTCATGGCCGGAATCACTGGGTTGTTGTAGGTTTTTTGGGGCTATAGGGCCATGTTCTAGAGGCATTCTCTCCTGACGTTTCGCCTGCATCTATGGCAAGCATCCTGCGGATGCTTGCCATAGATGCAGGCGAAACGTCAGGAGAGAATGCCTCTAGAACATGGCCCTATAGCCCCAAAAAACCTACAACAACCCAGCTCTTAGGCACTACCTCAAATTCTTCAGAGAAGAAGGCCGCCTCGGGCTGGGCGCCTCACCGGTTTGCTGAAGGACTTGGGCGCCTTCCTGCTCCAACGGCGGCTGCGCCCCGCCTTCAGGCCTCATATCCGCCGCCATCTTGCCGGACTTACATCCGGGTCCTCCCGCTGCCGAGTCACGGCTTCTTCACCAGCGAATGAGAAAGCGGGACGTCAGAATTCGTTTCCTCGTCCAATGAGAGGGGTAGGTATCCTTGAACCAATCATGTGGCGAGGAAGGGAAAAGAAGGCGGGAAGTGAGGAAGCAGGACCAATCAGAAGAAAGGGAGGTATTTAGATGACAAGGCTGAGTATTTAACAAGGGAGATTGTATGAGTAGGCGTCAATACCATAATGAGAATACCATAGTAGTGATTTTTATTTTTAAATATATATTAATAAGCTTGTTCCCTATCTGGATCCATAGGGAGAAGAAAAGGGAAATATAATAATAATAATTTAGGCATTAATAATAATAATAATAATGGACATGTGGACAATTTCAATAGAAAGGAAGAGACCATGAAAATAATATATATTATTTTTAAATATATATTAATAAGCTTGTTCCCTATCTGGATCCATAGGGAGAAGAAAAGGGAAATATAATAATAATAATTTAGGCATTAATAATAATAATAATAATGGACATGTGGACAATTTCAATAGAAAGGAAGAGACCATGAAAATAATATATATTATTTTTAAATATATATTAATAAGCTTGTTCCCTATCTGGATCCATAGGGAGAAGAAAAGGGAAATATAATAATAATAATTTAGGCATTAATAATAATAATAATAATAATAATGGACACGTGGACAATTACAACAGAAAGGAAGAGACCATGAAAATGAACAAAATCTGGCTACCAGTATTAATTAAACTCTAAAATTACAACAGCAAAACAGCAGAGAGGAAACAACCAGGCACATCTTAACACCTCTCAACAAAAGATTTTCCCAGGCTCAGCCAAGCCTTCAAATGCTAATGAAGGTGGTCAGTTGAAACATTCACACCTAGCTCCAGCAGAGAAGAGCTCTTAGCCCCACCACAGCCATTCCACAGATATATAAACCCTAATTCCAACAGACCTCACTACCTCTGAGGATGCTTGCCATAGATGCAAGGCGAAACGTCAGGAGAAATGCCTCTAGAACATGGCCGGATAGCCCGAAAAAAACCACAAGAACCTAGTGATTCCAGCCATGAAAGCCTTCGACAATACAATAATAATAATAATAATAATAATGTGCAGACTCTGCAAGGAAGCAGGTGAAACAATAGATCACATCCTCAGCTGCTGCAAGATGATCGCGCAGACAGACTACAAACACCGTTGCTCAGATGATTCATTGGAACTTGTGCCACAAATACCATCTGCCTGTGACAAATAACTGGTGGGATCACAAGCCTGAAAAAGTTACAGAGAACGAATACTCCAAACTCCTCTGGGACTTCCACATTCAGACAGAGTTTTGGAGCATAATACTCGTGACTACACAATCGAGTTATAAAACAAAGTATGGATCGTCAATATCGCAATCTCAGGTGACAGCAGGATTGCAGAGAAACAACCTGAAAAGCTGACATGACATGAGGATTTAAACATCGAACTGCAAAGACTCTGGCACAAACCAGTAAAGGTGGTCCCAGTGGTGATTGGCACACTGGGTGCCATGCCTAAAGACCTTGGCCTGCACTTAAACACAATTGGCGCTGACAAAATTACCATCTGCCAGCTGCAAAAGGCCACCTTACTGGGATCTGCACACATTATTTGCCGATACATCACACAATCCTAGACACTTGGGAAATGTCGGACGTGTGATCCAATTCAACAGCCAGCAGTGTCTGCTGTGGACTCATCTTGTTGTGTTTCAAATAATAATAATAATAATAATAATAATAATAATAATAATAACTTTATTTATACCCCAGCGTCATCTCCCCAAGGGGACTCGGGGTGGCTTCCACGAGGCCAAGCCCAACAATACAGCAATGCAAAGAAACAACACACAACAACAATCTATATAAATAAAAATGTAATGTTCGTTTGTGGGATTAACAGAACTCAAAAACCACTGGATGAATTGACACCCAATTTGGACACAATACACCTATCAAGCCAATGAGTGACCATCACTCATAAAAACACCGAAAAACACAGCAGAAGACACTTAAAAGCCAAAAAACAAAAAATGCATTACAATGCATGCGCAAAACCACATATATACACAAACACACATATACACAAATATATACACACATATATGCCTATGTACGCACATATACACAGACTGGGCCACAGCAACGCATGGCAAGGGATGGCTAGTAATATAAAAGAAATAAAAATTAAATAAAAGAAACAATATAAATAAGCACATCAAACAATGTAAAATCACAATAATTTAAACACAGAAAATAAATCACAGTGGGCAGGGCCAGTAGCAAGGATTAAAAGTTTAAAACACTGGGTGAGAAGGCAATGACTGTATCTGGACAGCGGAATCAGAGACGAAAATAGGGTTATAATATATAAATAGCACACACATCTCTTCTTCTGTCTCATCTGAAAGCCCTAAGGGACAGTAACATATTGATATTTTAAGAGGTATGAAAGATTTTATATTGATATTTTAAGATATTTGAAAAATCAGTATCTTAAAGAACTGGTAAATACCTCATTCATCCATCATTCACCAAAGCACAGTAGAAACAAAGTCTTCCTTGAACACTTAAGTTAAAACATATTGCAGCTTCCATTTGGTACAAAGCATTTTACATAGCTTCAGCTTAATATATGCATCTGTATATAAATTCATTCTGTCCAGTGAAGAACTAAGGTAAGCATTAGATCAGGGATGAGGATGGAGACCGGATCTCAGCTCCCATCATTCCTCACTAATGGACTGGGCAAAACATTAAACGTAAACATGAGAATAGCTTAGCGTCTGATACATTTCTGCTTTTATTGGAAATACATTGACTTAAGTTTAATTTGTTCTGTGTCAAATCAAATTTCCCCATTAAAATCAATTTAAATGTTATTAATCCATTCCAGTCCCCCAAAAACCACACCAGCAAAAACATAATGTTTAGTCTTTACATAAATGGAAACTAGTATAAAATCTGTAGTGAGGAACTGGCTCCTTTCCTTCACCATATGTTACACAGGCTAAGACTGATGGGAATTGGAGTCCAATAACGACAACTTTATTTGTAACCGGCCCTACCTCCCCAGGGGACTCAGGGCGGTTTCTGGAATATAAGTGGCAAACATTCAGTACCATACTGAAGAACAAATCAAATAAAAAGAACAAATAGCTAGCCTCAATATGAGCTTAAAACTTAAATGATTAATCAAATAGTTAAAACACAGAAACCTCATCATACACAATTACATCGTAAAAATCTAAATAATGAAAGTGCAATTAAAAGTATAAAATGATGAGTGATATTATATAAACATCACTATATATGATGATATACGACAGCCAAACAGCACCAAAGTGCACTTCCAGTGTTCAACGGGTTATATATTAAGATGTTCTAATCCTGTATTGTCGAAGGCTTTCATGGCTGGAATCACTGGGTTGTTGTAGGTTTTTTGGGGCTATATGGCCATGTTCTAGAAGCATTCTCTCCTGATGTTTTGCCTGCATCTATGGCAAGCATCCTCAGAGTTTGTTAGTTCTATTGACCTCACAACCTCTGAGATTGCTTGTCATAGATGCAGGCGAAACGTCAGGAGAGAATGCTTCTAGAACATGGCCATATAGCCCGAAAAACCTACAACAACCCTGTTCTAATCCTCCTTCTCCCCATAGGCTAAGGTGCAAAGGGGAGGCTTTAAAAGCTTTTTAAAGGAGAGGAAAGAGGGGGCAATTTTTACCTCTTTGAGGAGGGAGTTCCAGAGGCAGGGTGGGGCAGGGTGACCATGGAGAGAGAAGGCCCCCCCTCTCGTCCCAACCATGGGGTGGGACTGAAAGGAGAGCCTCCTCCATTGACCACAGTACCCGTGCTAGTTTATATGAAGAGATGCAGTTAATTAAATAGCCGGGGCCCGAACCGAACCAACAGCAGGTGGAGGGCCACAGCAATCTAGTCAATACTGCCACTGTATTGTAAAACTGATAAAGACAAGTGAACAGTGAGACATGGTACATTTGAACGTAAGATTGCACTAGAAGTAATTTCAAACAGACTAATTGTATAATGCATCTGAGAAAAATGTGTTTTATTTCACTTCAAAATGTACAGTATAAACTTTACAAACTACAGTTTACATACATTAATGGTGCTTTCAAACAAAACCTAAACAAAATCATTTCTTGGGCAATAAATCAAAAGGCTCTGAAAAAAAGGCAAATGGTACAATAGGATTCTTTAGAAAATAAAGTAGAAAAATGCATATCAGGATCCATTGGCAATGGAATCTTCCTCCATCTCTTCGTCTGCCTCATCCGAAGGGCCTAAGGAACAGTAATATATTGATATTTTAATAGTACTAATTCAAGATATATGAAAAATCAGTATGTTAAAGAATCAGTATATATGTATATATATTTAAAAAATCCCAAACAAGGGAGAATATGTTTATTGTTTATTTATCTATTTGCAATATGTATAGCACGCCTTTCTCAGCCATATGGCAACTCAAGGCGGGTTACAGATTGGCACTATTTGTTGTCAGGCATTCATAAAAGTGCCATTAAAACAATCAACATTACAATATAAAACATAAATAAAAACTGTTAAAGCATATAATAATCGGTGTCATCTAGGACTCATTTTAATCACATTAAGTTAATTTTGCAATTTCTGAGTTAGTTTGTTGCATCAAATTGCAGTTAATGATACATTACTAAACACTGTGGCTAGGAAAGCCCAATGTTAATTGCATTTAATTAACTGTTTAGTAATTAATTAAATGCAAAAGCTAGATGTCACTTTTTCAAATCTTAGAGCATCTAAAATATGCAACACACCTCTGTAAAGTATTCCCATGTGATGCATATTTCTGTGCTTACATCTCAATTAAGTGGTAAATCTGGATCCAAACCATTCTATTTCCAATATGAATTCACCCTCAAGTCGTCTCATTTCCACAAATGTCCTCTAGAACTACTGACAGGGCCACCCTGGTGCTATAGTCAGACATTGGCTAAAAACATGGCTCTCCCACAATTAAAATTATAAACTAAGAATGAACAAAAAAAGCCACCACAAGCCACTCCTTACCCGCTTTTCGGTCTCTACCAGGTATTTGCCCAGCTTGCAACAAGCCTTTGAGCCTCTCTACTTCGGCCAGAGTTGTGGCATTAGCAATGGCATTCTAAAAGGGGAAAACCCAAAGTTATGCAGTATCAACATACAACTAACTGGATACATACTAACACAGAATCCATATTTAGATATCAACAATAATAAGTGATTTAACCAGATCGGCCTGCACTCTGAACAAAGAGGCAGAACATTAAATGTTACATTGAGAGGAGCTTAGCATCTTTTACATGTTGGCATTCATTCCATGTTGGAAATAACATATTTTAACCTTCTCAGGGTTGTATTAAATGTGCTATTGCAATATTGAATGTTTGAACTAAAAAGCAACAGTTGCACCTATTCTTCCTATCATACACAATAACAGAAAAGCAAGATATGTTCAATACTACCTGTGACCGTGTAATAAAATTTGTGAGATTCTGGTAGCCAATGGCAATAAAAGCTTTTGGGAAAAATTTGTCATAAGCATTAGTTTTTCTCTGAGAGATTGCTCTCATGAAGCAGTCTGATATTATTATTATTAATTTTTATCCCACCTTTTTCTCTAAAAAAAGAGACTCAAAGTGGCTGACAGTAAAACTAATATAACTGAAATATCACCTTAATCGCTTCCACATCTCCCGGGGAAGGGCCAGTCTTCTTTTTGTCAGTTGGCAAACCAGCGCCTGGGTTGAAACTTCAGAAGAAAAAAGTGCATTGTTAAAAAGACAAAAAATTCACAATTTGCTTCTCAAGCTTCCAAAGAAGCTTTGATTCAATCGAGTGTAGTATCTTATCTTTGTTAACAAACTGATACAGTGAAGTAATGGCTCCTTCAGAAACACCATCAGGATCCTCTTCCCATTCTCTCACCCTTTTAGAGCCTCCCAAAGGAAAAGGCAATTTGGGCATACATCCTCTCTAGGTATTTACTGCCCTTCCTTCTCCCCAATTAAAATTTGATTTAATCAAAATTTTATTTAAGGACTTAATCTTCCTACAGTTTGCATTGCAGTAAGGGGCCCTTTGCATCCTCAGGTGTAATTGTCCACAGCTTGAAAATCTATATCCATCTCAAACCTCAACATTGCCATTTTATACAAGGGATATAATTGTATGACACCTTGGTATTTCATTGGATTTGAACATCCATGGGTTTTGGCATCCATTATGAGTCCTGGGACCAAAACCACAGCAGATATTGAGGGCCACTGTATTTTACTTACAGGACTTGGCTTTTATCAAGTTAGGCATGGGCAAACTTCCCCCAGGTGTTTTGTACTTCCAACAACCACATTCCTAACACCCAAGGTGTTAGGAATCGTGGGAGTTGAAGTTCTAAACATCTGGAGGGCTGAAGTTAGCCCATGACTGCATTGTTATTGCTGCGGTACACTTGGACCTCAATATCCCTGGATTTAACCAACCGATACTCAAAATAAATTTGATTTGCAAACCTATTTTATACACCAATATATTTGGGGTGGCATAAAATATCCTGGGAGGAAAGGGGTCGCAAGTTTAAAAAGTCCCGATCAAGAGGTGCAAAACTATGTCTTCCCTTGGCGGAAGGATTGTCAATAGCCTGTGGTGTTTCTGAAGGGGGCTGCCAGTTGAAAGGGGTTACCCGTATCTTACGTTTTGGCTCTCCTGGCAATATCCTTTGCAAGCTGTGCACCCCGTTTGCCCTTGAACATTTTCTCTGCCTCCTGACGCTCCTACAGCGATACCACACACAAAGTTAATCAGACAGCAGCAGGAACAACTAGATGGTGCAAACCTTTTTCCCCACAAAAGGAAAGGGCACAACAAGCAGCAATTATAATGGAAAAATATGTCACTATTAAGACAACGCCTCGAAACTTCAAACTTATAAAACCATTATTACTCCCAAGAAAGAGCTGTCTGTTGCTTTTTGGCACGAGAGCCCTCTAACATTTCCCCAGTTGCACAGAATTTCCCATTAGTTTTATGTACAAAAGGCTAAAATTCATCTATACTGTAGAGTTAATGTAGTTTGATACCACTTTAACTGCCATGACTCAATGTTATGGAATCCTGGGAGCTGTAGTTTTACAGGGTCTTTAACTTTCTTTGACAAAAAATGCTGGCTTGGTCTCACCAAGCCTATGAAACGCCCTCCCTAGAGATATCAGATGGCCCACCTCCCTCTTGTCTTTTAGAAGCAAAATCAAGACCTGGTTATGGGACCAAGCATTTGATCGGTGAGCAGCAAGTGGAAGAAGATCACACAACTTATGGCAATGAATTGACCCAGACTGGTTTTTGGATTTCAATTTTAATGGATGTGTCTTAATTAATTGCTTTAATTGTTGTTTCAGTATTTTAAATATTTTTATTGTACTGTGGTTGTTTTTATGATGCTAGCATTATATGATGCTTTCGTTAGGCCGCCCTGAGTCCCCCTTCGGGAGGAGAAGGGCAGGGTACACATACAGGAAATAAATAAATAAAATAAATACAATTCCCATTATTCAAAGGACCTAGTCATGGCAATTCATGCAAATTAATTCTAAAAGTTTGGATGGACTCTAAATCACTAAATTACAAATGGCACACAAGAGAAACTAGACTTAATTCAGAAGGTTTTTCAATACAATCAGCAATGTTTTAATATAGTTATACATTCCATAAGCCTCCCAACAAAGAATGAGTATTTCAATGACCAGCTTCTGGGAAGATAGATAAAAGGAAACTTACTTTTAATTTCACTTTTTGGAAATCCAGCACTCTGACTTGTGGTGCCTTGTAAACTACATACAACCTATAATGCTTCTTATTGGTCACAGGATTCCTCAAAAGACTGCAGAAGGAGGAGGAAAGTGTCATCTACATAATCCATAGCTATACAACTTTTCCCCAATATTTAACTGGATTTAAGGCAGCATCTTATTAAAAGTTAGCATCTATGATCTTCATGAACATCAAAGTTAATGCACTGTACTACGGGAAAAGAATGATAATCCAACAGTTTCAGGTTTTATTTGTAAGCTGCCATCTGTTGATCAAAATGCAATCTATATAAAGTGTGTTACTATATGATGTAAAAAGACTCACTGGTATTATTATTTTTATTACATTTATTATTTTACTCTATTATTATTACATTTACGTTTTACTCATTTTTATTATTTTTATTACATTTATTATTTTACTCTATATATTATTATTACATTTATTTTACTGTATCATTATTATTACAATTATTAATGTACTCTATTTATTATTATTGGAAGGATATGTAAGCAAGTGTTTCTTATGTAAGCACACTTACAGTGAAGAAGATTAGAATAAGGGTTTAATCAGAGTTGGACAGCCTTAGCTTAAATTACAATTTTATGTAAATATTCAAAAACATTCAACCTACGGATGCCTCAATTAATGTGATTTTATTGGTATCTATATTTATTTGGAAATCTGCATTTCCCACCTCGGCTTATATTCGAGACAATATGTTTTCCTATTTTTTTGTGGTAAAATTAGGTGCCTCGGCTTATATTCGGGTTGGCTTATACTCAAGTATACATAGTAATTAAAAGTTGTTATTTTGTTTCTATTAAATCTTTTAATATGCAAGTGTTTCTTATGTACTAGTTTAAGAGGGGAAAGTATCGATTTTCAGTTATTCTGATACTGATTTTCTCACTCAATTCAGTGTTATTGCTTTGGAACTGAGCCACAGTAAACAACAAAATGTTACAACACAATACAGTAACATTTTCTCATTTCCATAAGCAATTAAATAATATAAACAGTCGGGGAAAAATTCCTCTAGAATATCATCCAATTAAATGGAAATATTAAGAAGAACTAGATAAACTAACATCTTTTAACAAATATTTGAGATAAAGTTTTTAAGGGCTTTCTAAAGGCTAAACACCTTCAAATTTTCTGATTTTTAATACATATATTGCTACAAAATAAGATAATTATACAATACATTTTAAGTAGTCATTATGTGTTTTTAGAATTGAATTGTTAACTTTAAGCTAGAAGAAACACTTCACAAAGGATGAGACTATAATAAATGAAGATCTATACCTCAAGTAAGTTAATGATTTGATAGTTGCAAGAGGATCTAGATCACCCTGAATCAAGACAAAATGCAGAGTAAATTAGTTAGTTATTTATTTAATTTATTTACGACATTTATAGTTCCACATGATACAGAGATTCAGTCCATTGGAAATGTATGCCCTTCAAGAGCTGGAACTTATCTTACAAATGAGCATCAAGTAAATGCAAGACTCCATCATTTAAGAGCCTGTTTCATATTCTCGGTTTGAAACATAATTGTAATCTGAGCCTTACTTCATTGCCGTTAAAGTAAAAGAGTATTTTCCCAGAAGCTTTTGAATTCCAAAGCACATCCCAGGATAAAGGAAAAATTGTATTCAGTCACCAAATTCTCCCAGGGTTGCTATACTATGATTCTCAGTGACTCTCTTATGTGTAAACACAGAAATATAAATAAAAGCCTTAAATAACAAGAACTTTTATATCCGCCTCTTTCCCATACACAAAAGAGCAGGTCACTTAAAAGGTTCCAAACCTTTCTGACTTTTACTGTCAGTTTCAATAATATCAAGGTCCATATCTGAAGAGCAGCTATTCCTTTAGGACTTTGTGACAACAAAGGGCTTTCCCCTTCCTTCCCATTCATTTTTAAATTGCCTTTTATTTCACTCACCAATTCCATGATATTATTATTTGTAAGAATTAGTTCCTTGAGATTGGGCAGAGACTGTTCCAATCCTTCGCCTATTCGGCTGAAATAAAAGAGAAATTTAAAGCAAAGTGGTTACATTTCCATTACATTTAGAAAAGACTAACATTGCACTGCTTTCTCTCTTAAATTTGAGGGTATTTAGGCTTCACACTCACCTCAATCTGTTGTTATTCATCAGCAATGTTTTCAACCTTTTCAGCAAAGGAAACCCATCTAACTTTCGGATCTCATTGTCAGAGAAATCAATACTATCAAACTGGTCCAGAGTAGCCCCCAAGTTTTCAATCACGGGAATCTTATAACCTGATAAAGCATCACCAAAAATAAAAAAATAAAAAAAATAGCCCTAGTTACTAATGGAAAAGGGCAATTTTGAGTCTGCATTAAACTAAAGCTGGCAGTACACTATTGTCTCAGTATTCTTTCAATCCAGTCAAGCAGATCTGAGAAATTTCTGATAGAGTTTAGGATTATACTCTTAGGCCTCATCTACACTACCATATAATCCAGATTAACTGCTTTGAACTGGATCATATGGAAGTGTATACTCATACCATCCAGTTCAAAGCCGATAATCTGGACTCAGAAAAAGGATTATATGGCAGTGTAGATCCAGCCTCAGGCTGACTGGCAGCAGGTTCGAGACAAACAGAAATTATTATTATTGTTATTATATTTATTTGTACCCCACTTTATCTCCCCAAAGGGGACTCAAAGCAGCGCGACACAAAAGCATTAGTATACAATTTAATATATACAATTCTTTATTGATTAGTCAATTTTGACCATATCAAAACATGCAAAACATACACATACAGTAAAACTATATATGAATACAAGGCATCATGGCTTACTGGCCTGTCAACCCACTCCTAAATAATCGAGCAACTACAAGATAAAAAGATTAAAAATTGATTAATTCCTTAAAGTAGGGTTTGGGTGGGGGCATGGGTAGATAAAACTAGTGGCATGTCCATATTTATATAAAGGTAACAATTAAGGTTTCCCCTGACATTAAGTCTATCCATGTTTGACTCTGCGGGGTGGTGCTCATCTCCATTGTCCATAGCTAGCTCCAACATGAATGCACACACACACACACACACACACACACATATATGAGTGTCTGTGTGTATCATATATAGAGAGCATATATAAATATGCAAAAATTAAAATAGAATTAGCCACAAACAGCACTAAAAATTCAGTTAAAATCAACCAAAACAGTAAAAATATATTCTTTCCACAGAACCATTCACACATTGTACTTTCTACCAAAGCAATAACGTGGCAATGCTCATTGGTTTAAGTACAGCAGATTCCCAATTAAGGGGACACAAGCAACTGGAATTTTTTTTGAATAAATAATACTTTAAATAAAATATGTAAACCTGAATAATGGAACACTACCAATTAATGTTTAGCGGAAAAGTCAGTTTGAACCCGACGCGCTGTAAGTGATGTTCCCTAAGGCAAAAAGTATATTACTGGCTGTCGTTTAAGTAAAAGTGCATACTGCCGTTACAAAATCGGTCTTAATTTTCTTTTAATTGTGGTCTCTCAATTGGAGCATCAAGTCAATACAGAGTTTATGCAGGCATGGGAAAACTTGGGCCCCAGGCATTGTGGGAGTAGAAGTCCAAAACACCTGGAGGGCTGAAGTTTGCCCAGGGCCTGGGCAGTTTTTCCCAAACTGTGCTTCTCCAGGTGCTTTGGATTTCAGCTCCCAGAAACCCCAGCCAGTTTAGCAGCTGTTAGGAATTGTAGGAGCTGAAGTCCAAAACATCTGGAGGACAGCTTGAGAAACCTTGGTTTAAAAATTCTGGAAGCTGCAGTCCCAAAAAGCGCCCTGAGTAAGACCCTGAAGTCCTTCCCTCTTTCTGCTTCCAATAGGGTTCGAACGATGCCATTCCTGAAGTCCTGCGCCAACGCTAACGCCTCGCAGGCCCCACGAGAGGCCTACTCAAGGAAGCATGACCCCCGCAGGCTCCCGTAGGAGGCTTCCTGGCCTACCCAAAACAGGCCTCCGCCACTACACGACGGCCGGCCTCCTCACCCCGCAAGTCCAGCTCCCGGTCCCGCACCGCGTTGGTGTATTGCGCCGCCTGCTCGATCAGCTCCGCCGTCAGCTTCACCATCTTCCCGAGCCGAACCGACCGACCACACGCTCTCCTTTCGCCTCAGGGCGCAATTGTAAATGCGCATGCGCAGCCTGAAGACGCCTAAAAGCGATTGTAGAGTTGCGCATGCACAGCCCGGGGCCTCGACTGCCGGATAAGCGATTGTTGGATTGCGCACGCGCGGCTCTAGGCCTCGATTGCCCCGAAAGAGGGAGGGTTGTGTCTTCCTAATGGCCGGCCCCTTTGCGCCCCCAGTGGACGCATCGAAAATTGCACCATCTTGATCTTCCAGTACTTAAAGCCGCAGAGGCGCCTTTTGCCCAGTGCATGGTTCTTTACCGCCCTCCAGTGGCCGTATCGGGAAATTGCACCGCCTTTATATATTTTCCCCAAAGGAATTCAGGGAAGAAAGAAAGGGGGAAAAATAAATGAAAGAAAGAAGAAGATAAAATGTGTTTGCATGTATTTGTATGTATTCAGCCATGAAAAAAGGCACCATCAAAGACAGATGGCCATGCCCTTATAGCATAGATGGCCATTCATGACTGAGAGCAAAAATTATACGATATATCATAGAATCCTAGAGTCCACTTCCTCCAGGCAGGATGGCACCGTCTGATCCCTCTGTCATTGGTAGGGGTTAGGGTTAGGATCTGACATTGGAGGGGGTCACAGTGGTTATGGTTAGAGATAGGGTTTTGGGTCAAGGTCAGGTATAAGGTTAGGGTCAAGGTTAGGGCCGTCATTGGTGTGTATCACAGTCGTCTGTGCTAGGGTTAGGGTCTAGCATTGGTGGGGGTCGCAGTGGTGTGTGTTAGGGTTAGGGTGGGGGTCACAGTGGTCTCTATTAGGGTTAGGGTCCGTCATTGGTGGTGGTCACAGTGGTCTGTGTTAAGGTTAGGGTCCGTCATTGTTGGGGGTCACTGTGGTCTGTGTTAAGGTTAGGGTCCGTCATTGATGGGGGTCACAGTGGTCTGTGTTAAGGTTAGGGTCCGTCATTGTTGGGGGTCACTGTGGTCTGTGTTAGGGTTAGGGTCCGTCATTGGTGGGGGTCACAGTGGTCTGTGTTAGGGTTAGGGTTTGTCATTGTTGGGGGTCACAGTGGTCTCTGTTAGGGTTAAGGTCCGTCATTGGTGGGGGTCACAGTGGTCTGTGTTAGGGTTAGGGTCTGTCAGTGGTGGGGGTCACAGTAGTCTGTTAGGGTTAGAGTCCGTCATTGGTGGGGATCACAGTGGTCTGTGTTAGGGTTAGGGTCCATCATTGGTGGGGATCACAGTGGTCTCTGTTAGGGTTAGGGTCTGTCAGTGGTGGGGGTCATAGTGGTCTGTGTTGGTGTTAGAGTCCATCTTGGGTGGGGGTCACAGTGGTCTGTGTTAGGGTCCATCATGGGTGGGGGTCACAGTGGTCTGTGTTGGGGTTAGGGTCCGTCATTGCTGGGGGTCACAGTGGTTAGGGTTAGCAATAGGGTTAGGGTTAGAGTCTAGGGGTTAGGTTCAGGGTCTAGGTCAGGGTTTGTTGTGGATTGCTCTTCTGAGTTTGAGGGAGAAGGACAGGTAGTTGAAGAAGCAACATTTGGGGATTATATCACACATCCCCACATTTCAGGAATGAGGAAGGGAGAAAGAAGTCAGAAGGAAATAATCTAGGTTAAGGCCCTCTGGTGGTGCAGCGGGTTAAACTGCTCAACTGCTGGACTTGCTGACCGAAAGGTTGGTGGTTCAAATACAGGGAGTGGGGTGAGCTCCCACTGTTAGGCCCAACTTCTGCCAACCTAGCAGTTAAAAACATGCAAATGTGAGTAGATCTGTGGGTACCACTTCTGTGAGAAGGTAACAGTGCTCCATGCAGTCATGCTGGCCACATGACTTTAGAGGTGTCTATGGACAACACCAGCTCTTCGACTTAGAAGTGGAGATAAGCACCACCCTCCCAGACTCTGACACGACTTGACTTAACGTCAGGGGAAACCTTTACCTTTACTAGCGGTGAAAACGCTGAGCAAACAGGCTGTGCCCTAGTGACAGCTGTGCTCTGGGCTATAAATTAGCAGCGAAGTCAGGGGCCAGTGCTGGCAGCAACAGACCTACTTCAGGAAGTTCCTGTTCCAAGCACCGTGTCTCTGCTCCAGTGTTGGTCCTTGCTGAAGACTCTTGGCTATTGGCATTAGTTTCTGCAACCTGTAATTCTGTTTATCAAAGACTCTAGTTTCTGTCTGATGTGAAGACTTTTGTTTTATAATTGCTAGAGGACCATGTATTATTGTACTTTCTGCTTTACTTTTTGCCTTATCTTTATTTTGGCTGAAGTAAAGCCTTTTTATTTACTTTCACTTGTGTCTAAGGCTGTTTCTGCCAAAACTGAGCAGGGTTAGTGTTTGTGTTAGGTTTAGGATCTGTTATTAGTAGGGATCCCAGTGGTCTGTGTTAGGGTTAGGATCTGTCATTAGTGGGGTTATCGTTAGAGTTAGGGTGAGTGTCAAGGTCATGGTCAGTGTCAGGGTTAGGGTCTGGCTTTGGTGGGGGTCACAGTGATTAGAGTTAGGATTAGGTTCAGGTCTTAGCTTTTATTATATAGCTATACCTATACATATATAGGAGCCCCCTGCTGAGCTTGTTGACCGAAAGGTCACAGGTTCGAATCCGGAGAGTGGCGTGAGCTTCCGCTGTCAGTCCCAGCTTTTGCCAACCTAGCAGTTTGAAAACATGCAAATGTGAATAGATCAATAGGTACCGCTTCGGCAGGAAGGTAACGGCACTCCATGCAGTTATGGTGGCCACATGACCTAGGTGTCTATGGACAGCGCCGGCTCTTCGGCCTAGCAATGGAGATGAGAACCACACCCCAGAGTAGGGCACAACTGGACTTAATATTAGGGGAAAGCCTTTACCTTTACCTATATGTAATATCTATCATATCTATGGCTAAATATGGGTATCTTTCAGGAGTGCTTGCTGATGTCTTCCTGTATGGCAAAATAGGATTGGACTGGATGGCCCTTGGGGTTCATTCCAGCTCTAAGACTCTAGGATATATCTAGTGTGAATAGCTAGCTAGCTAGCTAGATAGGTCATATTGACATATCTATGGCCGTCTCTGAATAATGGCATGGCCATCTGTCAGCGGGGTTTTGTTTGTGCCTTTTTGCCTGGCAAAATAGGGTCTGATTGGATGGCCTTTAGAAGTGCCTTCCAACTCTGGCACATCTATCATATACTAGCCATCCCCTGCCATGCATTGTTGTGGCCGTCTGTGTATATGTGTTTTGTGTGAGTATATATGTGTATATGTGTGTGTATATATTGGTGTATATGTGTATATATGTGGTTTTGCACATGCATTGTAATGCATTTTTATTTTTTGGCTTTTAAAGTCTCGTTCGCTGTGTTTTTCTGAGTGATGGTCACTCGTTGGCCAGATAGGTGTATTGTGTCCAAATTTTGTGTCAATTCACCCAGTGGTTTTTGAGTTATGTTAATCCCACAAACAAACATTACATTTTTATTTATATACATATATGAACACATTTATGGTTGGATGGCCATCTGTCAAGAGGGCTTGGATGGTGTCTCCCTGTATGGCAAAATGGGGTTGGACTAGATGGCCCTTAGGCATCTAGGCTTTGATGCTATATCTCTCTTTTTCTCAATCAGATCTATCAGAAGTGTGGTGACTTATATATGGCTTGACAGCCATCTGTCGGGAGGGCTTAGATGGTGCCTCCCCATCTGGCAGAAGGAAGTTGGAATGGATGGCTTTTAGGGGGTCCCTTCTAACTCTAGAAAACAATGATATCTATAGCATATGTACATATATAAACATATTTATTACTAGATGGACCCACCAATGATGGACCCTGACCACTAACCCTAACAGACCACTGTGACCCCTACCAATGACGGACACTAAACTTAACCCTAACCCTGGGATTTGTAGTCCAAAACACCTGGAGGGTTGAAGTTTGCCCATGCCTGTACTAGACCCTCTTTGGCAGAGAAGGCTAAAATTACAGCTCCCGTGACAGACCCACTGTAGTTCAAGTGGTATCAAACTGCATTAATTCTACAGTGTAGCTGCATCAAACTCAATGTTCCATATGGATTGCTTTTCTCTTTCTCTCTCACGCACAAAAAGACTACACAGAAGAAGGTTATTCTTCATAGCAAAATAAAACAATTTACTTTGGTTGGTTGGGGAAAAAATGGTACAGAGTAGCTCATTGGGATTACAAACATTTTATTCATGTTCTGGTCACCTTGCCGATTTCCGTTCCAGTGACCTGAAAGACTGTCCGCTTTCACTATTCATTTGGCCCAGTTTGAGGGAGCGTGGCTCCAAAAGCGGTTAATTTTAGCCCGAGAAAAGAGAGGTTAGAAGCCCACTTTGTGAAGAGCCAATTAATGTTTGACTACCAATTTCACGGGCTGGAGGTTGAACTTATTAAGATAGCCGACGATGTGAACCCGCTCTTGTTTACACATGTCTGAGGACCAACAAGGAGACGTTTTTCGTAGGAAGTTTAACAAAGATGTCACTGAAAGGGTTTTGGTGGCACCTTGAGATATAAAAAATCCGCTTTGTCCAAAAAAATTTAAGAAAGGCAATGACTGCATAAGTTAAAAAACCTGTAAGACAACATTGCCCGATATATTTTAACACAATTATATGAACGCCACATGACAAAACTATAAAATATATATATTATATGTATGTATATGTGTGTGTATATCTATAATGTATATGGAGTGAATACATTCAGATGGGTTGGGTAATGCCGTTTAGGGGTTGTTTTCGTCCTTTCCTCGTTGGCTAAATGGAAAATTTTGTAAAAAGTTTGCTGACTGAAGTAATGGAGCTATTCTTAAAGGAAAAAGGCTTTAGGAGGTAGAAAAATGAAGCCATGAATCAATCAAGAACTAAACATGAGGGGAGATGCAAACATTTTGTTGCTGGAGAGAGGAAACTATTCAGTCAAGAGATGCATTCGTTACCAGTGATTTCATACAGGCTTCCAATCCAGTCTCTCAGGACAATGCTGTCTCTAAACGTTACAATGGATCACTTCGATGTGGGCAAAGCATCAGAAGAGAATGCTTCTGGAACATGGCCATACAGCCCGGAAAACTCACAGCAACCCAACAATCACTTAAAAGTTAGCTTCTCGAAACAACTCCATGTATACTTTGGGATAAATGAAGAGCGCTCCTGACTTCTTTCCTGCTCACTCTTTGGTCTTTGCCAAAATACAAGCTTAAGGCCACCTTGCTACTCAAAGGCAACCTGGAATGTGCTTATTTCCCATTGTAATTTTGCCAAAAGGAGCTGCATCGGATAGCGAGAGAATGCAACTCTAGCAAAACCAGTCCGAGGAATTCATAAGCCACCTTGAAATATTGCCATCTTTTCTTTTTCTGGTGGGAGGGACACTCTCCTCTGGTTTGGAGAGGTTGATGGCCATGCATTAAGACAACGCCTCTGTATCCATTTCTGAGAAAGATTCATGGTGCAATTTGCATCCCTACTATGTTTTCCTGCCTTTTAGAAACTCAATGAGCCAGGTAATAAGATGGCCTGGATTAAGGATTGCCAGATGGGACACTGTAGAAACCAAGCTGAAGCTGGCAGGGGGTATTGAAAGCAATCGGAGTTGCAAGCTGGAGCTTCAGCCGAAGCTGCGGGGAAAAGGGAGCAGCGGTGTCCGGTCCCATCAGCAACCAGGTCTCCAAAGAGCGGGTATTTAACCGGTCAAGAGGCATGTCCGACAGCAAAACTGGAATAAGATCTTGCGCTCACACAGCTTGTTTGACTTCACCAACTCGCAGAAGAGGTCATCGGCTAAAAAGGAGAGAAGAACGTAGATGTGAACATTTCGTTTGAATCAGAATGGGCACAAGTGCCGCAAAACCAAAAATAACATGTTCTGACTTTGTCACAAGGGTTTCAAGATGGGGAAGGACTTATTGCAAGATGGGAAAGGCATGGGCAAACCTAGGCCCTCCAGGTGTTTTGGACTTCAACTCCCACAATCCCTAACAGCCTCAGGCCGGATCAAAATGAGTTTCTGGGCTTTCTTTTCTCCTCCACTCTATAATCCTCTTTCAAACCATTCCATAACAGTCGATAGCTTTGTCCACACTTGTTTTTGATCATATCCCAATATTTTAATGTACCATCAATGTTTAAGACAGAGTTTCTCAACCTGAGGGTCACAACTCCTGGGGCGGTCGACAAAGACCATCAGAAAACACAGGGGGTTCTGTGTGGGAAGTTTGACCCAATTATATAGTTGGTGTGGTCAGAATGCTCTTTGATTATAGGTGAACTATACATTCCAGAAATAACAACTCCCAAATGTCAAGGCCTATTTCCCCCAAACTCCATTAGTGTTTACATTTGGAGATACTGAGTATCTATGCTAAGTTTGGTCCAGATTAATCATTGTTTGAGTCCGCAGTACTCTCTGGATGTAGATGAACTACAACTCCTATACTCAAGGTCAATTCCCCCCAAACACTTTCAGTATTTCCAGTTCATCATGGGAGTTTGTGTGCCAAGTTTGGTTCAATTCCATCGTTGGTGGAGTTCAGAATGCTCTTTGATTATAGGTAAATCCCAGCAACTCCCAAATGACAGAATCGATCCCCCCACCAACCCAACAGTATTCAAATTTGGGTGTATTGGGTAATTGTGCCAAATTTGGTCCAGTGAATGAAAATACATCCTGCATCTCGGATATTTACATTACGATCCATAATAGTAGCAAAATGACAGTTATGAAGTAGCAACGAAAATAATTTTATGGTTGGGGGTCACCATGGCATGGCGAACTGTATTAAGGAGTCATGGTATTAGGAAGGTTGAGAAACACTGGCTTAAGAGGTCACCAATCAATCTCATTCCATTTTGCTTTAATTTTTTTTATCATTTTGCCAAACACTTGTTCATTTTCATTATCCAATATCCCTACTGAGAGTATATTTATTTTATTTATTGGGAATTCATTTTGACATTTTTTCCAGCACTCCATGGGGGAGATCATTTGACCCCCTTTAATTTATTTTAAAAACCCTATTGCCTACCCTACTCTTCAGACACAGGCAGTGGTTTCCAACCATATATTGTTTTCTCGATTATGGCTCATATTTTGAATTATCAGAAGCATTCAAAATGGACTACCAGGCTATATGTGTAACTGGAAATGCATGCAGTTGAACTTTTTTGGGTAAAACTCCACCAAAGTACTTACTATTGCGGCATCTGTCATTTGCAACGCAAGAGCCATTGAACAAGCTGAAGCCTTCTTTACACTGGAGACATTTTTTCCCAGAGCTATCACAGGTTGTACAGTTGTTTTCACATCTGAGGAACAAACAAAAATCAAGCATTTCTGGTAACTAACTGCATGCTGCTAACATTATAGAAAGCACAGAGCTGGAGTGTGGAAATACATGAAATTACATTAAAAACAGCAACAATGTTCCCAAAAGATTTTTTAAAATTATTACTGGTTTGTAACATAATTTCAAAATATTTTTTAAAAAGTTACACCATGGTACATGTTATCACAATGAGACAGTCTAAGGCTGGATCTACACTGCTCTGGGATCTGATCCCAGATGGTCTGTTTACGCCAGATTATCTGACAGTGTAGACTCATATAATTCTGTTCAAAGCAGATAACCTGGGATCGGATTCTGGGATACAGGGCGGTGTAGATCCAGCCTCAGGTCCCATTTACACTGTCATCTAAAATCCAGTTTATCAGCTTTGAACTGGATTATATGGCAGTGTAGACTCAGGCTGGATCAACTGGCCTATATCTAAGGGGGCAGGCTTAGCACAGCGGGCTAAACCGCTAAGCTGCAGAAAATCCTGCTGATCGAAAGGTTGGCAGTTTAAGCCTAAGTCGGGGTGAGCACCTAACATCAGCCCCTGCTTCTGCTCACCTAGCAGATCGAAAACAGAAATGTGAGTAGATAAATAGGTACCACTTTAAGCAGGGAAGTAATAAAAGGCACCCATAAGGACATTGCTGTGATTTGATCAGGAAGACGTCTATGGATGTCAGCATGGAAGGTGGAATAACAGCACTTCCCTTGTGGCTGGAGTCGAGCACAGCCTCCAGATGCCGGAAATAGAAAAAGATGGGGAAGTCTTTACCTCTGTTTATGTATCGTCTGTTCTTGTTAATTGTGTAACGGCACTGAATGTTTGCTGAATATATGTGTTTTGTAATCCGCCCTGAGTCCCTTCAGGGAGATAGAGCAGAATATAAATAAAGTCTATATTACTACTACTACTACTACTACTACTACTACTACTACTAACTGTCCCCTGCCATGTTTTCCTGTGGCTCAGTCTGTGTATATGTGTTTTGTGTGCGTATATATGTGTATATGTGTGTTTGCGTATATATGTGTGGTTTTGCACATGCGTCGTAATGTATTTTTTTTGTTTTTTAAGTCTCTTTTGTTGTGTTTTTCAGTGTTTTTATGAGTGATGGTCACTCGTTGGCCTGATACATGCATTGTGTCCAAATTTGGTGTCAATTTGACCAGTGGTTTCTGAGTTCTGTTAATCCCACATACATACATTACATTTTTATTTATATAGTTTACTAGCTGTATCTGCCATGCTCAACTTTCCCTCCCTCTTTCTCTCCTTCCTTAGCTCCCTCTCTCCTTTCTTCTTCCTTTCTGTCCTTCCTTCCCTACCTCTTTCCTTACTTCCCCTTTTCTCTTCCTTCCACTTTCTCTCCTTTCTTCCTTCTCTACCCCTTTCCTTCCCTCCTTCACTTTTTGCTTCCATCCTTCTTTCTCTCTCTCCTTCTCTCCCTCTTTCTCTCCTTTCTTCCTTCTCTTTCGTTCCTTCCTTTTGCTTTTTGCTTCCATCCTTCCTTCTCTCTTTCCTTCCCTCCCTCTTTCTCTCCTTTCTTCCTTCTCTTTCATTCCTTCCTTTGCTTTTTGCTTCCATTCTTTCTTCTTTCTTTCCTTTTCTTCCCTCCCTCCCTCTCCTTCCTTTGCTCCCTCTTTCCTTCCTTCCCCATTTTCTTTTCCTTCTCCTTTCTTCCTTCTCTACCTCCTTCCTTCCTTTCTCTGCTCTTTTCTTTCCTTCTCTCCTTCCTTTCTTCTCTACCTTTTTCCTTCCTTCCCCATTTTCTTTTCCTTCTCCTTTCTTCCTTCTCTACCTCCTTCCTTCCTTTCTCTGCTCTTTGCTTCCATGCTTCCTTCTCTCTTTCCTTCTGTCTTTTCCTCTTTCTTTCTCCCCTTCCTTCCCTCCCTCTTCCCTTTTTTTTGTATCGTCATTTGGCTTTTCATCATTTAGCTTTTTGGGGTTTTAAGTCCTTTCTGCTGTTTTTTTTTTGAGGGGGAGTTAAGAGTGATGGTCACTCGATGGTCTGTTAGGGGTGTAGTGTCCAAATTTGGTGTCAGTTCGTCCGGTGGTTTTTGAGTTATGTTAATCCCACAAAACGAACATTACATTTTTATTTATATAGATTATATTGCAGGATCTGATCCCAAATTATCTGCTTTGAACTGGATTATACGACAGATAATCTGGGATAAGAAAATAATCTGAGATCGGATCTAGCAATACAGGGCAGAGTAGGTCCAGTTTTAGATCATCCAAATCAAAGAAGATAGTCTGGATTATCTGATTTGATAATTATATGGCAATGTAGATGTATCCTAAATTTCCTTTGCCAGAGATTATTAGGGGAGGGACAACCAGACTACATTTAACCTGCACCCTCTATTTAATCAGTCTCACAATGAAGCAGAAAGCAATGTTGTTGTTCTTGCTGCCTATGATATACTCATTTTCTGCAGATAAAAGATGAGCCTGTTTGGAATTGGGTTGCGCCTCCCACTCGCTCCAAGAGGCAGGAAGAAGAAAGAGCTCCCTGTATCCCCAGATAGAGGAGCAACCCCTAGTAGAAAGTGAGTCACCAACACAGCCAAAGAAACAAAGACTCCAGAGAGGGGAAAACAACCCTTCACAAATGTATTTTTATTTAGGGAATATACAGAACGAGGTCAGAATGAGGAATGGGAAACATCTGGTGACATAACTTACTCTCCAAAATGGAGAGAACAGTCTGATTTATTCTGTTGACAGGGTAAGATTTCTCCCTTTTCTGATGGAAATGAACATAACACAGGAAAGACCATTGTTCCTATTACCAGCAGAAGAGAGGAACATCCTCTGAATTGGGATGCACCAACAGGGTGAGGCTAGCATCCCACTGTTTTGGATTTTAATTTGGTGTTGTGACACCTTCCTGCCAAACACAGCATTAACTATCATGTTTGTAATGCCATAATACTGGATCATTGCAGCAACCAAAATACCTGGGAGTTACCCTGGACCATGCTCTGACTTACAAGAAGCACTACTTCACTATCAAGTAAAAAGTGAGTGCTAGAAATAATATCTTACGAAAGCTGACTGGCACAACCTGGGGATCACAACCAGACATAGTGAAGACATCTGCCTTGTCTTCCCTGTGTCTGCCATGAGGGGGATAGAGCTATCAGTTGACAACTGAATCTCATCAGGCCCAGTTAATCAATATCCATCTATGGTGACGATTGTGCCATCACCACTCAATCTTTGAAATGGTTGGACAGAAGCTCTCCGAAGCTTTAGGTGCTCTTACTGCCTATTACAGGGAAAACCAACTGATTCCTAATTCATCTAAAACACAGACGTGTGATTTTCATCTTAAGAACAGACAAGCAACTCGAGCTCTGAGAATCACCTGGGAAGGAATCCCACTGGAGCATTGCACACACCCAAATACCTGGGAGTCACTCTGGACCATGCTCTGACTTATAAGAAGCACTGATTGACTATGAAGCAAAAAGTGGGTGCTAGAAATAATATCGTACGAAAGCTGACTGGTACAACCTGGGGATCACAACTAGACACAGTGAAGACATCTCCCCTTGCGCTTGGCTATTCTGCTGCCGAATACACATGTCCAGTATGGAATACATCTCACCATGTTAAAACAGTGGATGTGGCTCTTAATGAGGCATGCCACATTATCACAGGTTGTCTATGCTCAACGCCGCTGGAGAAATTATATTGTTTAGCTGGTATTGCAGCACCTGACATCTGTTGGGAAGTAGCAGCCTGTAATGAAAGGACTAAGGCAGTGACATCTTTGGCCCATACTCTGTTCGGATATCAGCCAGCATACCAATGTTTTAAATCAAGAAATAGCTTTCTAAGATCTACAGAAATACTTGCTGGAACACCTCAGCAAGCGAGAGTCCAAAAGTGGCAGGTTAAAACCTGGAACCTCAATGAGTGGCTGATGCCAGATGAGAAACTCCCTCCTGGGCACACAGAAGACTGAATGACTTGGAAGGTGCTGAACAGACTGCATTTTGGCACCATGAGATGCAGAGCTAACCTTAAGAAATGGGGATACAATGTGAAGTCCAAGACATGCGAGTGTGGAGAAGAGCAAACCACAGACCACTTACGACATTGCAGTCTGAGCCCTGCCACATGCACAATGGAGGACCTTCTTACAGCAACACCAGAGGCACTGGAAGTGGCCAGCTACTAGTCAAAGGACATTTAGTATAATACCAAATTTATAACTTTGTTTGTGGTTTTTGTATACATGATAACTGTATTCTCATTTCACTTCTGACACGATAAATAAATAAATAAATGCCTAACAACTATAGATGGTGATTGTCATGTGGAGCTCCACTAGAGAAGCATTAGCGGGCAGATGTGGCTGCATCCCTTACGGAGTGTGCAGTGATATTTTCTGGAGGTGGAGACTCATAACAGGTCATAAAGGTGGGACCTGAGCTATCTACTCAGGATGGAGATGGAAACCTTCTTATCCTGAAAGGAAATGGAAGCTGCTCATCCTTTTCAGGTAGCTGAGGATGGCTCTGAGAATATCCAAGGTCTCCCATATCTCCTCCAATTCCATTGAAAGCGAAAGACAGAAGAATGGAAGCATCATCTCCTGTTCTGTATAGAAAGTAGAGTTCACCTTGATGAAGGCCAGGTCCAGTCGAAGCTCAGCAAAGTCAGATTTGATGATACAGAGCTCTTTGATCGAAGGGTGGAATCGTCAGAGCTTTCGAGGCGGCGGGAAGGTCCCAGGATGGGGAGCAACGTACTGTAATTGGGGACAGCAATGACAGGTCCTTGAGGAATCTCCACATTTGTGGGTGTGATGTGATCCTCATCCCCTGGTCTATCTCCAACATGAATAATACATTTCCTTTGGGTCTATAATTGGAGCCGTGGTGGCACGATGGGTTAAACCCTTGTGCTGATGAACTGCTGACCTGAAGGTTGGCAGTTTGAATCTGCAAGACGGTGTGAGCTCCCGTCCATCAGCTCCAGCTCCTGCCAACCTAGCAGTTTGAAAACATGCAAATGTGAGTAGATAAATAGGTACCGCTTCAGCGGGAAAAGGCAAAGAGATGCTCCAAGCAATCTTGCCGGCCACACAACTAGGAGGTGATAATGCAGGCTACTCAGTTTGAAAACGGAGAAAACACCTCCCCAAAGCCAGAGATCAGCACCACCTCCAGAAGCCGGAAATGAAAGGAGAAGCCTCTGCCTTTGTTTGTGTGTCTCATTGTACATGGTTGTAAAGGCATTTAATGTTTGCCTATGTATGTAAATGCTGTAATCCGCTCTGAGTCCACTCTGAGTCCCCTAAGGGCGAAGAGCGGAATATAAACAAAGTGTATTACTGTATTATTATAACTGGCTGAGTTTTGCCTATAAAACTCCAAGAAGCATTTTCAAGGTGTTGGGAAACACTTGAGAAATTCAAGTGTCAAGTGCCTAAGAAAGAGGCCAGTGTTTTATATAAGACCGAGACATCCTGCGTCCAAAGAGGCGCTTCTTGACTGCTGGTAATGGAGTCAAAATTATAGTGTCCATAGCTTCTGCCTAGATAGAGTTCCCCCAGAAAATTTAAAGAAGATTTTTAAAAAGGGGAATAGAGAGAAAAAGGGAAGGCAAAACAGAGAAACAAACCAAAGAGAAAGCAAAAAGGCCGCAAGGACTGAAGCAGCTCATACGCGAGGAAGCAAAGCAGAAGTAAAGGCATCCTATTGGAAAGTGACGTCAGGGAAAAGACTGACATTCTAGGCTTTGCTCCTCTAAATTGGGATACTACTGTAGAAAGTCTTTCTTTTTCTGGAGCATGTGGAAGAAGCAACCCAGTTTAGAAGATGTTCCTCCCTTCTTTGCTGAGAAATGAGATAGGTATTCATATTAAAATCAGTTGCTCAACCATAACAGGTTGATGAACATTACATAACAGGTTCGCAGCTTGGGTGTGACCCTGGATTCATCGTTGAGCCTGGATCTCCAGGTTTCAGCGGTGACTAGGGGAGCATTTGCACAGCTTAGGCTCGTGCGCCAGCTGCGCCCGTACCTCGGGAAGTCTGACTTGGCCACGGTGGTACACGCTCTGGTCACATCCCGCCTTGACTACTGCAACGCTCTCTACGTGGGGCTGCCCTTGAAGACGGCCCGGAAGCTTCAGCTAGTCCAGCGCGTGGCAGCCATGTTACTAACAGGAGCGGGACGCAGGGAGCATACAACGCCCTTGTTGTTCCAGCTCCACTGGCTGCCTATCTGCTACCGGGCCCAATTTAAGGTGCTGGTGTTATCCTACAAAGCCCTAAACGGTTCCGGCCCAAAATACCTTTCGGACCGCATCTCGGCCTATGAGCCCACGAGGGCCTTGAGATCGTCTGGGGAGGCCCTTCCCTCGATCCCGCCTGCTTCACAGGCACGTCTGGCGGGGACGAGAGAGAGGGCCTTCTCGGTGGTGGCTCCCCGGCTGTGGAACACCCTCCCTGTTGACATCAGACAGGCGCCCTCCCTTATGTCTTTCCGTAAGAGCCTAAAGACATGGCTATTTGAGAAGGCATTTAACTGAGTGTTACATTAACTGGTAATGACAACTGGAACGGAATATGGACTACGAGATTGGTTATGATTTTACGATAAGACGGAGCGGATTATTTTAGTGTAATTGTATTATTGTGTATTAGTGATATGTTGATTTCTCGTTGTTGCTTTATTGTAAATTGTCTTTTATATGTTGTACACCGCCGTGAGTCGCCCTAGGGCTGAGAACGGTGGTCAACAAATGCAGCAAATAAATAAATAAATAAATAACAAGAAAGGGGGACATGAATAGGATTATTTCCTGCGTGAAAAAAATGAATTTCTACATCGGAAAAACACCAGGAGAGCCACAACATCATTCAGTAAGAATGAGGCAAAAGCAGGGTTAACCCACTGCCATAATGGCATAACACCCAGATCATGAAACTAAAGAGCACTAAACCCAGATCATGAAACTAAAGAGCACTAAAGAGAAGAAATACAAATTAAAGGGCCAGCTTTAGCACAGCAGGTTAAACACCAGCTGTAGTCAATATTGCCAGTTGAAAGGCTGCCAGTTCGAAGCTGGATCAGGGCGAGTTCCTAGCCTTAGCCCACCTAGCAGTTCAAAAGCAAAAATGTGATTAGATAAATAGATCAATAAAAAAGTTGGGGAGGTATTCTGAGGCACCCAGAAGGAATGCCTACGATTCAATCCAAAGGAGAAAGTTGCGAACTAGTTCTTCGGCAGAGAGATGGAGCAATACTACCTTTCCCCCGGGTGGATGGAATCAAGACAACACCTTCCAAGATGCCAGAAAGATGGGGAAAGCCGATATATATATATCTTATCTATGTATAATTGTCTGTCTAGTTGTGTATAAAACGGTATTGAATATTTGCCACATATGTATGTTCTGTGATCTGCCCGGAGTCCCCTTCGGGGTGAGATGGGCGGAATATAAATAAATAAGTAAACTTCTTTTTAAATGCACCTGCAGGATAGTAAACATGCAGGCATGGTCTTTTCTTAAAGACAGGAATATATGAAGCTGGATTGTTGTCGGTTTTTCGGGCTATATAGCCATGCTCTTAGAAGCACTCTCTCCTGACATTTCATCTGCATCTATGGCAAGCTCAGACCTCACAGCCTCTGAGGATGCTTGCCATAGATGCAGGCAAAACATCAGGAGAGAATGCTTCTAGAACAAGGCCATATCGGCTGAAAAATCTACAACAACCCAGTGAAAGCCTTCAAAAATGTATATGATGCTGCTTCGTATTGAGGGTGTGTCTATTATCAGCTGAAAAAGCCTGGGTGCATTCGGGAGTATTCTATTCTGAGATTCATCACACGAGTGCCATGCATAAAGCAATAAAGTAAACTATAAATAAAGTACATAAATTAATATATAAATAAATGTAAATAAAGAAACTTCAATACAAAAATACGGAATCGGTCTTGGTGTTCAGGCAGTTGGATGGCTGACAGCACATCTGCACCAGTGCCCTGACCTCCATTTCCACCCGCCTGCTCTCTGATGGGATGCATGCTTCTGCAATGCCCAGGATGCTGATGGGGTTTTCTGGAATGTGCACGCAAAGCCATTGCATGCATAAAGACCCTTGCCTGCCCACCTGTTCAAGAGGGAGAACTGCCAGCAAGGAAATGGTGAGGTTTCCACAATAGCTGCATGCAAAGCTTGGGCGCAAGGGCTCTTTGGCTCCACATGGGAGGAAAGGGCTGATTGCTGGGTAAGGAAGGATGATCGTATGCCTGGGTGCCCAGACAGATTGGTGCTGGCAGACATTGCCTTTGCATGTCTCCTTTGCTGATCAGGGCTGGAAGGATCCCCCTCGAGGGATCCTTCCAGCCTTGTTTGGCAAGGCAGCAGCGTTGGCGGCACTGATCAGGGAGACAGACAATGATGACGCTTGCCAGCACCAATCCATCCTGGTAGGTGTTTCTGATGCGTAGACAACTGGATCGATCCGAATCCACCTCGATCAATTTGTCTTCACTTAAAACATACCAGAGTTTTTAGTTTTGAATATGTTTTCATGGTTTTGGCTTCTAATGGAATTGTTGTTGTTTTTGGTTCTCATAAGCTTTAATAAACTATTTTAAAAACAAACAAACATCTGATGAGTGGGCCTCCAGATGCCGGAGGTGAAAAAGGGGAAGGCCTTTACCTTATTTGTGTATTGTATGTTGTTGTTCATGTGTAAATGGCATTGAATGTGTAGAGTAATCAGCTCTGAGTCCCTCCGGGGAGATAAAGCAGAATATAAATAAAGTATTATTATTATTACTAGCTGTACCCGCCACGCGTTGCTGTGGCCAACCTTCCCTCCCTCTTTCTCTCCTTTCTTTCTCTCCTTCCTTCCCTTTTTTCTTTCCTTCTCTCCTTCCTTCCTTCTCTTTCTCTTCCCTTCTTTCCCCCCTTTTCTTTCCCTTTCCCGTCCTCTTCTTTCTTCCTTCTCTACCTATTGGACTGCAACTCCCAGCAGTCCTCCTGATCAATCAATCTGCCTACCTATCTATCTCTATCTAATCTATTTATCTGGAGGATTGCTGGGATTTGCAGTCCAAGAATAGGAAATTGGGAATATGCAGGGATTGGGATGCTCTCAAAAAATCCAAGAAGCAAGCTTGCAGCTTGAAAGCAGTGCGTTTGGATCATCCTCCTCTCCTAAAGGGCCTGGTCTAGGGGATGCTGGGAGCTGTAGTCTGGAAGAGAGTGTGGATATGCTATTGTGTGTTTTGTTTGCCAGGGGGGTTGTTTTTGCACATGCGCTGTAGCATCTTTTTGCTTTTTAGGCTTTTAAAGTCCCTTCCACTGTGTTTTTCGGTGTTTTTATGAGTGATGGTGACTCGTTGTCCTGATAGACGTATTGTGTCCAAATTTGGTGTCAATTCGTTCAGTAGTTTTTGAGTTATGATAATCCCACAAACAAACATGACATTTTTATTTATATAGATTACTACTACTACTACTACTACTACTACTACCTGACCACTGGCTTCTTGGAATCGAAGTCTAACAACACCTGAGGGATATTCTGGCAAATAATCTACAACTGTTGTCACTTAAATACAATGAAAGTTAGGGATATTTCTAGTAGCAATTGCCACAGCTTCTATAATAGCAGGGCTTTGGGACCACGCTGTTGAAAGAGGTCTTACCTTCTGCAGACTTTGTATGGGAGTCCAGGCACCTCGTCAGCATAATAGTTCTCTCCACATGAAGAGACACATTTCCAGTCATAGGAGTTCCTGCCACACTGCGTACAGTCCTCTCGCCCTGGCCCTAAAGAACAACAGGAAAAATATGCCTGCCAGTCAGAGAAATAATATCAGTATTAAATGCAAGGTGGATACAGAAGAGGAAACGGAGTTGTTTGGCACCACATCGAATCAATTGAGCCATCCAATAATTGATCAATAATTATGGGTGGCTAGGAAGCACCCAGAGATATCATCCTCCTGGATAATAACAAAAAGGCTGCGGATGACGCAATGGGTTAAACCCTTGTGCTGTTGAATTGCTGACCAGAAGGCTGGCAGTTAGAAGCCACAGGTTGGGGTGAACGCCCGCTGTTAGCCCTAGCTCCTGCCAACCTAGCAGTTCAAAAACTTGCAAATGTTGGTAGACCAATAGGTATTGCTTTGTCGAGAAGGTAGTAAAGGTGCCCATGCAGCCATAATAATAATAATAATAATAATAATAATAATAATAATAATAACAACAGCTTTATTTATACCCCGCCACCATCTCACCAAGGGGACTTGAGGTGGCTTTCATGAGGCCAAGCCCAGCAATACAACAATGCAAATGTACAATATAAGAATACAACAATAGAACAAAATAAAATAAAATACAAGAAACAGTATAAATAAACATATGAGGCAATATAAAATCACTATATTTGAACACAGAGAATTGATCATAGTGCCATGCCAGTAACATGATCAGGAGGTGTCTACGGACAACAGACTCCTCGGCTTGGAAATGGAAAAAGAGCACCTCTCCATGGCTGGAGTTGAACACTGCCTCCCGAAGCCGGAGATGAAAGGGGAAGCCTTTACCCTTTATTCTGTGTATGGGTGTGTCATTGTCATTTCACTGTATTAAAGGTATTGAATGTGTATGTTGTAATCTGCTCTAAGTCCCTTGGGGAGATAGAGCAGAATATAAATAAAGTGCTATTATTATTATTATTATTATTACTATTATTATTATGACAAAATCCCTTAGAAGAAACAAAAACAAAGGAAGAATGCACAATATTAGCAGGAACCAGCAATGTATTTATCACAGCAATCATTGTTGCATGTGTGAAAAGATCAGAACTGAAATGCAAGCAGTTATGGCAAGAGAGAGCAAGAAAAAGCAACTTCTGTTTCCTAACATTATGCAAAGAAAACCAAGTCAGAGAGGCTTTGTGTCCTGACCCCAGGCAGCAAGGACACTGTAATGCAAAAGCCATCTGCTTCCTCTATAAATTCCACACCAACTAGTGCTCGACTGGCACATCTTTGTTCTTTCATGCACACAGAATTTAGATTTCTCTTATTTGGTTTTTCAGGGAGGCAACGCTACCAGACTGTAGAGATTCTCAGGCTGCTTTTCCTCCAGAATGTAAGGCAGCTCAGGAAACACATTGGAATTTGGCAAAAAGCAATCATTCATAACATTAGAGAACAGTTAAAAGCATTTACTTATACTATTTAAACTAAATACTGATTTAAAGTAAAGGTAAAGGTTTCCTCTTGGCATTAAGTCTAGTTGTGTCTGACTTTGGGGGGTGGTGCTCATCTCCATTTCGAAGCCGAAGAGATGGTGTTGTCCATAGACACCTCCAAGGTCATGTGGCCAACATGAATGCATGGAGCACTATTACCTTCTTGCAGAAGCGGTACCTACAGATCTACTCACATTTGCATGCCAGAGTAGTACCTATTTATCTAAGCAGTACCCATTGATCTACTCACATTTGCATGTTTTTGAACTTCTAGGTTGGCAGAAGCTGGGGCTAACAGCAGGAGCTCACCCCACTCCCCAGATTTGAACCACTGACCTTTCGGCACCAGGGGCTCCTAAACACTGAATTACAATCGTTTAAAAACATATCAAGAAATGGCTTGAGAATTGTTTTAATATTGATGTTGCTTTTTGAGTTTTAATGCATATGTTTACTTTTACTGTATCTATGTATTTATGTATATGTATGGCATTGAATTGTTGCCTTTTGTGACCGTCTCTGAGTCCCCCTATTGGGGTGAGAAGGGTGTGATATAAACGTAGTAAATAAATAAACAAATAAACAAATACACCCCACATTAAAAGGCATTTCTGCATAAGCAGCCAGTTACCAAGACCTGGATTGATTTTTCTGGCAGTTCTTTTTACTGCAGCAAAAGGAAATTGCCAGCTTTGCCTATGGGGCCTAAACCTTGGATTTGTTTACTTTTTTAAACTAAGAGTTTTGGGATCCAACCAATATGTCGGGACGTAGTGGTCTTTGGGGTTTCAAACTGCATTATTTCCTACTGCTATTCTGCATGGACCTCTCATTTCAGGACAAACCAGGCATGATTCTGCTTAGCTGCCAAAATCTGATGAGACTGGGTGTGTTCAAGTTAGTACGGTGGTGGAAATCTGACTATATAACTATAAATATACAAAAACAGAGCAACACCCAGCGCTGGCTTTTAATTTAATGCCACAAGCTTGGACCATAGTGCAGTGTTTCTCAACTTTCCTATAGCCGCGACCCCTTAATATAGTTCCTTATGTTGTGGTGGCCCCCAACCATAACATTCTTTTCGTTGCTACTTCATAACTGTAATTCTGCTACTGTTATGAATTATAATGTAAATATCCAATATGCAGGATGTATTTTCATTCATTGCACCAAATTTGGCACAAATACCCAATACGGCCAAATTTGAATACTGCTGGGGATGGGAGAGATTTATTTTGTTATTTGGGAGTTGTAGTTGCTGGGATTTATAGTTTGCCTACAATCAAAGAACATTCAGAACTCCACCAATGATGGAATTGAACCAAACTTGGCACACAGAACTCCCAAGACCAACAGAAAATACTGGGTTTGGTGGGCATTGATCTTGAGTTTTGGAGTTGTAGTTCATCTACACCCAGAGAGCACTTTGGACTCAAACAGTGATGGATCTGGACCACACTTGGCACAGATACTCAATATGCCCGAATATGAACACTGGTGGAGTTTGGGGAAATAGACTTTAACATTTGGGAGTTGTAGTTGCTGGGATTTATAGTTCAGCTACAATCAAAGAGCATTCAGAACTCAATCAATGATGGAATTGAACCAAACTTGGCACACAGAATTGTCAAGACCAACAGAAAATACTGGAAAGGTTTGGTGGGCATTGACCTTGAGTTTTGGAGTTGTAGTTCATCTACACCCAGAGAGCACTTTGGACTCAAACAGTGATGGATCTGGACCACACTTGGCACAGATACTCAATATGCCCGAATGTGAACACTGGTGGAGTTTGTGGAAATAAACCTTGACATTTGGGAGTTGTAGTTGCTGGGATTTATAGTTCAGCTACAATTAAAGAGCATTCAGAACTCCACCAATGATAGGATTGGGCCAAACTTCCCACACAGAACCCCCATGACCAACAGAAAAGACTGTGTTTTCTGATGGTCTTTGGCAACCCCTCTGACACGCCCTTGCGACGCCCCCCCCTAGCGGTCCTGACCCCCAGGTTGAGAAACACTGCCATAGTGTGTGTGTATTCATGCTAGGCCTGGGCAATCCATGGTTCTAAATGGTTCTAAAGTACATACAAAACTAAAGTTCTGGTGGTGAAAATTTCAGAACTCTAACAAAACTTTCATAATTTAATTATTATTTCATTATTTCATTATTGGGAGCCCCCGGTGACGCAGTGGGTTAAACTCCTGTGCCGGCAGGACTGAAGACCGACAGGTCGCAGGTTCGAATCTGGGGAGAGGCGGATGAGCTCCCTCTATCAGCTCCAACTCCTCATGCAGGGACATGAGAGAAGCCTCCCAGAAGGATGATAAAACATCAAATAATCCGGGCATCCCCTGGGTAACATCCTTATAGACGGCCAATTCTCTCACACCAGAAGCGACTTGCAGTTTCTCAAGTAGCTCCTGACACAACAAAAAAAAATTGGCGATTTTTACGACAGAACCAATTAGGAACTGCCATTTATAATGAAATTTTGAGAGTTTTGTTAGAGTTTTGAAATTTTCACCACCAGAACTTTAGTTTTGTAAGTACTTTAGAACCATTGCCCAGGCCGAATTCATCCCTCTCTTTTTCAGTACTTTAATAGCCCATTATTCTTTCATGGTTCTTCAACTCTTCCTGCCCCAAATTTATCCTGACCATCCTGTAGGAACGGTTAAGTCAAAGGCACTTGACAGGCTCAAGGTCAGTCAATGAAGAACTTCACGGCTGGGTGGCCTTTACGTTTCCTGCCGTCCTAGTTCAATACTCTTAATGGCTATGCTGCACAGTTCTTGAAAAAAGAGGCCAATCACCATCTCCCTTTGCTGTTTGCCAATTGCTTTCCATTCCATCTCTGGGAAAAATCCCAGCTCTGTTTGAAGCATGTCAAATCAATGTATTAATACCATGAGGTCCTAAGTAGACCTTGAGCTTTATGAAGTACTTTGAAAAAAGCATCTTTCTGTCTAGACACTTTGAGCAAATAACTCAAAGTAGGACACACGAGGAGGAGTAGCAGATCCCAGCAGGACTCGTCCATACAAGAGGCAAGGCCAGATTGACGAATTCAAATAACGCTTCACAGGAGACATTAATGCTTCCCGGTGGGCATTTGGCTACAGATCCGGTGATAAAAGGGAAACTGAAAAATGAGTGCTTCCGACAGGGAACAAATGGCTTGTGGGTCTCCAAATTGTAGGACTTGCGCTGGGAAGCTGCTCAGATGGTTGGCCATAAAATGTAGGGACAGGCCCCCCATGTTCTCTTTCAAAGGGTCACCAGGATATTTGTACTGTGTCTTTGAACCAAAGATACAGCTGCTCTCCTCAGCAACCAACTGGGAAATCGAGCAGTTACGGCTCTAGCAGAAAAGGGCATAGAATTGGCTTTGGGAATTAGAGCAGATCGCTGCTCCTCTTGAAGACCATCATAGGAATCCTTCAATAATATAAGACTCAGAAGTGGGGTGGGCAGATCAAAAGACAACCTGGCAAAATGGCACGACCTAAAAGAATCCCACACTTTGTGTGATTGTGGAGAAGAACAGACAACTCCGCAGCTGAATGCTTGTCCACTATGTCCTGCCTCATGTACAGAGGAAGAATTGTTGAAGGCTACAGACAATGCCATCGCTGTTGCCCATTTTTGGTCAAAATATATTTAGCCGCCTGTGCTCCTTCTATTTTTATCAGTTTTATACTAATTTATGCAATGCCTTTGATCTATATAAATAAAAATGTAATGTTTGTTTGCGGGATTAACATAACTCAAAAACTACTGGACAAATTGACACCAAATTTGGACACAATACACCTATCATGCCAACGAGTGACCATCACTCATAAAAACACTGAAAAACACAGCGGAAGGGATTTAAAAAGCCAAAAAATACATTACAACACATGTATAAAACCATATATATATGCAAACAAATATATACACACATATACACATAACGTAAACATACAAAACATACACAGACTGGGCATGGCAGGGGACAACTAGTACGAAATAAATAAATAAGTCCCATTCTGGGTGAGAAGGGCGGCATATAAAGGTCGTAAATAAATAAATCTATATACATAAAATGTAATATTCGTTTGTGGGATTAATATAACTCAAAAAACACTGGACAAATTGACATGAAATTTGGACACAATACACCTATCAGGCCAATGAGTAACCATCACTCATAAAACACTGAAAAATACAGCAGAAGAGACTTAAACATCCAAAAAACAAACAAATACATTACAACGCATATGCAAAACCACATATGTACACAAACACACATATATACACACTAGCTGTCCCCTGCCACACATTGCTGTGGCCCACATGGGGGTTCTGTGTGGGAGGTTTGGCCCAATTCTATCGTTGGTGGGGCTCAGAATGCTCTGTGATTGTAGGTGAACTATAAATCCCAGAAACTACAACTCGCAAATGTCAAGATTCTATTTTCCCCAAACTCCACCAGTGTTCACATTTGGGCATATTGAGTATTTGTGTAGAGTTTGGTCCAGATCCATCATTGTTTGAGTCCACAGTGATCTCTGGATGTAGGTGAACTACAACTCCAAAACCAAAGGACACTGCCCACCAAACCTTTCCCAGTATTTTCTGTTGATCATGGGAGAACTGTGTGCCAAGTTTGCTTCAATTTCATCATTGGTGGGGTTCAGAATGCTCTTTGATTGTTGGTGAACTATGAATCCCAGCAACTACAACTCCCAAACGACAAACTCAATTTTTTTTTGAGTGAAGGACATACGTTGGGTTGTTTGGTGTATGCTGTCCAAATTTGGTGTCATTTCCTCCAGTGGTTTTTGAGTTCTGTGAATCCCACAAACGAACATTACATTTTTATTTATATAGATATACACAAATATATACAGAAATATATACACACATATATGCACACACAAAACACATACACAGAAAGGGGGAAGGAACGAAGGATGGAGAGAAAGAGGGAAAGAAGGAGAGGTAGAGAAGGAAGGAAGGAGATACGGAAATAAAAAAGTGAAAGAGGGAAGGAAGGAGAGAAGGAACGAAAGAGAGAAAGAGGGAAGGAAGGAAGGAAGGAAGGAAGGAAGGAAGGAAGGAAGGAAAGAGATAAGGAAGGATGGGACCAAAGAGCAAAGGAAGTGAGAAAAGAAACAGGTAGAGAAGGAAGAAAGAAGAAGGGAAAGAAAAAGAGGGAAGGAAGGAAAGAGGGAGGGAAGGAAGGAGAAAAAGAAAGGAGAGAAAGAGGGAGGGAGGGAGGGAGGGAAGGAGATAAGGAAGGATGGGACCAAAGAGCAAAGGAAGTGAGAAAAGAAACAGGTAGAGAAGGAAGAAAGAAGAAGGGAAAGAAAAAGAGGGAAGGAAGGAAAGAGGGAGGGAAGGAAGGAGAAAAAGAAAGAAGGAGAGAAAGAGGGAGGGAGGGAGGGAGGGAGGGAGGGAGGGAGGGAAGGAAGGAAGGAAGGAAGGAAGGAAGGAAGGAAGGAAGGAAGGAAGGAAAGAGATAAAGAAGGATGGGACCAAAGAGCAAAGGAAGTGAGAAAAGAAACAGGTAGAGAAGGAAGAAAGAAGAAGGGAAAGAAAAAGAGGGAAGGAAGGAAAGAGGAAGGGAAGGGATGTGAAAAAGAAAGAAGGAGAGAAAGAGGGAGGGAAGGTTTGCCACAGTAACGCGTGGCGGGTACAGCTAGTAAATAAATAAATATCTAAGTAGAGCACAGACTTATTAATAACTTCCTGACTGTTTGACCTACATGCCATGGATTTCTGTTGCCCTTATTACTGTTTGGAAAAAAAAAACAACAACTCACAACACTCGCTGAAATGAATGTAAAGTTGATATAAATTTTACAAAATAAGGCCTGAAATCCCACCCTGAATGAGTTCTCTCCTCTAATGAAGAAGCCTGGGAGTGAAGGAGATAAGACGCTCTGGGATCAAGGTGCCCGGTGCCCAGGAGGCTCAAGCTCAACCCTGCTTCAAAAGCAGTGATACAGCTTAGAAGTTACGCATTCAAAGGAGAATCTCTTGAAGTTCATGCAAGCCCTTGAGCATACACAGAGCAGCTTTTGGGACTGTGGCCAATCTCTGGGGAGAGAGAAGAGGCTCCCAGCTTCCAAATGGACTAATTACATGAGCCTGGATCCAACCAAACTTGAACTCCAAAGCACAATTTGGTGTGCATTGTTCCCATCTGCCATCCCATCTGTCCTACAGCCATTCAATTGAGTCCCCTTGCAGACAGTTCACATACCTGTACATGTCCGGCAGTTTGAGCGGCAGTTTTCACATCGCACCGGTTCCTTGATCAAGAACATGCCTGCTTTGCACCCCATAACACAGCTGTTGTCCACGAGGCTGTCAACGAAATAAGTGGATCAGATGGGAGAACATTTGCAACAAAGATGACAAACATGTCAACACCTTGTGAGTCTCCTGAGCCACAATAACACTTAAAATCCCTCCTGGACAGAGTGGCATTTCCTGCGCAATGTGGGGCATCTCTGCTGCCCGAGAAGAGGAAGAAGCACAGCAACTTAAGTTGCTGAATAACTTTGTGTACTTTCCCTACCGAGGACACATGTTCTTTTCTGCAGGCATTGTCTCTCACCCACACGTACAGCATGCAGTCTATTAAGATCCTGGTCTCTGGATATCTCTTTACCTGCTCTGGCAATATCTCTTTTTCTGCCCAAACAAACCTACCCAACACAAACTAATAAAAATTCTTTAAAATTTAAATGTATCAAGGGAAAAATGGCTCCGGTCTGCTCCTGAAGAGTTTTCCTGATAGTATCTTCAGGGGCCACTGAAAAAGAGCTAATATCACAACACAAATTAATCTTTTGCTTAATCAAAAGGGGAAAAGGAGTCAAAACTCTCAAACCCAAGGAAAGGGATAAAGGTGTTCTTAAAATACATAAGCAGACATTTTACTCAAAGAGCAACATTTTAGGATAGATATAAAATGCCATATGATTCAGTTCCTGAATCCAGGTTATCTGATTTGAACTGGATTATAGTAAAGTAAAGGTAGAGGCTTCCCCTACATTCAGTTGTGTCCGACTCTAGGGGGTGCTGCTCATCTCAATTTCTAAGATGAAGAGCCGGTGTTGTCCATAGACACCTCCTAGGTCATGTGGCCAACATGACTGCCTGGAGCACCATTACCTTCCTGCAGAAGTGGTACCTATTCATCTACTCACATTTGCATGTTTTTGAATTGTTAGGTTGGCAGAAGCTGAGCCTAACAATGGGAGCTCACCCCGCTCCCCGTGTTCGAACCGCTGACCTTTCAGTCAGTAAGTTCAGCAGCTCAGGGGTTTAATCTGCTGTGCCACTGGAGGGCCCCTGGAACTGGATTATATAACAACAACAACAACAACACTTTATTTATAGTGCGCCTTCTCTCCCTGGCGGGACGAGTCTACACTGCCATATAATCCAGTTCAAAGCAGATAATCTGGATTCAAAAACAGAATTAGATGGCAGTGTAGATGAGGCCTTAGAAAACTCTTAAGAAACTCTGGAAATAAAAGAGAGGAAGGCTAAGGGCAAAGGAAAGGAGAAGATATCACAGAGACTTGGATTAGATCTATACTGCCATCTAAAATACTGCTTATCTGCTTTGAATTTATTTATTATTTATTTATTTACTTTATTTGTATGCCGCTCTTCTCAGTCCTTAGGCGACTCAGAGCGGTTTACAACAATTTAGGTATACACAATACAAAATCATTAAGCATTTAAAAGCAATAGCACCACAAATCATTAAACATCTGCATTATATGGCACTGTAGACTCATATAATCCAGTTCAAAGCAGATAATCTGGATTATATGATAGTGTAGATCCAGACTTGAGTCAACACTGCCATATAATCCAGTTCAAAGGGGGCCACGGTAGCACAGCAGTTAAAAACGCTAGCTGCAAGAAAGGTTGCTGACTGGAGGATCAACAGTTCAAAGCCGCAAGTCAGGGTGAGCTCTCGACCGTCAGTCCTAGCTCCTGCCAACCCAGCAGTTCGAAAGCATGCAATGCAAGTAGATTAATAGGTACCACCTTGGAGGGAAGGTAAAAGGGTGCCTCATGCAGGCATGGTGGCAAAAAGATCAGAGATGTCTATGGACAGCAGGCTCCTTTGTCATGGAAAATAGAACAACAGCACCTCCGTAAGGCTGGAAGTTGAGCATCGCCTCCAGTCGCCGGAAATGGAAAAAGGGGAAGGACTTTGCCTTATTTGTGTATTATATGTCATTGTTTGTGTAAAAGACATTGAATGTTTGCCTCATATGTACTGTAATCTGTTCTGAGTCCCTCTGGGGATATAAAACAGAATATAAATAAAATGTATTATTATTTTACTGACACAAAAACACAGTATGTCACAGCAAACGAGATATATGTGCTAGATTTAATATATAAATATATTTCATATATAAATATATGAGGGTTGAATGAAAAGTAATGCCTCCACCTTCATTACTTGGGTTTGGATGGGAATATTTTAATAAATCAAACGCAGAAATAATCCTTAGAATGTGCTCTGTAACTACCACTATTCACTTTTCCACATAATCACCAGACAACTGGATACAAGTTTTCTGAAGCCGTCATGGAAGAAGTTGACACTTTGTTTCTGCAACCAGCGTCTCACAGTTCTCTCAACGTCTTCATCAGAAGCATAACGATGTCCCCACAGATCTTCTTTCATTATCGGGAACAGATGGAAGTCAGATGGTGCTAAATCTGGTCTGTATGGAGGATGTCGTATGGTGGTGAGATCCAGTCTCTGAAGTTTCAAGTCTGTGCGCTTTCATTTCAGGCGTCAGCATCCTGGGTATCCATTGTGCACAGATCTTCCGACAGCCAAGCAAAGCAATAATGTGACCCACACGTTCTTGTGAAATGCCGATTATGCTTGAAATTTCTCTCTGATATGACGATCGTCCTGAATCAATCTGTCAACCTTTTGCTTACGAAACTCGGTGGTTGCTGTCACAGGATGTCCGACTCTTTGTTTGTCACGCAAGTCAGATGTTCCCACCTCAACATCTTTAAACTTACTCGCCCAATGACGCACAGTCCTCACATCAACACAATCACCATAAACAGCTTGCATTCTCTGATTAACCTCCTTTGGGGTGACACCTTCTGCTGTCAAGAATTCAATGACTACAAGTTGCTTAAGTTGCATTGACCGACTGTCTGTGCAGGGTTCCATACTTCACACTTTAACAACACAACCGTTCAATGCTAAGTCTTCCTGCCAAAATGGAACTGTAGAGGAGAGTCTACTGAATCTCCTTTGGGGTGACACTTTCTGCTGTCAAGAATTCAATAACTGCACGTTGCTTAAGTCGCATTGACTGATTGTCTGCTCAGGGTTCCATACTTCGCACTTTAACAACACAACCGTTCAATGCTAAGGCTTCCTGCCAAAATGGAACTGTAGAGGAGAGTCTACTGAACAAGCCAGTACCTGCTGCATACCAGTACTGCCATCCATTGAGGAGTTACGAAGGTGGAAGCATTACTTTTCATTCAACCCTCATAAATGTATTATTATCATTATCATTATCATTATCATCATCTTGATTTTAGATGGCAGTGTAGGCAGAGCCTATGCCTTCTCCTGCTGAAGAGGTCCATAGGCTCTGAATCCCAAGAAGCCATTTCAAGCTTTCTCCAAGACTGACTCTGTTTTACACAAGAGGCTGTTGTGCCTGGTACGACAGGAGCCAAAAAGGTCCCTTCCTTAAACCTCGCAAGACCATCTAAGCTAGCAGACCACAAAATTTAATCCACCCATTCATTTGCTCAGCTAATCACATCCAACTAAGGCCAACTTATCTTTTGGCAAAGCTACTGAGCATTGATCAAGGAACACTAGAGGATTGTTCATGCGTTCACTCAAGGAGAAATGAATGCAAAGGAGCCAAGTCATGCCTACGGGAGTGTAGCCTGCAACATCCAACAATTCATCCCAGTTTGTGCTCATCGGTTCAAGGAGCGCATGAAAGTCTTGGCAGGAGGAACAGCCATTTCCTTCAAATGTGCTGGTGTTTATATAGGTGCAAATACAAGAGCAATCCTGACGCAATGTGAAACTTCTGAGGCTTTTGAAGTAGCAGATAGCTTTCATGACATGTTCTTTGTTAGAGGATTTGGGGCAAAAAGTACCAGGCACAGTTTTTTTGTTTGGTTTTTAAAGTTGCTCCATTTATCTTGATGTGGGTGGAATAGCTGGAAAGCTCCGACCCAAAATGTGTATCCCACTGGGTCCTATGCTAGTATCTTACTGAAAATTACTTCTTTCCTCTCTATTCCCCACTTTGTTATTTATGGTAGCTTCTGGGACCAATGCAAGTGGAGCAAATCCAGGGACAAACAGGGACATCTTTTTCAACCTCCTTTAAGGCCTTCCTTCAGTCTACAGGAAATTATTTAAATGCAAATTGTAATTGTAATTGTAATTCTTCTTCTTCTTCTTCTTCTTCTTCTTCTTCTTCTTCTTCTTCTTCAAAACACAACAAGATGAGTCCACAGCAGACAAGATCACTCTGCTGGCTGTTGCATTGGATCACAAGTTGGACTCTTCCCAAGTGTCTAGCACTGTGTGATGTATCGGCGAATAATGCGTGCAGATCCAAGTAAAGTGGCCTTTTGCAGCTGGCAGATGGTAATTTTGTCAGCGCCTATTGTGTTTAAGTGCAGGCCAAGGTCTTTAGGCACTGCATCCAGTGTGCCGATCACCACTGCGACCACCTTTACTGGTTTGTGACAGAGTCTTTGCAGTTCGAGTGTTAAATCTTCATGTCATGTCAGCTTTTCCAGTTGTTTCTCTGCAATCCTGCTGTCACCTGGTATGTAGCCGGGGGGGGGGGGGGCTTGAGGGGCTTCAGCCCCCCCCCCAATTCTGAGGGTTGTCCGCGAGAAGGCTTACTGGTACATTATTTAAACTGTTATGTTTATTCATATCATGATCTGATCACCATGCTTAATATATCCCATATGCATGGGGGTATTGGGGTAAGTATTGGGGTAACGATACAAAAGGTTTGCTAGGGTAGACCCTCTTTCACTCAGACTCAGCCCCCCCAATCAAACTCAGCTCCCCCTGAATCAAAATCCAGGCCAAGGTCTTTAGGCACTGCACCCAGTGTGCCGATCACCACTGGGACCACCTTGACTTTCTTCTTCTTCTTCTTCTTCTTCTTCTTCTTCTTCTTCTTATTATTATTATTATTATTATTATTATTATTATAGTGGATTATCTGGGATCACAAACTGGATTATATGGCAGTGTAGATGGAGCCTAAGAGAAACCTGTTCTGAAGAATGACAAGAAAACCTTAATGTGGGATCATCATAAATCTGGGTCAACCTGAAGAGTCAGTCCCCAAACAACAAAAGGTCCAATTAAACACATGCACATTTCATCTTGGCTATACAACACCAGCTTTCCCTTCTTAGTGCTCTTGAAATGTGTAGGACGACAACTTCCAACCTTCTCCAATCATGGGATTATAACAGGCTTGACAGAGTTTGTTCTAGCACTAGATGTTCTTAAAGCCCATCTCTTTCCGCTTTAAAAGCAGTGATACTGAAATAACAGTCCTGCCTGCCTCCCTTTCACTTCTTTTCAAGTAAGAAGAGACAGAAATGATGTTGGCGACAGCTCCTCAAGGTGACAAAGAATGATTTGAAGGCCAAGCCGAAGAGGTTAGTGAACAATAAAAGGAAACTTTGTTCAGATTGCACTTGACAGCCAAAGCCATTTTTATCATTCCTGTGAAGGAGGATAATCCTTTTGGAAACTTGTGATTTTCTATTCTAGCCAAAGTTCTGTTATTCAAACAGTCGCTCCGGCCCCAATTACCTCCCTAGACATGAATCATGGGAGGAAACCTTGAGATCTGCGGTGGAGTGACACACAGCCACATAGTCGCTTGAGGTGGCCTTGAGGTAGCGGCGGAACAAATTGTTCAGATAAAGCTCTGGGTGTTTGACATTTTTACTTCCACTTCTTTCCTGGAGGAAAACCTATCAGTAGAAGCCATCTTCTTAAATCCATTTGGAGATGCTCTGCATCATCTTACCTCTGAAGGCAGGGGAAACAATCAGAGCTTTATGGCTGAAGTGGTGCGTGAAACCAAAATGGGATTATAAAGCATCTTCTAATGCTCATGTTGGCCAAGGAGATGGCCAGATGTGGTTTCAGGGAATGCAGATGTGGGTCCTGTGATATGGACTTAAAAACACTCAGAAGAAAAAGGATACTAAAGACCTATCGTTCCTCAAAATATGAATTTCTAGGTTTGTTAGTCTGTTGCAGTAAAACACAATCTATACACATAATAAAAGTGAAAACATGTATATGTGTATGTTTCTGGGATGTCCACTTACACAGACAAGCTCCTGCCTCCACAAACAGCTATATCTCCCACTACTTGGGGGACACCAATGGCCCTTCTCCAATGACACTGAAGGTTATAGTGAGTGCCGTAAACATTTCCAAGAGCCCTGCCAATGTCCTCCAAAACACACTACTGCCCACCACACAAGTGAAGGCTTTCATACAGGGACAATTCCATTCTAGATTTTATGTGTTTCCTCCACCACAAACATCTCAGTGTTTCTGACTCTCTCCATTGGTGTAAAATTTGCATGACCCCACCTCTTTCCTGTACTTTTCTATGTCACAGAGCAAACAGAGAAATTGATCAGCAACTGAACATACTAGAGAGGTTTGGGGAGAATTCACCATGATTTATAGGAGTTGTAGGGACTGGGATGTATAGTTCACCTGTAATCTAAGAACCCAACCAATGATGGACCTGGAAATAACTTGGCACACAGAACCCCTATGACCAACAAAAAATACTGGAGGGTTTTGGAGGGATTTATAGGAGTTGTAGTTCACCTACATCCGGAGCAAACTATGAACCCAAACAATGATGGATCTGGACTAAATTTGGCACACATATCTGATGTGTCCAAATTTGAATACTGGTGGGTTTGGAGGGGAATTGGCCTGGACATTTTGGTGTTGTAGGTACTGGAATTTATATTTCACATGCAAGAAATGAGACCTCTGAACTCCACCAAAGACGGAATTGGACCAAATTTGGCACAGGGCCCCCATAACAAACAAAAAATACTGGAAGTCTTTGGGGAAAATTCACTTTGATTTGGGGGAGTTGTAGTTCACCTACATGCAGAGAGTACTGCGAACCCAAACACTGATGGATCAGGACCAAACTTGGCACACATACCTGATGTGCCGATATTTGATTACTGAAGGGATTTGGGGGGAAATGACCTTCCTTTCTGGGAGTTACAGTTCACCCAGAACCAAGAGAACTCTGATCTCCACCGATGATGGACCTGGACCAAACCTGGCACACTGAACCCCCATGACTATCTCAACCTACTGGGGGGGTTTGAGGTGACTGACTCACCATAGTGGGAGTTGTAGTTTACCTACAGCCAGAGAGCACACTGAACCCCACTGATGATGCATCTAGAGCAAACTCGCCCAACACAACAAACTTTAAGTACTGATGTAATTTCAGAGGGTTAACTTGACATGATATGAGTTGCAGTTCACCCACAACCTTATGCATTTTGTACAATTAAAGAATTGACTTTTTCAAATAACCTGGGCAATGTCGGTCACCCAAGCTAGAAAATAAATCAAAATAACTGTCAGACTTGCACTACATCACCCTCCACAATGTAAAAACCTACTCTGGGATGTTGTTTATATACTGCAAAGCCATGCCATATATGCATTTTAATATGCCTGCTAGTAAGCTAATTAGCCAAAGATAATCTAAGAAAGCATCTAAAAGAGTTTCCAAGAAATTTGCAAGCATCCAATTTTCTTGAGCAAACAAAGTTTAGGGACAGAGTAACAGGACTACTCTCCATCCTCGCATGAAAAGGCCTGCATTTTTGATATATCCTAATTAGAAGTGTTTTGAGTCCAGGCTAGTTAACTCCTCTCGCAATGAGTAAACACAGCATGTTTGGAATAATAACTTGTACAGGACACGATGCAGTCTGCCTTCAGCAGGACTGAAAGAGGCATCTGAGGCTGAGCAGAAAAAAGGTGAGTTTTGTAAGATTCAACATAAACATATTTGTTTGCTTTTTCTCCCTCCTGAATCCAAAAAATGCCTGTACCTCTCCTTTCCAAATATATCTACTATAAAACATCTGAGTTTGAGATGCAGCTTTGTAGGATATGTACAAAGTTGCTGAGGGTCCATGACTGATATCCCAAAGTTCCTATCCTGATATACTTCTGAAGTTGACAACAATTGGACATTTTAAATATACACATACCTGTAAATATTTACATACATTCTATTATATGTCATGTCTGAAAATCAAACTAGACACCAAGGGAAGGGCATACTATATTCATCTGATAGTAAGACTTTCTCGGAGGGATATGCTTCAGCCATACATTGCATTTTCAAACTAAGCCAATATTTACACCATAATACAAAACAAAACACATTAAATGCAAGATACTTAGGTGAGGAAAATCTCACTGAAAAATGTATCTCACCATTAGGGGAAGCACGTCAGCAAAAGACATGCTAAGCACATCACCCAATCTGACCCTTGCAAAAATGATTTGGCCTAAATAGTAATAGCAGTAATAATAATAATAATAATAATAATAATAATAATAATTCCATCTCTCCTCACGACTCAAGGTGGAGACAACACAGTTAAAACACATCAACATAAAATACATACAATAAAATGCACATATTAAAACACACTACTAGAACATGCATATAGGAACATATATAGTACAAATATTAAAATACAATAGTAATTGAATGCAAAAATATAACTCCTGAAACCTACAGTATAGGCAGGTATGTATGCTTTTGTGCATGGGCAAGGAGTTGCAGAAGGAAGTGAAGAAAGAATCACAGAGTTTGAGCAAAATTAATTTTTTTGTTCCATGATACTATAACTTTACTTATAGGATAATAAAGACAAACCAAATGGAATATACTATTTCACCCTACCTTTGTGAGCTTTTGTGGTTCACTGTGCAAGGAGCTAAACCAGACATGGGCGAACTTGGGCTCTCCAGGTGTTTTGGACTTCAGCTCCCACCATTCCTAACAGCCTCAGCCCCCCTCCTTCCCCCCCCCCCCCCCTCAGCTGCTTAAGCAGCTGAAGGGGAAAAAGAAAAGGCCTGAGGCTGTTAGGAATGTTGGGAGTTGAAGTCCAAAACACCCGGAGGGCCCAAGTTGGCCCAGGGCTTAGCTAAACTATATAGGAAACCCTGGATCTCTTTCCCAAACTAAATAGCTGGGAAGCGACAGCAATATTATTTTGAGAAGTGAGCACTATATTTTCCCTATCACCGTCTTACCTGAATCCATCTTTGCAGACGGTGCATCTATCCATCTCCCAAATACACTTCTTACAGTTTGGATGGCATTTCTGACAACGTCGTTGACCTTGTGTAGGATGAAGCCAGAATGGGAAAAAGAACCAGAAAGATGAAAAAATGAACGTTTAGAAACTGCAATCTATAACGGAAGTTGCAACCATATAACTCAGAATAACAAGATCACTTTCTAGGTTTTTTTACTGGCTCAGGTGACAATCCCTCCCTGTATTTGAGTCTCATTAAGAAAGAAAAAAGCAGCATATAAATAAATATAACAATAACAACAACACCAACAACAACACCAACATGTTGTCAAAAGCTTTCATGGCTGTAATCACTGGGTTGTTGTGAATTTTCTGGGTTATATGGCCATGTTCCAGAAGCATTCTCTCCTGATGTTTTGCCCACATCTATGGCAGGATCCTCAGAGGTTGTGAGGTCTGTTGGAAACGAGGCAAGTGAGGTTTATATATCTGTGGAATGTCCAGGGTGGGAAAAAGAAATCTTGTCTGTTTGAGACAAGTGATATTATTTTGCAACCTTGATTAGCATTATATATCCACAGATATATAAACCTCACTTGCCTAGTTTCCAACAGACCTCACAACTTCTGAGGTTGCCTGCCATAGATGTGGATGAAACGTCAGGAGAGAATGCTTCTGGAACATGGCTGTACAGCCCGGAAAACTCACAGCAACCCAACAATAATAATGTTGAAATCCCTTAGTATTACTAAATGTTAAGGCCCCAATACCAAATTTTATCACAACTTTCCCCCAAGATTGCAACTCAAGGAGACGTACAACCTCAAAAGGTTACAATATTATCATACAGTTCTAAACAATTGAAAACATCTACTTTAATAATAAGAGATTTTAAAAAACAGTTTAAACAGTACAAATTTAAAATAACACAACATTCTCTTCATCCCCTTATACACTGCCAAATAATCCAGATTATCAGTGCAGATAATCTATATTTTCTGCTTTGAATCGAATCATATGAAGCTACATTGCCATATAATCCGGTTCAAAGCAGATAATATTGATTTATACTGCCGTGGGGTCTTAGAGCCCTTTTCATTAAAGTCATATCTTACAATGGTCTATCTGAGGCCCCACCTGCCATATAGAATCCAGATTATTTTCTTTGAACCGGATTATATGGCAGTGTAGAGTCATATAACCTTGTTCAAAACAGATAATGTGGATTATCTACTTTGATAATCGGGATTATATGGCAGTGTAGATCCAGAGTACAAAAATCTATATTGCCAATGAAAGGTCAGTAAGGAGGAGGGCATTTCTCTCCTAGGGAGGCTACCATAGAGAAGGCCTTATCGATCTCATACACACGTTCTTCTTCCTTACCCATCTCAGAGTAAAACCCAGCTGGACACAGCATCACGCATGCATTTGTTTCTTGGTGATGATAGAAGCCATGCTTGCAAGCTGTGCACGAGTTCTGGCTCCTCCCCAGGCAAGCTTCACAGCTCCGGTGGCATCTGCGGCATTTCCGCTGAACGCTGTCCCCAAAGTACCCAGAAGGACAGGAACTCACACACTTTCTAGGAGAGAAAAAACTCACAGCATTCATATTTATTTCTAACTAGTGGTACCCACTATACGTTGCTGTGGCCAACCTTCCCTCACTCTTTCTCTCCTTCCGTCCCTCCCTTTTTCCTTCCTTCCCTCTTTTTCTTTCCCTTCTTCTTCCTTCCTTCCTTCTCTACCTGTTTCTTTTCTTGCTTCTTTTGCTCTTTGGTTCCATCTTTCCTTGTCTCCTTCCTTCTTTCTCTCCCTCTTTCTCTCTTTTGTTCTTTCTCTCCTTCCTTCCCTCTTTCACTTTTTTATTTCCTTCTCTCCTCCCTCCCTCCCTCCTCTACCTACCTACCTACCTACCTTTCTTTCCTTCCTTCCTTCCTTCCTTCCTTCCCTCCCTCCCTCCTTCCTCTACCTACCCACCCTCCCTCCCTTCCTTCTATACCTACCTTTCTTTTTTTTCCCCCTTCCTTCCTTCCTTCCTTCTCTCCTTCATTCTCTCTTTCTCTCCCTCCGTCTCTCTTTCCTTCCTTCCCCCGTTCTGTATATCTGTTTTGTGTGTGCATATATGTATGTATATATTTCTGTAAATATTGGTGTATATGTGTATATGTGTATATATGTGTGTTTGTGTACATGTGTGGTTTTGCGCATGCATTGTAATGTATTTTTTGTTTTTTGTTTTGTAAAGTCTGTTCTGCTGTATTTTTCAGTGTTTTATGAGTGATAGTCACTCGTTGGCCTGATAGGTGTATTGTGTCCAAATTTGGTGTCAATTCGTCCAGTGGTTTTTGAGTTATGTTAATCCCACAAATAAACATTACACCGGGGTAAAAGAAGGAGGAGGGGTCCCTGTTTGGTGGGGCCAACAGAGGACAGAGACTGGGAGGGTCCTCCTGGTGTGGCGGAGGAGGGTAGGCTCAAAAGCATAGCTCGCTGCTATGGGATCCTGGGATCTGTAGTTTGGCGGGGCACCAGTCCTCCTCGGCAGAGATGGCTTCAGCAAGGCCGCATGAAAGTACAGCTCCCAGCACCCCATTGCATTGAGTTAAAAGTGGGGCCAAACTGCACCCATTCTACTGTGTGTGTCTGAGCCGCAGCCTGAACCCATGGCTAAGCCTCACTCGATACCAGCAGGGATTGCCAGCTTGCAACGGATAGTTGGTGCAATGCTTTTCCTTCATGGGGGGGGGGGGGGGGGGGGCGACATTTGCGCATGCGTTGTTATGTATTCTTGGTTTTGGTGCGGGGGGGGGGTGGTTAAGTTCTTTCCGGTTAATTTTTTTTTTGTTTTTTTGAGTGAAGGACATAGATTGCTTTGGTTGGTGTCTTGTGTCCAAATTTGGGGTAAATTTGCCCAGCGGTTTTTGAGTTCTGTTAATCCCACAAACGAACATTACATTTTTATTTATATAGATGTAAGCAAGAAGCGGAGATTCTAATACAACTGCTGCTGTCTTTGTTATGAGTCTTGCAGCTTTTTCTAGTACTCTAAGGGCCCTTCCACACAGCTGTATAACCCAGAATATCAAGGCAGGTCATCCACAATATCAGCTATTAACTGGATTATCTGAGTCCAAACTACAATATAATCCAATTCAAAGAATGTAAGCTACAATCATTGCTGTTTTGGAAAATAAACTCCCCTTCCACATAAGCCACATTTAACCCCGTCAGTGCCTTCTGCGTTCCCGTCCAATGAGTTCTATTGATTACCTGCCAGCTTTAAGACTTCCAAAGCTATAATGGAAACAGTTCAGACACTGGTCAGCATTGGGGCCGTCGCACTCTTGGTCACCACATTCCGCATGGCACGGACCTTAGGGAGACAGATAGTTCTGCTGAAAGAAGAGATATAACACTCTTCCTAGTCCAACCTACAAGTTTGCGGCCAGCGTGCTCAAAACCTATCGGTGTGTCACATCACATCAGAACCATAACAACACTAGAAATATTTTGGCCTGATTCTTTTGGCTTTCCTTCACCCACTCTAAAGCATGAAAGACATCAGAATGACAATCAAAAGCTAGCAAGGCTATTTCGGTTTGTCAGAATGAGGTCAGAGCGAAGTAGGTTCTCCCAACTGGCGTGCAGCCGAGCTTTGAGTGAATTGATAGTGCTTTTCCTGCATCGATGGGGGCTGGACTGGATGTCCCCTGTGGTCCCTTCCAACTCCAGGATCCCTCCTGCATCTTGCATTAAATTAGAATAAATGAATGAACACAATCCCTAGCTGCATAAAACTAGATACAGGAAGATGACTAGGCTAGGTGAAAACAACCTTCGTTGGTGTATATTTCAATGAGCATGGATATATTTATTGGAAAAGCTCCTTTTTACAGTCCAAAGTTGCACAGTCCTTCAGAGACAGCTCTGCCCTCGATTTCTAACTCTCCTATCTGCCTATTAGCTAGCTCAGGAATGGGCAAACTTTCGCCCTCCAGGTGTTTTGGACTCTAACTCCCACAATTCCTAACAGCCTCAGGTCCCTTCCTTTTTCCCCTCAGCCGCCTAAGCGGCTGAGGGGGAAAAGGAAAGGGCCTGAGGCTGTTAGGAATTATGGGAGTTGGAGTCCGAACATCTAGAGGGCCAAAGTTTGCCCATGCCTGAACTAGAACAACAGGCACTTATTTTGTCCATCTATTAACCAAGAAAATGAGCACTTTTATCCATCACCTCAATACTTAAAACCAGTATCCTGATTTGTATTGCTTCACACCAATGTTTCTCAATCTTCCTAATGCTACGACCCCTTAATACAGTTCCTCACATTGTGGTGACCCCCAACCATAAAATTATTTTCGTTGCTACTTCATAACTGTAATTTTGCTACTGTTATGAATCGTAATGTCAATATTTGATATGCAGGATGTATTTTCCTTCACTGGACCAAATCTGGCACAAATACCCAATATGCCCAAATTTGAATATACTAGTGGGCTGGGGGGGGGGGGATTGATTTTGTCATTTGGGAGTTGTAGTTGCTGGGATTTATAGTTAACTAACAATTAAAGAGCCTTCTGAACTCCACCAACAATGGAACTGAATCAGACTTGGCACACAGAACTCCCATGACCAACAGAAAATACTGAAAGAGTTTGGTGGGCATTGACTTAGAATTTGGGAGTTGTAGTTCACCTACATCCAGAGAGCACTGCGGACTCAAGCAATGAAGGATCTGGACCAAGCTTGGCACGAATACTCAACATGCCCAAATGTGGACACTGATGGAGTTTGGGGAAAATAGATCTTGACATTTGGGTGTTGTAGTGGCCAAGATATATAGTTCGCCTACAATCAAAGAGGATTCTGAACCCCAACAATGATAGAATTGGGCCAAACTTCCCACACAGAGCACCCATAACCAACAGAAAATACTGTCTTTAGTGATCCCTTTGACACCCCTTCACGACCCCCCCCCCCCCAGGGTATCCGACTCACACAGTATGAGCACCAATAGGCTGAATCTATTAGATGCACAAACTCAAACAGCAATTTATAGTGGAGTTCGGTGTTATTTTCCAGATGGTCTCATAAATGTCACAAGTCAAGAGAGAACTGGGCCAATTGGATTTTGCAAGCTCATCCAAGGCCACTTCTGGACCCCTCATTGCCATTTAGATAATCTCTGCATATCTTTAAATAATGCATTTGGCAAGCATAAGAATTAGAACTTGGCTTATGAAAGCCAAGCATCTCATGTTAAGTTTCTCAAAATCCCATGCATGACAAGGCAAATCTATGGGATGTATAAAACACAGCGTTCATATCTTGAGATAGTTTTCAAAGCTAATTAATGCAGTTGTGTCAGGATCTAAATGACTGAGTTTCTTCAACATTTATGAGACCATCTGGAGAACAACAGCAAACACCACTGTAAATTGCTGTTTGAATAATTTAATCACACTGGGGAGCAACGTAGGAAGAACAACAAAGCTGAAAGTGTAACGTTTTAATCAAGAGATCCAGACCCCAGCCTCATCCCAAAAACTCAATTGCCAAACTCCAGAATTCTTTTCGCTCTAAGCTCATGGCAAGAGATATACCATTTATACTCGAGTACAAGGAAAGAAGGAAGGAAGGAAGGAAGAGTGCAAGGAAGAAAGGAAAGAAGGAAAGAAAGAAGTAAGTAAAGGCGGAAGGGTGGAAGGAAGGGTGGAAGGAAGAAAGGAAGGAAGGAAGGAAGGAAGGCAGGCAGGCAAGAAGGAAGGAGGGAGGGAGGGAAGGAAGGAAGGAAGGGTGGAAGGAAGAATGGAAGAAAGGAAGAGTGCAAGGAGGAAAGGAAAGAAGGAAAGAAAGAAGTAAGTAAAGGCGGAAGGGCAGAAGGAAGGAAGGAAGGAAGGAAGGAAGGAAGGAAGAGTGCAAAGAAGAAAGGAAAGAAGGAAAGAAAGAAGTAAGTAAAGGCGGAAGGGTGGAAGGAAGGGTGGAAGGAAGGAAGGAAGGAAGGAAGGAAGGAAGGAGGAAGGAAGGGTGGAAGGAAGGAAGAAGGAAGGAAGGGTGGAAGGAAGGAAGGAAGGCAGGCAGGCAGGCAAGAAGGAAGGAGGGAGGGAGGGAGGGAGGGAAGGAAGGAAGGAAGGAAGGGTGGAAGGAAGGAAGGAAGGAAGGAAGGAAGGAAGGAAGGAAGAGTGGAAGGAAGGAAGAGTGCAAGGAGGAAAGGAAAGAAGGAAAGAAAGAAGTAAGTAAGGGCGGAAGGGAGGGAGGGAGGGAGGGAGGGAGGGAGGGAGGGAGGGAGGGAGGAAGGAAGGAAGGAAGGAAGGAAGGAAGGAAGGAAGGAAAGAAGGAAAGTAGGGCTTTGGGAACTTTACCTGTATATTCCTCTTCCTCCTCCTGCATCTCCATCTGCGTTTGGAAGAAAGCAACTTTTGAGGGTTCCATGTCGGATGATGGCATTTCCATCATCCTTGACCTGGAGTGTTGGGAGTTGACATTCGAGGATGGGGGCTCAACTGTTCCATATAAAATAAGGCTCCATTCTTTTAACTTCCCTGCAAAACATAATGAGTTGGTCAATATTACGTCTGTTGAGCCAGTAATAATAAATAACAATAAACTCTATTTTTATCCTACCTCCATCTCCCAAATAGGGACTCAGAGAGGCTTATAAGGCCCTGCAAGTGCAGTATAAACATCAACAGTACATGAGTATAAAATAATATCACATAAAAGTTATAAGCAACCATTATCAACACATAAAATAAGATAAAATACACAATTTAAAAACCCATGTCATTTATGGTTAAAAGTAGCTGCCATCAATACACAACTAAAGTACCAAAGTGTCAACCTCATACGGGCCCATTTCAGTAACAGATTAATGAAACTACGAAGTCCTTCACATTGAGCTATGGAAGTTAAAGTAGGGCCAAACTACATTAAATCTACACTGTGGATTCGACTTGGATCTGTTTGTATTTGTTATTTATTTATTTCCAATATTTCTATCCCACCCTTCTCAACCCCCGAGGGGGGACTCAGGGCGGCTTACAAAGCGGCTACAATTCGAAGCCTCAATATAATACAAATATAAACACAAATAGTAACAGTTTAAAACAGTAAATAAAACATAAAGTTAAGAGCATGTTAAAAACATAGTCATCAACCATATAGCCAATTTCAGTCCGGTTCAACATCCAAGGTGTTGTCATGCTTGCTGCCCAAAGACCTGGTCCCAGAGCCATGATTTAACCTTTGGCCAATCCAGCTTCTTCAGTTAGTTCAGGTGTCCGTAATGGCAAGGGCCCAGTCGTCACAGATTCCCATCCACAATGGGACCATGGGGCAGCCGATCTCAGCTCCTCCTCCCTTATTTGGCATCACAGTTTAATCTTTTTGATTTTCCTTTATTTTCTTGATTCTTTTTATTGAGTAGGACTGACTGGGAGTTGGGGATGTGAGGGTGGGTGGGGTGCACATGCGCATTTGGGGGCTTGGGAGAGTCACCTTTTTAGCTTTTTTGTCTCCTTCCCCTCCTCTCCTTCAAATATTTCTAAAAGATTAATAATAATAATAATAATAATAATAATAATAATAATAAATCCCACCAAACAAAAAGAAAACGCTTATTCTCTGAAAACTACTAACACCTAGTTACCTCTCCTCTAGAGCTGAAAGTAGAAATAGCTTTAAGGAAGCATTAAATTGGAATCAGAAAGCAGAAGGCCTGCAGTAGAGAAAAAGAGAGGGCTTTTTAAGGAAGCTCAGGGAAGATAGCTCCAGGTCATTGCTCTTCCTTGCCTTGGATGGAAAGCTATGTGACTGCTGCAGGGAGAGAAAGCACACACCTCTCCTCTAGAGTAGAAATAGCTTTAATGAAGCACTAAACCTGGTCTCTACAGACAGAAGGGAAAGGATCGCAGGTGAGCCATGGTAGCTCAAGGATGATGGTCCTTCAAGTGTAGTATCTTGGGGGTGGGTCCGTAGGTGGCTGTGGAGCCCTATTCTTGATCCGCATGTTCTCCCACAGTGAGGACATCGGTTTCCAAGTGGAAGGCGGTCCTGGTCAGGGTTGGCTTGAGGTGCCTTCTTCCTCTTGGCACATTTCTCCCTTTCGCCTTCCATTCATGGCTCTTCTAATTCCACAGCACTGCTGTTCACAGCTGACCTCCAGTTAGAGTGCTCAAGGGCCAGGACTTCCCAGTTCTCGGTGTCTATGCCACAGTTTTTAAGGTTGGCTTTAAGTCCATCTTTAAATCTCGCAGAAAAAGTGGTATTTTAACTCTGATGCTTTTTAATCCAGGTCTTAATTAATGATATGGTAGGGGAGCCTGTGGGAAGTCCCTCCATAATGGGCCAGATAGGGTGCTTTCTTAACCCCGTTGCTGATACACAGGCTCCCTTGAAGGAAAAAAGGAAAGGGTTGCAGGAATTGAAAGGGGTGCCTCGTAAGTTCCCCACTGTTGCCGATGGGACAGATCTAACTATATTTTTCAGCTACAGACCGAAAACGGCTATCTGACTTCCCATCTGTGAAAACGGATATGGGGGTCTACCAGTATCCGGCCAGCAGAGTCGGATCAAGGTTCAGCAAAAAAGTACAAGCCTACTGTGGATGCACCCTAAGTTAAATTTCCCTCCCTCTGGAAAGATTTACAAGCAACACCACAATACTCAAAAGGGCCATTTATTCATATTGTGGATAGTCTTTATCTGAAACAAAAGCACTAAATCTGCTGCATTCCCAGGAAAGTATGTATGTTACGATTTGCTAACATACACAAGTCCTTGGATTTTTCCTTCCAGATTATTTTTCAAAAAGCACCCTACAGGTATAACTCAACCTGTCTGAAGGTTTCAAGGGAGCATAAAAGATGCCCTTCCAATAAAGTGCCATCCATGCAATTCAGCTTTGGTTTTGAGATTGTTGGATTTTTTTTTTTTAAAAAAGAGAAATACCTATCAAGGAGCTTGAGAAGTAATCCTCCAGGCTGCAGAACAAATTTGCTTTAAAGAGTTCCAAGAAAGGTATGATGAAATATGTGTTTGTAGGGATTTGAAACAGCTCTCTGTGGCAAATAAATTTTAGGAGGCGGTCAAAACATACAAAGAATGTGAGTGTGAAGGTAGCTGCTGATGAGGTAGGAAGGGAAAACTAGTTATTACCAATAAAGATTAGGAAATTGTGGGTAAAGGTATGTACGATCTGCACACAGTGCAATTGCATAGTCGTCCATTGGCTACCACCTTGCAGTGGTACCTCTATATCAGGCATGGGCAAATTTTGGCCCGTCAGATGCTTGGACTTCAACTCCCACAATTCCTAGCAGCCTCAGGTCCCTGCCTTTTCCCCCTCAGCCACTTACATTGTTAGGAACTGTGGGAGTTGAAGTCCAAAACACCTGGAGGGCTCAAGTTGGCCCATGCCTGCTCTATATACTATATAAGCACGTGCTTGCAAGTGCTAAGAATTGCAAGCAAGTTTCTAGTCTTCACAAAAGTAAGTTCCAAAACACTTGTGGTTGATATTAATTAACTTTAAGATTCTACATGACTTCTCCCTACTGTAGTTTCCAGATATCTTCCAATTGTCTATATATCTTTAGTATTAGCTGCTTTCAGTCTCTCTTGATTCTCCCCTATGAACCATCAAGGTTATTAAGATCTTCTGGAGGGGCCCTGCTCTCGATCCCACCACCTTCACAATTGCCTCTGGTGGGAACGAGGGACAGGGCCTTCTCGGTGGTGGCCCCTTGGCTTTGGAACTCCCTCCCACCAGAGATTAGATCCCTCCTGACCTTTAGAAAGCTAATAAAAACCTGGCTTTGGAATATGGCATTCGATGATTGAGTCAATAACCCTTGTCCACATGGAAGGATGGTGATGAATTGTGACTGTATTTGACTTGGCTTGTGTAATGTGATGATGTTTTTTATTGTGGTTTATATTTTAATGTATAATGATGATGCACTGTGCTGTTTTTATATTACTATATATGAACACATGTTGTGAACCGGCCTGAGTCCCTCCCCGGAGGTGAGAAGACCGGTATATAAAACTTATAAATAAATAAATAAATAAATAAATAAATAAATGTGGGATATAAACACAAGCAACAACAACAACAACAACAATAAAAGTCTGCTACTCTTATTTTTCTCTGGCAGGGATGAGGGGAATCATAGTCAAGATCTATAAAGTGTAAACATCAGAGTTCCAAAGCATGTACATTTACATAGAATGTCTGCATGCATACCATAAATCTGCTCATATTACACTTGTTTTGATCAGTTTTATGGAGTAAACAAACACGTGAATATACTTACTGCAATTTTTCCCCAAAGCAAATAAATCCATCAAGTCAATTGTAATTGAATGGATCCTGTCATGTCTGGAAGAGTAAATTATAAATCTCTATACACTGAGGAATCTCTGTTGAATTCTTTCACTTGTACAGCTTTGGCCTCCTGCTCAAATGAACCACCAAGGTAATGGTGACGCAATAGGCCACAGTGGTGCAATGGGTTAAACCTTTGTGCTGCTGAACTGCTGACCTGAAGGTTAGCAGTTGAAATCCATGGGACAGGGTGAGCTCCTGCTGTTAGCCCAGCTCCTGCCAACCTAACAGTTTGAAAACATGCAAATGTGAGTAGATCAATAGGTACCATCTTGGCAGGAAAGACGCTCCAAGCAGTCATGTCGGTCACACGACCAGGAGGTGACAACGCAGGCTCCTTGGCTTGGAAATGGAGAACAGCACCTTCCCCAGAGCCAGAGATGAGCACCACTTACAGAAGCCGTAAATGAAAAGAGAAGCCTCTGCCTTTGTTTGTGTTTGTGTGTCTCATTGAATTGTAACAAGGCACTGAATGTTTGCCCGTGTCTGTTTACACTGTAATCCGCTCTGAGTCCCCACAGGGAGAAGGACGGAATATAAATAAAGTTTTATTATATTATTATACTTCTTGTCCTTTTAATTCCTAGCTTTTTGAAAAATTAAGTAGTAACCCAATGCTTGTTGTGACTAGATAGCGAGTTTCACAGCTGCAAATCAAGACACAACCCCTTTAACTTTGGCCTTTGTTAACAAGGCACAGAGTACAAAAAACATCATTCAGTTTCAAGTAATATTGGTATAACATATGTTTAATGTTGTCTTGTCTATGTCCAAAATGGAGCAATAACATTGTCTCCTCTTGTATAACTGAGGGTTAATGATGGCTCCAGCACTAGCAATTGATGGATTTGGATGGGAAACATCAAAAGCCATCACCATTCAGAGGCAGGTGAACATTAGCATCTATAGTTTTAAAAGTAACTTTTCCAGGTTCTCATAAGAAGATACAATCCACAGGCACTTACCTTGCATTTCTGGGTTTCGTACATGATAGGGCTTATCTTGGACTTCCAGTGTCCATTCTCCAGATGCCTTTTCTCCCCAGCAGTGAACAGTCATGAATTCCCAATGTTTAAAGCCTTCACTGGAATCATCATGTTGCCTATTAATAGATAGCAATATGGAAGTTGTATTACAGACTCACAGATTTTGCAAAAGTAAGTGGGTTTAAGTCAGCTAGACCACTCAGTGCAGAAAACCAATAGAGTTATAACAACCTCAGTAGATTATTGTCTATTTGCAGCGCTTATGAGAAGCCTTTCTGCTCCTTTACAGGACTTGGTCTACAGGAAATCAGTAACACCCAAATGGATCAATGGATGAGCTTCATCTCTGACAATTGGTTTAATAAATCTTTGCACACTTATTAGGGCTTAACCCATAACTGTGCATTTAGTATTTGCAACCATGTTGATGACCTACCTGCACAACCAAGCATCACCTTTCATGACCTACTCCAATATTCTGGCCCTGAATATGGGTGCTGTTGTAGATCAGCCTGAGGCTCTTGAGGTTGATGGGTCCACTGATGTTTTAGAGAGGATTGTGGCATTGCCTGTGGGACTGCCTGGGTCTCCTGTTCAAGTTTTACTAAGTATACCTTTTGCTTGTGGACTTAAACTGTTCTTGTGATTTGGGTTATTCCTGGACTGTATTACATTTGCATCTGTAAGAGACATTTGGATTCCTGTTGGATTATCACCTATTGCTAAACCTTTTTGGATTATACATCTTTTTTATTCTTGATTTTTTCCTATACTTTTTATATGTTTCTACAACAAACTGTTTGCTTATATTCTGGACCCTTGTGTGGTGCTGTGATCATAGATGTTCTCAACAGGAGTACAACAGGTGCATCTACACTGCAGAATTAATGTGGTTTGACACCATTCTTACTGCTATGACTGAATGCTATAGAATCCTGGGATTTATAATTTGATGAAGCACAAGGACTTTTTGGCAGTAGTTTAAAAGTAGTGTGAAACTGCATTAATTCTATGATGTAGATATTAATTTGGACATCCAAATTTGACGCCAGCATTTAATTCTACAATTTGAATCTTTCATCCAGGTTTAAAGTTGTTTCATTTAATATCATATGTAGCTACTGAATGTCATGTGGTTTTCATCATTCTCAGTTTCCCAGCACACATAAAGTGAACAACAGGAGAAAAAAAACCCCTAAAATTAGAATTAGAGTGTTCCTAAAGTGGAAGAGATTAAAAACCATTCATTTAAATTCCAACACAAGCACTACTCAATTGATTTTGACCAGCACATAACCTAGAATGTTTAATTTTGTTTTGCTTCATTCCTACTGCCATATAGTATATAGAGCAGCTTGTATCAAGAAGTCATTGGCTCCCTTTTGGGATTAGCTGACCCTGAACTGGCAACTTGAGTGTTGTCAGCATCTTCAAAAAAAGAAAATCCAAAAGGACAGCAAAAATATCCCGCTTACATTTCCAGTAAAGTGAAGTTACACCTGCTATTGTCCACATCACATTATGTTCTACTGGACTTTTAGATCCCCAAAACATTATATTGGTATGTAAAGAAGAAAAGGCTTAAAGAGCTGTGGATATGTAATGAGGGAAAACACAGAATGGGAGAAAAAGAAATGTACTTCAGCAATGAAACTCACCTTCTTCCCAGGAGTTGGGATTTAGTCCCAGAAGGAGATATCAGGTTTATCTGGAGGTCTCCCCGCCGAGGGTGTGCAATAGAAACTCGGACAATGACATGTTCCAGATAAGCCACATGATGGTCAAGCTGGTCAGCACAGGCGTTGGTTACAGTTGCAGTCCGCACTGTCTTGTTGGCAGGAATGAACCTAAAGATGGAGAAGTCAAGTAAAGGCTACAGCAACTAGGACCCCAAATTCCATATGGGAAGTGTTTACAGAGGGGGATCGCGCTATCAGTTGACAACTGAATTTCATCAGACCAGTTATTCAATATCCATCTATGCTGACGATTGGGCCATCACCACTCAAGCAGGGATCTTTGAAATGGTTATACAGAAGCTCTCCGAAGCTGTAGGTGCTCTTACTGCCTATTACAGGGAAAACCAACTGAATCCTAATCCATCTAAAACACAGACATGTGTTTTTCATCTTAAGAATAGACAAGCAACTTGAGCTCTGAGAATCACCTGGGAAGGAATCCCACTGGAGCACTGCACACACCCAAATACCTGGGAGTCACTCTGGACTGTGCTCTGACTTATAAGAAGCACTGCTTGAATATCAAGCAAAAATAGGTTGTTAGAAATAGTATCATATGAAAGCAGATTGGCACAAACTAAGGATCACAACCAGACACAGTGAAGAAATCTGCCCTTGTGCTTTGCTACGCATGCCCACCACATTAAAACAGTGGAAGTGGCTCTAAATGAGACATGTTTACACCCTACAACTTTGGAGGTACTATACTGTTTAGCCAGTGTTGCACCACCTGATATCTGTTGGGAAGTAGCAGTCTGTAATGAAAGGACCAAGGCATTGACATCTCCAACCCATCCTCTGTTCTGATATCAGACAACATGACAATGTCTTAAATCAAGAAATAGCTTCCTGAGATCTGCAGAGATACTTGCAGGAACACCTCAGTAAGCAAGAGTCCAAAAGTGGCAGGCTAAAACCCAGAACTTCAACCAGTGGCTGAGACCAGATGAGAAACTTCCTCCTGAGCACACAGAAGACTGGGCAACCTGGAAGGCGCTGGGCAGACTATGCTCTGGCACCACAAGATGCAGAGCTAACCTTAAGAAATGGGACTACAAAGTGGAATCCACGACATGCGAGTGTGGAGGAGAGCAAACCACAGGCCACCTACTACAATGCAGTCTGAGCCCTGCTACATGCACAATAGAGGACCTTCTCACAGCGACACCAGTGGCACTCCAAGTGACCAGCTTCTGGTCAAAGGACATTTAGCATAATGCCAAGTATTTTTATACATTATAACTGTATTCTCAATTTGCTCCTGATACGATAAATAAATAAATAAATAAAATCAATATCTATCCATATCATTGCCTATTTATTAAAAGTAATATAGAAAAACAAATTTCATTTGGAACCCCCCTCCCTTGCTACTCAACGTGATGGTCAGTGGACCAGTATCAAACTATTAGCCATCAGTTGGAAGACCCCAAAGAGTTTCCAAGAAATATAGTATCCTGACACATTTGAAAATGAAAAATGTAAGACTCCCACATCAGATTGCTTACAAAGCACTGGTTTTACACTATCACTATAAAATAATGAAACGAGCTAAGAAAAATAAACATTTTGTTCAAGGTAGTTTATGGCTGGGGTAAAGCCAAGGTTAGAACACAGGTTTTCATTAAATGTTGAAGACTTATGAAGTCCTGAGGTTCTTAAAACAGTCAATCAAATGGAAACTTGTAGGACATGGGACAGAAAATCCTGCTTCCTCTGAAGATTGCCATGTTTATTTTATTTTAGTAACTATATCTATATCTCTCCTTTCTTTCTTCATGGAGTTCCAAAATCATCACATACATGGAGTTTCCCAGAGTGCTTCCACTCCAGGCCTGGTCTAAACCGCTTCACTTTACACCAGTGGTTCCTAACCTGTGGTCCATGGACCACCAGTGGTCTGCAAGAACTAAAATATGGTCCACAGCCTCACCTTTACTACACCACTGCAATGAGAGCAACTGGTCTCGCGACACCTTCCTATAATGTTGAGGCTTGTTTAATATGGTTTTATGTGGGTGAGCAGATGGCAACTACTGGATGGCATATGTTCTGTATCAGAAACTAGAGCTGATGTGGTCTATCCAATGCAATTTTCTGAATCAGCACCCCAAATAACCAAACCAAATCAAAAGTTGACCAAAAACTGATTCATAACCCTAATGTTAGAGAGTGGTCCCTGATCCAAAAGAAAAGGCTGGGAACCACTGTTTTACATTAACATATACCAACACAAACAATTATGAAGCAATACAGGGAATAAAACAAAGTCTAAGAAATTAACAAGCAGTATGGAAAGCATACAACCAGGACACAACCACAACTGCATACTCTGCCTCATGCATGATACACAGCAACACAACTGGCCATCTGCAAGGACGTTGCCTAAGGGGCACCCTGATGTTTTGATGTTTTACCCATCTTTGTGGGAGCCTTCTCTCATGTCCCTGCATGGGGAGCTGAAGCTGACAGAGGGAGCTCATCCACACTCTCCCCAGATTCGAACTTCCAACCTGTCGGTCTTCAGTCCTGCCGGAACAAGGGTTTAACCCATTGCGCCACTGGGGGCTCCTAGACTCCTAATGAATAGCCCCCAATGGCCTTACCCTTCATGAGTTGGCCCAATTGTTTTTAAAAGTCACACAAATTGCAGCTGCCACTATGTCTTGTGGTAGAGAATTCCACAATGTAATCTATGTGCTTTGTGATTCAATGGGGCCACATCATGTGCCTTCAGGAACCGCAGAGACAGGTCAGAATGGAACACTGATGGCCTGTCCCTGCAATTTATTTATTTATTTATTTATACCATTTCTATCCTGCCCTTCTCATCCCCGGGGGGGGGGGGGGGGGACTCAGGGAGGCTAACATGGGCAACAATTCAATGCCATAATATCAATACAACAATGTAAAATCAAATACATAGCAAATTAAAACAACAACATTAATTAAAATCACATACTCATATACTAACATAGTCGCCTAATCAAAATCACATATCTGTTTCCAATTGTCATAACAATCCTATGGTCCTGGTTCAGTGTCTAAAGTGCTGCTATGTCCACTAGCCGAAGGCCTGGCTCCAAAACCATGACTTTAGTTTTTTCTAAAAGTAAGGGGGGGGGGGGAAGACGCCGATCTAATCTCACTGGGGAGCGAATTCCACAAGTAGGGGGCCACCACTGAGAAGGCCCTGTCCCTCATTCCCACCAGACACGTTTATGACGCCGGTCGGACTGAGAGCAGGGCCTCCCCAGTAGATCTTAAATTATGAAAATTTCATTTTCTTTTTCAGTAGATCTTAAATTACGAAAATTTCATTTTCACAAGGATAAGTTCATTCCATGACTTCTCTCCATAATGTTCTTCTTGAGGAAGAGGGAAGCCGATTGCTTCAGCATTCTTGGATCTCTTTGAGCTGGGGAATGCGTGTTTTCAAAGAGAAGAGTCCCTGCCACTTCACAGTCGCCACCCACCAGATGTGAGCCGGCTTCCAGCACAGGGTTGTGAACATGTTGCTAATCTCCAATTTACTGCGAGGGCTGCTTGTCAGTCCCCAGGCTTGTGCTGGTGATGCTCCGAGCATATGCCAGAGGATTCTCCTGGGGACTATATCATCTCTCTTTTATTTTTCTCACTCTTAAAGCAAAGCTTGATGAAAGCCATAAGGGATGATGTCATTTACCAGGAAAGGAGAGTTCAAACAACATCGTGAACAACAACGGGACTTCAAAACATTATTTATATGCAGCCTGCGCTGGTTTCCAAATACTGTTTTGCTCAAATGTTTGCGGCTTGTGGTTTAAGTTATTGTCAGCTCTAGCAGCCTAATAAAAATATTGCAAAAAGGCCAAGAAGGCTACAACCAATTATGCAGAAAACATGCCTACTGAAGTGTGGTTAATATCCAGTTACTTCCTAAATCTGGAACCCCATGGACGCTGTAATGGATTTCTCCTTTGTAGCAAAGAGTGCTTTGCTGTGGGTTTTTAAGAAACACTCAAAGGGAACTCCTTTCTGGATCATTTGAAGGCATTTGAAGTACAAGACAACACACATGGTGGGAAAGAGTTTCCCATAGCCTCTCATCGCTACTGGAAAGAAGTCTGTATGGTGCCCTGTTCTCTCCTCCCAACCTTCATTACTTCCTCGCAGCAACTGTCTCACTCTGTTTACGTCCTGATAGAGCCAACACTGCTTCCTTGGCTGAAATTGTTTGACTTGGTACCTTTCTCAACAAGATGATCTGATCTCCCATGCCCACTACTGACCATATTTACATCCTCTGTATGTGGGTAGACATGTGGATGAGAATGGACAATCAAAGGATAGTGAGGAGGTTTCTCTTGGCCCCATCTACACTGCCATACAACCCAGTTTCTGAATCCAAATTATCTGCTTTGAACTGGATTACATGGCAGTGTAGACTCATATAATCCAGTTCAAAGCAGATAATTCGGATTCAGAAACTGGAGTCTATGGCAGTGTAGATCCAGCCTCGGGTTATTTATTAATTTATCGTGTCAGGAGTGAACCAAACTGTTGCTCTGCATTAAAAACAAACAAGCAGACAAACAAATCACAAAGTTTGCAAGCTTGGTAGTTGATTAAATGTCCTTTGACCAGTAGCTGGCCCCTTGGAGTGCCTCTGGTGTTGCTATAAGAAGGTCCTCCATTGTGCATGTGGCAGGGCTCAGGTTGCATTGCAGCAGGTGGTCTGTGGTTTGCTCTTCTCCACACTCGCATGTTGTGGATTCCACCTTGTAGCCCCATTTCTTAAGGTTGGCTCTGCATCTCGTGCTCAGTGCCTTCCAAGTTGCCCAGTTTTCTGTGTGCCCAGGAGGGAGTCTCTCATTTGGTATCAGCCACTGATTGAGGTTCTGGGTTTTAGCCTGCCACTTTTGGATTCTAGATTGTTGAGATGTTCCAGCAAGTGTCTCTGTAGACTTTAGAAAACTATTTCTTGATTTAAGTAGTTGGCGTACTGGCTGATACCCAAATAGGGCATGGGCCGGAGATGTCGTTGCCTTGGTCCTTTCACAATTGGTTCCTACTTCCCGGCAGATGTCAGGTGGTGCAATACCGCCTAACAGTGTAATTTCTCCAGTGGTGTCGGATGCAGATACCCCATGATAATGCAGCATGTCTCATTAAGAGCCACATCCACTGTTTTAGCGTGGTGAGATGTGATCCACACTGGGCAGCAGAGCAGCATAGCACAAGGGCAGATGTCTTCACTGTATCTGGTTGTGATCCCCAGGTTGTGCCAGTCAGCTTTCGTATGATATTGTTTCTAGCGCCCAATTTTTGCTTGATATTCAGGCAGTGCTTCTTGTAGGTCAGAGAGACTCCCAGGTATTTTGGTGTGCTGCAATGCAATTCCCAGGTAATCCTCAGAGCTCAGGATGCTAGCCTCAGGTTGAACAACCAATTTGTTCTGTCTGAGATGGTGGACCCTTACTGAACCTTTGGTATCACCTGATGTCTAGATGACAGCATTGCAGCTTTCTGTAGAGATGCTGAAGCTGAACTTGCTTTTCTAAACAAGGCACTTTTGTGGTTCCATCCTTTCCTTTATTTATTTCGCATGACACTTGGACTTGTTTCGAGATTACCAGAAGGTGGCCTTTACATGTATTGGCTCTCTTCAGAGTTCCATTCCAAGTGAGATTAACAACAACAATATTTATTACGGTCCATAGACCCATCAGTAAACAAGCAGTAAACAAGCAGTAAACAATTCTCCCATCTTAGGAGAAGTTCATTGTACCAGATACATCTACATGGTTTCAAGCAATATCCCTATCAGGGGTTTGTTTCTTTCTCAACCTTGTTGCCACTGTGAGGAATTTTACCACTGTGAGAGTCACCCTGTGAGGGTGGCTGGTCATGTGAAACATAATTGGATAAAAAAGTTGGCTACATTGTATTGTATAATAGCAGCATTGCAATAAAATGTGGTCTATTGTTTCTACTTCATATCCTTCACAGGAGCATAGTCTTTGGGAGTAAGGAATTCAAGACAATCTGCCTCTTAGCAGCTCTGAGGGAAATACATTTAGTTTTGACTTTGTAAAGGATCTGTAGTATTTAATCACTGAAAGGCTTTTTAGGTATTCACATGTCTTAAATGGCTCTCTGTGTGGTAGGTTTAGGACTTTGCGGGAGAATGGTGAGTTTGAGCAGGCTCTAAGCTCTCCCAGGGCAATATCCCACAACCTTTGCTTCAGGGATTCTTGTGCCATTTTGAATCCCAAATGGAGCAAAAAGGGATGTGAATAGTCCAATTGAGGCCACTTTATATTCAATCCTCTGAGCTCAAGAGTTGTTTGGAGGCTTCATAAGGGAGGTGATGTAGTAAACCTATTCCCAGTTGGAACACCATTGTTCCAAATGAGATTAGGCACAGACCTACAGTACTTCATTTCCATTTTGCTGAAGACTTTTCATTCAATGTACACATTTTCTGATTAATTAACTGATGTTTGGCTATACTGAGTAACATCATATTTTCTACTGCAGCTTATCCACGGCCCGGAACAGAAGGGAGGAGAGTTGGGAGTCTGCTTGTACAAGCAGAGAACATAGATCAAGGCAAAGCTGAACCAACTTCAAGTCATCCTCAGAGTTCAAAAACAGTTTGCACAGCTTAGTAATTAGAAGCAGCCATTATTACAAAAGCCACACCAAGCGCTACCAGAAGAAAACAAACTCAGCTGAGGCGGCGGTGGCGGGTGGCGGCGGCAGCGGCGGGGGGGGGGGGGGGTGTTGAGGGATACAAAGTGAAAACAGAAAAGTAGAGCTTATATAAAAGAAAATCCTAAAAACAAGTCTTATTGTTTTCCTCTCTTAAGAATGAACCCACCAAAGCAACCTAACAAACCCAGAGCAGTTTCTTAATGGGGGCAATTCCAGATGTTGCATTTGAACCAAACAACAAGGCTTCTGGCAAAACCTCAGTAAGGGGTCTGGAGACTTTCATCACTACTCAGGATTTTATGAAATTACTATATTTGGGCTTGCTATCTGTCCTTCTATTCAAAACCAGGGAGCAGCACAAAATGTGGCAGTGTGGCGTATGCCTCTGTTCAGGGTTCCACCCATTGGACTCTATTCTCCTTTGCCTCTGCTGTTCTGTTACTACGCATTCCCCCATTCAGCAACCCATATAGGTTGGAATACAATTATTGAATTGAGCTAGGATAACTAAGGGTAAGTTACCAGACGCTTTTTTGGATGTTGTGCAAGGAAGTATCCAGTACCTGGTGGCTTGTCTTCCAGAACCTCGTTGTGCATTTTTTCCCTTGTTTGTGCAATAACAATCAGACAGCACCCAGATTGAGCTCCATTTCCAAGATTCAATCAGTCAATTGAGTCCCCCCTAGGGGGTTGAGAAGAGAAGGGGTAGAAATGCTCGAAATAAATAAACAAAATTGAGCAGTGGGCATGGAATTGTGTCTGGAGAGCTCTCTCTCATGATGTTGACAACTTGCTCCTACCAGTCTCCTGACCTCCAGGGTTCGGTACATTGTCAATACACCTCCAGTGACTCACCCAGTCACTCTGTCTTCATTCATAGAGTCATAGAGTTGGAAGAGATGACATGGGCCATCCAATCTAACTACCTTTTGCCATGCAGGAAAAGCACAATCAAAGCACCCCTGACAGATGGCCATCTAGAGCAAATATCTTCCAACCCCATCCAAATATCTTCTAACCCTGTAAACATCACATGGCCTTTGGATATTAGTCATACTTTAGGTATCAGAACATGATCAGTGCTAATAGCCCTGTTTGTATATGGGGAGTACCACAAAAGAATGGAGAATAGCATTTATGACCATAAATGGAAATATCTTTCCTCCACAATACATATAGAAGTGGAATTATTATAAACATCATGTGAATTTTGGAGGCATTTGATGGGATTCACTCAACAAAACGGAGACCCCGGTGGTGTAATGGCTTAAACCAGGAGTTCTCAACTTGGAGTCCCCAGATGTTTTTGGCCTAAAACTCCTAGAAATCCCAGCCAGTTTACCAGCTGTTAGGATTTCTGGGAGTTGAAGGCCAAAAACATCTGGGGACCCCAGGTTGAGAACCACTGGGTTAAACCATTGTGCCGGCAAGACTGAAGACTAACAGGTCGGAGGTTCAAATCCGGGGAGTGAGCAGATGAGCTCCCTCTGTCAGCTCCAGCTCCCCTTGCGGGGACATGAGAGAAGCCTCCCATAAGGATGGTAAAAATCAAAACATCTGGGCGTCCCCTGGGCAAAATCCTTGCAGACAGCCAATTCTCTCACACCAGAAGCAACTTGCGGCTTTTCAAGTCACTCCTGGCATGGAAAAAAAAAACTCAACGAAACATCTGGGACCATTTGTAGAAAACAATGCAAAATACTTTTGGTTCTGCAAGAAAAGTACTACAGAGATGGCAGAGGAGTGGTGCGCCAATCCATACTCACCATGATTTTTTATTGGAGGTTCCCACACAAATGTGCTGGGCAGGGACCGTCTGCCACTTCTTCGCTTCGACCACGAGAGCTTCTGCATCCACCAGGCCAAACCCATACAAATGGCTAACTGGAAAGACAGGTGTCTCAGAGATTCACCGGTTTATTAAAGGACTGTTATTCACAAGCTAGAGACAAGACAGGTTTGAAACCATAACTGTTAACAGTTTCTTTTTATGCACAAACCCCACAGATTCCTGATCTTAATCCATCTCCTCCCTACTCATGGATGCTTCAGCTCCTTCTTCTGTACAGCTTTGTATAATAAAAATATACTTTACTGTGAAAGAAAGAAAGAAAGAAAGAAAGAAAAGGAAAGGAATGGAAAGAAAAGAAAAGGAAGGGAAGGGAAGGGAAGGGAGGGAGGAAGGGGAAGACAGGAAAGAAGGGAGGGAGGGAGAGAGGAAAAAGGAAAGAAAGAAAGTAAAGGAAGGAAGGAAGGAAGGAGGAAAAAAAAGGAGAGAAGGAAAGAAACAAAGAAAGAAAGAAGGAAGGAAGAAAAGAAGGAAAGAAAGGAAGGAAAGAAAGGAAGAAAATTATATTTTAAAATTATGTTGCTTTGCTTCTTGGTTTCCAGCAGCCCAAACTCCTCAAAAACTAGCAAATATGAAACTGGCTAACCTATTCTCCATCTCATAAGAAAGATTCTTTTTTGAAACAGCAGTTCCCCTTTTATAGTGTCCTCGAAAAAAGTACATCCTGGTGTCGGGCACTTCTGTTTGCAGGGGCAAACACCACAATTTCTGGCCCTGAACAGAACAGTTGATATGAGTCATCCTCTATATTCATTTGAGTCTATGGCAAGAGCTGAGACTGGGCCATATCCACAGCATGCAGCTGAAGTTTGCCCTTGCTGTGTATTTGAAATGTTTCTTATATTAAAACATAATCCACTGTTATCAGTAATGAAAATGGCACAGAAAAGTCAAAACTGACATTTGTAATGCTCTTCCTTTGGTGTGTGTGTAACACACACACACACACCTATACCTTTATATCCATTTTTAAGTATAGCATTACTTTAAGGTGGTGATGGGGAATCCAGGAAATATAGGATATTCTTTTTCAGACACAGTGAAAGGTTTTACTGAAAAGATTATTGAAAGGAAAACATAGGAGACAGAATTTAATTCTGACTGGGTTTGTTCTGCATCTTGAGAATGCTTTGGTACATCTAGCAAACAGAGGTAGAGAAATGGCAAAGATACAGAATGCAGCACGCCTGGCTAGACAGCAGTACGTGTGAAAAAGATCTTGGGAATCTTCGTGGGCAGGAGGGTGAACATGAGCCAAGAATGGGATGCGGCAGCTAGAAAAGCCAATGGGATTTTGGGCTGCATAAACAGGAGTCTAATATCTAGATCCAGGGAAGTCATGCTACCACTCCATTCTGCCTTGGTCAGACCACACCTGGAATCACACTGTGCCCCATTCTGGGCACCGCAATTGAAGGCAGATGTTGACAAGCAAGAATGTGTCCAAATGATCAAAGACCTGGAGAACAAGCCCTATGAAGAGCGGCTTAAAGAGCTGTGCATGTTTATCCTGCATAAGAGAAGGCTGAGAGGATACATGATGAGGGCCATGGATCAAGATGTGAGGGGCAGGAGGGAGCAGGCTTAATTTCTGCTGCCCTGGAGACTAGGACGCAGAACAGTGGCTTCAAACTACAGGAAGGAGATTCCACCTGAACATTAGGAAGAACTTCCTAACTGTGAGCACTGTTCAGGAGTGGAACTCTCTGCCTCAGAGTGTGGTGGAGGTTCCTTCTTTGGAGGCTTTTAAGCAGAGGCTGAATGGCCATCTGTCAGGGATGCTTTGAATGCAATTTTCCTGCTTCTTGGCAGGGAGTTCGCCGATGAGTTTCTTCCAACTAGGATTCTATGATTCTAAGACGGGGTACTCAAACTAAGGTCCGAGGGCCAGACACGGCCCTCCAAGGTAATTTACTCAGCCCTCGCTCAGTCAACCTAAGTCTGAAATGACTTGAAAGCACACAGCAACAACAACAACAACAACAACAACAATCCTGTGTCATCAGCCAAAAGCAGCCCACACTTCCCACTGAAATACTAATAAGTTTATATTTGTTAAAATTGTTCTTCATTTTAATTATTGTATTGTTTTTAAGTGTTTTTTTGCACTACAAATAAGATATGTGCAGTGAGCATAGGAATTCATTCATTTTTTTTTTCAAATTACAATCCAGCCCTCCTACAGTTTGAGGGACTGTGACCTGGCCCTCTGTTTAAGAAGTTTGAGGACCCTGGTCTAAGAGAAGGAAGAAATTCTTGGATTAAGGCAGCATTCTCCTTTAGTAAGTTTTCTCGAAATACTATTTTCTTTTGCATATTTCACAGAGCTACAATTGGCCCTACTACTGGATGCTGGATTCTACGTATTGCAATCAAAGCGCAGCTCTTCCAAGCTCCAATATTTGCCACCACTTGGGATTTGCTTGCTGAAACAGGAACTCCTAAATGCGCGCTGATAGAAACGGCTTCTAAGAGGATTATCAGAGCACAGAACAGCCAATACTAATTTTCCTCGGCAGGTCCGCAGGGCAAGTAATAGAAAGAGCTGCTTACGAACCTCCCAGCTCAGAAGACTGGTAGATATTGATTTGGACTTTTAAACCCTAGGAACACTACATTGGGAGATGGATTCCTCATACTGAGAAATCTCTGAAGGCTTTCACAGTTCTTTCACCTAGGAGTGAAAAACCCCTGAAAAAAAAATACACTGGATTCATCAGTCAAATAAACCTGACCAAGGGTGCACTTCCACTGCAGAACTAACACAGTTTGTATCACTTTACCTGCCATGGCTCAATGCTATGAAATCACGAGAGCTGTAGTTTGGCAAGGACTTGAGCCTTCTCTTCCAAAGAATGCTCATGCCTTTTGGACTACACAGCATTGAACCATAGCTATTAAAGTGGTGTCAAACTGCATTAATTCTACAGTGGAAACGCACCCTCAACCCCTTTCCTCACTACCAGCCATTCTTTCTTGCATGTTGTGGTAAACGTGAGTACAGGCAATTCTTGTATTAATAAGCTTTTTTGGCTAAAGGATGCTCTATAGGTAAGACAGACAGACAGACAGATAGATATGGACTGAATCTAGATAGATGGATGATAGATAGATAGATAGATACATACATACATACACAAGACAGATAGATATGTAAGATAGATACGTAAGATAGATAGATATGTAAGATAGATAGATAGATAGAGAGAGAGAGAGAGAGAGAGAGACTGGATCTAGATGGATGGATAGATAGATATGTAAGATAGATAGATACATAAGATAGATAGATAGATAGATAGATAGATAGATAGATAGCAAGCTATGGACTAGATCTAGATAGATAGATGGATGATAGATACGTAAGATAGATAGATACGTAAGATAGATAGATAGACAGATAACATAGATTAGATAGATAGATAGATAGATAGATAGAGACTAATAGGTAGATATGGACTGGATCTAGATAGATGGATGATAGATAGATACATAAGATAGATAGATAGATAGATAGATAGATAGATAGATAGATAGATACATACATACATACATACACAAGACAGATAGATACGTAAGATAGATAGATACGTAAGATAGATATGTAAGATACATAGATAGATAGATAGATAGATAGATAGATAGATAGATAGATAGATAGGATCTAGATGGATGGATAGATAGATATGTAAGATAGATAGATAGATAGATAGATAGATAGATAGATAGATAGCAAGCTATGGACTAGATCTAGAAAGATCGATGGATGATAGATACGTAAGATAGATAGCTAGATAGATAGATAGATAGACAGATAAGATAGATTAGAGATAGATAGATAGATAGATAGATAGATAGATAGATAGATAGATAGACAGGTAGACAGACAGACAGACAGACAGACAGACAGACAGACAGGATATAGATAGGTAGATAATGCTAGCTAATAGCAAAGGCAGTTTTTGTTCGGGAAGTGGGAAAAAAGACAACTTATTTTCTATATGGTACAAGCATCTCTAGTGATTTCTATAAACCTCTGTACTTGCAGTTATCACCTCTCCTCTCTCTTTTTGGTAGATATTATTTCCTTAGAGAAATCTTCTTTTCAGTTTATTGGAAACCTGCACCCAGCCAAATAAATATCATTTCGTATTGGCTCACCTCGACGTCCAGCTCCATTCGTTTTCCAGTCTGGGGCCAAAAGGTGTGCGGGCCGCGATGTTTTAATGAGCAAGTGCTGGACATCTCGCCAGGTCAGCAAAGGGCTAAAGACGACCAAAGGAAGAAGAGATCGAATAGTGGATAAACAGATATAATTTCAAAAGACAGCAAGTCTTGGCAATATTACTGATGGGGCTTTCAAATGATAGACCCACCAATGTGTAAAACAAATAAACACACCAAAAAAGCCCTCATGCAGTCCTTCATCCCATTCCTGTGGGCCTTAAAGCTTAGGGTCAATCATTCTAGGGAGGCATCAACCCAGTAGAATGAATACAATGTGATGACATTCTAGCTACCTATACTCAATGATAAAGGAAACTGAGAGTTATAACTTTGCAATGCCTTTAGCTTTTTCTACCAAAGAAGAATGGTGCCTCACCAAATTACATCTCCTAGAACTTGATAGCATTGAGCTATGGCAATTGGGCTGTGGTTGCACAGTGGGTTAAATCGCCAACTGCAGAAAATCTTGCCACAGGTTGGGGTGAGCTCCCATTATCAGCCCTAGCTCCTGCCTACCTAGCAGATCAAAAACAAAAATGTAAGTAGATCAATAGGTACCGTTTTGGCAGGGAGGAAAAATACATTCTGGCAATTTGATCAAATCGGACAACAAACTCCTCGGCAAGAAAAATGGAACAAGAGCACCTCCCCATGGCCGGAGGTCTCCAGATGCTGGAGATGGAAAGGGGGAAGCCTTTGCCTCTGTCTGTGTACTGTCTGTCTTTGTTATTAGTTGTATAATGGTACTGAATGTTTTCCATATATATATTCTGTAATCTGCTCTGAGTCCCCTCGAAGAGATATATAAATAAAGTATATTTTTATGATTATTATGGCAGTTAAAGTGGGGTCAAACGGCATTAATTCAGTGGTGTATATAGAAGTGGAGGAATGGATTGTGAAAATGGCGGAAGTGGCTGAGATGGACATTCTTACGGGACACCTTCAGACAAAAGACGTTTCAGAGTTTGGGAAGAACTGGGAACCCTGTAAAAGGTTTCTAGAAGGAAACATTTTAAAGGGTTCAACGTAACAGCTGGTAGGCTGTTGGGAATTGTGGGAGTTGAAGTCCAAAACACCCAGAGGGCCGAAGTTTGCCCATGCCTGATCTAGAGCCTAGATTTACACTCAGTAGAAACCACCCTCCTTAAAATGACTTAGAGACCATTCATACAGTTGACTTATCATCTGACACCACTTTAACTGCCATAGTAAATTAATATGGAATCCTGGGATTTGCAGTTTGCTGTGGGACCAGGATTATCTGATAGAGAAGGGGGAATATCTCATAAAGCTGCAAATCCCAGAATTCTATAGCATTGGTAGATAATGTGGTGTCAAACGGTTATCATTCTGCAGTGCAGATACCGTTTTTGACTATAACCGCAAACAGCTGTGCTCTCTAGGGAACTATAACTCCCACAAAACCGAAGTGTGCCAGGTTAGGCTGGGATGTCCTCAGCTGCCAGAAAGAAGCTTTATAAACCTCCGTTTTTGCCCCAAAAGTGTTCTTCAAAGCATCTGAAGCGTCGATTTCCATAATTATATCAAGCATTTAGCAACCAAAAAGCAAAACAAAGCTCAATTCATGTTCTCTCTCGCAATAAAAACTAAACATCAGAGGGCTCAGCATCAGTTAATGTGCTTGGTCCCGGGTACTTAATGGTGCGTTTTATGTCAAAGAGCGAAACAATGCTCCAAATTTACAGGCCTAACTTTCCCCAATTTATTTGTAATGAACGCCGTGCTCTTTTGAAACAGCGCTCGCACAACATGTCTTTTAAAAATGGAGCCAATCTATCTCGAAATGTGGAAAGGGTGGGTGGGCGGGTGGGCAGGGGTGAGCTGCCAGTTCGCTTCATCCTGGCAAGACATTTCCATGTCTTCAGTCACAATAATGTAAGAAATTAACTGTCTCTGCCGCTGCGCATTCACAGCAGCCAACGATATATTGGCAACGAGAGCCACAGTCGCAGCATGGGAGCATTAAAAGCAGCCGGCAGTCTGGGTTGCATTTCCTCCCCGCTCTTCCTCATTCTAAGTATAAACATAGCAAAAAGGGGAGTCTGAGGGTAAATTCGTATTTTGGGATTAATGCAGTTTGAAACTGTGGTTCGATGCTATAGAACAGGCATGGGCAAACTTAGGCCCTCCAGGTGTTTTGGACTTTAACTCCCACAATTCCTAACAGCCGGTAGGCTGTTAGGAATTGTGGGAGTTGAAGTCCAAAACACCTGGAGGGCTGAAGTTAGTCCATGCTTGCTATAGAAGAATGAGAGTTGTTGCTTTACAAGGTCTTCTTCTGCAAAAGTGTTTGGTTCCCCAGCAAACTACAACTCCCAAGATTTCATCGCATTGAGCCAAGGCAGGTAAAGTGGTGTCAAACTACATTCATTCTCCATTGGCAACAGACTCTGGGACTATGACCTCTACTACACTGCTGTATACAATCCAGATGATCTGCTTTAAACTTGATTATATGGCAGTGTAGACTCAGATAATCCCGCTCAAAGCAGATTTTATTTATTTATTTATCGTGTCAGGAGCAACCAGACATTTGTTTTACATTTTTAACAAAACAAACAAACAGACAAAACACAAAGTTTGCAAGCTTGGCAGTTGATTAAATGTCCTTTGACCAGTATCTGGCCACTTGGAGTGCTACATGACTTGATATTCTGGATTATATAGCGTGACATGAAAGGAAAGGAAGTATATTTGCACAATGTATTGAAATGTAACTAATTTATTTATTTATTTATTTATTTATTTACTGTCCTTGTATACCGCCGTTTCTCAGCCTAACTGGCGACTCAACGCGGTTTACAACAGAATATACAGTACACAGTATACAATTAAAACCGTAAAAAACATAATACACAATATTTCACATAAATCACAATCCAATACATCTCCTAACTAAAATCGTGGTCCAATTGCATAATCCATATTACCAATCCGTAGTCGACACATTCATTGCACCGAATTAACCAAATGCCTGCTTGAACATCCAAGTTTTTAGTCTTTTTCGGAATACCATCAGCGAGGAGGCTGATCTTACCTCCATGGGAAGGGCGTTCCAGAGCCGAGGGGTCACCACAGAAAAGGCCCTGTCTCTCGTCCCCGCCAGCCGCACCTGTGAAGCAGGCGGGATAGAGAGCAAGGCCTCCCCAGAAGATCTTAGGGTCCTGGTGGGCTGATAGGCCGAGATACGTTCGGATAGGTAGGTTGGGCCAGAACCGTTTAGCGCTTTAAAGGCCAACGCCAGCACTTTGAATTGAGCCTGGTAGCAAATCGGCAGCCAGTGGAGCTGGTGCAGCAAAGGAGTTGTGCGCTCCCTGCGCTCCGCTCCAGTTAGTAACATGGCTGCCGACCGTTGGACTAATTGGAGCTTCCGAGCAGTCTTCAAAGGCAACCCCACGTAGAGAGCGTTGCAGTAGTCTAAACGGGATGTAACCAGAGCGTGGACTACCGTGGCCAAGTCAGACTTCCCAAGGTACGGGCGCACTATCATTCCCCTTTAAATGTCTTGGCTGCATCTCGGGACATCCTGGAGATTTGTAGTTTAGTGAGGCATTATAATTTTCTGGCAGAAATTGTATATGGCATTCTCCTTGGGACATAACAGGTCAACACTCTGACACAAGCTGGATCTACACTGTCCTATATCCCAGGATCTGATCCCAGATTATCTGACAGTAGACTCAGGCCCCTTCTACACTGGCATATAATCCAGACTATCAAAGCAGATAATCTACATTATTTGTTTTGAACTGGATTATATGAGTCTACACTGCCATTAATCCAGTTCAAAGCAGATCGGATCCTGGGATATAGGGCACTGTAGATCTAAGCACAGAGACCTTTGGGAGTTCTCAGGCCCTTTCTAAATTGTTATATAACCCAGTTTCTCACCCCAGATTATCTGCTTTGAACGGAGCCCCCGGTGACGCAGCGGGTTAAACCCCTGTGCCGGCAGGACTGAAGACCGACAGATCGCAGGTTCAAATCCGGGGAGAGGCGGATTAGCTCCCTCTATCAACTCCAGCTCCTCATACGGGGACATGAGAGAAGCCTCCCACAAGGCGTCCGGGCGTCCCCCGGGCAACGTCCTTGCAGACGGCCAATTCTCTCACACCAGAAGCAACTTGCAGTTTCTCAAGTCGCTCCTGACACGACAAAAAAAACAACCGCTTTGAACCAGATAATCTAATCCATGAGTCTACACTGCCACATAATCCAGGTCAAAGCAGATCAGATCCTGAGATATAGGGCAGTTTAGATCTAGCCACAGAGACCTTTGGGAGTTCTCAGGCCCTTTCCAAATTGGTATATAATCCAGTTTCTGACCCCAGATTATCTGCTTTGAACTAGATAATCTGAGTCTACACTGCTATATAATCCAGTTCAAAGCAGAGAGTTTGGTATCAGATTCTGGATGATATGACAGTATAGATCCAGCTTCAGGGCTCTTCTAAACTGCCATATAAAATCCAGATTATCTGCTTTGAACTTGATTATATGGCTGTGTAGACTCAGGTAATCCAGTTCAAAGCAGATAATGTGGATTTTCTGCTTCGATAATCTGGTTTATATGGCAGTGCAGAAGGGGCCTGGTACACAATGGGGCAATGAATTCAAATGGCATGAATGAGAGTCCATCTAAACATGGGGAGGAACTTCCTGACTTTTTTTTTGTCGTGTAGGGAATGACTTGAGAAACTGCAAGTCGCTTCTGGTGTGAGAGAATTGGCCGCCTGCAAGGACGTTGTCTAGGGGATGCCCGGATGTTTTTGATGTTTTATCATCCCGGCGGAAGGCTTCTCTCATGTGCCCCCATTAGGAGCTGGAGCTGATAGAAGGAGCTCATCTGCGCTCTCTCCAGATTCCAACCTGCGACCTGTCGGTCTTCAGTCCTGCTGGCACAGGGAATGGTAAGAACTGTTCAACATTATAATACACCACAAAAGTGACAGAAATGATCATTACTTGTCATGATACTGCTGTCCTCAGGTACCAAAGGCACCAATACTAGAAATCAGGCAACAAGAAAAGGAGGCTGCTAATGCACTCATGTTCTGTTTGTGGGGTTTCCCAAAGGCATCTGGTTTGCGATGGTGGAAAACAGGATGTTGAATGAATAAAGCTTTAGCTTAATCTAGCATGTCTTCTTTTATGAGGCTGCTTAAAAGCGAGCATTTATGCCGGGACATACAGGAAGGAGCCTAGTTGTCCATGTCATGCAGTTGCATCCAATTAAAAGGAATTTAGTCCATCAAAGCTTTTCCCACTAGGAATCTGTTTTAAGTTTTTAAAACATTTGCATTTGCTACCCTTTAAGAATTGATCCTTTGTTGATTTGTTTTTTTTTAAAACAAAAACAAAAAAAACTGGGGACATTTTGTAAAAATGTTTGGCATAACTTTTTGAACAGTTGTGCTAATAGATACATTCGTCTCTTCCCTTTCCCTGCATCTCTAGAAGTCAAGTCTATGCATAGTAGGGGTGTGCACGGTACCTGTTTCATCCATTCTTTCGTTCCTTTTATTTCGTACTGGAGCACGAAACAGAAACTTCTCCCCCAGAATGAAAATAAGCTCGAAACAAAAGAAAGCAGGAGTGCGTACAGTTTCCTTGCTTGCAGCGGTTTAATCCACTGCGCCACTGGGAGGTCTCTATATGTTCTTGTTATGTGTGTTTTCAGTATCAAATTGCTGCCTCTATATGTAAGTTGCCTTGAGTTCCCTATGAAGTTGAGGAAGGCAGGGTATAAATATGGTAAATAATAAATAAATCTATATAAATAAAAATGTAATATTCGTTTGTGGGATTAACATAGCTCAAAAACCGCTAGACGAATTGCCACCAAATTTGGCCACAAGATACATACTAACCCAAGGAGTGACCATTACTCAAAAAAACCTGATTTTATCATATGGTAGTTGCTGGGATTTATAGTTAACCTACAATCAAAGAGCATTCTGAACTCCACAATGATGGAATCAACCAAACGTGGCACACAGGACTCCCTTGACCAACAGAAAACACTAGAAGGGTTTGGTGGGCATTGACCTTGAGTTTGGGAGTTGTAGTTCACCTACATCCAGAGAGCACTGTGGACTCACACAATGATGGATCTGGAACAAACTTGGCACGAATATTCCATATGCCCAAATATGAACACATATGGAGTTTGTGGGAAATAGACCTTAACTTTTGGGAGTTGTAGTTACTGGGATTTATAGTCCACCTACAATCAAAGAGCATTCTGATCCCCACCAACAATAGAATTGGCCCAAACTTCCCAAACAGAACTCCCATGGCCAACAGAAAATACTGTGCTTTCTGATGGTCTTTGGCGACCCCTTTGACACCTCCTCGCGACCCCCCCTGGGGTCTCAACCCCCAGGTTGAAAAACGCTGCTCTTTATGCAAGCTGCCTTGTGTCCCCTACAAGGTTGAGAAAGGCAGGGTATAAAAATGGTAAACACCAAATAAATGAATGAATGAATGAACGAACGTATAGAAAGAAAGAAAATACCTAAAAATCAGGGGATGACCCAAACATTATAAAACTTGGTAGGCTAAAAGTGGTACATATATCCTCCATATGTGGCAATTTCCACCCCTCTAGCCCTATAACTGAGAGGAAGGGGAGCCTGGGGAAGCCTGCCCATTGTGGACAATGGACTGAACAATTTCATTTTTTTGGATGAGGAATAAAAACCCCCATTCGGAAAGGCCCCTGTTTTTGGGAGCGGCGCGAAAATGAAAATGGGAGGGCTTACGAATGAAACAAACAGAAACGGATAGCGGTTCTAAACAAATGCATAGTGGTCACGAAGAGTCAGAAGCGACTAGATGAATAAACAACAACAACAACAACAAATGCATAGTGGTGACAGGTAAAGTTTTCTTGACATCAATACAAATAGCTATAGAGGCTTACTCACAGGTACAGCGTATTTAAGAGTTATAAGTAATGTTCCTCCTGCATCACTTTTCATAATGACATATTCAAGCCGTAAATGCTACTCCTATCCCATAATGAGCACACCAGATTAATTTTGTGATCAGACATTTTTAAAAACCACTCAGAATGAGTTGTGGCCACTTGACTAACTCTGTTATTAGAGACAAGTACAAGACAAAACACCTTACTGTATTAGCCATGGCACACGGAGTGAATACTAAATAAGATAAACAGAACAGTAATTCTTTACAAGGACTGGGTGTCGAAGAATAATGGGCAAACAGTGATCTTCAGGATATGAAGAATGGTATTAAGAGCATGCAGAGAAGATATTGAAAGCACACAGTTGACCCTATTGGATCAATAATATGTCATAGAGCGTGTTGCTTGTTCATTATTTTCTCATTTCTCTCTGTGTCACAGGAGAGTGTGAAGCACACTCCAAGACAGGCATCTCATTTGGAGGCAAACATGGACTTCAAATCGATAATTCTCAAATAAAAATGCTCTGATATGTCCCTTTACCCAAATCTATAGCTGATGCAAAAGTCCCAAACTCTCCAACTGTCCTGGTTTGGCAGGGACAGTCCCAATCAATCCCCTGTCTTCCTGTTTTTAAAATGTCAGAGTGCATCTACACTGTAGAATGAATGTAGTTTGACACCACATTAGCTGCCACAGCTTAAAACTATAGAATCGTAGGAGTTGGAATCTTACAAAGTTTTTAACCTTTTTTGCAAAGTAGTCTGGTGCTTTGCCATACTACAACTTGAGCCATGGCAGTTAAAGTGATGTCAAACTGTGTTAATTATGTAGATGAACCCCTATTATCTCTCTACCTTCCTTTGTTCTTGGCTCATTTCAGTTCCTGCAAACTTGAATCATAGAATCATAGAATCAAAGACTTGGAAGAGACCTCATGGGCCATCCAGTCCAACCCCCTGCCAAGAAGCAGGAATATTGCATTCAAATCACCCCTGACAAATGGCCATCCAGCCTCTGCTTAAAAGCTTCCAAAGAAGGAGCCTCCACCACACTCCGGGGCAGAGAGTTCCACTGCTGAACGGCTCTCACAGTCAGGAAGTTCTTCCTAATGTTCAGATGGAATCTCCTCTCTTGTAGTTTGAAGCCATTGTTCCGCGTCCTAGTCTCCAAGGAAGCAGAAAATAAGCTTGCTCCCTCCTCCCTGTGGCTTCCTCTCACATATTTATACATGGCTATCATATCTCCTCTCAGCCTTCTCTTCTTCAGGCTAAACATGCCCAGTTCCCTAAGCCGCTCCTCATAGGGCTTGTTCTCCAGACCCTTGACCATTTTAGTCGCCCTCCTCTAGACACATTCCAGCTTCTCAATATCTCTCTTGAATTGTGGTGCCCAGAATTGGACACAGTATTCCAGATGTGGTCTAACCAAAGCAGAATAGAGGGGTAGCATTACTTCCCTAGATCTAGACACTATGCTCCTATTGATGCAGGCCAAAATCCCATTGGCTTTTTTTGCTGCCACATCACATTGTTGGCTCATGTTTAACTTGTTGTCCACGAGGACTCCAAAGTGTGAAAGCAATCTATGCTCAATTAACTCAGGGCCCTTCAACACTGCCATATAATTCAAAGCAGATGTTTTGCTTTCTTGTTTTATTGATGTGTTGTTGGGCTTGGCCTCATGTAAGCCACTCTGAGTCCCTTGGGGAGATGGTGGCAGGTTATAAATAAAGTATTATTATTATTATTGTTATTATTATTATCGAGGCCCCTTCTACACTAGTATATAAAATCCATATTATCATCTTACTGGATTGTCTAAATCTACGCTGCCACTTAATCCAGTTCAAAGCAGATAATCTGGATTTTATATTCTAGTGTAGAAGGGGCCTCGATTAATAATAATAATAATAATAATAATAATAATAATTTATTTATACCACGCCACCATCTCCCCAAGGGACTCAGAGCGGCTTACATGAGGCCAAGCCCAACAACACATCAATAAAACAAGAAAGCAATAAACAAAAACAATACAATTAATGTAAATCACATATAAACATTAACACACATGGATTTAAAAACCTATGGCCGGGCCAAATGTAATAGTTTAAAATAAAAAAATAAAAAATAAACGCTGGGCATGAACAAGGTAGGATATATCTGGTAGGAGGGTTTTAAAAGAAGTGAGAGGAGCACAATCCAACGAATAGTTAAAGTGCATTCTGAGGACATTTTGCTGGGTATTATTTCCTTATTCTGGGAAGGCACGCTGGAACAGCCACGTTTTCAGGCTCCTCCTAAAGACTGCCAATGTTGGGGCATGCCTGATATCCCTGGGAAGTGAGTTCCAGAGTTGGGGGGGGGGGCACCACCAAGTAGGCCCTCTCCCTTGTCCCCACCAATCGCGCCTACGAGGAGGCGGGAGCGAGAGCAGAGCCTCTCTAGATGAACGAAGAGATCATGTGGGTTTGTACACGGAAATGCGGTCACGCAGGTAGGCGGTCAAGGGCAGCCCCACGATAATCTAGTTCAATGTGGTTTGATCTGCATTATATAATCTATATTATATAAATCTATACTAACCATTATAATGCAGTTAAAACTGGATTATATGTCAGGATAAATGAGTTGCACTACAAATGAAAATGGAGTGGGAAATGTATTCCCTGAGCTGCCTTGAGTCCCTCTGGGGAGAGAGGTGCGGGTTAGAAATATATTATTTTTATTATTATTATTCCCCAAATACTGCCATATAATCCAGATTATCAAAGCAGATAATCCACATTATCATCTTTGAGCTGGATTATAAAAGTCTACACTGCCACATAATCCAGTTCAAAGCAGATAATTTGGATTTTGTAAAAAAGGCCTTTGTGAGTCCTATTTGTCATCTATTCAGGTCCTCACAACTAAACACAGAATCCAAGTGCTTATTTAACCGTAAAGAGAGGACTTACTTGGCCTCCAGAGCCAGCGCAATGATCCCGGCCACCATGGGGGCCGACACGGAAGTCCCGGTGTGGCCATCTGTGCAACGCTTCCTCAGGTCTGTAGTGACCTAAAGAAAGAATTGGCATGACTATTAAGTGGGAGGTGGAGATAGAGAAAGCCAGATTCAAATCGAGGCATTCATCCCTGAAGGAGTCCATAATTTCCTTCTGAAATATAATTATACAAAGTAAAGCAAAATTTGCATTTGCGGTCTTAATTTGCATAGCCAATTCTCTTCTGCTGCCAACAGTTGGGGCTTTCTAAAAAAATTATGCCAAGTAAATTTTCATCATGCAAGCAGAATGAAAAGCAATAAGATCCCATCAACCTTTCCAGCTTTTGTTGGGTAAGGTCTGCCCATCTGTTTAGGTTCTCTCTATAACTACAGAAGCTAAACAAATACCACTAATCAGTCAAAAAATGTTGACTTTCAAAAGTACTTTCACCTGTATCTCACTGTTGACTTTTTTTTATAAAAAAGTACAATATTTTATTTATTTATTTATTATTATTATTATTATTATTATTACTAAAGACCTTGGCCTGCACTTAAACACAATCGACGCTGACAAGATTACCATCTGCCAGCTGCAAAAAGCCACCTTACTGGGATCTGCACGCATTATTCGCTGATACATCACACAGCACTAGACACTTGGGAAGTGTCCGACGTGTGATCCAATTCAACAGCCAGCAGAGTGTCTGCTGTGGACTCATCTTGTGGTGTTTCTAATAATAATAATAATAACTTGGCTATGAGACCAAGCCTTTGGGAAGTAAGTAGTGCAAGGAATGATAATGTGCAATAGATATTATATTTGGAATGGCCTATACTATGTTTGTTGGATTGTGTGATTTTAATATTTATATTGATATGTTTTTAATTCCATGTTTTAATGTTAAATGATGTCGTGTTTTATGATTTAATCGATAATTGTATGTTATTATCATTATGTTGGGTTTCTGTATGTGAGGCATTAAATTTTGCCATAATTATGTTGGAAACTGCTTTGAGTCCCCGCTGGGGAGGGAAAAGCAGTATACAAGTGAAGTAAACAAATAAATAATGGGGCTACAAATAGAGCATTATTATTCTTGTTATTGTTATTATTGTTGTTGTTATTATTATTTGAAACACAACAAGATGAGTCCACAGCATACAAGATCACTCTGCTAGCTGTTGAATTGGATCATACGTCGGAAACTTCCCAAGTGTCTAGGACTGTGTGATGTATCGGCAAATAATGCGTGCAGATCCCAGTAAGGTGGCCTTTTGCAGCTGGCAGGTGGTAATTTTGTCAGCGCCGATTGTGTTTAATAATAATAGTAATCTCTTGCAAATAATAATAATAATAATAATAATGGTAAAAATAGTACTCTTTCTTAGCTTGTTAGAACAGAAGCCTTGGGGCCCTTCCACACGGTCATATAACACAGAATATCAAGGCGGATAATCCACAATATCTGCTTTGAACTGGATTATCTGAGTCCACAACGCCATATAATCCAGTTCAATGTGGATTTTATACTATTTGTGGAAGGGGCCTTGGTGGGGATGGAGAACATAAGCTGATGCTGGAGCCCTTTATCTTCTGGCATTTAAAGGGAACAAAGGGCCCTTCTAAACAGTCCTATATCCCAGAATATCAAGGCAGAAAACCCCACAATATCTGCTTTAGACTGGTTTATCTGAGTCCACACTGAGATAATGTGGGATTTTTTACCTTGATATTCTGGGATATAGGGCTGTGTGGAAAGGCCGAAAGATCAACACAGAACCAGTTGCTGGTATTGACTGAAAATATCTATCCTTTGAATTGGACTGGATATACTTAGTAGAAATACCAAGCACCTGCCCATTCTCTCCCAGTCAGGTCCAAAGATCAGGACATTCTTCCCCCTCTGTTTTTACTTTCTCCTGCATTGTTTGCTTCAGCTCCAGCCTATCCTAGCTGTCTCTCTCCAACACAATTTCTCAGAGACCTAGGAAACATACACCAAGTTCTGGCTTGACTTACAATCTGTCGCTCATAGAAAGCACCGCTGCTGTAGGTAGTGGCAATGGTAGAGGCGCATTCCTCCAGGTACCAGGGCTTGTTCCCATTCTCGGTGGTACTGCTAATGGAGATGGTGTAAATGCTGTTGGTGTACCCATCGCAGGAGCAATGGTCCCCTTCTCTGCCACCATTCCCAGAGGCCCAGACGTAAATGGAACCACGTCCTTTACGGCCCTACGTTGACAAAGGAAGCAGGTTGAGTATCATGTGTAATCTGTCTGGATTCCAGTATAAGATGAGTCTCCCTTCAGTAGAAATCCAAAATACTACACAAACCAAATCTTTTTGATGCTCACTTTCTCCCCTATCCCATATTCAGTATGTGTTTTTAAAAGCAGATATTCATGATATGTTCACCTCTGAGCTATCTTAAGTTGAAAACATCTTGAAGGAACACAATAACAACAGCGGCAGCGGCAACAAATTGCCTATGACAGCCAGAATGACTTTTGCAATTTCTTTAGGCAAAATCAGTACTTTAGCAAAACCGTTTTTCTTTTGTTTTCATCAAGATTGCCTGAGAATCACTATCATTTAAGTGCTTAAGAACGACTCTCTGCTCATTTTTCCAGCTTCATTTAGTTTTCAAACTAAACGGTTTGTTTTCCAACTGTACACTAAAAAAATACATTACTGGGAATAGCGAATCTTAGGCTTCTGATCTTAAAAGGAGGGACAACTCTTTTGCCTCAAAGGAGGAAATGCTGTGCATGGCATCACGGTTTTGCGCACCTCTTTAATGCCTTTCTCAAAGGCCTCCTTGGCCAAACGTCCAGGGCCATCCACTGTCCGGCCGTCGTCATCCGGGCCCCAGCTCGCACTATAGATGTGGATGTAATCTGGTTTGGTGCCAATCGCCTTTGCTTCCACGATATCTGTCACATCGCCATCCAACATACGGATGCCTAAACAAACGAGGGAGTCAAATCTTTTTACAAAAATGCTCAAGCACTACAATCAAGGGCTTTTCTTTAATGCAGGGCCGAGGCTGAAAGGGTTTAGTGTTGCTGGAGTAATGCTCTTTCAGAAATAATAGGAAACAGAATTTTTATCACCATGGTCCCGAATAACATTACCATAAAGCGCTCCACTCCTCATTACAAGCCTGCAGGGCAAAGTAAAATGGGTGGCATCTTGGTGACCTACAAAGGCACAGATTCAGAAGAGCCTAAATATGTTTATACAAGTCAATTATATTTTGCTATATAGGACTTATTAATCACAAGTGGACCTTTTTGGTCCAGGATGGACAATTTCTTTGGGGCCATTTTTACCCTTTCTAATACATGGTGGTCTACCCAGTACAATGCTTACTTTCCTACACAAATGGCAAGTTATAGCCCAGAAGGCTGCCATTTAAACATAATTCAAAACCTTAATCTCTTATAGAATCCCAGAGTTGGAAGAGATCTCGTAGGTCATCCAGTCCAACCCTATTCTGCCAAGAAGCAGGAAAATTGCATTCAAAGCACCCCGACAGATGGACATCCAGCCTCTGTTTAAAAGCCTCCAAAGAGAAGCCTCCACCACACTCCAGGGCAGAGAGTTCCACTGCTGAACAGCTCTCACAGTTAGGAAAATCTTCCTTGTGTTCAGGTGGAATTTCCTTTCCTATAGTTTGAAGCCATTGTTCTGCGTCCTAGTCTCCACGGCAGCAGAAAGGTTGCCTACTCCCTCCTCCTTATGACTTCCCCTCACAGATTTATCCATGTCCCTCATCATGTCTCTTCTCAGCCTACTCTTCTGCAGGCTAAACATGACCAGCTCTTTCAGCCGCTCCTCGTAGGGCTTGTTCTCCCAGCCCTTGATCATTTGAGTCACTTTCCTCTAGACACCTTCCAGCTTAGAGTCAACATCTCCCATCAATTGTGGTGCCCAGAATTGGACACAGTGTGATTCCGGATGTGGTCTGACCAAGGCAGAATAGAAAAGTGGGGTAGCATTACATCCATGGTTCTAGACACAAGGCTCCTATTTATGCAGGCCAAATTCCCATTGATTTATTAAGCTGTCGCATGACATTGTTGGCTCACATTCATCTTCCTGTCCATGAGGACTCAAAGATCTTTTCCACACGTACTGCTATCAAGCCAGTCATCGTCCCCCGGTCTGGATTCTGGACTGGGCTGTGGCGCAGCTAGTTAGTAGCCAGCTGCATTAAATCACTACTGACCAAGAAGTCATGAGTTCAAAGCCAGCCCGGAGGAGCTCGGTGTGAGCTCCTGACCATTAATAGTCTAGCTTTCTGTTGACCATATGCAGCCCAAAAGACAGTTGCATCTGTCAAGTAGGAAATTTAGATACTGCTTTATGCGGGGAGGCTCATTTAAGTAATTTACAACACCATAAAACCTTCCAGCAGTGTGCGTAAGAATGAGGAAATACTTCATCAAGGACTCGGTATCACAAGTGGACGGTGAACTGACAGCTCCCCCTGTGGCTGGAATCGGGCATACCCTCATGAAGCCAGAAAGCTGGAATATTAAATTGTCTCTGTGTATGTCTATATATGTTGTATGTCTACGGCATTGAATGTTTGTCATGTATATGTGCATTGTAATCCGCCCTGAGTCCCTTGCGGGGTGAGAAGGGAGAAATATAAATACTGCAAATAAATAAATAAATATACAGTCTGGCAGATTGTACCCAAATTATGACATATTTTGCCAGATGGTTTTCATCTCCGTTTCCACAAATCAGCTGAACTGGGGTTTGTTTCAGCCTGCCTGCCAACCCAACTGCGGCACATCTATGACATCAATAAGGAACCACCCCTATGAGGACACAATGATATCACAAGTCCCCACACCCTGGTCCTTAGTTTGAAACCACAGGGAATGGGAAGTTCTATAAGGCAGGGAAGCTGAGAGTATCGGCCTGACTCACACCAGATCTGGCATGCATAGATGTGTGCTCTTAATTACTCACACCCTGAGTTGGTAGTAATTCCATATCCTGCTTGGTTGAAAAATAGAACATGATTTGCATTCTGACATGATAAAATCTGGACTGAAATCAGGGACACGGCCAGGGAAGAATAAAAAAAGAAACACTATAAATGTGTCCCAAAAATTCTATCCTGATACTAACAGGAGCGGCGTTCAGGGAGCATACAACTCCTCTGTTGCGCCAGCTCCACTGGCTGCCAATTTGCTACCGGGCACAATTCAAAGTGCTGGCATTGGCCTATAAAGCCCTAAACGGTCCTGGCCCAAGATACCTATCTGAACGCATCTCCGCCTATGAACCCACCAGGACCCTAAGATCTTCTGAGGAGGCCCTGCTCTCGATCCTGCCTGCAACTCAGGCACAGTTGGCGGGGACGAGGGACAGGGCCTTCTCGGTAGTGGTCCCTTGGCTGTGGAACGCCCTACCCATAGACATCAGATCAGCCCCCTCATTGATGGCATTTAGGAAGAAACTTAAAACCTGGTTATTCGAACAGGCATTTGAATAGGCAGTGCAGTGAATCACAATGAATTATAGGAATCGGAACAACGGATGACGAACTTGGATTATGATTTTAGTTATGAGACGCTATTGAATTGTTATTGATGCTATAGATGGTCACTGATGGTAATTGCCTAGTGTGTTAATGTGTCAATTGTTTTTGAATGGCTGTATGTGTTGCATTGAATTTTTGCCGCTTCTTATTGTTAACCGCTCTGAGTCGCCTAATTGGCTGAGAAGAGCGGTATACAAGTAAAGTAAAGTAAATAAATAAATAAATAAAAATTCCATCTTCAACATACAGTACTGTCATTCTGAGAAATCAGGAAAACAGAAATAATTTTTTCATAGTACAGTATTTGTCTTTCATCAGAAGTACAGAATGAAAAATAAAACATGCATGTGGTGGTAGTACGTACACAGAACTGAATCAATACCAAAGCACTGCCCACTTCTTCCTATATAACATGCCCAGCACACTTTGCCAAAAGGCATTAATACCATTCTTCCCTATCATGCTGTCCATTCATGAAGGTGGTTACAGTGGGATCTGAGATCCACATGAAGACCACCATGGAAAGGACCTTTAGAAGATCAGCTTGTAACCTGTGGGTTAAATATGGTTGTTTCTTTCCAGGGAACCACATGCCATTAATTTTAATTGTTAAAATCACCCAATCCTTTTAAACTATGGCCCATTACACTACATGATAACAGCAGCAAGAATAGTATATGTACAATGTTGTCAAAGGCTTTCATGGCTGGAATCACTGGGTTGCTGTGAGTTTTCCAGGCTGTATGGCCATGTTCCAGAAGCATTCTCTCCTGAGGTTTTGCCCACATTTATGGCAGGCATCCTCAGAGATTGTGAAGATGTCAGCCATAGATGTGGGTAAAACGTCAGGAGAGAATGCTTCTGAAACACGGCCATACAGCCCGGAAAACTCACTATGTAAAGCGAAAAGAAAAAAACATATTAATCAATAAACTATGACCCATTGTGGAATTTAAAGTAAAAATTGGTCACAGGTTAATCCTGAAAATGGAGCGAACATTGAAATTGAGTTGAGTGATGTCTGTTTTAAGAGAAAACTGTGACAGTTGAAGAAATCTGAATCAAGACTGGGAGGAAAACCACACACTCTGAGCCAGTTGCTGTTTCCAAACCATTTCCAGGAGCAGCCTCAGACGAAAAGCATAGTCATACAGTCCGGAGGTTATGAAGTCATAGAATTACTATAGCCACATTCTGGTTTGGCCCCTCTGTGCAACAGAACCATCCCTATGAAAAAAAGGATATTTCATATGGATGCCGAGGGGATAATTATGGCATGAATTAGACAACATCTTAAGAAATAAACCAGTGGACGAAATGGCACTTCTTGCACAATAATAAGCAAAAGGCGCCGGGAATATTTTGCAGAGGGATGGACCATTTGGTACCAAAATACTCTGTCTACATTTCCTAGATTGGCTTTGATCTGCACCAATCAGTCCACTAGCCCAGCTCTGCTGGAAAAGGATGAAATAGGGCACAATCCACAGCACCAAACTAATCAACATTACACTCAATCGGCTCCATTCAACAACTGCTCTATTGCTCATGTTGGGTTGTGACCAAAGTTTTACTTGCACTTGGTATTATGTTGGCAGATTAATACTATTTTAACCTAAACATTAAAGTTTTCAACTATATGTGCTTTGTGTTGTTGAAGGCTTTCATGGCTGGAATCACTGGGTGGCTGTGAGTTTTCCAGGCTGTACGGCCATGTTTCAGAAGCATTCTCTCCTGAAGTTTTGCCCACATCTATGGCAGACATCCTCAGAGGTTGTGAGGATGCCAGCCATAGATGTGGGCAAAACGTCAGGAGAGAATGCTTCTGGAACATGGTCATACAGCCTGGAAAACTCACAGCAACTCAGTTGGAAACTAGGCAAATGAGGTTTATATATCTGTGGAATGTCCAGGGTGGGAGAAAGAACTTATGTCCGTTAGTTGCAACTGACCACCTTGATTAATTTATCATGTCAGGAGCAACCAGACATTTGTATTAAATTTTTAACAAAAGAAACAAACAGACAAAACACAAAGTTTGCAAGCTTGGTAGTTCATTAAATGTCCTTTGACCAGTAGCTGGCCACTTGGAGTGCCTCTGGTGTTGCCACAAGGAGGTCCTCCATTGTGCATGTAGCAGGGCTCAGGTTGCATTGCAGCAGGTGGTCAGTGGTTTGCTCTTCTCCACACTCGCATGTCGTGGATTCCACTTTGTGGCACCATTTCTTAAGATTGGCTCTGCATCTTGTGGTGCCAGAGCGCAGTCTGTTCAGCGCCTTTCAAGTCACCCAGTTTTCTGTGTGCCCAGGGGGGAATCTCTCATTTGGTATCAGCCATTGATTGAGGTTCTGGGTTTGAGCCTGCCACTTTTGGACTCTCGCTTGCTGGGGTGTTCCAGCGAGTGTCTCTGTAGATTAGTATTGCAGACTACTTCAACCAGAGAAGTTGTCCATAGCAGAGCACCTGATGAACCAACCTGAACACAGAATGTTATTTGAGAACACAGAAATGCTGGACCACTCTAACAACCACCACGTCAGGCTATACAGAGAAGCCACTGAAATTCACAAACATGTGGACAATTTCAACAGAAAGGAGGGAACCATGAAAATGAACAAAATCTGGCTAGCAGTATTAAAAGAAACTCTAAAATCAGTAAATAAAGAGCAACACTCAAAACGGGGGAATTCCAGACAGGAAACAATCAGGACCAGCTAACATATCCAAAGAAAGGATTCCTCCAGGCAGGAAGTACCCAGGTTTTGAAGCGGTAAAGCTCTTCAATGCTAATCAAGATGGCCAATTACAACATTCACACTTGCCTCAAGCAGACACAGACATTCAATAGATATATAACCCCCACTTGCCTAATTTCCAACAGACCTTGCAATCTCTGAGAATGATTGCCATAGATGTGGGTGAAACATCAGGAGAGAATAGTTCTGGAACCTGGCCAGACAGCCCGGAAATCTCAAAGCAACCTTATATGTGCTTTGATTGTAATTTTCTGGCTTTTGTATGCCAGCTTGAATCTGAAATGCAGGATATCTGTAGAGGGATGACTAGATGGATAGAGAAACTCTTTCTATCTGTGGATGTTGTTTTAATGACACCAAACTCTGGTTTTCTACGGTTCTCAATCATGCAGAAAACTTTTGGGAGTAGAAGGATCCTAGTTAGGGAAATCTGCCCTGAACATGCAGTAAGTACTGCAACCAGAAGGCAGCAAAGGTTTGCTCTCCTTCTCGGCATCTTCATTACCCCCGAAATCATGAGGCCCAAATCTGGCAGCAATCCCAAGTATTTTAAGTCCAAATGCCTCAGTTTCAAACATCTCCTCTGCCGTTTCCCCCTCCAAACACTTCATTTTCTCCCAAACAGCGTTTCAGTGCCAGAGAATCAGTGAACAGGGGCACACATAAAAGAGGGAAACACATCACCTTAATTCTCAAGCCCGTAGCATTGGGTGCTGTTAGCAGAGCCAACCATCAAAGCCCAACTGTGGAAGGAATCTATAGCTTGTCAGAGAGAAGTAGAGGTTAAAGAGAAGAGATGGGAAGGAGAAGGAATAAATCACGACACTTCTTACAGTGTAAGCAATAAAAGCTTCTGAAGGCGCACAGCTTTAAAGACAAGTGGAAGGGAAGAAAGATGGGCGCGCATCCTCCTTTTGTTTATTGAGCGGTAAACGTATCGTGCCCTGAGCCAAAAAAAGGGGAGGGAAGAGCACATGCAAGAGCAATGAAAGAGAGAGAGGTCTTTAAAAAATAGATTGCACCTTGTGGAGCGTGACGGATGTGAGACGGATAGGACTCCCCACCAAGCTGAGCCCAGTCCCCCTCCGTTTCTAGGAATCTATTTACTCACTTCTGATGAGCCTAAGAGACACAGGATGTTTCTTCTTCCCACAGCCTTCCAGAGTCACTGAGCTCTGAGTTCATTAAGATTTTAAAAGAAGCCCGGAGACTGCCTTTGATGGCATCAAGAGGCCTTGGTTCCCCCTGACATGCAGACATGTGCAACCACTAACTCTCAGAGGGGCCTCTTTGTTATTCATCTATGGAACCAGAAACATTTGGCAGGCATCATCCTTGGTGGACACAAGCATGCAATTATCTTTTATCCTAACTAAGTGGTGTTGAGCTATAATCTCCCCAAACCACAGTAAACATCTCCAATTCTATGGTGACATGAAACTTTGTATTACACCAGTGGTGTATCCCTGCGTGGCAGGGGCCCTTTGTGGTCTCTTCCAACTCTAAGGTAAAGGTAAAGATTTTCCCCTGACAATATGTCCAGTCATGTCTGACTCTGGGCATTGGTGCTCATCTCCATGTCTAAACCAGTGTTGTCCGTAGACACCTCCAAGGTCATGTAGCCAACATGACTTCATGGAGTGCTGTTATCTTCCCATTGGAGCAGTACCTATTGAGCAGTACCTCACATTTGCATGTTTTCAAACTGCTAGGTTGGCAGAAGCTGGGGCTAACAGTGGGAGCTCACGTCGCTCCCTGGATTCGAACCTGCAACCTTTCGGTCAGCAATTTCAGCAGCTTAGCACTTTAACCCACTGGGGTCTCCTTCAAACTCTAGTAAAGGTAAATGTTTTCCCCTGACACTAAGACTCTGGGGTGTGGTGCTCATCTCCATTTCTAAGCCAAAGAGCCGGCGTTGTCCATAGACACCTCCTAGGTCATGTGGTCAGCATGACAGCAAGGAATGCTGTTACCTTCCTGCTGGAGTGGTACCTATTGATCTACTCACATTTGCATGTTTTTGAACTGCTAGGTTAGCAGAAGCTGGGGCTGACAGCGGAAGCTCACGCCGCTCCCCAGATTCGAACCTGCGACCTTTCGGTCAACAAGCTCAGCAGCTCAACGGTTTAACCCACTGCGCCTCCAGTCCTTTGAACTCTATGTTTCTGTAAATACTTGGCTTAGGATACCATGAACAATGTCTGTTGATTTGTATTTTACTGTACCGTACTACAGTACTTTATTTACGCCTTGCCTTTTCTCCCAAACTCATCCAGATTATCTGCTTTGAACTGGATTATATGGCAGTGTAGACTCATATAATCCAGTTCAAAGCAGATAATGTGGATTATCTTCTTTGAGAAGCAGGATTATATGGCAGTGCAGAAGGGGCCTAAATCTCAAGGGGGTTTCAGGCTCCACTCACCCTAAGAGTCAAACATAGGACATATACTAAAAGTTGACAAAATGATTTTGTTTATCTGTTGCATTAAAAGCACTTCAGTGCTGAAAAATCCCCAAGGCACAGCAACCTAGCTCCATCTCCCCTTGCAGGCTATGTTTTGGCTCTTTGCAGCGGAACAAGGGGATTATACCAGCTAACATTATTCAGCTGCAACAGTTGAGTTAGATATACCTGCTCAGCTAGAAGGACACTTCCCTGCCAGCGCTGAGCCTGCACTCCTGTGACCCCATTCCCATCAAAGAGAGGAATTTGAGGTCAGTGGAACTTGGCAGAAAATACTTAGTTCTCTTTAATGGATGAAAACATCTAAGATCAAGTAGATTCTACACATCAAAACACACACATTTGATGATGGACCACTTAGAAGAATTTGCCTGCCACTTTGCAGATAAAATTGCTTGGATTGATGCTAGAGTTCCCATGGATGCATCCGTCACACTTTCATAGAATCATAGAATCAAAGAGTTGGAAGAGACCTCATGGGCCATCCAGTCCAACCCCAGTCAAGAAGCAGGAATATTGCATTCAAAGCACCCCTGACAGATGGCCATCCAGTCTCTGTTTAAAAGCTTCCAAAGAAGGAGCCTCCACCACACTCCGGGGCAGAGAGTTCCACTGCTGAATGGCTCTCACAGTCAGGAAGTTCTTTCTAATGTTCAGATGGAATCTCCTTTGTTTCCTATGTTATTTATTTATTTATTTACTTCACTTGTATACTGCTTTTCTCACCCTGGGGGGGGGGGGCACTCAAAGTGGTTTCCAATATATTGACTGTTGATTTGTGCAACCTGAGGATGTGGACAGGATCCTTGGAGAGGCGAGAGCCATCACACATGTACTAGATAAACCCTTGTCCTTCCTGGTTTATTAAACAGGACAGAAGACAGTTGGCTGAGTAGGTAAGAGGAGCCATCAAAGCCTATTTAAAACAAAGCAGGTCTTGGCACACCTAAGGAGGCTGTTGTAAGACCTCTTCTGGAAAAGGCAACCTTCCCTGGATTCTACCATACTGGATAATCCCAATAATAATAATAATAATAATAATAATAATAATAATAATAATAATATCAACAACAACAACAACAACAATAGCAAGGAAGCGGATGAAACCATGGATCATCTCCTCAGCTGTTGCAATAAAATCGCACAGACGGATTACAAACAAAGACACAACTCTGTGGCCCAGATGATTCACTGGAACTTATGTCACAAGTTCCACCTGCCAGCAGTAAAGAATTGGTGGGATCATAAACCCACAAAGGTCATGGAAAATGAACATGCAAAAATACTGTGGGACTTTCGAATCCACACTGACAAAGTTTCGGAACACAACACGACAGACATCATGATCATGGAAAAGAAAAAAGTCTGGATTATTGATGTTGCCATACCGGGTGACAGTCGCATTGAGGAAAAACAACAGGAAAAACTCAGCCGTTATCAAGACCTCAAAATCGAACTGCAAAGGCTCTGGCATAAACCAGTACAGGTGGTCCCAGTCGTCATTGGCACACTGGGTTCCATGCCAAAAGACCTCAGTTGGCATTTGGAAACAATAAACATTGACAAAATCATGATCTGTCAACTGCAAAAGGCCACCTTACTTGGATCTGTGCGCATCATTCGAAAATACATCACACAGTCCTAGACGCTTGGGAAGTGTTCAACTTGTGATTTTGTGATACAAAATCCAGCATATAGATCTCGTTTGCTGTGACATAGTGTTTTTGTGTCAGTAAAATAATAATAATAATAATAATAATAATAATAATAATAATAATAATCTTTATTTATAACCCATCACCATCTCCCCAAAGGGGACTCAGAGGGGCTTACATGAGGCCAAGCCCAGAGATACATTACAGCAACATAAAATATAAACAACAAAATAACATCACAATAAAATAAATAAACCAATCAAATAAAACCCATAAGCTAATCTCTAATATTCAGTTTGGAGAAATGGGTGGTTGCTTCTCCGTTTCAAGAGCATCTGGATGAGATAGATTGTCTAGATCAGGTATGAGCAAATTTCGGCCCTCCGGGTGTTTTGGACTTTAATGGCCACAATTCCTAACAGCCTACCGGATACCTTCCTTAGTTTTAGGTGGAAAGGAGTAAGAGAATTGGGTGTCATCCGAATATGGGTGGCACCGAACTCCAAAACTCCGGATGACTCTCCAAGCGGTTTCATGCATATAACAGCAGAGAGACAAAATGGAACCCCGAGGAACTCCACAGGACAACAGCCAGGGGTTCAAACAGGAGTCCCCCAGCACCACCTTCTGGGTACAGCCCAGTGCCTCCCAGTGAGATGGCTCAAAAGGATACCATGATCAATGGTATTGAAAGCCACGGAGGGATCCAGGAGAACCAACAGGGTCACACTCCCATTGTCTGTTGTTGATATCGTTGTTGTATTATTGTATTCAACAACAGCAACAACGTAACCTTAGATACTCTGTTCAGCCCGGGAAAATAGCATGTGGACAGAAAGACTACGCAGATTTCTGGCAGTGATACACCTGGGAGTGTATCAATGGAGTAATGTCAACAAGAGCACCAAGACCCTTGCTAGGTGGTGGAGCCCAGTTCATCTGGTAACTCTCCAGCATCAGTGGCATTTGCCTTGGCCCCATCAGCCTTTGTTCTTCCCCCCAACTGAGGTGGGCTTATCCAGCAGCAGCAGCTGGGAAGCCTGCTGCCATTTCAAATTCCCCACATCAGATCCAAGCTCTTAAAACTGTCACTGTCTGGAGCATGGACAAATAAAATAAAATAAAACAGAATATAAAGTTAAAATTCCAGTCTGCTTCCCAGATCCAGCTGCTCTCACCAGATAAGCCACAGCTGGAGTCCTGTTCAAATATGGTGCTAACCTTGAAATGGTAAACATGTTCTCCATTCTTTGTTCACATGATTCTTTTCTTGCTACAGGATAGACATATCCTATAGCCAGATCCATACCTGATGGACACAAATCTACCAGACTCTTATCTTACTTGGTTCTGAGACAAAACATATCTCCAAAAAGAAAGGTTCCATACAAGCAGATTCAGAGAGTTAGATTGGACTTCAGATCTGCTTTGCAAAAGCATAGCCTCTGGACATTTTCCCTCCAGCGTTGCTCCTGCAGAATTCTGGGAAATGTAGTTCAGGGCGGAGACTTTGGAATTCTCAGCTACAGAGGTCCTTGGCTTCTCTAAACTACATTTCCCAGAATTCTGCAGGAACAGATCAGATTAATAGTCTATGTTATCAGTCTAGGTGTCACATAACAGTGTAGTGACCATAAGAAAAAAATCATCAAGTTCAAGATCATGAATACCCTGCATTACAGAAAGATCCAAAGAAAATGAACACATTGCCTATGAATCTGCACCAAGGTAGCTTGAATGTTTGCTCCTTGGTGTGCTGAGCAGTACAATTTGGACCTATGGGACAGCAAGGAAACACTGCCACACGGCTCAACGTGACAAACCTACATCTTCTCCTATGCGGGAGATCATAAATGCATACCCAAAGCCACAGGCATGGCAACATTTGTGGTAATGGGCTTTTGTTACTGTCTCTAATAGGTTATTGTAACGTCTTTATCCCCAAGGTGGCCCTCTTAGTACAAAATATATATTTTAGACTGTGCATTATCAAACAAAAGCCTTTCTTACCCCCAATTCTTGCATTGTATGCAATTCCCACAATACAGTTCGAGTTGTTTGCTGATGCTGCCACTTCTCCAGCACAACGCGTACCGTGCCTAGGAAAAACATTTTATGGAAAGGTTCAGCCATTGACACAAACACTCTTAATACCTGAGATGGTAGGGGGAAGGAGAGTTAATCCCTGCAACAAGGTATAAGAAACAGCTAAACTGGCACTACAGCAAAAATCTAGCAGGTTGACACCACTGTAACTTCCCCCTGCCCCTTCTATTCTCTGTGCTCAGGTGGAACATCTTGCCCAAGAGCCCATGCTTTCATGAGTTGCAGAAGTGTGTAAAATCTTTTGACAACTAATCCATTAAATTAATGAAGTACTCAGAGGATTAGTATAATTAAAAGAGAAAAAAACCACAGAAAAGGGGATTGTTGCAGCTGGCAGATTCTTGCAAATCTGGTCTGTATTTCCATGCAGCCAGATACCTGCTGATTTTGCTGCACAATCCCTCTTATTTGTCAGGCCTGAGATATAGTTGTACGCCGATCCGTTTTCCTTCATTTCTTCAGTTATTTCGTTACTTTCATTACCTTCAAGAGCACGTAACGGGAAGCTCCTTCCCGGTACGAAAATCAGCTTCACATGAAAGCAAGTGGGATTTGAGCAGCCTCCTTGGCCTTGGAAAGAGTGTGTGTGTGACGTGCAGGCCAAGAAAGTTTATGCACTTGCCTGCAGCTGGACACCTCCTTTGTAACAGAACTTGCCTCCTTGTTTTGGAAAGAGTACATGTGGCCCAGAAAGCACGCACGCCTGCCTGCAGCCGAAAACCTCCTCTGAAACAAAACTTAAGCGGCTGAGGGGGAAAAGGAAGGGGCCTGAGGAATTGTGGGAGTTGAAGTCCAAAGCATCTGGATGGCCGAAGTTCACCCATGCCTGGTGTAGATGCACTCTTGGACTACTACTTCCAGAATCCTGCCACAAACATTACCAAAGGCAGTAGAGTCCAAAGAAAACAACTTTTTCCAAACTTTCCTATTTTCTCAAAATGGCCTGGTAGGAGATGCACTAATCAGATTCTGCAAAAACAGGACTGAAATAGTCAAATCCTCCACAGTGCAAAGCATTAAGTCAGCATGAAAAATCAAACACACTTGTTTTCGTTGCTGGCATCATAGCGTGGAGTCGGATCTTCATCATGTCCATTGACATCGTAACTTGCACGAGGGTCCTGAGAGAAAGAGAGAAAGAAAGTGGTGGGAGATATTGTTTGTATTTATACATCTAATAACATATGACTATAAACAAGAAATAGTGTTCAGATGTGAAAGACAGAAGAAAAAGCATATGCCAGAAATGAGTGTTATACCATGGTCTGAAACTAGTTTAAGGGAGACATAGGAATTCATTGCACTTGGAGCAGGAAGCAGGGGGAATTGTCTTCTTATTGTGATGTTTCATGCCTTTCCAATTTTAAGAAAATGGACGATTTATTCATCCCCATCACACGTGATGGACTCCATCTATTTCCAGGCATATCCACAGGAAATGTAGTCTCCACCCATACTGCTTTCTTTTCTCTTTTTAAAATAAAAAGGGGAAATTTTGCAATTGTAGAAGTCTGAAATATGATATACTGAGTAATTGCTTCAAGAACTTTGATGAACAACCCTGGTGTTTCCAATTTTTTAATGAAAAAAAGGGAAAAGAAACACTCTATCTCAAAACTGGGGAAATTCCAGGTCCACGAAAAGGGGAAAATATAGCCACAGCAAACTGGTTATATATCAAAATTGCGCAATTCCCAAAGAATAAATTATTTTTTAAGAATTACCATAAAAGATTCATATAAGATGATTAATGGTGAGAAAAGGAGCCTTGGGGCAGATTTTGAGACCACCCACAAGAACACCCACTCTTTAACGTCACAACAATGACCTCAAATGGGGGAATCTGACATTTTCCATCCTGTTGTGTACTCCTGAGGAGGAGGAGGTAGAACAGGAGGCTGAAGATGTAGGAGTTGGGGATTTGGGGCCAAGTGTTGAGGAGAAAAAAGGGCGAAGAAAAAATACTGCCAGTTCCTACTTTTCAGGAATACCAAAGGGCAAAAGAAGAAAGGAGGTCAGCTAGAATTCTTGCAAGGACATTGAGCAATTAGACATCACCCTAGGAACACCTGTGCTGAGAGCTGGGGGTTATACATCAGCAGTAAAACAAGTGGTCAATGCTGGCAGCAACCATTGTACTTAGTGCTTCTGTGCTCCGTTTTCCTTGCTTGCAGCTCTGCGAAGTGACTCACAAATACTTTTTGCCAAAGACTCTAGCTTCATGTCTGATGTAAGACTTTTTGCTTTGCTTTTGGGATTTACCATCTGTTCCCTTGCTGCTGTTTGTTACATTAATATCATTTCCTGAAGTTTTTTTAAAGTTGCTTTAACCCTTGTTATAAGGCTTTCTCAGGGGCAAAACAGGACACATGCCACATGTGCCTCTAGACGTTTCTGCACAAATTGAGAGATCTGAAGACAATTGCTCCCTGACTCAAAAAAGCTCAGATTCTACACATTTTAAAGACTGAATCTCATGGGGAACCACCAGAAACGCCCCTGCTTCGTTTGATAGGCTTTGTGGGACTTCATCTTTAAACTGTTTTTAAGTGTGTAGAAACAGGGGGAACTCTACGTCTGATGTGGTCCATAGAAGAGTAAGACCATATCTAGTCTAAAAATAGTGTCTAAAATTACCTTCAGCCTAAGAGCATATGAAACATAAATTAATTTTGTGTTTAGTTTTGGGTCCCATATCCAAGATAACGAAGTACGTTATCTGCATATATGCAAAAACCAGTATTCCAAAATCTAAAAAGTGTGAAAGGCTTCTGTTCCGAAGCATTCCCTCTAAGGGCGACCCAACCTGTACCAGCCAAAGCAGACTGCATTGGTTCACACGGGACAACATCACCTCCGTTCTGTGTTTATGCGTCAGGTTTAAGAGAGTCAGAGACAGTACATTGGGAGTTCTTGTTTAGCACAACCAAGCTCGCTACATCCTTGTTACAGAGAATTCCTTTGTTGACACCTGCTCTCAAAGGTTAGATGAGTTCAGAGGAACTTAGCTCTCCTGCGTAGGATTTATGGCCTTAGATGTACAGCCATACCTCAGTTAAGACATGCCCTGAGAACAAATCTTTTTACAAAGGCTTTGGAGCACATGTGCCTTCTGAACAGGCAGGAGACTTACACTGTTTACAAAAGGTTTAGGAACTAGACCTTTGTTTATGTATTAGATTGGACTTGCTCTGCGATTGAAGGTGGTTTAAAGGAACACCAACTTTCTTAACTCATGTATATTTAAACAATGTCTAAGTTGGGGCTTTACTTACATAGTTCTGGACAAGATCCGGGTGATTTTTCTCAATCCCATCATCGAGAATGGTTACGACAACATCTTTCCCAGTATATCCCCGCTGCCAGGCTGCCATGATGTTCATTTCTGACCTGCATTCGCTGTCATTGTCTTCACAATGCTGAGCAAAAAGAGGGCAATAGCTAGATGTTTGTTCCCCACAACTAGAAGTGTCACACCACACAGAAATAACACAGAAAACAGGATGGCTAAAAAGCCAAGACTATCTCAGCAGAAAACAAAGGCAAATGCACTCTGAACAAATCTTGCCAAAAGAACCCCATAATACCATAATAAGTTCATTATTGGAAGGTCTTCTCTGAACCTAATCCAACCTGTATTCCAGATAAAGCACCCGATGAGTTAAGAAGCTACAAAATTTTCCCAGCTAGTTTGACAATTTGTGTGCACTGCGCATGCATGTACTCATTCACACACACACACACAAGTGTATAGTTACCATGTACCACATTTCAGGCCAAAGTGGGTCATTGAAGGAAGCAAAATTGGGGTTGCGTCGGACGCGTCTTTTGACTCTTCGTTTCACCTCTTGCTGCTGCAGCCATCTCACCTATAAATATAAAGTAAAACAATGGTGAACTGTTTTGCTTTCTTTTTAAATAGATAGAAAGATTCATTTGCATATACATTTAAATCCTGCCATTGGGATTACCGGAGGCTTGCTAAAATAGAGACTTAGTGTTGCAATTAAAACAGTCCGTTCTTGCATTTACTGGGGTTGTGACACTGAAATACAACACTGCCTGAGCTCTGTGAGTGCAACATTTTTCCAAATAAAGCAAAGAGTGTTTGAGGATCGAGACATCCATAGGGTGAACAAGGTGCTTGTCTATAAAGCTATTGTCCTCCCAACCCTGCTATACACCTGCAAAACATGGATTGTCTACAGACATCACACTCAACTCCTGGAATGATTCCATCAGCGTTGCCTTGAAAAAATCCTGCAAATCTCTTGGGAAGACAGGTGGACAAATGCCACCATGCTGGAAGAAACAAAGACTACCAACACTGTAGCGATGCTCCTACGCCATCAACTCTGCTGGACTGAATGCCACGTTGTCTGAATGTCCGATCACTATCTCCTAAAGCAGTTACTCTACTCCCAACTCAAGAATAGAAAGTGGAATGTTGGTGGCCAGGAAAAGAGATTTAAAGATGGGCTTAAAACTAACCTTAAAAACTGTCGTATGGACACCAAGAATTGGGAAGCCTTCACCCTTGAGCACTCTAGCTGGAGGTCAGCTGTGACTAGCAGTGCTGAAGAATTAGAAGAGGCACGAATGGAGGGCAAAAGGGAGAAACGTGCCAAGAGAAAGGCGCGTCAAGCCAACCCTGACCAGGACTGCCTTCCAACTGTGGTAGAACATGTGGTTGAAGATTAGGGCTCCACAGTCAGCCACATCTCCACCACCAAGACACTACATTTGGAAGGCCGTCATACTCAGACAACAAGGGATTGCCTATTCATTCATTCACATCCTGCAGCTTGGCTTTATAGTCAACTTATGTCGAATGTTAAACCATAGGACTTTGGTTCTCAACCTGTGTGTCCCCAGATGTTTTGGCCTTCAACTCCCAGAAATCCTAACAGCAGGTAAACTGGCTGGGATTTTTGGGAGTTGTAGGTCAAAACACCTGGGGACCACAGGTTGAGAACCACTGCCATAGGATTATATAGGAGGATCATATATTCTATAGTCAAGTTCTGGTGTGGAAGTTGACCACAGAGTTATGCTAGAGGACCTCAAGATGCTTAGAGAGAACATTTGAAATAAAATATGCAAATAATCAAATCCGCAAAAAGTCAACATCACAAATGTGGAGGGCCAATTGTTATAAATAAATATGATAAATAAAATAAAAACAAAAACATACAAATATGAAAAATAAAATAAATATGAAAAATATGATAAATGAAAAACATACAAATATGAAAAGAGCAAAAGGAGTCTATTGTATCTGTAAAAAACAGAAGATTCATCTATTAGTGGTATATTTTCTGCAGCCTTGGCCACATTTAAAAGGTTTTCTTCTAATCCGTTAGAATAAAGAGGCTTGATAGGTCTCCTGAGGAAAGGAATTACAAAGGCAAGGTGCAACCGCATTAGAGTCTCCTTTCTTCCTGGCCACTGTTCTTATTTTAAGGAGCAAAAACCTTTCTGTTTTATCAGCCGTGTAATCTCATCATTTCTACTCAATCAGTGCTGCAGAGGTAAATGGGAATTATTCCCAGGTAAGCGAGTACAGTATTATAGCCCCAAAAGCCTAACTACAAAGCTGGAAAACATCAGCTGCTTATCTGGTGAAATATGAATATCTTCTCCCTTTGTGATAGCCAGCCTTTTTCTTTTCTTTTTTTGGATGGCTTTTTCTTTTGCAGTCTAGGCCAATGTTTCTCAGCCTTCCTAATACCACAGCCCCTTAAGACAGTTCCTCATGTTGTGATGACCCCCAGCCATAAAATTATTTTTGCTGCTACTTCATAACTCCAATTTTGCTACTGTTATGAATCATAATGCAAATCTCCAAAATGCAGGATGTATTTTCATTCACTGGACTAAATTTGGCAGAAATATCTGATACACCCAAATTTGAATACCGGTGGGGTTGGGGGGGGGGGATAATTGATTTTGTCATTTGGGAGTTGTAGTTGCTGGGATCTATAGTTGACCTACAATCAAGGAACATTCTGAATGCCACCAATGATAGAATTGCACCAAACTTGGCACACAGAACTTCCATGACCAACAAAAAATACTGGAAGGGTTTGGTGGGCATTGACGAGTTTGGGCGTTGGACTTCATCTACATCCAGAGAGCACTGTGGACTCAAAACAATGATGGGTCTGGACCAAACTTGGCACTCAGTATGCCCATACGTGAATACTGGTGGAGTTTGGGTAAAATAGACCTTGATATTTAGCAGTTGTAGTTGCTGGGATTTAAAGTTTGTTTATAATCACAGCAGAAGGAGAGCTTTTGCTGGAATGATTCGCCAACCGTTTCTGGAAAGATCCGGAGTCCTCGTAGACAAGAAGTTAAACATGAGTCAACAATGTGATGCGGTGGCCAAAAAAAAGCCAATGGGATTTTGGTCTGAATCAATAGGAGTCTAGTGTCTAGATCTAGGAAAGTCATGCTACCCCTCTATCTTGCCTTGGTTAGACCACACCTGGAATATTATGTTCAATTCTGGGCACCACAATTGAAGAGAGATATTGACAAGCTGAAATGTGTCCAGAGGAGGGAGACTAAAATGATCAAGGGTCTGGAGAACAAGACCTATGAGGAGCGGCTTAAGGAGCTGGGCATGTTTAGCCTGAAGAAGAGAAGGCTGAGGGGAGACATGATAGCCATGTGAGGGGAAGTCATAGGGAGGAGGGAGCAAGCTTGTTTTCTGCTTCCCGGGAGACTAGGACGTGGAACAATGGCTTCAAACTACAAGAAAGGAGAGTCCATCTGAACATTAGGAAGAACTTCCTGACTGTGAGAGATGTTCAGCAGTGGAACTCTCTGCCCCGGAGTGTGGTGGAGGCTCCTTCTTTGGAGGCTTTTAAACAGAGGTTGGATAGCCATCTGTCGGGGGTGCTTTGAATGCAATTTTCCTGCTTCTTGGCAAAATGGGGTTGGACTGGATGGCTCATAAGGTCTTTTCCAACTCTATGATTCTATGTTTATATGATTCTAAAAGGAAGACAAGGACAGGCGGTGGGATCTTCGCCTTCTCTGCCAAAGGGGTTCCTAAGACCATCGGAAATATGTGTTTTCTGGTGGTCTTTGGCGACCCCTCTGAAACCCCCCTTGTTCCCCCCCAGGGGTCCCGACCCCCAGGTTATGAAACGCTGATCTAGGCAAACTTTGAAAGAGCAATGTAACTGTTAGTCCATTTAAGGCCAACAATCTATTTCATACAAACACATAAACAAATGTGAGTTTAAAAACTGAAGGTCAAGGTAAAATATTCCCGAACGCTGTCGAGTAGCTTTGACAGAGCAGATGTTCTGCAGCTGTAAAGACTTCTTTCCAAAACATTTAATGATAAACCTGATTATAAGCATGCAGCAGACCGAAAGTATGAAGCTAAGGGGAAAAATGTTTATTCATAATTAAAACAGAACCGGATTACGGTAATTCCACTGAATAGATGCAAAACCGCACCGCACAAGTGCAGGGGGGAAATTAATTTTGTTTCTGTTTTCTATTTCCGGCTTCTGCGAGGATAGTTTCTTCAAGGAAAACAACCATAAAATCTGGGATTAAGCATCAAGGTAGGAAGAATCCCGGGGGGAATTCAACTAGCCTTTAGCAGAATCGCAGCATGGGAGGTTTCCTATCCAGGGATTTAGTCAAACATTTCAGTAATAATCAGTGGCAATCCCCGGATGGGATAGACCAGACATGACCTTTTCAATGGATGTGTCTGTCATGACTGTGGAGAAACAGGATGCATCAGATGTATAATGCGCTCATCCAAAAGTCACGGTTCCTCCTAATGTTCAGGTGGAATCTCTTTTCCTGCAATTTGCATCCATTGCTCCATGTTGCAGTCTCTACAGCAGGTATGGACAAACTTGGGCCCTCCAGGTGTTTTGGACTTCAACTCTCACAATTCCTAACAGCCTACCGGCTGTTAGGAATTGTGGAAGTTGAAGTCCAAAATACTTGGAGGGCCCACATTTGCCCATACCTGCTCTAGAGACCAGAACACAAGCTTGCCCACTTCTCAATTTGACATCCTTTCAAATTTGACAGGCTTATTTTCTAAATCTTGTCCTATCAAAATGTGACCTTATGTGGCTTGAATCAAAGCATAGAGAAAGAAACAACTAGCCCCGCTGCCCATCTTGACTTTGTGTTGTTGAAGGCTTTCATGGCCGAAATCACTGGATTGCTGTTAGTTTTCCGGGTTGTATGGCCATGTTCCAGAAGCATTCTCTCCTGACGCTTAGCCACATCTATTGAAGGCATCCTCAGAGGTTGAGGGGTCTGTTGGAAAACTAGGCAAGTGAGGTTTACATATTTGTGGACAGTTCATGGTGGGAGAAATAACTCTGTCTGCTTGAGGTCAGTGTGAATGTTGTAATTGGCCACTTTGATTAGCACTTGGTGCTTCAAAAGCCTTGCTGATTTCTGCCTGGGGAATCCTGTGTTTGGAAGTGTTCGCTGGCCTTGATTGATTTATGTCTAGAATTCCCCTGCTTTTTTGAATGTTGCTTTGTTTACTGTCCTGATTTGGGAGTTTTAAAAAATTCTGGTAGCCAGATTTTGTTCATTTTCATGGTTTCCTCCTTTCTCTTGAAATTGTCCACATGCTTGTGGATTTCAATGGCTTCTCTGTGTAGCCTGACATGATAGTTGTTAGAGTGGTCCAGCATTTCCATGTTCTCAAATAATATGCTGTATGTTGACTTTCTTCACATGGAAAGTAGCATATTGGAAGAGCAGAGCTTCCTGTTCATATGGAGAGTCCCCATACGATCCAGAACCCAGATTTTCCCATGTTCTTGCTTGAGTTGAGAACCTTGATGTGAAGGTTCTCTACTCAAGCAAGAACATCTTTAGAGCAATGATGGAGGAGGTGCCCTGGGTAAACCACAACTAAAGAAGGCTTTGGCCTTTCTAATACATATGTTTGGTTCAGGAAAGAGCCTGCAACCATACACAAGAGAATAAAGACTGGCCTTGGTAATTGTAGGCTACAGATGCACAACTCAGATTACGGGGCAACTTTTGACATGACCTAAATATTGCAATGTACAGGCCAAGGCATGTATCAACCAGCAGAGTGATTCAACTCCCTTGAGGAAAGAAAACAAAAAACACCAAGCCTTAAATAAACTTATTGCATCATTTTCTAGCCATTAAAATGTAATATCCGGATTCATGACATTAATGAGAAGCATCCTTTGGGAATTCATGGTTTGCCTGACCACACTTGCAAACAGATTACAGCCAGCCTTTCGTTTCCTCAATTCATCTTCTGCCCCGCTTTTTCAGCTGCTTTTGAAAGGTCCCAGTTTCTCTCTTCTTCTCCACTCCCACTTTCTTCTTTTGCTCTCAGCCTATCTCTTTCTACAAACCAACGCGGGCTCTTTTCTCCATCCCACCACCGTCTCAAGCATGGTTGGTGGGAACGAGAGGGGGCCTTCTCTGTGGTGACCCCACAACTATGGAATACACTCCCAAAAGAGATTAGATTAGTCTTCACCCTTCAATCCTTTGGTTCAAACATGAAAACATGAACGTTCAGACAAGCCTTTGAGCTTGAGTAGGCTGAATGGACACTTGACACCTTGTGAATTGACGACAGTTAGTTTTATCTACTGTTGTTTTAAAATTGTATTATTTTGATTTTATGCTACATGTGTTGACGGAGGTTGTTGTTATAATTTTATGTGACTTGTTTTATAGTTTTGTACTGTTATATGTGCACCCTGGAGTGCCTTGTAAGCTGGCCCGAGTTCCTTTGGGGAGATGGTGGCGGGATATAAATAAAGAAGATGGTTATTATTATTATTATTATTATTATTATTATTATTATTACTTTTATCATTCCATATTGGGTGGAACTGTGCCATTCCCAGGAGCCTCAGCCAAAAGCAAACTGCTGCAGCATCTCCTAGTATGTATGTTTTCCCTCAATGTCTGATATCATCTCACCACATGCTAGTTGGCCAGAGATAGCCAAGTTTTCATGGGCGAAATACTGGAGAGTAGGGATATAGCTCGAGATCAGTGGTTTCCGAAGGGTTTTTTTTTTACCAGGGACCACTTTGACCAGGGACCATTCTCCAACATTAGTACCAAAAGGGTTGCAAATCAATTTTTGGTCAACTTTAGATTCAGCTTGGTTATTTGGGGTGCTGATTCAGAAAATTACACTGGATAGACCACATCCGCTCTAGTTTCTGATACAGAACATATGCCATCCAGTAGTCACCATCTGCTCACCCACAGAAAACGATATTTAATAAACTTTGGCACTATAAGAGGGTTTTGCGAGACCAGTTGCTCTTGTTGCAATGGTGTAGTAACAGAGAGGCCATGGACCATATTTTAGTTTTTGTGGACCACTGATGGTCCACAGACCACAAACTAGGAACTCCTGCTCTAGATTTTTGTCTGACCTTATCCTGCTCTTCTCATGGTCGTATTTTCAGCTACAAATATGACTATGAGCTTCTCAGCTAATAACTACTTTACCCTAGGAAACTGGTAGCCCACCTGTTTTAGGACTCATCTACACTGCCATATAAAATCCAGATTATCTGGTTTGAATAGGATTCTATGGCAATGTAGACTCATATAATCTTGTTCAAAGCAGACAGTGTAGATTATCTGCTTTGATAATCTGGATTCTATGGCACTGTAGATCTGGCTCTGGGTATCACTTATTCCCACACTGAGAAGAGCAGTATGGGAACCGAATATTTTAGAAATAAAATGCTTATTTATTATTATGTTATCATGCTTGTTGCAGTCTCTCCTGGTTTGTGTGTTCTTCCTCATAAATTACTTTTGCTATCTTGCCCATTCTCTGGTATTGCTTGGCCGCACATGTGTCCTGGTTTTCATTTGGGAAATGTTGTAGGCTATGAGTAACACACACGTTTGATTTCGGAAAGCCTTCTTTTCTCATCCCTGCTGCATATTCATGCCTAGATATTAGATACACCTGTTAAACAGCAAAGCGATCAGCTAAAGCGAGGTAGAAATGTGCTTATGAATTACGAGTCCAAGTTAGCACCAAGTGCTATTTTATTTTATCTTATTTTATTTGCCAGAGCTTAAATCAGCCCAGCTAGGTAAATGCCAACAGAATGAATGAACATTTATTTGGCTGGAGTCAAAGCAGACGAAAGCACCTGCCTTTCTCCTGCAGATATGGATTTGTGTCCCTTCTGACTGTGCCAAGCGTTTATCCAGCTTCCCTAAGGCTCTGAAACTCAGCACCGAGGAGGAATTGTTAGCCAACTCTTTTCTGGAAATTGACAGAAATTGGCACCGGATCCTTAATGTTATATTTATTATGGTGTGAAAGGAAAGTAAAAAGGGGCATATTTTTGTTTTGTTTAGGTGTTCTATCATAGCTTCAGCCAAAGTTTCGAGGAGAGGTTTTCAACATTTCATCTCTTATACCCCAAAATATTCAATCAAAAAAGCATTAGGCTCTGGAATTATGAGTGAAAAAGCCAAATATCATGGAATGATAGAGTTGGAAGAGACCTCTTGAGCCATCCAGTCCAACCCCATTTTCCCAAGGAACAGAAAAATCACATTCAAAGCACCCCTGACAGATTGCCATCCAGCCTCTCTTTAAAAGCCTCCAAAGAAGGAACCTCCACCACACTCTGGGGTTGAGAGAGAGTTCCACTGCTGAACAGCTCTCCTTACACAGTTAGGAAGTTCTTCCTCATGTTCAGGTGGAATCTCCTTTCCTGTAGTTTGAAGCCACTGTTCCACATCCTAGTCTCCAGGACATCAGAAAACAAGGTTGCTCCTTCCTTCCTATGACTTCCTCTCACATATTTATACATTGGCTATCATGTCTCCTCTTAGCCTTCTCTTCTGAAAGCTAAACATGGCCAGCTCTTGAAGCCACTCCTCATAGGGCTTGTTCTCCAAACCCTTGATCATTTTAGTCACCCTCCTTTGGACACATTCCAGGTTGTCAACATCTCTTTTCGATTGTGTTGTCCATTCCAGATGTGGTCTGACCAAGGCAGTATAGAGGGGTAGTAAAACTTCCCTGGATCTAGGCCGTATTCACATTTATGCAGGCCAAAATCCCATTGGCTTTTTTAGTTGCCTCATCACATTGTTGGCTCATGTTTCCCTTTCTGTCCCCTTTTTCACACGTCCTGCTGTTGAGCCAGGTATCGTCCCCCATTCTGTATCTGCATTTCATTTTTTTTCTGCCTAAGTGGAGTATCTTGCATTTGCCACTGTTGAACTTCATTTTGTTAGTTTTGGCCCACCTCTTTAATCTGTTAAGATGGCTCCTGTCTTCTGAGGTATTACCTATCCCTCCCAATTTGGTGTTGTCTGAAAACTTGACAACCATGCATCCTAACCCTTCATCTAAGTCATGAAGAAAGATATTGAACTGGGCCCAGGACAGAACCCTATGGCACTCGTCACTTCTTTCCAGGTGATTAAATATTTGCAAGCATTGTATCACTGCATTTATCATCCAGGTCAGGGTGTTTTCCAGCCTACAGTGCCCCTCACAATAGTTTGCACCAAAGATTTTGTAAGGAGGGTTTGAAAGTGTTTCTTGATGTGGAAAAGTAAAAAAAAAAAGCCTGGAGAAAATTAAAACACTACTTCAATCAGAGAATCAACTGGAATGCGTCAACCAAAGAAAGCAATATTGTGCCCTCCAACTGTCCTGAGATGATCCCAAATAATCCTCCGTCATCCCATTTTCAGCTGCTTTTAAAATGTCCCAGTTCCTCTCTCCTCCCTTTCAGTGTCCTCAGCTTACTTCTGTTTCTGTAAATCGAATTCAAAATAGAAAAGTAATGTGCATTCAACCAAAGAAAGGAAGAGGAAAGGTTTTTTGCGGGCTATATGGCCATGTTCTAGAGGCATTCTCTCCTGATGTTTTGCCTGCATCTATGGCAAGCATCCTCAGAGGTTGTGAGTTCCCTTGCCTGTAGATGCAGGTAAAAGCAAACTGCTGCGGTCAGTCTCAGCTTCTTTAAGGTAAATAACGGACTTACCTTTGGGTCCATTCTGAGGAAGTTGTGTGGCCCTCTGCTACTGAATGTTGACCTTTTAATGGTTTTGCTGTGATGAAAGTGGTAGTAGTCTTCCAAGTTCCCAATCTGTAACAAATAGGATCCAAAAGAAAAACTAAGAACTGGTGCCAGCTGAGACAATAAGGAATAGTTGCGTGTTTCTCTATAGCAGTGTTTTTCAACTTGGAGGTTGGGACCTCTGGGGGAATCACGAATGAGTTTCAGAGGGGTCGCCAAAGACAATCAGAGAAGATATATTTCTGAAGGTCTTAGGAACCCCTTTGGCAGAAACAGCTTCCTGTCCTTCTCTCCCTTTTTGGAAACAGATGGAGAACCCCCCCCCCCCCCCATACACACACACCCCATAAAAAGCCCTCCTCTGCTGTGACTGGATGGCCTCTCAGATGGCCTCTCAGCCAAGGGAGGGATGTTTCTGAGACTCCAAGCGGGGAGGGGAGATGCATGGCAGCATCTTGTGCATGTGTGGGGCAAGGGAGAGCATGTGAGGCTGGAGGGAGGCTCCCACCAGCAAGTCCCTTCAAGGCATGGGGGTTCTGTGTGGTAAGTTTGGTCCAATTCTATTACTGGTTCAGTATGCTCTTTGGTTGTAGGTGAACTATAAATCCCAGCAACTACAACTCCCAAATGTCAATGTGTATTTTTCCCAAACTCCACCAGTGTTCATATTTGGGCATATTGAGTACTTGTGTCAAGTTTGGCCCAGATCCGTCATTGTTTGAGTCCACAGTGCTCTTTAGGTGAACTACAACTCCAAAACTCAAGGTCAATACCCACCAAACCCTTCCAGTATTTTCTGTGGTTAATAGGAGTTCTATGTGCCAAGAATTGTTCAATTCCATCGTTGGTGTTCAAATGCTCTTTGACTATAAATTAACTATAAACTCCAGCAACTATAAATAAAAACTATAAATCCCAGCAACTACAACTCTCAAACGACAAAATCAATCCCTCCCCAACTCCACGAATATTCAAATTTGGGTGTATTAGGTATTTGTGCCTAATTTGGTCCAGTGAATAAAAATACACCCTGCATATCAGATATTTAAATTACAATTCACAACAGTAACAAAATTACAGTTATGAAGTAGCAAGGAAAATAATATTATGATTGGTGGTCACCATGACCTGAGCAACTGTATTAAGGAGTCGCAGCATTAGGAAGGTTGAGAAACACTGCTCTATAGTGACCTAGAAACATGGATACAGGCTCTCCAGAAACCACACAAAGAGTATGCCAAGTGGGGATTGCAGCAACTTAACTCTTATTCATACATGTTTTTTCCCCCAGTACTTTTTGGACCATGGAGGCCCCATTGGCGAAGTGGGTTAAAGTGCTGAACTGCTGAGCTTGTTGACCGAAAGGTCGCAGGTTCAAATCTGGGGGGTGGCGTGAGCTTCCGCAGTCAGCTCCAGCTTCTCCTAACATAGCAGTTTGAAAAAATGCAAATGTGACTAGATCAATAGGTACCGCTCTGGGGGGAAGGTAACAGCGCTGCATGCAGTCATGCCGGCCACATGACCTAGGAGGTGTCTATGGAAAACGCTGGCTCTTTGGCTTAGAAATGGAGGCAAGCACCACACCCCAGAGTCGGACACGACTGGGCAATGTGAGGGGAAAACCTTTACCTATAGCTTTACTCTATGGACCACCTCTGTGAGTAGAACTGTTCCTGAATAAAACAACCATACCCCCTAAAAATGCCAAACCTCTCTGAAAGCCCCCTGGCCAGAATCTTCCCCTGTCTCTACATGTTTTAGAATTAGTCTTCTGTCTGCCTACCTATCGTTTGCTATCTCGTAAAATGTTAATTTCAGCACTCAAGGATGCAAGACTGAGCAAGCTCGAGTCACTGTCAGACACAAAAGACACATCCCATCTGTCTGCTATTCTGGTTAAAGGAGGCATATGTGAATATGTGAACTTAGGGCTTTTAATCTCTTGCTAACGGCCACCGCCAACATCGAAAAACATAAGAATTGCATTTCAGGAGTGTGTATGACATGAACTTATTGTTTTTCCCTATCAAAGTATCCTTTTACTGGTACATGCAAGAGACTATGCTTAATCCAAATCACCCCCCTGAGTCTCATTGGGGATAAACACTTGGAAGCAAGACCCTCAGGAAGCCATCTGCCTTTCGCAGGTGCACAGGCATAAAAACAGACTTAGAGCGGTGTCAACTTTGCCAGAGCCATTACTGTTTTGCTACAGGAACAGGCACTGCTGTGCTTAGTTCGAGACTGTATACTTAAAAAACAGCAAATACATGTCACTTCTAGATGAAGGGTTAGAGCAGAATGACTTCATGGAATGATGTGAGACATTTCAGCAGCATACTCTCCAAGTGTCCCAACACAACAGGACCAGTGTTGAAGAATACTTTGCAATCCCATGTTTTTCAGATGCATTTAAAATATCCCAGTTTTATTCTCACCTTCCTCATTTGCCATCAGTTTACTTCCAATGTGGCAAACTGGGAGTGAATCTACACCAGGCATGGGCAAACTTCGGCCCTCCAGGTGTTTTGGACTTCAACTCCCACAATTCCTAACAGCCTACCGGCTGTTAGGAGTTGTGGGAGTTGAAGTCCAAAACACCTGGAGGGCCGAAGTTTTCTCATGCCATATCCATACCATGGAATTAATGCAGTTTGGCACTACTTTTAACTGTAATGACCCAATGACATGGAATCTTGGAATTTGCGGCATGTAAACTCTTTAATAGAGGAAGCTAAATATGTTCCGGCATTGAAGCATGCCAGAACTGCATTAATTCCATAATGTGGCTGCACCCTGGGTTCAAGATGCAAAAGTAGTTTGCATTCATTTAGCACAGTAGGAGAAGAGGAGGACCTGAACTCTTGCCCATCCCAAAAGATTCAGACAGAAAACTGCCATATAATCCAGGTTTAACACAGTAGGGAGAAGAGGAGGACCTGAAGTCTCACCCTTCCCAAAAGATTCAGACGGAATACTGCCATATAATCCAGATTTTCAAATCTGACAATCCGATTATCTTCTGTGAACTGGATTATACTGAGGTCCCCATCTACACTGCCATATGAAATCCAGATTATCTGCTTTGAACTGGATTATATGGCATTGCAAATTCATATAATCCATTTCAAAGCAGATAATGTAGATTTTCTGCTTTGATAATTTGGATTATATGGCAGTGTAGGAGGGGTCTGAGTCTACACTGCCATATATTCTAGCTCAAAGTACATAATTTTGTGCTATGCTAACAATACAATATATTGCATATACATTTATTTATTTATTTGCCATACTTGTGCCCCGCCCTTCTCTACCCCAACCAGAGGCGGCCCTAGGTAATTTTCAATGGTAAGCAAACAGTATTTTGGCGCAGCCCCCCCCCCCCCAACCAATCACTGATATATATTTTCTGTTCATCGTGGGAGTTCTGTGTGCCATATTTGGTTCAGTTCCATCATTGGTGGAGTTCAGAATGCTTTTTGATTGTAGGTGAACTATACATCTCAGTAACTACAACTCGCATATGTGAAGGTCTATTTTCCCCCAAGAGCGCCCCTGGGCAAAATCAACTATACTGCAAATGCTTAATGGGTTGAGCCGCCCCTGACCCCAACAGATGGACTCAATGTAATACAATATATTACTAATAATACAATATAATAATTATATATTATATGAAATACTACTAATAATATTGCAGTACAGTGGTATAGAACAATATAGTAATATATAATACTAATATTGTGCTATGTGAATCCACCCTGAGTACTTTGGGGAGATAGAGCGGAATATAAATAAAGTTTTATTATTATTATAATATTGAATATACATATAATATTTAGAATGATAATATAGTGTAATACAATATTATACTAATAATATAATAATAATTGTATGTTATACATTACATGAAATATTACTAATAATATTGCAGTATAGTGTTACAGTACAATATAGTAATTAATGGGGGGTAAAGGGTTTCCCCTGACATTAAGTCTAGTTGTGTCCGACTCTGGGATGTGGCACTCATCTCAATTTCTAAGCCAAAGAGCTGGCGCTGTCCTTAGACACCTTCAAGGTCATCTGGCCAGTATGATTGCATGGAGCATTGTTACCTTCCCACCAGAGCGGTACCTATTGATCTACTCACAGTTGCATGTTTTCGAACTGTTAGGCTGGCAGAAGCTGGGGCTGACAGTGGAAGCTCATGCCATTCCCCAGTTTCGAACCTGTGACCTTTCGGTCTACAAGCTTAACAGTTCAGTGGTTTAACCCACTGTGCCACCGAGGGCTCCCACCATATAGTAATATATAATACTAATATTGTGCTATGCTAATAATATAATAGATTGTATATACATATAATACTTGTAAGCAGTTGAGTCCCCTTCAGGGTGAGAGATGGCAGGGTATAAATATAGTAAATGTATAATGTGGATTTTATATGGCAGTTTATATGGGGTCTCAGGCAAAAACAAACTGCTGCAGCATCTTTCATCTTATGTGTTCATTACCATCTTGACTACACCCTGATTATGCTTGGCCACGCATATTTATGGGCTCATTTAAGAAACACTGAAACATGTCAAACATTTCCTACTGAATGATTTCACTGGAGCAACTGTAAACATAACTAGGTTTGGATCCAACCCAAGATTATCAGACAGGCAGCTGCAGGAGTAATAATTCCAGTTTTTCACCAATTGTTTAGACTTCACAAGAACAAAGTATAAATCAATTCAGTGGGAAGATTTTTTAAAATAGTGAGCAGATCATGCCAAATATAGGATCTTCCCTCTTTTCTTTTATAAGCACACATAGAAACAGCTGCACAAGAATTTTTTTGTTTCAATTAACTTAAAAACTTGGTTCAAGATCTTTGCAAAGTCCTACTTTGCCATTATCCCAATGCCAATTATGCAAAAACAAACAAAACAAAGAACTACCGGTAAAATGTCCCAACATGACAGAACACAAGAAAGACATCCAAAGAGCTCCAAGAACAAGCCACTAGTGTAAAGACAAAGATCCACCCATAAGCATTCTTGCCATACATCAAGGGAAACAATGACTGTATCAGGAAGCTGATAAAGAAAAACAACATACAAACTATCTACAGTCCCACTAAGAAAATCCAACAAAGGGTACGTTTAGCAAAGGACAAGAGGGATCCTCTCCCCTCTGAAGGAGTCTACTGTATACCATGCAGCTGTGGACAAGTCTACATAGCGACCATCAAATGCAGCAGCATTGCCCAGACACGAATCAAGGAACATGAAAGGCACTGCAGAATAATTCAACCCGAGATGTCAGCTATAGCAGAGCACCTGATGATCCAATCTGGACACAGCATTTTCTTTGAGAGCGCAGAAATGCTGGTCCACTCCAATAACCATCATGTCGGACTACACATAGAAGTCAATGAAATCCAACAAGCATTTGGACAATTTCAACAGAAAGGAGGAAACCATGAAAATGAACAAAATCTGGCTACCACTATTTTAAAAACACTAAAATCAGAACAGTTAATAAAGAACAACACTAAAAAATCAGGGGAATTCCAGGCAGGAAACAGTGAGGGCCAGTTAACACCTCCCAATAAAGGATTCCCCCAGGCAGGAAGCACCCAGGCTTTGAAGCTGCAAGGTTTTTCAATGCTAATCAAGGTGGCTGATTGCAACATTCACACTTGCCACAAACAGACAAGAGTTCTTTCTCCCACCCTGGACATTCCACAGATATATAAACCCAGTTTGCCAAGTTTCCAACAGACCTCACGACCTCTGAGGATACCTGCCATAGATGCAGGTGAAATGTCAGGAGAGAATGCTTCTGGAACATGGCCAGACAGCCCGGAAAATGCACAGCAACCCAGTGGTTCTACTACTTATCTTTTTGATGTCTAGGCCCATTTTTAACATTTATGTGCACATCAAAAGTCTTGAGGAAATTAAATTCACCAGGTGTCCCTTATTATACATGCCATACAGCCTGGAAAACTGACAGCAACTTTGGTTAAAGATCTTTGCAAAAATGTTAATGATACACTATTCAATCTCTTTTTGGTTTTTTTGTTTTGTTTTGTTTACCAGCTTATGATAAGCCTGAAAACCTCAATTTGTGTTCAGAGCAGTGGGGATTTTTTAATGTCTACTTCACTATTATTACAATGCTAATTATGCAAAAACAAACAAATAAAACAAAGAACAACAACTTTCCAACTTGACAGAACACAAGAAAGAAGGTCTGGGTTGGGCTGAGTTCCTGTAAGGAGATTTTTGTCAAAAGGACCTTCTTTGTAGTTTGGCTTTGAGTGTCTTTAGCCTGAATGGTTCTCCCTCATTTCATTCACAGTCTTAGTGCTTATGTTTATTTAGGATGTGATCCTAAGCACACTTGCTCCAGAAACAGAGCCAATGAAATCAGTAGTACTTACTTCTAAGCAAACACACATAGCACTGCATTATGAATCTTTTAAAAGTTTTGTTTCCTTGTTTGCCTAAATTTCAGAGCTGTTCTGTTTCCATTTTTTAAAAAAACCTTTAAATTATTCATGGAGTTATTACAATTGGGTTTTCTTGAATGAATCATGATTTATGTATATAATTACTTTGTGAGAATTTTAAGTATTTATTTAGACATTCTCCCGACGACGTACCCAGTGCTTGGAACATATTGAACCGAGATATATGCCATTATTCTCACGAAATGTGCCTTTCCTCCACCTGTTGGAGCTTCTTTCCCCTTTTGCTATTAAAATAACTAACATTAATTTTGAAAGCCTGCCACAATTTTGGTCTATAAAAATGGTTTTTGAATTGATTGCTCCAACCAATTATACATTGCGGCTGTAATCTTCTCACAATGCCTCTTAAATCAGAAACGAAGAAACATCTGCCCCATGGCTAATGTGTTTCCGCCACACATGCTGCTTGCTGGCGCCAATATGATCCAACTTCTGAATCTCAGGCGTCCTGAACTTCCACCGTCATTTCAAGTTTAGTGCTTTCCCTTTAAGAAACCTTGCAAATATTTCAGCCACTCGTCCAGACAGAACACAATTCATACATGCCAAGAACCATCACTATATAGTGTCTGAAGCATATTTGATTCTTGCATAGAGTTGGCTCTTCTTCCCCAGGAAGTGAAGACTATAAATAAGCTCAGAAACAACATCTATATTTAGTCTGCAAGAGGGAGGATAGGGAGCATGAAAAACTTAAATCCCCAAATATGTGTTAGGAAAAACAAAAACACATGCAGTTGCCTTATGCCAGGTCAAATCGTTCATCTCGCGAGTCTCCTCAATACTAACAGAGAGCACTTCTTCGAGGCTCCAGACGGTCTACAGGGTCTTCATTAGTTCTGATGGCGCTGAGGAGCCTTGTCACTAGCAAAATACGATGACCTTTCCGCTGAGTGATACAGATTTTTTAAAACTAATTCTTGCATGGGACAAGGTAAGAGATGAACTAAAAACTACAACCCAAAGGGCACTGCAGCAATTAAGCCCCTGAACTATACAAGATCTCCAACATACAACACTTGGAAACCAAAGGGACAATGGAAACACCTATGAGTGATGCTACAGCAGGAAGTGGGAATAATAATAATAATAATAATAATAATAATACACTTTATCTATACTTCACTCTATCTCCCCAAGAGTGGATTACAGTATACACATATATAGCTAAATATTGAATGCCTTCTATGCAGTGAACAACAATACACAAACAAAGGCAAAGGTTTCCCTTTCCATCTCCGGCGTCTGGAGGTGATGCTCAACTCTGGCCATGGGGAGGTGCTCTTGTTAAATTTTCCGTGCCAAGGAGCCTGTTGTCTGTAGACCCTCTTGGTTGTATTGCCGGCACGGCTGCATGGGCACCTTTTATCATCCCGCCAAGGTGGTACCTATCGAGGTGGTACCATAAACCAATATTTGCCCAGTTGCCAATGAGATGTACCTGGGAATGTCTGTGCAAGTGAACCCTCCCACTCACATTTTCCCTAGCACATGGTACTCAGAAATAAGTAGTGCTAAATTCAACGAGACCTCCTCCTAACTGTATGTAAAACAAGTCAAAATGTGAAGATGGTATTGGTGGCTATTTGGGAAAAGAACTTGAATCAACCCATGAGATACCCAAGCGTGATTGCTACCCAAAAGACCTGCTCTGGAGCAGGCAAAACATTTACAAGGTGAGGCTCTCGTATACAGTTCCAAAACTCTCTAAGCAAATTGCAACTCATTCAAGGGACAGAATCATTGAAGTGAAGCCACTTTACCATGATTCCAGTCTATTTCTATTTTAGTACATTTTCTCCAAATGCTATACTCTTCTGCCTTGCCAACTAACAAATCCCATACGGAAGGTCCTAGGTTCAGAATTTGGCATCAGGTAAAACTGGAAATATCCTGAAACACCTTGGAAGCTAAACAGGGTCAGTCCTGGTGCTATAGACTATATTTCAGAGGCAGAAACTGGCCAAATCACCTCTGAATATCTTTACCCAAGAAAGCACCATGATGCCACCATAAGTAGACAGGCATCCTGAAGGCACACACAGATAGGTCTGCCTTGATATAGAGCATCTCCCTACAGTTTTTCCTGTCTCAGAAATGTCATTTATTGCAGCAAAACCTCAAACCTTAAAGAAAGACCTGCATTGTAAGCACTGTCTTATTTTGGCATGCATTCAAGTTTTCTCCTACATTGCTATTTCATAACTGTAATTTTGCTACTGTTATGAATCGTAATGTAAATATCTGATATGCAGGATGCGTTTTCATTCACTGGACCAAATTTGGCACAAATAACCCGATGCGCCCAAATTTGAATACTGGTGGGGTTGGGGGGAGATTGATTTTGTTATTTGAAAGTTGTAGTTGCTGGGATTTATAGCTAACCTACAATCAAGGAGCATTCTGAACCCCACCACCGATAGAATTGGGCCAAACTTCCCACACAGGACCCCCATGCCTTGAAGGGATTATATGGCATGAGATTCCCTCCAGCCTCACATGCTCTCCCTCATCTGCACATGCACACCATGCTGCCATACGTCGAGCACGCCTGCTCTCCCCTCCCTACTTGGAGTCTCAGAAACAGCCCTCCCTTTGGCTGAGAGGCTGGCCAGTCAATGCAGAGGAGGGCTTTTGGTGGGAGGATTTGCTTTCTGTTTCCAAAAAGGAAGAGAAGGACAAGCCGGGAGATCTTCAGCCTTCTCTGTCAAAGGGGCTCCTAAGAACATTAAAAATATAAGTTTTCTGATGGTCTTTGGTGACCCTTCTGAAACCCCCTCATGACCCCCCCCCCAGGGTCCCGACCCCCAGGTTGAGAAACACTTCTAAAGTCTAGAAACCCAGGTTCCAGATTCCCTTTAGCCTGATTCAATGTATAGCCAGCCACAGGTTTAGCAGCATCACTCACATTTTGCTTTCCCAATGAACGTTAAGCAAGCTAGCGCAGTAAATTCTCTTGGGCTGTCGTGGGCATAATTTGTTTCTACCTGTAGCCAATTTAACATGATGCTTTATATGGGAATCGAGGATTTGTGCATTTCAATTAGCAATATTTTGTCAAGTTTCTATTTATGCTTGTCTTTGCTGTCAGCAGTTATGTGCTTTTCTCCTTTTTATGATAGAAGATATAGATATTTCAATTTGTGAAAGTCCACAGGCGCAGACACATCTGAAACACAAGTCAGGACTTTGCATTTCAAATGCCTCCCTCTTTTTCAGCCGCCTGCTCCAATCCAATCCCATGCCAGTTTGTGATTTATTTCTGCAGTATTACCCTTGCTCCCGCTGTTAAGAGTTTACATTTTCCAGTCTTTATTGTGTTCATTTAGTTCTAAACTCTAAATCTAGTTCTAATCTGCAGTCCCTGGGGTCTTCATTTTTAGTATAAATTAAATTCGTAAACAAGCAAGGCAAAGGAAGCGCTCGGATTCCTCACCACCCGCGAAGAGCTACATGGTCCCCTGTGTTTGCTATTTGTAAAAACTAAATGCAAGACTTGAAATGCACCACTAACAAAACAGCACAGGAAAATAAGCAGCTGTTAGGGCAGAAAAGGCAATGGGTTTGGAGGCCAAAAATTAAAGAGAGTTAAATTATGGAAAGGCTGTTTCCTTCAGGCATGGAAATACTCCAAGGATGATTTCCTGCAAGCCCAAGAAAACACACCTGGGAAATTATTTCAGCTTAACACCACAAATTACTTCCAAAGTCTGTCTGGGAATCACATCTTCCTCCTTCCATCCACCACAAACTCTCCTAAATAAAGATATACCTCAATTATCAAAGCCTCTGACAAGTCTATTTATATCCCTGCCCAGCTTCCTTTTTCCTTCTCCTCCTCCTCTGTCTAGCTGGAAGGTTTTGTTTAGCAACATGGTAAAGACACACAAGATACTTTGTGTCAGGTTGCATCAGCATGTTTGCAGCAAACATTTTGGAAGATGCCTTTATTTCCACAACAAAATGTTGTTGTTTACATATGCAAGGCTTACCTAGCCAGTGGTTTCAATTCACATGCACCTAGTGCACCTCAACCTTCCTAATGCCATGACCCCTTAATACAGTTCCTCATGTTGTGGTCATTCCCAACCATAAAATTATTTTCATCGCTACTTCATAACTATAATTTTGCTATAGTTAAGAATTGTAATGTAAATATCTGATATGCAGGATGTATTTTTATTCACTGGACCAAATTTGGCACAAATACCTGATACACCCACATTTGAATACTGCTGGGGTTGGGGGGTGATAGTGGTTGATTTTGTCATTTGGAAGTTGTAGTTGCTGGGATTTATAGTTCACATACAACCAAAGAGCATTCTGAACCCCACCAACAATACAATTGAGCCAAACTTCCCACACAGAACCCCAATCAACAGTTTTCTGATGGTCTTTGGTAACTCCTCTGACACCCCCTCCCGACCCCCAGGTTGAGAAACGAAGACCTAGTGGCTCAAACATGTCGAAGAACTTTTCTTTTTATGGTATATTAACCACTCATTATTTTACAATAAAGGCAAAATGATATTCAAAATTTGACAACAAAGTATTTTGCCCCAAATGAAGAAAGAAATCCTCAGTTCTTGTGGGTTTTTTCGGGCTATATGGCCATGTTCTAGAGGCATTTCTCCTGACGTTTCGCCTGCATCTATGGCAAGCATCCTCACCTCTGAGGATGCTTGCCATAGATGCAGGCGAAACGTCAGGAGAAATGCCTCTAGAACATGGCCATATAGCCCGAAAAAACCCACAAGAACTGAGTGATTCCAGCCATGAAAGCCTTCGACAATACATTGAAGAAAGAAATGCCGGGTGATCAAACTAGGTTCAGGAAAGGAGGAGTCATTATAAATCATATCACAAACATATGCTGGATGAGTTTGCCAAATAATTTCAATAGAAATTCAGCCTGTGTCTCCTAGCCGTTTGATTGTATAGATCAGGAATGGGCCAACTTGGGCCCGCCATCCAAGTGTTTTGGACTTCGACTCGCACAATTCTTAACAGCACCAGGAAGGGTCCTGATGCTGTTAGGAATTGTGGGAGTTGAAGTCCAAAACACCTGGATGGAGGGCCCAAGCTGGCCCATACCTGGTGTAGATGGTTAAAGTAATGGATTGCTCATAAAGAAATTAGGGTGCCACAATATTTGATGCATAACCTGCTATCAATATGGGGAATAGATTAGGACAGAAGACAAAAATGGAATGGTTTCCAATTGGCAAGGTCAGTCAAGGCTGCATTTTATCAGTTTCACTGGAATGCTGAGAATATCATTTGCAGAAAGGAAGTATTAACATTGGAGGATGCAACTTCCACCATCTAAGATATACACAAGATACCATTGTACTAGTAGAAAACTGCAAATGCTTGGAACAATTATTGAAAAAAGTCAGGGCAGAAAGTGCAAAGGTGGGTTTGAACTGAACACTGAGAAAACAAAAATAATGACCACAGATGCTTTAAAGAACATTAAAGCTGACAGTGAAGACTTTGAAATGGTTCAAGATTTGCATATCGAGGCTCCATCATTAATGATAGTGGAAACAACAGCCAAGACAACAGAAAAAGACAAATTTGTGAAAAGGCAGTTTAAAAGGAACTAGACAAGATCCTGCAATGCAAAGGCATATAATTAAATACTAAAGTTAGGATGTTCCAGTTTAATGTATGGTTATGAAAGATGGACTGGGAAGAAAGCTAAGAAAATCCACACAGTTGAAATGTGGTTCTGGAGAAGAAGCCTGAGGACACCATGAGACAAATAAGTGGGTCCTAGACTGAACCAGGAATGAACTGGGTTTTTGTAGGTTTTTCGGGTTGTATGACCATGTTCTAGAAACATGTTTTTCTAGAACATGGCCATACAACCTGAAAAACCTACAACAACCCAGTGATTCTGGCCATGAAAGCCTTCTACAATACACAGGACTGAACTCCCCTAGAAGCCAAGATGACTAAACTGAGTCTGATGTATTATGGCCATAAAAAGTAAAGGTTAAGTCTAGTTGTGTCTGAGTCTGGGTGGTGGTGCTCATCTCCATTTCCAAGCCAAAGAGCCAGGTTAGACACCTCCAAGGTCATGTGGCCAGCATGACTAAATGGAGTACCATTACCTTCCCACAGAATTGGTATTATTGATCTACTCACATTTGCATATTTTTGAACTGCTAGGTTAGCAGAAGTTGGGGTTAATAGTGGGAGCTCACCCCACTCCCCAGATTCAAACCGCCAACCTTTGAGTCAGCAAGTTCAGCAGCTCGGCGGTTTAGCCTGCTGTGCCATCAGGGTTACTATTATGGACATATCATGAGAAAAAATACTCATTAGAAAAGGTGATGATGCTTGGAAAAATAGAAGGCAGCAGGCAAAGAGTGTGACAGTAGTCTAGATCAGTAGTTCCCAACCTGTGGTCCGCAGACCACCAGCAGCCCACAAGAATGAAAATATGGTCCGTGGCCTCACCACGTTGTCTTTCGTTGTTTCGAAAGCTCATGGCAACAAGAGCAACTGGTCTTGTGAAACCCTCTTACATTGCTTTTTTTAAAAAAAATTATTATACATTTATCAAACAACATGTATAAGCATACATTCTTCCCTCTTTTTACAACATCTTAGATAGAAGAATTTGTCATATTATATACAATCGAACAGTAAAAATAATCAAATACATCTTTAAGCATATTTCTTATCATTCCGTTACAACTTATACTATGTATATCTCTACCACACACCTTTTATCTACTTATACATGTTTTATTTCTTTATAATTAGTATTATACCATTTCCCACTCTTCCCTTTACCTTTAGTTTGTGCCCCCTTCACCAGGACCAACCTACTCATGTTATTTCACAATTCCAAAATGTCATTGTTTCTGTTGCTGGCTTGTACCCCTTTCCCTCATTAAAAATATACTCAATAAATTTTCCCCATATTTTCCAGAAATCTGTTTGTTTCCATATTCCCCTTTTAATTTTAATATTGCAGGTTAGCTTATCATTAATAGCTATATTCCAAATTTCCCTATACCATTCTTCTAATTGAATTTCTTTTTTTTTTCTTTCCAGTATTTTGCTATTAGCAATTTAGCTGCTATTATCAAATTAGAAACCAATTCTTTCTCCTCTTGTGATGGAATTGTATTGTCATGTATAAGTAATAAAGCTAATTTTGGTGTAGTCTTAATCTCTATTTTTATTATTGCTCTTATTTCTTTGAATATGCTTTCCAAAAAATTTTGTATAATTTTACATGACCACCACATATGAAGGTACGTCCCTATTTCCTGACAACCTCTCCAACACTGATTTGAGTATTTTTTATCAATCTGATTTAATCTAATGGGAGTTAGATACCACCTCCATATCGTTTTATAGTAATTTTCCTTGATTCTTATAGACATATTTTTAGTAATCTCATACTCCATATCTTTACCCATTCCTGATTATTCACTTTTCCCCCCAAGTCTGTTTCCCATACTTCCTTCAAATAATCTTGTTCCTGTTCATTCTTTAATAACAGTTGATAGATATCACTTACTGTACCTTTTAATGTTATATTCTCTTCTTTAGTCTCCCTTTGAGTTATCATCTTTTCTATTTTTGTGTATTCCCTACCTCTATTATACTTTTTCCTTATATCACTTGACCATTTACCCAATTGTAAATACTTGTACCAATCTAAGTCTCTTAATTCCTCTTTTATCCTTTCCATATTTACCATTTTCAAGTCCCAGTCTTTTACTTTCATTAGACCTCTTCCATTAAATTCTGCTTCAAGTTCTTTTCTCAAATTTGCTGGAAAGTTTTCTGTCATTAGAACTGGCATGATAGGAGAAATACCTGGCATTAGGGTTTTTTTATATTTTACATTTTTAATATTTTATTCTTACATTGCTGAGGCAACGGGGATGTTGGGAAGGGAGAGGCTGACTACCCACGAAAGATTACTAATACTATATCAGCTCTAGATTATTATGGTTTCATGTGGGCGAACAGATGGCAACTACTGGATGGCATATGTTCTGTATCAGAAACTATAGCTGATGTGGTCTATCCAATGCAATTTTCTGAATCAGCACCCCTAATAACTGAATATAAAGTTGGCCAAAAACTGATTCGTAAACCTGTTGGAGAGTGGTTCCTGCTCAAGTGGTCCCTGGTCAAAAACAAAAAAAAGGTTGCAAACCACTATTAAAAAATATTTTTATTAGGATAGAGTAAATAATATAGTAACCAAGTAAAGAGAAGGAACATGGTGTTTTGAAGAAAAGTAGGAAAATAGAGAGACAGAAATGATTATCTAAAAAAAGAGAAGATGAGAAAAAAATAACCAATATGTAGAAAAAAGATGCATAATTCAAAAAAAAAAAAGTTATAGCTAAGAAAAAAAAAAGGTCCAGTGACTTCCTTCTAATTCTGCATGGGTTACATCTGTATTGTCTATATAATCTTCCTGATATCTAATTAACCACTTTTATAATTCATAGTTATGTAATATTCCCAGTTACAGTTCTTTAAACCACTATTCTAGATGGACAGGTTCAATCAGGGAAACCATGACCCTGAGTCTACAAAAATTGACCAGGGTCGTTGAGGATAGGTTTCACAGCATTGCCATAAGTCAAAGCTGATTTTATGGAAGTTAGCAACCATACTATACATTAAAATATTCCTTTCCAAAATGGGGGTTGCATAAAAATCATGTACATTCTTTGGGGAAATAAAGGGATGATCTCCTTTTCTTTGCATGCTTTGCTATCTTGTCTCAAAGAACCTCATTGGAGACTATTTCCGAGTTGAGGGGACATTTCAGAATGGTTGCGACTAGATCAATTCATTTCAGGGTGGTTGCCACTAGTACTTCCCTGCAACTTAGCAGACTGCAGGTGAAGGTTAATAGGAAAAATGTGTAGAAGTCTCGCCAAATTACTTTTCTCTAAACAGGAGATAGAAGAGATTTCTTGCCTTCAGGGTAAGAAGGAGACAATAAATGCCTTCTGCTTTGTTGAGCTTTCTGTAATCTCTCTAAAAGTCTTGGCCCAAAAAACTTCTATTTATTTCCTTTTGTGAAGCCAAGCCCACATACACAGCGAGTACAAAAGGACCGACAGATTCACTAGACAGAGGCAAACAGCCCATTCATTGAATCTAATGTTTCGAGTCTATTCAACAAAGCAGCAGCTAGTCTACTTTAGCTGCAGAATGTCTGCAAAGAGTCATTTGCACCAATATGAAAACTCTTAAGACCAACAGAATATCTCACAGTTCCTCAGCAGGTGGAGAGACAGAAAGACAGTTGGGGAACATGCTTGGTTGTTTCCATAAGAGAATGAGATAAAAGAGTTACATTTCTGATTGAAAATAAAGGGCACTTTGTCTTCCACAACTCATCTTCTCATTGAGGAATTCCTGATAGGTTTCCAATAATGTCCCCAAGTTCCAAGTAACATGGTTTTTTTAAAAAAAAGGAAGCAGAGGCTTTCAAAAGATCCAAATTTCATTTGTGGGGAGGCAGTTTTCACCCTTGCACTGAAGAACAAGGAGCAGTAAATTCAATCTACAGGAAAAGAGTTTCCACCTAAACATTAGGAAGAATTTCCTGATGGTAAGAGCTGTTTTACAGTGGAATATGTTGCCTCAAAGTGTGTCAGAGTGATTGAAGTGATCCATGGGTGGGAATGAACATAAATAGAAAAAAGGAAAGTCAAATGTAGTCAAACACAGACTCTGAACCTCACGAAAGCTGATTTCAACAAGCTTGTAGGAATAATGGATGTGATGCCATAGTCAGAAATGCTCAAAGGGAAGTGAGTTCATGATACATGTCAGTTTCTCAAAGGTGTGATACTGAACACAACATTTCAAACAATCCCAGCAAGGAAGAAAAGTGGGAGGTATTGAAAGAAATTTAAAGAGGGAACATACAAAGAAGCTTTAGATGAGTTGAGATTCAAAAGAGATATAGAAGAGACATGGAAGAGGGGAGAACTTCCCAAAGAGGAATAAATTAACTCTGTAATTGGAAGGGGAGAAACAGAAAAGCTAATTCTCATAATGAGCTCAGCTTTGCTAAAAACAAAGGGTTTGTCAAAAGCTTTCATGGTCAGAATCACTGGGTAGCTGTGAGTTTTCCAGGCTGTTTGACCATGTTCCAGAAGCATTCTCTCCTATATCTATGGCAGGCATCCTCAGAGGTTGTGAGGTCTGTCGGAAACTAGGCAAGTGGGGTTGATATATCTGGGGAATAATATCCAAGATGGGAGAAAGAACTCTTGTCTGCTGGAATGTGAATGTTGCAATTGGCCAACCTGAGAAGCACTGAATGCACTTGCAGCCTCAAAGCCTGATTGCATCCTGCTGGGGTAACTCTTTATTGGAAAGTGTTAGCTGGCCCTGATTATTTCATGTCTGGAATTCCCCTTTTTAGTGTTCCTCTTTATTTGGTGTCCTGATTTTAGGGTTTTTCTTAATACTGGTAGCCAGATTTTGTTCATTTTCATGGTTTCTTTCTTTTTTGTTGAAATTGTCCACATACTTGTGGCTTTCAATGGCTTCTCTGGGTAGCCTGACATGGTAGTTATTACAGTGATCCAGCATTTCTGTGTTCTCACATAATATGCTGTGTCCAGATTGATTCATCAGGTGCTCTGCTATGGCTGACTTCTCTGGTTGAATTAGTCTGCAATGCCTTTCATGTTCTTTGATTCATGTCTGTGCAATGCTGCTGAGTTTGGTGGTTCCTATGTAGACTTGTCCACAGCTGCATGGTACATGATAGACTCCCGCAGAAGTGAGAGGATCCTTCTAGTCCTTTGTTAATCAAGATGGCCAATTGCAACATTCACACTTGCCTCAAACAGACAAGAGTTCTTTCCCCCACTCTAGACATTCCACAGATATACAAACCTCAATGGCCTAGTTTCCAACAGACCCCACAACATCTGAGGATGCCTGCCATAGAAGTGGGTGAAACATCAGAAGAGAATGCTTCTGGAATATGGATATACAGCTCAGAAAACTCAAAGCAACCCTGTGATTCTGGACATGAAAGACTTCGATAACAGAAAGCTTTTGATTCCCCAACAGCACCTCCAGCACTCTGAAGCCCAGATCCAACCCAACTCTATACATTGAGGAAGGTGCCCCATTCTGAATTTCCATCCAGTTTCTTCCCGCAAGGACTTGGACAATCGTAGCACTCAAAACAGCAGTGAAAGTAACAAATAAATGTCAGGCCATTAGGTTTTCCATTAGAGCCCGATCAGATTCTATGTATTCCCTAAAATGCACATGCCTGGCCTCTTTTTTTCCATCCTCCTGCTTTGATGTCATGAAGCCACAGATTGGCGCCACTTGGCTTCACATATTTTTGTCAGCCACACGCAAGTCCCAAACAATGAGAAAGTGTTCTCCACTTTGCAGTAGCACAGTTAGTATACGGTGGATATGGATTACTGTTTCCATGGAAATAGGGGCCTGCCAGTTCCATCCACCTAAGTGGCACCGTTACCAAAAGCCGAAGGAGCCATTCATCACTATTTAGTGAAATTGGACCAACGACATCATGCATCACAGACTAGCTAAGCTCAAGAGAAGTCCTAATGGAGAAGAATGGTCTTGGAATTGGCGTTCATCCACGTACTCTTCCCAGTTTGGACCGTGAGAAGAGACAGCGGCTCAGAGACAGGAAGTATTTAGCTGAAGGCACTTCCTCTTGTGGGCTTTAGCTTTAAAGATGGAAGCTTTGACACTCATACTTTGACACCAATGCTTCCTCCTCATCCTGGAAAGAAGTGACGAGCTGAGTGCCGCAGGGTTCCATCCTGGGCCCGGTCCTGTTAACATCTTTATTAATGACTTAGATGAAGGGTTAGAAGACATGATCATCAAGTTTGCAGACAACACCAAATTGGGAGGGATAGCCAATACTCCAGAAGACAGGAGCAGGATTCAAAACGACCTTGACAGATCAGAGAGATGAATGGCCAAAACTAACAAAATGAAGTTCAACAGGGACAAATGCAAGATACTCCACTTAGGTAGAAAAAAGAAAATGCAAAGATACAGAATGGGGGACGCATGGCTCGAGAGCAGTACGTGTGAAAAAGATCTTGGAGTCCTCGTGGAGAGCAAGTTAAACATGAGCCAACAATGTGATGTGGCAGCAAAAAAAGCCAATGGGATTTTGGCCTGCATCAATAGGAGCATAATGTCTAGATCTAGGGAAATAATGCTCCCCCTCTATTCTGCCTTGGTTAGACCACACCTGGAATATTGTGTCCAATTCTGGGCACCACAATTCAAGAGAGATATTGACAAGCTGGAATGTGTCCAGAGGAGGGTGACTAAAATGATCAAGGGTCTGAAGAACAAGCCCTATGAAGAGCGGCTTAAAGAACTGGGCACGTTTAGCCTGAAGAAGAGAAGGCTGAGAGGAGATATGATAGCCATGTATAAATATGTGAGAGGAAGTCACAGGGAGGAGGGAGCAAGCTTGTTTTCTGCTTCCCTGGAGACTAGGACACGAAACAATGGCTTCAAACTACAAGAAAGGAGATTCCATCTGAACTTTAGGAAGAACTTTCTGAGTATGAGAGCCGTTCAGTAGTGGAACTCTCTGCCCTGGAGTGTGGTGGAGGCTCCTTCTTTGGAAGCTTTTAAACAGAGGCTGGATGGCCGTCTGTCAGGGTGCTTTGAATGCAATATTCCTGCTTCTAGGCAGGGGGTTGGACTGGATGGCCCATGAGGTCTATTCCAACTCTATGATTCTATGTCAAGATTCAAGTAGGCCCTAAAGGAGTGGAATGTGTTATTGCCCCAACTTTATGCTCCATCTTCATCGCTGTGATACTTCATCTTGTTGACAGGAAGCTTCCCACCAGAGTGGAAATCATCTATCGGACAGATGGCAAGCTATTTAACCTCAGCAGACTGAAAGCCAAAACCAAGGTTACAACAACATCTGTTATAGAACTCCAGTATGCTGATGACAATGTCATCTGTGCGCATTCAGAAGAAAACCTACAAGCCACTCTAAACACCTTCGCAGGAGCATATGAGAAGCTTGGCCTGTCACTGAACATCGAGAAAACCAAGCAGTCACCAGCCAATCCCTCTCCAATGTCAGAAATACAGCTTAATGGTGTAACATTAGAAAATGTTGATCATTTCTGTTACCTTGGCAGCCACCTCTCCACAAAAGTCAACATTGAAACTGAAATGCAACTCCGCCTGAGCTCTGTGAGTGCAGCTTTTTCCCAAATGAAGCAGAGAGTGTTTGAGGACTGGGACATCTGTAGGGATACCAAGCTGCTTGTTTATAAAGCTATTGTCCTCCCAACCCTTCTTTACGCCTGCGAGACATGGACTGTCTACAGACGTCACATGAAACTCCTGGAATGATTCCATCAACGCTGCTTCTGGAAAATCCTGCAAATATCTTGGGCAGACAAGCAGACAAATGTCAGTGTGCTGGAAGAAGCAAAGACCACCAGCATTGAAGCGATGGTCCATCAACTCCTCTGGACTGGCCACATTGTCCGGATGCCCGACAACCATCTCCCAAAGCAGTTGCTCTACTCTGAACTCAAGAATGGAAAAGGAATGTTAAAGATGGAATGGAAAAGAGATTTAAAGATAGGCTCAAAGCTAACCTTAAAAACTCTGGCATAGACACTGAGAACTGGGAAGCCCTGGCCCTTGAGGACTCCAGCTGGAGGTCAGCTGTGACCAGCAGTGCTGTAGAATTTGAAGAGGAACAAATGGAGGGTGAAAGAAACGTGCCAAGAGGAAGGCGTGTCAAGCCAACCCCAACCGAGACCACCTTCTATCTGGAAACCAATGCCTTTGCTGCGGGAGAAGATGCAGATCAAGAATAGGGCTCCACAGTCACCTACGGACCCACCAGTACACTGATCTTGGAAGACTATCCTACTCAGAAAACTAAGTAAGTAAGTAAAGGAGTGGAAGCAAACCAGACAGTCATTTGGTCTCTGTCACACCACTTGGTTGTACCCCATACAAAGAAACTATAGGATGTTTACCAACATCAACGTTTGTGGTCAGAGCAGGGTTGCCATTAGCTTCCTCTGAGTTGGGAGTGTGACTTGCACAAGGTCAACTGATGGGTTGGCAAGGATGAAAGGGGTTTGAACCCTGATCTCGGAGAGTCTTTGTCCAGGACAAGAACCAATAGTGCTTTCAGTCGAGAACAAACACCCATTGGGATAAGAGGCAATCATGACTAAGAACATCTCCATGATTATCAACCCCAGTCTACCTTCTGATGAAAAGCTTCTTGAATGCAAAAAGAAAGTTGAGCAATTCTCTGCCGAAAGACATGGTTCCTGGCACCTACTTATCTTTTTGGCCCCAAGCAAATAGCTTTCAGTTCTCTCTGGTTTTTTACAATCTCTTTTACTTCTGCTTTCACGTCGTGTTTTGAGTAAATTTTATCTGCTGTAATTTTCTGTTTTCTTGTGATGCTTGATTGAGTCTACATTGTTTTGAATCACCGTTGGGCAGAGTCTTTCATTCCACTCTTTTTATGCAAACTTCAAGGATTTTGTGGTTTTAATTGTATCCTGCCATGCTGTCAACTGGGTACAGTGTGACAAACACATATTAGAAAGAAAGGAAGGAATGTGTAACAAATCTGTCCCAGGACTATCTGTTCTGCTGCCTTTTCCCACAATAATTTACTTCCAGGGAGCCCATATGGCTGCTCTCCCCACACATTCAATTCTATAGGGGAAGGTAAAGGTAAAGGTTTCCTTTGACATTAAGTCTAGTCGTGTCTGACTATGGGGGGTGATGCTCATCTCAATTTCTAAGCCGAAGAGCTGGTGTTGTCCGTAGACACCTCCAAGGTCAAGTGGCCGGTATGACTGCATGCAGTGCCGTTTCCTTCCCGCAGGAGCTGTACCTATTGATCTACTCATATTTGCATGTTTTCAAACTGCTAGGTTGGCAGAAGTTGGGGCTAACAGTGGGAGCTCACCCCGCTCCCCGGATTCGAACTACCGACCTTTTGGTCAGCAAGTAGAGCAGCTCCGCGGTTTAACCCACTATGCCACTGAGGACTACTCTATGGCATAGTGCTTCTAAATATGAAAGTGTTATTGAAGGCTTTCATGGCTGGAATCACTGGGTTGCTGTGTTTTCCGGGCTGTTTGGCCTTGTTCCATAAGCATTTTCTTCTGACGTTTCACCCACATCTATGGCAGGCATTCTCGAGCTTTGTTGGAAACTCAGCAAGTGAGGTTTATATATCTGTGGAATGTCCAGGGTGGGAGAAAGAACTCTTGTCTGTTTGCAATTGGTTACCTTGTTTAGCACTGACTAGCATTGCAGCATCAAAGCCTGGCTGCTTCCTGCCTGGGGGAATCCTTTGTTGGGAGATGTAAGTTCTGCAGAAGTAAAATATGAGAACACCAAGAAATGCCACAAAGGCGTCTTAAGCTAAGAGGAGGTTGTGCTCTGTGGGATCTGAGATAACAAGAGAAGCACATGAACGTGAGAAGGATCAAGAGCAGCAGAACTATTGTTCATTATTGCAACTTGGGATGAGATTTGTGATGCAAAAAAAAAAAAATCCATTTAGATTAAAAACACCTTTACTGGTTCCTCTTATGGATATTTTTTTTGTAAAAAACAACCCACTACACATGGAAATATTCTATAGCCCAACGCTGTGGTCTGAATTACAAACAGAGCTTATCGTTAAATTCTATTTGATTGCTCTCGTCTGTAGTTTGCATACATTTGCTAACCACTGCTTCCCCTTGCGTCTATCCACCTTCTTTTAATCACATGGGGAAACCATTTTACATTACCAGCCCATAATAACTTACTTATGCCCTTGATGGGACACATTGATTTATTTTTCTTTCAATTTTTTTCATTATGGTCTTTCAATTCACAATTATAGCCTTGTGGTGTTCATGCTGGAGGTTATCCTGGATTCGTTTAAAGACAAAATTCCATTCAGGGGAAAATGATCAAGACTGATGTTGGATTCTGCAGCAAAGCTGCACTGTTCATAAAGAGAGACAACAGTAACAGACAGTGAAAAGGACAGTACAGACTGTGAGCAAAGAAGCCTGACTAGTATGAGCTACACAACAGTTCTATTATACTAGGACAGGGAATCATGCCACTCTTCAGATAGTGCTGAACTCCATGTTCCAGCAATGGGATATGCAGTACAATACCATTTGGAGGGCAGCATGATTCCCACCCATATCATATCCATAAAGTATGCACCAGAGACAGCAAAACAGCAGCATTACTGCTATATTCCATAGGCTGTATTTTTCCCTACTCAGGTCACATCTATACTATAGAATTAATGCAGGTGATACCACTTTAAGTGTCTTAATTCAATGCCATGGAATCACTGGAGATCACCTACTATCAGAAGGAACGTATATGCTGACGATCGTGCTATCACCACTCATGCAGGGAGCTTTGAAATGGTTGAACAGAAGCTCTCTGAAGCTTTGGGTGCTCTTACTGCCTATTTCAGAGAAAACCAGCTGATTCCTTGTCCATCTAAAACACAGACATGTGATTTTGGTAATTTCTCAAGTCACTACTCTCTCTCTCTCTCTCACACACACACACACACACACACATAAATCTTAAGAACAGACAAGCATGTCTGAGGATTACCTGGGAAGGAATCCCACTGGAGCATTGCAGCACACCTAAATAGCATCTGGGAGTGACTGTGAACCATGCGCTGACTATCAAGCACTGCTTGACTATCAAGCAAAAAGAGGGTGCTAGAAATAATATCATATGAAAGCTGACTTGCACAACCTAAGGATCACAACCAGCCACAGTGAAGACATCTGCCCTTGCGCTTTGCTACTCTGCTGCTGAATACGCATGCCCACTGTGGAATACATCTCACCACATTAAAACAGTAGATGTGACTCTTAATGAGACATGCGGCATTATCACAGGATGTCTATGCCCTACACCACTGGAGAAATTACACTGTTTAGCCAGTATTGTACAACCTGACATCCGTCGGGACGTAGCAGACAGTAACAAAAGGACCAAGGCAGTGACATCTCCAGCCCATCCTCTGTTCGGATATCAGCCAGCACACCAATGTCTTAAATCAAGAAATAACTTCCTAAGATCTACACAGATACTCGTAGGAATATCTCAGCAAGTGAGAGCACAAAAGTGGCAGGCTAAAACCCGGAACCTCAATCCATGGCTGATACTGAATCAGAGACTCCTTCCTGGGCACACAGAAGACTGGGCGACTTGGAAGGCGCTGAACAGACTGCGTTCTGGCACCATGAGATGCAGAGCCAATCTTAAGGAATGGGGACACAAAGTGGAGTCCACAACATGTGAATGTAGAGAAGAACAAACCACAGATCACCTACTACAATGCAACCTGAGTCCCACCACATGCACAATGGAGGACCTTCTCACAGTAACACCAGAGGCACTCCAAGTGACCAGCTTCTGGTCAAAGGAAATTTAGTATAATGCCAAATTTTTAACTTTGTTTGTGGTTTTTGATACATTATAACTGTATTCTCCATTCGCTTGGCACAATAAAAATAATTTGGAGTTATAGTTTTATAAGGTCTTTTAGTCTTCCCTGATGATTCCATATCATTTAGATATTTAAACATCTCTAGCCAATCTCAGTCTTCCAAGGGCAGCCTACTGTAACAGTTCTTGCTGTTCAGGAAGATTCTCAAAAGGTTCAACCAAGCCTTGCTTCACTGTTATTTACATTTGCTAGCCCTGTCCCCTGAAGCAATGAAAAGAACTTTGTTCCTCTTTCAGATATCTGAAGACAACTATCATGCCTTCTCTCCTTCAGGCTAAACATTCCCAACCATTTAAATCATCCTCATCTGTCCTGAAGTTACACCCAATTGTTATCCTAAAGCAGGCTCATTGTATGCGTGGAAACTTGGTAAATCAACACCCATATAAGTCAACTTAACTTGGGAGGATGTACTTAACTTGGGAGGATCTAGAAAAGCATTTATACAACCTGGGGGTCGGGACCTCTGGGCGGGTCGCAAGGGGGTATCAGAGGGGTTACCAAAGACCACCAGAAAACGCAGCATTTTCTGTTGGTCATGGGGGTTCTGTATGGGAAGTTTGGCCCAATTCTATTGTTGGTGGGTTCAGAATGCTCTTTGATTATAGGTGAACTATAAATCCGAGCAACTGCAACTCCCAAATGACACAATCAATCCCCTCACCAGTATTCAAATGTGGGTGTATTGAGTATTTGTGCCAAATTTGGTCTAGTGAATGAAAATCCATCCTGCATATCAGAGATTTACATCATGATTCAGTAGGAAAATTACAGTTATGAAGTAGCAATAAAAATAATGTTATGGTAGGGGTCACCACAACATGAGGAACTGTATTAAGTGGTCGTGGCATTAAGAAGGTTAAGAAACACTGATCTAGAATATGCCTAGAGACGACACATATGGTTGCGGATAAATGCCCAGACACACAGACACAGGGGGTATACCATACTCTTGATGCATTGGCTTTTCATAATGTATCGCTCTTTGTTGCTTATCATACGACTTTTGCTATTCTGCTTCTTCCTTAGTATTCAGTCAATTAGATGTTTGATGAGCCTTCTAAGTTGCATGTCTTTAAAGACAATCTTTATCCTACTGCTACCCATGCCCAACGATGTGTGAAGCTGTTGTTTTTAAATCTCCAACTGAGATGTTATTAAAGTCCCCAAATGCACTAAAGTTCAGCTAATTATGAGCAAAAAAAAAAAACCTTTCCCATCTTTCAAGTTCTAGCTATAATAATGCAATACTTTATAGCCCGCCCTATCTCCCCAAGGGGACACAGCTATGGAGTCATCCAGTGTTTTCTCACCCGTTCCCCAACATTTCTTCATTACCGCCACCTGATTTTCCCCCACAAAAAAACACACCCACAAAAAAAAAATCAATCTACCTTTGATCAGGGAAGAAATATATAAACGGCTTTATAAATGCAGCTAAATTGATAAGGGCACACTTTGCTAGGCAAAAATTAAATATTGATTCATTTCTACCAGCAGTTCCCTTCGGCGTCCGCCTGAGATGCTTTTTTTCCTGTCACAATTTAGTTAACTAATTACTTGTAGGGTCCATCTGCTTTTGCATCTCAACTTGACCATTCAGATGGGACTATGAAGCAAAAGTCGAAATGGTGCACAAGATGAATGGATAGAGTTTGGAAGGAATTGATATTTTGGAGCCATTCTGGAGGGGTTTTTTGTGTGTGTGTGTGTCAGGAGTAACTTGAGAAACTGCAAGTCATTTCTGGTGTGAGAGAATTGGCCGTCTGCAAGGATGTTGCCCAGGGGACACCTGGATGATTTTTGATGTTTTATCATCCTCGTGGGAGGCTTCTCTCATGTCCCTGCATGAGGAGCTGGAGCTGATAGAGGGAGCTCATCCGCCTCTCCCCGGATTCGAACCTGCAACCTGTCAGTCTTCAGTCCTGCTGGCACAGGAGTTTAATCCACTGTGCCACCGGGGGCTCCCATTCTGGAGGTAAACCTTGATTTCAAGAGTTGTTATTATATGAGGGTGGGTCAAAAAGTATTGCTTCCATCACTCTAGCTTTTATTTCTTTCATAGTTCCTGGACTATCTATGCATGATATGATACAGGTAATCTTACTCTACCAATGTAGTCTTTTCTTTTACTTGGTGGACTGTACTTCTCATCAGGAGAGTTGAACCTGGGAGTTGGGGCTCCTGGGGGTGTCGCGAGGGAGTGTCAGAGGGGTCGCCAAAGCAAACAGTATTTTTTTGTTGGTCATGAGGCTCCTGTGTGGGAAGTTTGGCCCAATTCTATTGTTGGTGGGGTTCAGAATGCTCCTTGATTGTAGGTGAATTATAAATCCTAGCAATTGCAACTCCCAAATGTCAAAGTTTATTTTCCCCAATCTCTGCTAGTATTGACATTTGGGCATATTGAGTATTTGTGCCAAGTTTGGTCCAGATCCATCATTGTTTGAGTCCAGTGCTCTCTGCATGGAGATAAACTACAATTCCCAAACTTAATGTCAATGCCCACCAGACCCTTCCAGCATTTTCTGTTGGTCATGGGAGTGCTGTGTGCCAAGTTTGGTTCAATTCCATTGTTGGTGGAGTTCAGAATGCTCTTTGATTGTAGGTGAACTATAGATCCCAGCAACTACAACTCTCAAATGACAAAATCAATCCTTCCCAACCCCACCAGTATTCAAAGTTGGGCGTATTGGGTATTTGTGCCCAATGAAAACACATCCTGCATATCAGATATTTACATTATGATTCATAACAGTAGCAAAATTACAGTTATGAACTGCAATGAAAATAATTTTATGGTTGGGGGTCACTACAACATGAGGAAGTGTATTAAGTGGTCATGGCATTAGGAAGGTTGAGAAACACTGAGTTAGCATTTCCTTTTATTATTTAACTAGGTTCTAAATACATGACTGGGTCAAAAAGTAATGCCTCCATAGATCTAACTTTTATTTCTTTCACAGCTCCTGGACTATCCATGCATGATATGATAGAGGTAACATTACTCAACTGATAGGGTGTTTTCTTTTTCCGATTGACTGATTAAGACCATGAATCTGAAGCTAAAAGAAAGAGTCATTATTAAATTTCTGGCAAAAGAAGGTTGTGCACCTAAGCAAATCCATCCTCTCTTGAAGAATGTTTATGATTTGGCCCCATCTGACTTTTACCTGTTTGTCCCTCTGAAAGACAACCTATGTGGTTTCAGATTCAACGACTTGAATGACATTAAAACAGCTTTAAAATAATGGATCACAAAGCAAAACCCTGAATTTTTACAAAATGATTTTGATGCCTGAGTTAAACGATGGCGCAAATGTGTACAAATTGATGGTGGCTATGTTGAATGGTAAGTTTTGAATACAGGATAGTTCAGGCTATGATCTACAGCAACTTCTGCTGTTATAAGTTCATTCAGAACGCTTTTATGATACAGGAGGCAAAACCTTTTGACCTACCTGCATATTTATTTATACTCTGCTTTATCTTTCCTGCAGGAGACTTAAAGCAGCTTAACATAAAATTTAAAATATACAATTTAAAATATACAAGCACCCCAAAATCCAGAGGAAAGAGTGGGATGCAAACCCAGAAAGCAATGGGTCATGGAAAAGATGGAGAGGGGTCTCTTAAGGAATCTCTACATCATTCAAACTGTATATGAATTTCAAGTATTGGATACTGGATATTGACAAGATGGAACATGTTCAGAGGAGGACAACCAAGGTCGTCAAAGATGTGGAAATCGATCTCTCTGAGGAATGACTTAGAGATCTGGGTGTGTTTAGCTTGGGGGAGAGAAGGTTGAGAAGTGATAAGGCCGTCATAAATAAATACCTGATGGGATTTTATCTACAACAGCAACGCTACTCAATGTGGTGGCCCCTGAGCCACTGGCCCACCAATCCATTTTACCCAATGGGCACCAATACAGTGCTGGTTTCTGGCATATAATGGTTGGTCCCTGATAGCTGATGAGGAAACAAAGGAGGTTTGTTGCTCCCCAGACTGAAACATAAACCAAAAGATCCAAATGAAAAGAAAAGTGATTCTGCCTACACTTTAGAGAGAACTTCTTGATTGTAAGAGATGCTGGACTGCATCACAGAATGGTTGGAGGTCTTTAAACAGATGTTAGATGTTGGAGGAATACTTTGAGTGAGTTGCTGTGAGTTTTCCGGGCTGTATGGCCATGTTTCAGAAGCATTGCGAGGCCTGTTGTAAACCAGACAAGCAAGGTTTATATATCTGTGAAATGTCCAGGGTGGGAGAAAGGACTCTTTGTCTGTTGGAGGCAAGTGTGAATGTTGCATTTGGCCAGCTTGATTAGCACTGAATAGCCTTGCAGCTTCAAAGCCTGGCTTCTTTGTGCCTGGAGGAATCCTTTGTTCCACCCTGGACAATCCACAAATATATAAACCTCACTTGCCTAGTTTCCAACAGATCTTACAACCTCTGAGGATGCCTGCCATAGATGTGGGCAAAACGTCAGGAGAGAATGCTTCTGGAACATGGCTATACAGCCTAGAAAACTCACAGTAACCCAGTGATTCTGGCCATGAAAGCCTTCAACAACACAGGGCTTTGAGTATTCAAGAATGGAAGTAGATATGACTAGATTTCTCTTTGATCTCTATCATTCTGTGATCCTAGATTAGGCATTTGTTGACTCTTCCTGTCAATAAACAGATTCCCTGCATAACTCTCCACCCTAAAAGTTTTGTATTATATAGAAACAGACTTTAGGGTTTGGTGGGAGGGTAAATTGTAAAACAGATTGCTATTTATTGCCTGATTTTTCCTGCTTCCAACAAGCCTGGAGGTCAGCTAGGGTACAACCCACAGACAAAGGCTAACATGACTTTTCCAATGTTTCAGTAACTTTCCCAAATCCTATATGGAAGGAACTAGACAGAAAGGAGAGCAGACAAAAGTAAAAGGAAGGAGACAGAAAGAGGGAAGTGAATTGGATGAGATGATAAACTACAGCACAAGGAGGAGGAATACTCCAGTAAAAATATACAGAACCCCTAATAATAATAATAATAATAATAATAATAATAAGAAGAAGAAGAAGAAGAAGAAGAAGAAGATCGAACTGCAAAGACTCTGGCACAAGCCAGTAAAGGTGGTCCCAGTGGTGATCGGCACACTGGGTGCAGTGCCTAAAGACCTTGGCCTGCACTTAAACACAATCTGCGCTGACAAAATTACCATCTGCCAGCTGCAGAAGGCAACCTTACTGCGATCTGCACACATTATTAACCGATACATCACAAAGTTCTAGACACTTGGGAAGTGTCTGATGTGTGATCCAATACAACAGCCAGCAGAGTGTCTGCTGTGGACCCATCTTGTTGAGTTTCAAATAATAATGATGATGATAATAAAAATAACAATAACAACAACACCACTTGGGAAGTGTCCAACGTGTGACCAAATACAAAAGCCAGCATAGTAGTCTTGTTTTCTGTGTATTAATCTTGTTATGTATCAAATAGTAGTAGTAATAATAATAATAATAATTTATTTTTAAGCCACCCTCTCTCCCTGAAGGGACTCAGGGTGGGTAATGTGAGGCTATGGATTCCAGAGGTGACAAAACTTTGCCCCAAGACTTCTATGAAGTTGCACCTCCATAGGTCTTAATAACAGAAGTGTATTAAGTGAGTCAACACTGAGAAAGAGTATGGCAGCAATTGCTGTTGACCCCTCCTAGGAGGGCTGTAAGGAATGCATGCAATCTGGAAGTAAACTGCACTGTAAACATAAAAATCTATGTGTACTATAAGGAATGCATGCAATCTGGAAGTAAACTGCAATGGAAACATCATGTCTATTGTTACGACTATCATTACTACTATTAGTCCATTCCTCTCCTCCACCAGTATTAGGACCCAAAGAACCAACCCAGATCTTACTTGCAAAGGGATCTAGTAGCAGCAGGCATGTAGCTGGGGGGGGGGGGGGGGGTTACTGGTACATTATTTAAACTGTTATGTTTATTCATATCATGATCTGAGCACCATGCTCAGTATATCTCATATGCATGGGGGTATTGGGGTAATGATACAAAAGGTTTGCTAGGGTAGACCCTCTTTTTTTACTCAGACTCACCCCCCCCCCCCCCCCCAATCAAAATCCTGGCTACGGACCTGAGTAGCAGCTTAGAGACTAAGGATGCATCTACACTAGGCATGACCCCATGCCTGAGCTACACTGTAGAATGAACACAGTTTAGCACCACTTTAATGCCAAGGCTCAATGCAATGGACGTTATAGTTTGGTGAGGCACCAGAATAATTTTTTTGTAAAAGGATTGTATAACATTGAGCCATAGATCTTAAAGTAGTATCCAACTACATTCATTCTACAGTGCAGATACACACCTGAAATGGGAGGCAAAAGTTGGGAGCATGAGCTTTGATAGAGTTGGGTCTTAATTTCCTCCTTTGCATCCGGACTCACAGACAGCGGGGCTGGGGGAAAAAGCTTTCAGAAGCTTCCCAAATAATGGCAAAGGGGGGAAATTGCATTGTCAGCTGCCTACGTTGAAAGTGTGGGGTCATTTAAGAGCTCCATCCCTGGAAAGGAGGAGAGTCCGGCTGGCGATGCTTTGAGAACCTGGGCAAAGCGAGAAGCCTAGTAATTTCCCCACACAATAGGCGCATCAGAAAAGCTCCCGACTTGGGTTGGGGATGGAAGCATCGGCAGCAGGAGCCTCTGGAGGAAAGTCTGGCTGGCGATGCTTTGAGAAACGAGGCAAAGCGCTGAGCCCAGGTATTTCTCCGCACAAAAGGCGCATCAGAAAAGCTCCCAACTGGGGTCGGGGACAGAAGCACCGGCAGCAGGAGCCTCTGGAGGAAAGTCTGGCTGGCAACGCCTTGAGGAGGAAAGTCTGGGCAAAACAGGGAGCCCAGGTATTTCCCCGCACAAAAGGCGCATCAAAAAAGCTCCCGACTGGGGTCGGGGACGGAAGCATCGGCAGCAGAAGCCTCCGGAGGACAGTCTGGCTGCCCACGCTTTGAGAAAGCAAGCAAAGCAGGGAGCCCATGTATTTCCCTGCACAAAAGGCGCACCAAAAAAAAGGTCCCGACTGAGGACGGAGAGGGAAGCATCGGCAGCAGGAGCCTCCCGAGGAAAGTCTGGCTGGCCACGCTTTGAGAAACCGGGCAAAGCACGGAGCCCAGGTATTTCCCCGCACAAAAGGCGCATCAAAAAAGCTCCCGACTGGGGTCAGGTACGAAAGCGTCGGCAGCAGGAGCCACCGGGAACCTCTGGGAAGGGAGAGATAGGGCACCCCCTCAGGCCAAGGCGTTTGGGCAGCAAAAGGACACCCTTGAGTGTCGATGGGGTGTTTTGCAGGGGGATAGTCGGCCTCCTGATGTTCCCAGCCTCCCCAAGATCCCCTTCCTGCCGGGAAAAGGGGAAGACCCCTCCGGGAAAGAAACTTTTTTAGGCGAGATCCTGTGGGAGACCCGCGACCTTTCTGCGCGACCGCCTTGGGTTCCGCCGAAAGCCCACCTGCGCCTCACCTGCCCGAGGTTGAGGTATCCATAAGCAGCGGCCAGGCGCTCCGCCTCCAGGGCGCCCCCCGACACTCGCACGGCCCAGTGGTTGGTGTAGACGGAGCGGGACCCTCCGGGAGAGCCCGAGGCGAAGGCGAGGAAGGGGAGGAAGAGGAGCAGGCCGGGCTCCGAGCCGTGCATGGCGGAGGAAGGAGAGGAGAGGAGAGGAGAGGAGGGAGAAGAGGCACCGACCGTGGCTCCCAGCGAGCGAGGAGAAAGAAGGAGGGAAGGAGGGAGAGAAGGAGGGAGGGAAGGAGGCAGGGAGGGGACTCCGCCTCCTCCCGGGAAGGGAGGGATCCACCCCCCAAAAAAGAGAGACACCAAGCCTCGCCCCCAAAGCCTGGGGCGAATTCCAGGGACTTCAACTTCCCCCCAAGCTACCCAGGGAAGAGTGGAGTCCCGGCTTCCCTCGCCGAAGAAACTCCCAGTCCTTCGGGTCGGACTCCAGTCCTTTCTGACTCAGAACTCGTGCCCGGGAGGCTTCTTCCGAGGCTGAGAGAGTGCGACGTGCCCAAGGTCACCCCACCGGTTCCTTCACTGAAGGAGCTCCTCTGCATTCCCCTTCTTTTCCGACTTGAAACCATTATGTGATTGTCTTGCTCTGCTTCATAGAATCATAGAGTTGGAAGAGACCTCCTGGGCCATCCAGTCCAACCCCATTCTGCCAAGAAGCAGGAATATTGCATTCAAAGCACCCCCGAGAGATGGCCATCCAGCCTCTGCTTAAGAGCTTCCAAAGAAGGAGCCTCCGCCACACTCTGGGCAGAGAATAATAGAATAATAGAGTGGGAAGAGACCTCATGGGCCATCCAGTCCAACCCCCTGCAGAGAAGCAGGAATATTGCGTTCAAAGCACCCCCAATAGATGGCCATCCAGCCTCTGTTTAAAAGCTTCCCAAGAAGGAGCCTCTACCACACTCCGGGCAGAGAATAATGGAATCATAGAATGATAGAGTTGGAAGAGACCTCATGGGCCATCCACTCCAACCTCCTGCTGAGAAGCAGGAATATTGCGTTCAAAGCACCCCTGACAGATGGCCATCCAGCCTCTGCTTAAAAGCTTCCAAAGAAGGAGCCTCCACCACACTCCGGGGCAGAGAGTTCCACTGGTGAAGGTGGTTTTGCCAGTTTCAGTTCCTGCCATCTGTTGGGGATGCTTTGAGAGTTCCACTGCTGAACAGCTCTCACAGTCAGAAGTTCTTCCTAAAGTTCAGATGGACTCTCCTTTCTTGTAGTTTGAAGCCATTGCTCCTCGTCCTAGTCTCCAGGGCAGCAGAAAACAAGCTTGCTCCCTCCTTCTGATGCAAGCATGTAGCCAAGAAGGGGGCTTCAGGGGCTTCAGCCCCCCCTCCCCGAAATTCTCAGGGTGGTTCACAAGAAGGCCTTACTGGTACATTATTTAAACTGTTATGTTTATTCATATCATGATCTGATCACCGTGTTCAATATATCCCATCTGCATGGGGGTATTGGGATAACAATACAAAAGGTTTGCTAGGGTAGATCCTCAGCCCCCCCCCCAAATCAAACGTACCACCCCACCCCCCCAAATCAAAATCCTGGCTACGGCCTGTCCCAATGAATTCCTCTCACGTATTTATACAGGGCTATCATGTCTCCTCTTAGCCTTCTCTTCTTCCGGATAAACATGCCCAGCTCTTTAAATCACTCTTCATAGGGCTTGTTCTCCAGACTCTTAATCATTTTGGTCTCCCTCCTCTGGACACATTTCAGCTTGTCAATATCGCTCTTCAATTGTGATGCCCAGAATTGGACACAATGTGATTTCAGGTGTGGTCTAACCAAGGCAGAATAGAGGGGTAGCAGGACTTTCCTGGATCTAGACACTAGACTCCTATGACGCAGACCAAAATCTCATTGGCTTTTTTTGCCACTGCATCACATTGTTGGCTTATGTTTAACTTGTTGCCCACGAAGACTTCAAGATCTTTTTCACATGTACTGCTCTCGAGCCAGGCGTCTCCCATTCTGTATCTTTGCATTTCATTTTTTTCTGCTTAAGTGGAGTATCTTGCATTTGTCAGTGTTGAACTTCATTTTGTTCGTTTTGGCCTATCTCTCTAATCTGTTAAGATCATTTTGAATTCTTCAAAACCTCCATCACTTTCCAATGCACCATATTCCACAGCCAAAGAGCTCTTAGGGTCTGGAAGTTTTTTTAGTGTTTAGGTCAGCATTTCTCAATCTGAGAGCCAGGAGGAGGTGTCATAGGAGTCACCAAAGACCATCAGAAAACACAGTATTTTCTGTTGGTCATAGAGGTGCTGTGTAGGAAGTTTGGCCCAGTTCTATTGTTGGTGGAGTTCAGAATGCTCTTTGATTGTAGGTGAACTATAAATCCCAGCAATCCCAGCAACTTCAACTCCCAAATGGCAAGGTCTATTTCCCCCAAATTCCACCAGTGTTCACATTTGGGCATATTGAGTATTTGTGCCAAGTTTGGTCCAGATCCATCATTGTTTGAGTCCACAGTCGTCTCTGGATGTAGGTGAACTACAAATCCAAAACTCAAGGTCAATGCCCACTAAACCTTTCCAGTATTTTCTGTTGGTCATTGGAGTTCTGTGTGTGAAGTTTGGTTCAATTCAATCATAGGTGGAATTCAGAATGCTCTTTGATTGTAGGTGAACTATAAATCCCAGCAACTACAACTTCCAAATGAAAAATCAATCTCCCCGCAACCCCACCAGTATTCAAATTTGGGCGTATCAGATATTTGTGCCAAATTTGATCCAGTGAATTAAAATACACCCTGTATATCAGATATTTACATGACAATTCATAACAGTAGCAAAATTACAAAAATTTTATGGTTGGGGCGTCATTACAACATGAGGAATTGTATTAAGGGGTCGCAGCATTAGGAAGATTGAGAACCACTGGTTTAGGTGGAATCTCTTTTCCTGCAGTTGCTCCATTGCATTGTCGAAGGCTTTCATGGCCAGAATCACTGGGTTGTTTTGAGTTTTCTGGGCTGTCTGGCCATGTTCCAGAAGCATTCTCTCCAGATGTTTCGCCCACATCTATGGCAGGCATCCTCAGAGGCTGCAAGTGAAACGTCAGGAGAGAATGCTTCTGGAACATGGCCAGACAGTCCGGAAAACTCACAACAACCCAACCTAGTGGGTTTCCATGGCCAAAAGGAGATTTGAACCTGGCTCTCTCGACTCTCTCGGGCTTGTGCATGTATGTGCCTTCAAGTCACCTGTCAACTTCTAGTTTCATAAGGTTTTCTTCGGCAGGGGATACTCAGAGGTGGTTTTGCCAGTTCCTTCCTTTGAAAAACAATCTACAGCAACTGATATTCACTGATGGCCTCCAAGCCCTATGAGGAGCGGCTTAAAGAACTGGGCATGTTTAGCCTGAAGAAAAGAAGGCTGAGAGGAGACATGATAGCCAAGCCATGTATAAATATGTGAGAGGAAGTCACAGGGATGAAAGAGCAAGCTTGTTGTCTGCTTTCCTGGAGACTAGGACACAATGGAACAATGGCTTCAAACTACAAGAAAGGAGATTCCACCTGAACATTAGGAAGAACTTCCTGATTGTGAGAGCTGTTCAGCAGTGGAACTCTCTGCCCCAGAGTGTGGAAGAGGCTTTTTCTTTAGAATCTTTTAAACAGAGGCTGGATGGCCATCTGTTGGGGTTGCTTTGAATACAATTTTCCTGCTTCTTGGCAGAATGGGGTTGGACTGGATGGCTCATGAAGTCTCTTCCAACTCTTAAGATTCTATGATTCTATTCAAATATTAATCAGAACTCATCCAGCATCACTTACAGGATTTGGTAGGATCTGGTACCTTTATGATATTTTGGACTTCCTTCTCTAGTAAATCTTGATTCATGGCTGGAATCACTGGGTTGTTGTGAGTTTTCCAGGCTGTATGGCCATATTCCAGAAGCATTCTCTCCTGACACGAATCAAGGAACACAAAAGGCACTGCAGACTACTTCAGCCAGAGAAGTCAGGCATAGCAGAGCACCTGATGAACCAACCTGAGTACAGCATATTATTTGAGAAAACAGAAATGCTGGATCACTCTCACAACCACCATGTCAGACTACACAGAGAAGCCATTGAAATCCACTAGCATGTGGACAATTTCAACAGGAAGGAGGAAACCATGAAAATGAACAAAATCTGGTTACCAGTATTAAAAACTCTAAAATTAGGGCAATCCATTAGTCCAGCGAGCAGCAGCCAGGTTGCTCATGGAGCACACAACCCCCCTGTTGCGTCAGCTTCACTGGCTGCCAGTTTGCTACTGAGCACAATTCAGTTTAAGGCTTTAGCCTATAAAGCCTTAAACCGTTCTGGTCCAGGCTACTTGTCTGAATGTACCACTCCCTACGAACCAGCACGAAGACTAAGATCATCTGGGGAGGTTCTGCTCTCGGTCCCGCTGGCCTCACAAGTGCGGCTGGTGGGGACGAGAGATGGGCCTTCTCAGTGGTGGCCCCTTGGTTGTGGAACTTCCCCCCTAGTGACATCAGAGCAGCCCCCTCCCTATTAGCCTTTAGGAAAAGAGTCAAACCTGGCTTTGGGAACAGGCTTTTGGAAACTAGGGCAATGCAGTATTCTGAATTGAAACTTTGTGCAATTTGACCTCAGAATGGACTCAGACCATGAACTTTGGATGGCGTGTTTTTTAACTTGAAATCTGTTTTGACTCTATTTAATATGTTACAATTTTTAATTTTTTAGGTAGTTGGGGTTGAGGCACAATGTATGTGCCACTGTAAGCCACCTTGAGACCCCTATATGAAGTAGAGAAGGGTGGGGTATGACAAGAAAGAAAGAAAGAAAGAAAGAAAGAAAGAAAGAAAGAAGGAAAGAAGGAAAGAAAGAAAGAAAGAAAGAAAGAAAGAAAGAAAGCAAGCAAGCAAGCAAGCAATAAAGAGGCACACTCTGGAAACAAGGGAATTCCAGACGTGAAACCATCAGAGCCAGTTTATCACCTCCCAACAAAGGATCCCCCCCCCCCCCCAGCAGGAACCAGCCAGACCTTGAAACTACAAGCACATTAAATGCTAATCAAGGCGGTCAATTGCAACATTCACATCTGCCTCAAACAGTCAAGAGTTCTTTCTCCCACCCTTGACATTCCACAGATATATGAAACCCCACTTTCCTAGTTTCCAACAGACCTCACAACCTCTGAGGATGCCTGCCACAGATGTGGACAAAACGTCAGGAGATAATGCTTCTGGAGTATGGCCATACAGCCCAGAAAACTCATAGAAACCCATATCTTGGTTTTTAAAGATCCCCACTGACAGAATGGCTTAAGAGTTGAGTTTGGGGTAGAGTGGGGTGCATTGCCTTTTTGCCATTTTAAAAGGAAGTGTGACTTAAAATGGGTAGCCTTTGACTATAATGAGCCATCAAATCATGCTGTGAAAGACAATAGGAAAAGAGGATATGCGGGGCTTTGTGTATTGATGGAGGCGCTAAGTGGCTGGTAAAACCTTTCACCTGAGTAGCTTAGGCTTTTAAGAACAGATTGTGATTTGCATCAAATACACACAGCTCCTTAGTTCTCCTTGCAGTTCAACACCACTTCCTCTCTGCATAACATTGACAGACTACAAGGATTTTCCCATAAAATGATTGGAGGACAGCTGTGTTTTATAGATATTTCCCCCAATCATTGTTTCTTAGCTTTAGGTGGGGAAAGGCCTGATCAAAATCCTGCCAGACTTAAAATTTTAAATATTTTTGGAGATTCTCCTCTGCCAGTGATGGATGGTATCAGTCCCTCACAGAAACAACCCATTGCTTCATTGGTATATTGACTGGCACAACCCGGGGATCACAACCAGATACAGTGAAGACATCTGCCCTTGCGCTGTGCTACTCTGCTGCTGAGTATGCATGCCCAGTGTGGAACACATCTCACCATACTAAAACAGTGAATGTGGCTCTTAGTGAGACATGCCGCATTATCACAGGGTGTCTGTGCCCTACACCACTGGAGAAATTACACTGCTTAGCCGGTATTGCACCACCTGACATCCGCCGGGAAGTTGCAGCCAATAGTGAAAGGACCAAGGCAGAGACATCTCCAGCTCATCCCTTGTTTGGGTATCAGCCAGCACGTCAATGACTTAAATCAAGAAATAGTTTTCTTAGATCTACAGAGACACTCGCTGGAAAACCTCAGCAAGCGAGAGTTCAAAAGTGGCAGGCTCAAACCCAGCACCTCAATCCATGGGTGATACCAGATGAGAGACTCCTCCCTGGGCACACAGAAGACTGGGCGACTTGGAAGGCGCTGAACAGACTGCGCTCTGGCACCACGAGATGCAGAGCCAATCTTAAGAAATGGGGGTACAAAGTAGAATCCACGACATGCGAGTGCGGAGAAGAGCAAACCACTGACCACCTGCTGCAATGCAACCTGAGCCCTGCCCCATGCACGATGGAAGACTTTCTTGCGGCAACACCAGAGGCACTCCAAGTGGCCAGATACTGGTCAAAGGACATTTAATCAGCTACCAAGTTTGCAAAATTTGTGTGTGTGTGTGTGTGTTTTATCTGTTTGTTTGTTTGTTTTGTTCTGTTAGAAATGTAATACAATGTTCTGGTTGCGGATGACACGATAAATAAATAAATATTGGTATACTATACCAACATGCTGTCAACTAACTGGTTTGGGTTTTATTGGTCTGCCAACTTAACTGGTACCTTCTGATGAGCTATTACATAAAGGATCATTTCCCAGTTCATGTGATAATTGTCCAGTAATAGACACTCTTACCTTGGCAGTAGCGGGACAGGCAGATGCTAAAACCTTCCACAGCTGCAAAACAGAAGAGTCTAAAATCCTCTGGAAATGCTCTTTATGTATTTAATAAACCAAAGATGTGTATGAAGCAAGGGGGAAGTACTGGACTTTATCCAGGAGGAGCTAAATCAGGGATGGGAAACATGATAGGAGTTGCAGTCCAACAACATCTGGAAGGACATATATTCTTGGAGTAAGAATAGCATGCAGATGTAATTAACAGCACACCCGAAGAACTGACCTGGTAGTAATGAGCTATAAACAAGACAGTTAACTCATACTGTAGGTAGTTAGTGATAGATGGTATATTAAGGGGTCTGTGTGTAATATAGTCATTAAACACCAATATAATTCCTTTATTAGTATAGCAAGTAATGGTGACTAGTTACTTTCAAAAGTAATCTTCAAGGGCTTTTTATGGACACTTTGGGGAAATTGTTTCAAGTTTGCTGTCATGCTGTCAGAATTGTATGCCCACACAGAAAAGTTGCAGAAAGTAATGTAACAATAAACACCAGTGCAACAAGTAATATAGCAAGTTACTTGTTTTCGCCATGGTAATGAAAATTAGTAAAAACTACTTTTCAAAAACTGTAACACACAGCAAAACAAATTATTTTTTCCAAACTCTGTATAAACATTGGTTTTTCCTACTTTCCAGAGTTCAGTTCCAATTGCTCTATGTTGGCTGACAAATGCTGCAGATTGTGGAGGACTGGACTCCTCCTCTCTCTATATGGAGACTCAAAGTGGCTAAAAATTAAAAGTATTGCAATGCAACTTAAAATATGCAATATGCAAATATTAATTGTCATCATTATTGCCCTCCCCAGGCCACTGTGGCTTAGTTGATTGGTTGTTGTAGTTGTTTGTTCGTTTTGGCAATTAATGTTTGCTACTTTGTTTACTTTTGTCTGTAAATGCCCTGAGTCTCTTCGGGAAGATAGGGTAGGTTATAAATAAATAAATTATTATTATTATTATTATTATTATTATTATTATTATTATTATTGTCATTATATTAAAACAGTATTAAACATAATTAATATTAATTCAAGTTGAAACTTTGTCAATTAGTCTGTTGTGCTCAATTACAGTAGAATATACATTTGTTTTGCTTTTTTACAATGCATGTTTAAATATTTGAAAAGATATCAAATTTAGGAGGGGCAATCATAGAATTATGGAATCATAGAGTTGGAAGAGACCTCGTGGGCCATCCAGTCCAACCCCCCTGCCAAGAAGCAGGAAACAATCTTGTTGCACTAGAGACCAGGACACAACGGAGCAATGGATTCAAACGGCAGGAAAAGAGATTCCACCTAAACACTAAGAAGAACTTCCTGACAGTAAGAGTTCTTTGGTAGTGGAATATGTTGCCTTGGAATGTGATGGAAGTTTTAAAGCAAAGTCTGGATGTCCATCTGTTAGGAGGGCTCAGATTGTGTGTTTCTATATGGAAGAAATGGAGTTGGACTGGATGGCCCTTTGGATTTCTTCTGACTGTATGATTCTAGATTTGCTGAACCTGAAGTAGGCTGAGCGGTTGACCTGAAGGTTGACAGTTCGAATTTGCAAGACGGGGTGACCTCCCATCAGTCAGCTCCAGCTCCTGCCAAACTAGCAGTTCGAAAGCATGCAAATGTGAGTAGATCAATAGGTACTGCTTTGGCAGGAAAAGACAAAAGATGGTCCAAGCAATCTTGCCAGCCCCAGAACCAGGAGGTGACAATGCAGGCTCTTTGGCTTGAAAATGGAGGAAAGCACCTCCCAGAGCCAGAGAGGAGCACTGCCTCCAAAGCCAGAAATGAAAGGAGAAGCCTCTGCCTTTGTTTGTGTTTGTGTGTCTCATTGTATATCAGTGTAAATAAAGTGTATTATTATTATTATTATTATTATTATTATTATTATTATTATTACCAAAAGCACACAACAAGAACACATTTAGTAATAGTATCAATAAATATTCTTTTGGGGCCTCAAAACAAATCTTGTATTGGATGGTTCGTTTTCTCCAGCCAAGGCCCTGGATTCAAAATCGTGGAATGCATATTTATTGCAGTAACTTTTTCCTCTATATGAATGTCTTAATTCAGACCTGGAGGCAACTGTATGATGCGAACAACTCAGTAATATTCGTAAAGCCGAGCAATTAAAGGTAAGGAGAAACCACTTCAAACGCCTCACTGAAATAGGGAGGGGAGAGGAAATACCAAGGTGAAAAAGTTCAAACCTACAAGAAATTAATCCTTTCTTAATTATGCAGTTCTTTTCCTTCTGTACGTCTCTGCTGTGTTCCTTCCCATTCCCACCCCAGTTTGCAGATTCTCCAAACTCTCCAACATTTCACAGTTGAAAACCAGGACATGTTTGGCCAAACAACCTCAGAGGGTGGTCAAGATGGTAAATGTGATTAATGAGGAAGAACGCCATAAGCTAGGAGAGACTGCCACAGTTTGCTTTTGGTTGAGCCAGTTGGCACGAATCTGTCCTCTCCATTGCTGAGTTAATTGAGTGCAAACTTACACATTTTGTGGCAATGGTAGTAAACTGAGGAGTAAGGGAGAAAGTGGGAAGAGGAGGAGCTGGAAAAGCAGGATGACCGAGTATTAATTGGGGCTGTTTCTGTCAAACTGGGAGTTAGAGGGTATTGCAATACTAGATTCCTACTGTTCCTTCGCCCAAGCTGCAGATTTTTAAAATAATTAGATTTATGGTGTTTTGAGGAAAGAAAGGATTACATTTAACCAAAGTTCATATAAGACCATGTATTGGTAAGCCATGCTTTTCAGCAACATTTGGATGACAATTCATCCAAACTTTGGCAACGATAACACTTGTAATCTCTGGTTTTCAGCTAAGGCTTTGACCAGACTCTCCAGATTGTGAGCACTCACACAAGTCAGGGCTTAGAATTGCTTTACATTTTGCTTTGCCGATGCCGAGATTGGATTATTGGAATAGCAGCACACCGATCCTCTTATCTTTCCCTTTGATTAGATTTTCAATCACACGTGCTTTGTGAGGAAAGATATCTGTCACATCTTATGATATTTACAGAGTCCCTGAGTCAGGAAAGAACTGGATTTCGCAACAGGAAAACATCAATTCTCAATCCAGTTCTACTTTTTTCTTCTCCAGCCTCAGCATTAGCCTGATATCTTGTTGATATCCACAAGGCCAAAGGCAGGGCAGGCAAGCCAGCAGATATCTCCCTTTTGAAAATTTGCTACTCAAGTTTTCTGATCATTGTTCCTCTAGCAAGACGTGGACCTTCAAAATGGTCCTCTTTTGCAGATTGTCATTAATAATACAGTAGAGCCGTGTTTACCCAACATAAACGGGCCGGCAGAACGTTGGATAAGCGAAAACGTTGGATAATAAGGAGAGGTTAAGGAAAAGCCTATTAAACATCAAATTATGTTATGATTTTGCAAATTAAGCACCAAAACATCATGTTTTACAACAAATCGACAGAAAAAGCAGTTCAATACATGGTAACGAAATGCAAAGATACAGAATGGGGGACGCCTGGCTTGAGAGCAGTACGTGTGAAAAAGATCTTGGAGTCCTCGTGGACAACAAGTTAAACATGAGCCAACAATGTGATGTGGCGGCAAAAAAAGCCAATGGGATTTTGGCCTGCCTCAGTAGGAGCATAGTGTCTAGATCTAGGGAAGTCATGCTACCCCTCTATTCTGTTGGACACAACATTATTATTATTATTATTATTATTAAACTTTATTTGTACCCCGCTGGAATATTGTGTCCAATTCTGGGCACCACAGTTCAAGAGAGATATTGACAAGCTGGAATGTGTCCAGAGGAGGGCAACTAAAATGATCAAGGGTCTGGAGAACAAGCCCTATGAGGAGCGGCTTAAGGAGCTGGGCATGTTTAGCCTGAAGAAGAGAAGGCTGAGAGGAGATATGATAGCCATGTATAAATAGGAAGTCACAGGGAGGAGGGAGCAAGCTTGTTTTCTGCTTCCTTGGAGACTAGGACGCAGAACAATGGCTTCAAACTACAAGAGAGGAGATTCCATCTGAACATGAGGAAAAACTTCCTGACTGTGAGAGCCGTTCAGCAATGGAACTTTCTGTCCCGAAGTGTGGTGGAGGCTCCTTCTTTGGAAGCTTTTAAACAGAGGCTGGATGGCCATCTGTCAGGGGTGATTTGAATGCAATATTCCTGCTTCTTGACAGGTTGGACTGGATGGTCCATGAGGTCTCTTCCAACTCTTTGATTCTATGATTCTATGATTCCATGATTCTACTGTTATGCTGTAATTACTCTATTTATGAATTTAGCATCAAAACATCACAATGTATTGAAACTGCAGCAGATCCAGCAGGAGGTAGACTACGTTGGATAATACAGAACGTTGGATGAGTGAAGGTTGGATAAGCGAGACTCTACTGTAATTTATTTAGTTCCATTTATTCCAGTGAAGTCAAGGTGGTATACATACTCTCCTCCCCTCTCTATTTTATATTCCTAGCCCTTTAAAGAGATTCCGACTGTAGATAAAGTTCCCTCTGCACTGCCATATAAAAGTGTGCCCTTCCCAGGAGCCTCAGCCAAAAGCCAACTGCTGCAGCATCTCCTAGAATGCATGTTTTCCCTCAATGTCTGATGTCATCTCACCACATGCGGATGTTGATTGGCCAGAGATATCCTAGTGTTCATGGGTGACATGTTGGAGAGTAGGGATAAAGCTCTAGATAGATTTTGTCTGATCCTATCCTGCTCTTCTCATGGTCATATTTTCAGTTTACAACAAATATGACTATGAGCTTCTCAACTAACAACTACTTTACCCTGGGACACTTCATATTCAGATTACGGAATATGCCCATCTGTTTAGGCCCCATCTACACTGCCATATAAAATCCAGATTATATGCTTTGAACTGGATTATATGGCAGTGTAGACTCAGATAATGTGGATTATCTGCTTTGAATTGGATTATATAGCAGTGTAGAAGGGGCTTAAGTGGTCCATAGCAATTGCAGACTGGTTCTCAAGTGTACTGTGTTCCTTTTGTCCTGCCTAGTGAATGCTATTGAATATACATGAAATATATCCTGTCGTAACACCAGTCAAATCCTGGTCTGGATCATAATTCTGACAAATGCAAGCCAGATAATAAGCTGGTGTCTGCTTTTCATTCTCATACGAAAACCACCCCAGTTGACAGCTGAAACTCTCAACACCAACAAAAATCCAGTTTTCTATAGTCAGGAAAACATTCATGTTGCACATAACTATTTTCACTTAGACCTTTCTGCTCCCCAACCTTGACTTCTGCCAGCTGAAATCATAGTAGGGATGGTCCTGGCCAGTGAACATATATGAAGGACATGTTATCTATTGAGGCAGGCCACTACTGCATCTCAATCAATATTGCCATCTCTTCAGAGTCTCACTTTTCCCAGTTCCTTCAAGTTGATTTTTGAACTGAAGTGGAAATTCTAGAGACTGCACAGTGCAATCATTCCTGAGTTTCTTCATCATCTCATTTTTCAGCTGCTTTTAAATGTCCTGGTTTTTCTCTCCTCCTCCCACTTTCACATGTTGTCTTTGTCTTCCTTCAGTTACTGCAAAACGAGTTTATGAATTAACTCAGGAAGAAGGAAGAAGAGGAAACTGAAGCTTGCTTGCTCTTTCTTAGGCAAAAGCAAGCAGCAGCTGCTTTTTCTAGGCTGGATACCCTGCCATATAAAATCCAGATTATCAGCTTTGGAGCTGTGGTGGCACAATGGGTTAAACTCTTGTGCTGGTTGAACTGCTGACCTGAAGGTCAGCAGTTCGAATCCAAGGAGTGGGATGTGCTCCTATCTGTCAGCTCCAGCTTCCCATGCGGGGACATGAGAGAAGCCTCCCACAGGATGGTAACATATCCGGGCGTCCCCTGGGCAACGTCTGCAGATGGCCATTCTCTCAAGTTGTGTCTGACACAATTTTAAAAAACCCTTTGAACTGGATTATATGATAGTGTAGATTCATATAATCCAGTTCAAATCAGATAATCTGGATTATCTGATTTGATAATCTGGATTATGTGGCAATGTAGATCCAGTGTTTTCATCATGTGGATGTTGCTTGTATGTCCCAATTTTCATAGATGAAATGCTACTCCTTACATTTCATAAAAAGAGAACGAAGAGAGGCAGATTGTGGCAACTGTACCTTTGGTAACTTGGGTTCAGTAAGTTAAATAAATAAAAGGAGAAGAGATGCCTTATAAACAGAGACCGGCCCTGCCACATATTCCCTTAGGCAAATGGAAAAATGATTAGACTCCTCCTGTTCCATTTACTTCTTCATACAAATAATACAGTGTGTATATTGCAGGCTTTATGGCTCTGGTGCCAAGAAGCAATATATTATCGAAAGAAATAGGCCTTTCAAGTCTTTCCTTCAAAGCCCTCCCCTTGAGAAACTCCTCAAGCCTTGCTAGAAAGTGATGTGGATGCAAATCCAATGGAAAAGCACTGAATAAGCGGTTGGTTCAGAAGCATACAATAAGGAGTCTCTCTTCCTTAGATGTGCCTCCAATGTTCACTGCCAGGTTAATTATCATTGCCCCTTCATGGATTCTACAACCTCCTTCCTGGGCGTGAGAGGCAGAAATTACCTGATGCAAAGTCTGCAAAGGTGAGGAATATGTGACATAAAGGAGGTGGGAAAAACAGAGATCCAAAATCAAATGTCAAGAAAAGGTATTGGAAATCCAATTAAGAAATAACAAGTGGTTCTCAATGTACAGAATGCTTTGCACTGTAGTGGAGTGACATCAATAACAGTGATAATAGGATGGACAAGAACAGTAGTGACATTTCCTGAAGGAGTACTAGTGGAGAACATCTCCAGAAACTGTTTTTTTCCTGCCTAGCATGCTCACTGCTGAAAATAGTTCTTGTTTGCATTTACGTATCCGTCCAAAACATTATCAGTGGTTCCCAACCTTTTTTTTATTAGGAACCACTTGAACAGGGATCACGTTGACCAGGAACCACTCACAAACATTCGTACCAAAAGGGTTATGAATCAGCTTTTGGTCAGCTGATTCAGAAAATTGCATTGGATAGACCACATCAGTTCTAGTTTACAGAACATATGCCATCCAGTAGTTGCCATCTGCTTGCCCACAGAAAACCATATTTAATAAGCCTTGGCACTATAAGAGGATTTTGTGAGACCAGTCACTCTTGTTGAAACAGTGTAGTAATGGTGAGGTTGCGGTCCATATTTTAGTTCTTCTTCCACGGACCACAGGTTGGGAACCACTTACAAAAACTGAAAACAGCTCTCTGTATTTACAGTAAAGGGTAAAGCTATTGACAGGTTGGCCCAGTTCAATAATCTATCAAAGAAAGCCTGTTTCCTAATACTCCATGGAGAAGACTATTGTCTTCATTGACCTCCTCTTCTTGTTCAACCCATCTCCCCCTTTCCCACAACTTGAGTGTTTCAATAGGAGCTGTGGTTGGACTGTACTTTCCATCAATGCCAAATAATACACAGAATAATGAGGAATTTGGGAGTCATGCACTTCGACAACATCTTCAGGGCCACATCTGGAGAATTTTTCCAATAAGAAGACACAGCTGTTAAGAAAGGGTTTAGCATCTATGTCTGTCACTCAGTAATTAACAGCACAGGGAACCAGCATGGTGTAGTGAAGCCACCCCAAAGTTGTGGTTTGCTCCGGATTCTGAGAGAGAACGGTTAACATGGTTCATGGCTGTTGAAAATAGCAACCTTATTCAAGTATCCACTAGTTATTTGTTATGTATATAATAGCTTACTGTATTGTATATGTGGATATTGGTATGCAGTTTTCTTTAACTCTTTGTTGTGGGAGGGGCTGCAGTCCCTATGATCAGAACTGGGGCTGTTCAGGACTCAGACTCCATTTTAGAAAGGCAGAAGCCATTAAACTTTCAACATAGAGACCAGTAGAAACAGTATACTTTTAGAAGCCAGTAGAAACAGAGTCTCTGTTAGACTCTCAGAACAGATATGCTTTAGACTTTGGACTGTAAAGATTATGAGAAAGATGCCCTGTGTTATTTGCACAGAGATACTACTTTGAATGCTATCTGTAACTGGACTGATATGCAAAGTACCTGTATGTTGAATACATGAAGTGTGTGAGTTAATCAACTATGTTATTTTAACAAAGACTACTTATTTCTGTCTCTTGAGAGCATGATTTAAACCAAGATGTTTTAAGGGAGAGTAGATATTTTTGGGCAACTGAGAGAGAACACTTCTGAAACTCTGCTGTTATTCTGTACATTGGCATATCTTTGTCCCAAACAGTTCAAAGAGATATTTAGGATATCAGTTTAACAGCCAAGAAACCTAAATTCCTTTCATGAATGCTGGTGGATATTTATTACCAGGGAGAAGGTTGACGTGAGTTTTTAACTCTTCTCAGGGAGTTTACTGATTTTCCAAAATGTCAATAAATGCCATTTTTCAAAAGGGTTATGGAGATTTCCATTTCCCAAAAAATTATGCCATCATTTATCTGAAAAAGGCAACATTGAAGTGGCCTTGGCCAAGGTTAATGTGGATTTGCTCTGTGCATTGTTTAGCTGCCATGGAACTGGTTCTCCAACCTTTGGGAAAAGTGGTCAGTGTAGATGTGTCCTAGGGCTCTGGAAACTAGGGTTCAAATCCTTCATTGGCCACAGAAAACCATGAGCAAAGTTCCACTCAACCATCAGAGGAAGAAATTGCAAATATGCATCTGAACCTTTGGAAAACCCAGAAAAATAATAATATAGATACATAACAACAAGCAGGAAGAGGAGGAAGGAGAAGAAGGTAGTTTCTTCTCCCTAACACCCTGCAATCCTATTCTCTTTGCACTTTTACAATTTGAAAATGAAGATGCTTAATCTGAGATTCAAAGCAAAGATGCAAAATGTGTGGGTGTGTTTGTAATGATATAAAACATTGCCGTGTGTCTCTTTTCAACAACTGTAATAAGGCTCAAATTATAGCTATTAGCAAAGAGAAAAAAATAAAATTCAGTTTGCACCCAGACTTGGAAGCTCTTTTGGCACATCGAAATATTCACAAAATTCATGGACTATAGTTGACGTACATTGTACGTTGGGCTTGATAAATTAGGCCCTCTTTAAACGAAACACCCATTTCCCTTTCAGGAAAGTCAGGGGAAGGGAAAGTTAATTTGCTCCTGTTTTGAAAATGACTTATTAGTCCTCGTTAGACATAATTACAGGCTAGCCTAAAATTAGGCATTGAAAATAATTTTAAAATGTTAATTGAAAACTGCATCATTTTAATTATTATGGAAGATTAGACATTACGCTGAACTTTTTACACAGTTCGAGTGTTAGGGTAACCGCTTTTGTGCACGTGTTAGTTGCATATTTGTAGCCTGTGTCAAATTATCAGATTTTCTTCATATGCAATTACAAAGAAAATAAGGCAGTTATTTTAAAAAGAAAACTAGTTTCATTATACACTGGGCATATCTTTCACTTTTAGCTGCAGAAGGTACGATGTTGTGGTTGGGTGCCTTCAAGCCATTTCCAACTTATGATGATTCGAAGGCAAAGCTATCAAGATTTGTTCAGGAGAGGAGGTTTTCCTCTGCCTTCCACTGAGGATGAATGTGATTTGCCATAGTAGCCATCCAATGGGTTTCCAAGGTCAGTTTCAAGGAATTTGAACTGTAGTTTCTGAAGTCCGTGGCGAACATGCAAACCACTACATTGCACTGACTCCATTATCTACTAGAAAACAATGCCTCTTTAAACATTGGACTGTTGTGATGTCTCCCAAGAAAACATTTACTGCTGTATTCCTTGAAAGTAGCAATACAAGGTCGTGAGAATCTGTAAAGCTCATTGTACCATCATATTTTCAATTTATCTGAAAGGTTGTAAACCTTGGATAGTGAAGAAAGCTGATAGGAAGAAAATCAACTAATTTGAAATGTGGTCCTTTTTGGATGGACTGCCAAAAAAGATATATAAATGGGTCATAGCACAAATCAAGCCTGAACTCTCTCCAGAAGGAAAAATGTTGGAAATAGCAACCTTCTCAAGCCCCACTAGTTGTCTGTTATGTATATAATTCAGATTGGTTGCTGTATTGTATATGTGTGTATTGGTATGAAATTTGACCTTAACTCTTTGTTGTGGGAGGGGATGCAGACCATGTGATCAGAACTGGGCTTGTTCAGGACTCAGACTCCATTTTGAAAACAGTTCAGTTTAGACTTCAGTAGAACCAGTTTTGCTTTCAAACTCCAGCAGGAACAGTATGCTTTAGACTTCAGTAGAGAAGTATACTTAGAGACTCCATTGGACTTACAGACTAGACAGAGACTCTATTGGACTCTCAGAACAGAGATATGTTTTGACCTATGGACTACTGATTCTAAGAATGATGCTCTGTGTTACCTACACAGAGAAACTACTTCAAATCCTATCTGTAACTGGATTGATAAGCAAAGTATCTGTATGCTGAATACATGAAGTTTGTGAGTAAACCAACTATGTTACTTTTAAAGAGGTCTACCTTATTTTTGTCTTTTGAGATCATGATTTAAAGACAAATATATTTTAAGGGAGAGTAGATGTTTTGGGGCAAGTAAAGGAACACTTATGAAACTGCTGAATGAATATATATGTTTTGTGCATTGGCATGTCTTTGTCCCTAACAGTTCAAAAACATACCTAGGTACATCAGTTTAACAGCTGAGAAACCCAGTTACCTTGCATGAATGCTGGTGAATACAATTTTCCCAAAACGGTTATGACTCTATCAGTGGTTCTCAACCTGTGGGTCCCCAGATGTTTTGGCCTTCAAATCCCAGAAATCCTAACAGCTGGTAAACTGGCTGGGATTTCTGGGAGTTGTAGGCCAAAACACCTGGGGACCCATAGGTTGAGAACCACTAGTCTAGGTAATGCTTTTACCAAGAGGTTATGGCATCATTTTTCAAAAAGGTTATGACTTCTAACACGGTTATCCCTTTCCAAAGATCATAAAATTTTCAAAAAGATTGTGGAGATTTCAATTTTTCAAAAAAGATGACAAAACGAAGGCCATCATACTTTGGACATGTCATCAGAAGACATGACTCAATAGACGATATAATAATGGCAAGGTAGAAAGCAGTAGGAAACAAATTGTACAGTTGGAAGAGACCCCAAAGTCCATCCAACTCATCAATTCAGTCAAGGAAGCCGTAGTCCTGAATCTGCAAGATCTGAGCAATGCTTTCGATAAGATGAATGGTAGAGGTGTCTCATTCACAAAGTTGCCACAAGTTGAATTTGACTTCATGGAAACTAACAAAACAATTTTAACTGAGATTCTCCATTTTAATGTTCCTATTGGATTGTGATATGTGGAAGTCCCTATTATTGTCAATTCATTTGATGTGTCAGTTTTAAAAGTGTACACATTAATAAAACACATACTAAATTTGTTCACATGCATTAATTGTTTTCATGCACATTTTTTTCAAATGTATGCATTTTTCTATCTTTCAACCGTACCCAGTCATATAATTGCACAAGTATTTGCCTTAGTAATTAGATAAAGACAGCAAGTAATACCGATGGTGTAAAGCATTTACGCAAGAGGCCATATAACCAGTTTCACAATCCCTTGTACAAATAGTCTTGCACCTTTTTTTGCACAAATGTTTCATCAACCCCTTAACAAACCAGTTCCATACCTGCTTGGTGCAAATGCTTATTCAAAAGTGTAATTCAGAACAACTGTTTCCACTTGTATATAATTACATTGGATTCATGTCACTCCTGTTTTGCATAAATTACATTGCAAGCTTGGAAGGGCATTAGCTTCACACCACAGATTATGTTGGGTGACTCTGTTCCGTTCTTGGGAATGGCAAATTGAGGGAGGGAGTGAAGTCAGGAGAAAAACCTGAAACATATTTCCGATCCATCCTCATCCTAGTGAATATAGTGGATTTTCTTCTTAGTGTGATATGTTCAGCTATGGACTTGAGCAAAATGTAGTTGGGAATAAGCTCTACAGAACTCTCTGGGATTTATTTCTCGGAGAGGCCTGCATGGAGCAGAGCGGAGTGACAAAATTGCCCTTCTTCTCTTACATTTTTACTGGCCCTGCTCCTATCCTTTAGCACAGAAATTCTTCAGGTAAAGCCATTTGTCCTGGCAGGGAGAGATAAGCTGCGGAGGAAAGTTTTGTGAGCGAAAATCTCTGTGTTACTTACGTTGCCGTTAAAGGCATTGGAGGCATTAAAACAATGTGGGAATTGGCTCTGTCGAAGACCAGGTGAAGTTATTCCATCTTCAGAAGCCAACCTATCTGCCAGGAGACAGGTTGAGTCAATTACCTGCTTGCCAATTCATTACGGCTTCAACTGCGGCTCCGGCACCCTTCAAACCATCTGCCCTGTCAAACAAAATGAAGATTAGGAAGTGCATTATGACGCCGAGACTTCCCACAACTAAGCAGACAGAAGGCTCCGCAGTTGCAAACACTTCACCCCGTAATTGATTTATACGCATTATATAATATCTGTGTGCTTAACCAAGCCACAGGTTTTAACTGGCTGAATATACTGCAAATTCAACCTCCCTTTCAATTACATGATGAATCAGGAGGTGCAACTACACTGTGGAATGAATGCAGTTTGGCAACCCTTTAGCTGCCATGGTCCAAAGTTATAGAATCATGGAGGTTGTAGTTTTACAAAGTCTTTAGCCTCTCTGCCAAAGAGAGTTGGTGACTCGCTGAACTAAAACGTCTCATTGCTCCATAGTATAGAGCAGGGGTCCTCAAACTAAGGCCCAGGGGCCGGATATGGCCCTCCAAGGTCATTTACCCGGCCCTCGCTCAGGGTCAACCTAGGTCTGAAACGACTTGAAAGCACACAGCAACAATAATCCAATCCCATCAGCCAAAAGCAGGCTCACACGTCCCATTGAAATACTAATGAGTTTATATTTGTTAAAATTGTTCTTCATTTTAATTATTATATTGTTTTTAAGTGTTTTTTGCATTGGAATTCATGTTTTTTTCAAATTATAATCCGGCCCTCCAACAGTTTGAGGGACTGTGAACCAGCCCTCTGTTTAAAATGTTTGGGGACCCCTGGTATAGAGTCATGGCAGTTCAAGTGGTGTCAAACTGCATTAATTCCACAGTGTAAGTCAAGCATTGGCCAACTTTGGCCCTCCCTCCAGATGTTTTGGACTTCCTAAGAGCCTCAGGCCCTTTCCATTTTTCCCTCAGCTGAGGTTGATCCCCCCACAAACACCTCCAGTATGTTCTGTTGGTCACCAGGGTTCTGTGTTCGAAGTTTGGTCCAATTGTGTCATTGGTAGGGTTCAGAGTTCTCTGGGTGCAGGGTGAACTACAACTCCCAAATGGGTGTGACAGTTCCTTAAACGCCTCCAGTATGTTCTGTTGGTCATGGTGGTTTTGTATCCCAAGTTTGGTCCAGGCTCGTCATTCGTGAGGGTCGCAGTGGTCTGTTGAAGTGGGTGAAGGTACTGCAAATCCCATTGTCTGTGGTCCATCCTCCCCCAACCCTCACCTGGACATAAAGTGCATCATAGGGAGTCTGTATTCAAAATTTGGTCCAGATGCATCATTCAGTTTAAGGAAGAAAAGGAAGTGGTCTGAGGCTGTTAGGAATTGTGGGAGTTGAAATCCAAAACACCTGGAGGGAGGGTCGAAGTTGGTCCATTCCTGGTGTAGATGCACCCTTAGATACTACAATTTCCCACTGTCCTCAAACTTAAACCGAAACAGCAATCACCTTACTGAGATGAAAGTGTTTGCTATGCTGATCCAAGTACCGTATATACTTGAGTATAAGCAGACCCGAATATACGCCAAGGCACCTAATTTTACCACAAAAAAAATGGGAAAATGTATTGACTTGAGTATAAGCTGAGGGTGGGAAATGCAGCAGCTATTGGTAAATTTCAAAATAAAAATAGACACAAATAAAATTACATTAATTGAGGCATCAAGATGTTAAAGCTTTTGAATATTTACATAAAACTGTAATTTAAGATAAGACTGCCCAACTCTGATTAAACCATTCTGACCTTCTTCAATGTAAATGTGCTTGCATACCCTTCCAATAAAAATAGAGTAAAATAATAAAGGTAATAATAATAATAGAATAAAATAATGGAAATGTAATATTAACAATAATAATAAATAGAGTAAAATAATAAGCGTAATAATAACAATAATAAATAGCGTAAAATAATAAATGCAAGAATAACAATAATGATAAAGTAAAATAATAAATGTAATAATAATAATAATAATACATGTATTATGTATTTATAACAGAGTAAAATAATAAATAACCTGGACTCGAATATAAGCCGAGGGGGACTTTTTCAGCCTACACAAAGGTCTGAAAAACTAGGCTTATACTCGAGTATATACAGTAACTGTTCAGTTTGTTTATGCACTTCACAAATTCTTTTATGGAGGCCTGGGTTCCTGTCATTAGCTGATTTTTGCTAAATTCTTGGCACAATCCCCTATTTAACTTCAGCTTTTTGAACCTCAGGGATTCCACTTCCATTGAGACATTTCAAGCAATTTCCCCTCAAACACTTCATGTCCAGTTTGGGCAAAACTCTGCCAAGTGTCAAGTCAAAGCCTTTCTGCTTTGGCTTCCTCTAAATCAAATGACATTATTTTAACCAAAGAGATGTTGGGCAAGTGGGCTTAATAACAAAAGACCCTCCTCATAAATGCACAGCAGAGTAACTTATTAGCAGCAGCGTGACCCAGCACCAGGAACCCAAAGTGATAAAAAGAAGAAAACACAAAGACCAATGTTATCTCTTCCACAGGAGGCTTTTCTTTGTAGTGACAATAATATGGTTGCACTATCTATATAAATAAAAATGTAATGTTCGTTTGTGGGATTAACATAACTCCAAAACCACTGGATGAATTGACCCCAAATTTGGACACATGACACCTATCAGGCCAACGAGTGACCATCACTCATAAAAACACTGAAAAACACACCGACAAAAACAACTCCAACCCCAAAAGGCTGTTAGGGAGGCTGTTAGGAATTGTGGGAGTTGGAATCCAAAACCCCTGGAGGGCCCAAGTCTGCCCCTACCTGGTCTACACCGTGGAATTATTCCACAGCATTGAGCCATGGTAGTTAAAGGGGACCCATAGGCCATCCAGCCCAACCACTTTTTGCAGACACCATCAAAGCCCTCCTGACAGATGGCCATCCAGTTGGAAAGGAGCCCCAAAGGCCATCCAGTCCAACCTCATTGGGCGGTAAAGGAAGACACAATCAAAGCCTACCCAACAGATGGCCAACCAGTTGGAAGGGAGCCCCAAAGGCCATCCAGTCCAGCCCCCTTAAAGATGTGTGTGTGTCCTCTGACTATCCATGCTACCTACCTATCTATATTCTATCCATCTATCTTCTGTTCCATCTATCAATGTCCCATATATCTCTTCTGTCTATTGTTTCATGCCTGGAATTCCTCTGTTTTCTGAGGGCCACAGCAACGTGTGGCAGGGGACAGCTAGTTTACAATAATAATGTTTCCACATCACAAATAAACAGATGCATAGTAGCTTTACACGCATCAGTACACACGAGGCCTTTAACCTGGGGCTTCCTTCATGTTTACCTCATACAGACTGAGGAGTTTCCCTCACTGAGGCAAACAAACACTAACAGGCTTCAGCCTACTCACTCTCCTCAGGATGACGCTAGCTTTGGCCCTCTTGCTCTAATAGGTTTCGGCCTACTAACTCTTTCAGTGTTTGACTCACACTTTAGTAATTAAAAATACCTAGTTAATTTTTAATATTCTGAAACTAGGTCTTCTCACAAAGTCAAATCAGAGCCTTTGTCACCAAATGAGAATTTGCCCTCTTTCTGATAAATTTCTCAACAATAGTGGTATGGAGCAAGAAATTTAGGGGTCTTTGCCAGGAGGCAGAGATCAGCCAGACCCACCAAAGAGAGTCCATTTTAGCCCTGGCGAAAAAGAAGCACCAAAAGATTTTTCTCTGATTTTTCCCAAATCTCACCAAGTTGAAGAGAATGCCACTGAGTTATCTTTATTTCATCCCAGCTGGTACAGATGTCAAACTGCAATCCCTTGGCAAAAGCCGACATGACTTGCAAGGCAAAACAGTACATTTTTATAGAGAAAACAGAGCTGTCAAATTTGAATTTCCCTCTCCCTCCCCACCTTGCCGGCTTCATGCTGATTGGATAGAATAATCTGCTGGAGGAGAGGCATAGCTGGCTCTGGCGTGCCTCAACCAATCGGTGAGCCAGCACCGCTTCAGCCTTTCGGCCAATGGGAAGGAAGGAGGCGGTCCAGGCGGGAAACAATGAAAGATGAATGGATTAGGTGATTTAATGTTTGGATAATCACCAGCGATAACATTTTAAGTCCTTAAGCTGGCTTCCTCTATTGTGTTGTTGTAGGTTTTTTCGGGCTATATGGCCATGTTCTAGAGGCATTCTCTCCTGACGTTTTGCCTGCATCTATGGCAGGCATCCTCAGAGGTAGTGACCTACAACAACCCAGTGATTCTGGTCATGAAAGCCTTCGACAATACATTCCTCTATTGTTCTTGAGTGCTTGAAATATACATTTTTGTCTGACCCGAGAGTCAGCCTTTTGTAAACCTGAGGTCTGGGATATGGATCTAGTGATGATATCTGACTGGAGTATCAGCCAGAGGGATGGAAACAAAGAAAGAGGCTGTAGTGACATCTGAGTCCTCCGCAGGCAAGATGTCACTCTTTGTGATGAATGATTAAATCTTCCATGGGCCACATCCTCTAGATGGGCTTGCTCCGAGGTCCGAAGGATTATGCCCATCGTCTTTATTATCCATGCAGGGGCTGCTCAACCCATTACGCAAAGTAAGCATTTGCAGGATAGTTGATTTTGCCAGGGGCGCTCTTGAGGCACTCTTGGGGGAAAATAGACCTTGACATATGCGAGTTGTAGTTACTGAGATGTATAGTTCACCTACAATCAAAGAGCATTCTGAACTTCACCAAAGATGGAATTGAACCAAATATGGCACACAGAACTCCCACGACGAACAGAAAATATATATCAGTAATTGGTTGGGGGGGGGGGGGCACCAAAATACTGTTTCTTACTGTTGAAAATTACCTAGGGCTGCCTCTGTATCCATGCAAGAGTTTCTGTTGAGTCCTTTTGTCAGGGGATTTCTGTGGGCTTCAGGAAATGTGAGGTGTTTCCTGTAGCCCTGAGGTGCTGGGTTCATGAAGAGGTGGCATTTCATATTTTATATTTCATATGAGGATATGGGGAAAAGGGGAAGCATGCAGGGAAACTATAGGGAATACATTCATTTAGGAAAGAAATCGTATCAGCCCATCCCACCCACCAGAGTCCATTGAAAGTTCTTAAATCATAGCGAGAGTCCATGGGGATTTGAAGGGAAAAAGTTTCTAAAAAGTTTTAAAAGTTTGCCAAAGTGGGCAAAAGTTTCATAAAAGTTTGATAAAAGTCCAAAGAGTTCATGAATAAAGTGGAAATGTTCTTAAAAGTCCATTAGGTTCACACTGGGATCACTGCAGGGTGCTGAGGATTGAGGTCCATTCATTGGAGTAAGGAAAACTATAAATCCCATCTCGTCAAGGGGCCAGGATGGCTGGTCTGCTTCCTGGGGGTCCCAAGGGGTGACCGCAGGAGGTTCCTCAGGTCAACAGGCTTCTTCGGCATCAACGAGACGGCAGCAGGAACAGCAAGAAGCCATGGATCTCGATCAGCTGGTCTCCATATGAAGTTTTGGGATGAAAAAGGGCTATTCCTGGGGCGGAGGGGTCCATGGTGTAAAAGCGAGATAGCAGTTAATCTTAGAATTAGTCTAGGAAAAGAATGACACCGGTTTTGAGACGATCTGTTGACATGCGGAAACAGGGACCTAATGGGTTTCCATATCCACGGTTCAGAGGAACGAAGTTTCAGCCTCCGCGGGAAGCTAGAATCGCATCCCGGGCAAGCTAGCAGCTGTCTGCGGCTCAGGAGAGGGAAAGTTCATGCTGGAGAGAGTTTAGAGGCAGTAAATGTATCACCATGGAGAGGAAAATGTTGCAATTAAGTGTTACTTTTATTGGGGGATTTGTTACAATGTTGGGGTAAGAGAAAGAAAGCAAGCAAAGTAAGGCAAAACGAGATCTTTCAGTTGAAGCTGTTGCCGGGGCCATATTTCCATTGATGCTGGCTCAGTTGGACAACCGGGAACTGTGGAACTCCCTGCTGCAGGTCAGATCAACTTAAATACAGGTCTATTTTCCCCCAAACTCCAGCAGTGTTCGCATTCGTGCATACTGAGTATTTGTACTAAGTTTGGTCCAGATCTATCATTGTTTGAGTCCACAGTGTTCTCTGGATGTAGGTGGACTACAATTCTCACACTCAAGGTCAATGCCTATCAAAACCTTCCAGTATTTTCTGTTGGTCATGGGAGTTCTGTGTGCCAAGTTTGGTTCAATTCCATCGTTGGTCGAGTTCAGAATGTTCTTTGATTATAGGTGAACTATAAATCCCAGCAACTACAACTTTCAAATGACAAAACCAATCCCACCCCAACCTCACCAGTATTCAGATTTGGGCATATCAGTTATTTGTACCAGATTTGGTCCAGTGAATGAAAATACATCCTGCATATCAGATATGTATGTTACGATTCAGAACAGTAGCAAAATGACAATTATGAAGTAGCAACAAAAATAATTTTATGGTTGGGGGTCACCACAACAAGTTCCAACTTGTCTCCTGTGCTATAATATAATATAATATAATATAATATAATATAATATAATATAATATAATATAATATAATATAATATATACATATAATATTTATCATATTATAATGTAATTCAATATAATACTAATAATAATGTGATATTATAATTACATATTTATATTACATGTAATATTACTAATAATATTATAATATAATGGTATAGTACAATATAGTAATATTTAATGCTGATATTGAACTATGCTAATAAAATAATATATTGTGTGTGTGTGTGTGTGTATCTTGTAAGCCGCTCTGAGTCCCCTTCAGGGTGAGAAAGGCGGCATAGAAATGTCATAAATAAATAAAATAAGGAGAGAATGCCTCTAGACCATGGCCATACAGCCTGAAAAAGCCTACAACAACCCAAAATAAAATAGGTTGGCAGTAGCTGGGGCTAACAGTGGGTGAGTGGGAGCTCGCCCCGTCCTGTTGATTTGAACTGCCGACTTTCTGGTCAGCAAGTTCTGCCCTTTAGTGGTTTAACATGCTGCACCACCGCGGCCCCAGTAGTGATACCCTACTAGTCAAAAAACACCCAATATTCCTACATTTGTAAACATGTCCTCTTCTGGCTTCGCTACAGAACAACTCAGAAGCCACGTACAGGCATCTTAGATTAAATGCTGCAGTGATGGAAGCTTTCCCCAAAACAGGACATGAACATATGGCTTTTTCACTTTAAAAATATCACATTATACACTTGAAGGAGACACTTTACGGACACTTGAAAGCAGGTGCCAAGATGGGCTGCCATTACCGAGCGCCTGTTGCAAGTGACGCTGGCATCCTACTCGAGGAGGAATTCCTCAGAGAGTCTCCTCCTTTGCCAGGAATGAAAGAAGCAGATGGAAGGCTGCCTTTGTGCACCTGTAATCCTCCAGATAAGGGAAAAAAAAGATGTCTCTTTTGTTCGAAGGCACTGTTTCCTCAACAATAAATGCACTGGCCTCATTGTGGGGGCTCCGAGACAAGCTGTCGTGCTTGACAAATGTGTCGCGCACCTTCCATCCCACATCTAAAGATGCTTTATATTATGTCTCTTCTCACTTTACTTCAATGGCTGCACACAATTAACTCAAGAAATGGGAATATTGTCCTTCCCTGTGGACTCAGGCCAAAGCAAACTGAAGCAGCCTCTTCAAGGTTGAGTGTTTCCCTCACTAATTGCTGCTGCCATCTTGACTATGTTCTGATATGGCTACACGTCCCCTCATTGTCATATATGAAATGTCGTCGGACATGAACTACATAATCTAGACCACATGTGCTAAATTCAAATCTGCCCTGCAATGTCATTTTATGTGGCCCTCCAGACCATAGAGTTGGAAGAGACCACGTGGGCCACCTAGTCCAACCCTTTTCCATGTAAGAAAATCACAATCAAAATACCCCCAACAGATGGCCATCCAGCCTCTATTTAAAAGCATCCAAGTGTTGGGTATGATACTTGCAAACAGCCCACTTCCAAACACCACACAACAGACAACTGATCATACAGATGATCCCAGTGCCCCTAACAAGGAAGGGGCTTCCAACACACACTAAGGCAGAGAGTTCCACTGCTGAACAGCTCTTATTGTCAGGAAGTTGTTCCTGATATTCAGGAGGAATCTCCTTTCCTGTGATTTGAACACATGACTCCGAATCCTAGATGATGGACTACAACTCTTGTATTCCTCATCATTAGACATCATGACTAAAGCTGATGGGAGTTGTGATCTGGAAGGCCACCATTTCTCTGTTTCATCAGGCTAGTGGGTTCTGACTTTAGATACAAGGATTGCTGTGAGTTTTCCAGGCTGTATGGCCATGTTCCAGAAGCACTCTCTCCTGACGTTTTGCCCACATCTATGGCAGGCATCCTCAGAGGTTGTAAGGTCAGTTGGAATATCCAGTGTGGGAGAAAGAACTCTTATCTGTTTGAGGCAAGTGTGAACATTGCAATTGGCCAGCTTGATTAGCATTGAATGGCCTTGTTGCTTCAAAGCCTATCTGTTTGCTGCCCGGGGAATCCTTTTTTGGGAGGTGTTAGCTGGCCCTGATTGATTATTGTCTGGAATTCCCCTGTTTTTTTGTATAGAATGCCTGGCATTAAAATGTCCTTTAACCTTTTCTGAACTTCAAAGCCACAAGTGCTGTTGGGTTGCACTTTCCATTATACCCAGTCCGCATGGCAGATAATAAAAAAATGATAGGAGTTATTGTTCAATAACATCTGGGGACCCAAGCTGGGTAAAAACTAAAGAGCACTAAGCACCGTGTTTAAAAAAATATAGTTGGCTCTCTGTATCCATGGATTCTCTGTCTATAGTGTCAACAGCGCTTTGAAGGAAACCATAAGGTTTAGGTGGCCCTTGAACCCACAAATTCAGCCTGCTGCCTCAGGTGAGATAAGGATGCTCCCTCGCCACTAAAGCTGAAGTAAAATTCTAATTTCTGTTTGTGATATAGCATGGTCCTTGTGTGGCCCTTACATTTATGCATCAGTGACATGCTCATAGCTGACATAGGGAACTTGGTCATAACTTTATTTACTCTCAGTTTACTTACTGGGTTTGGAAAGAAGTCTTTTTTGTACTCTAAGAGTGCATTACACTAGGCAGCGGACAGGGTAGTAGGAATGCAAATTTTGAGAGTTAGTTTTTGACTAAGGGCCCCCTGGTGTCACAGCGGGTTAAAGTGCTGACCTGCTGAAATTGTTGACCAAAACGTTGGCGGTTCGAATCCGGGGAGCAGGGTGAGCTCCCGCTGTTAGCCCCAGCTTCTGCCAACCTAGCAGTTTGAAAGTGTGCAAGTGTGAGTAGATCAAAAGGTATTACTTTTGCAGGAAGGTAATGGCACTCCATGCAGTCATGCTGGCCACATGACTTTGGAGGTGCCTACGGACAATGCCGGCTCTTCGGCTTTGAAATGGAGATGAGCGCCACCCACAGAGTTGGACATGACTAGACTTAATGTCAGGGGAAACCTTTACCTTTACTTTATTTTGTGTCTGCACTGCAGAATTAATGCTTTGTCGAAGGCTTCCATGGCTGGAATCACTGGATTGTCATAGATTTTTTGGGGCTATCTGGCCATGTTCTAGAGGCATTCTCTCCTGACATTTCGCCTACATCTATGGCAAGCATCCTCAGAGGTTGTGACTTCACAACCTCTGAGGATTCTTGCCATAGATGCAGGCAAAACGTCAGGTGAGAATGCCTCTAGAACATGGCGAGATAGCCTGAAAAATCTACAACAATTCCGAATTAATGCTGTTTGGCTCCACTTTAATTGCTATGGCTCAATGCTATGGGATCCTTGGAGTTGTAAAGCTACAGCTCCAAGATTCCATAGCATTGAGTCACACCAGTTAAAGTGGAATCAAACTGTTTTAATTCTGCAGACCCAACCTAACTCTCAGGACTTCTGTACCTACTAGTTCGTCTGCTGTCTAGGGATTGCTGGCTAGAGAACTGCAGTCATTCAAAAGAGTAACTTTACCAAAGTCTATCAGGAAGTGTATTAGACATAATGCACTCCAGGCCTCTTTTTAAGTTTTCAACCGAGGCACTCAAGCAAAGATTCTTGCAACGGCCTGGAACAAACTAGAGGAAACTTCACAGACAAGCCCAGCAGTAAACCGAGCATGTATCCGTCTTCCCCGAAACAACTTGTCTGGAAAAAGCAGGGAGAGGAAGGGAGATTAAGAGTCTGCTTTGTGGTCAAAGGGAGAGAATGAGAAGGCTCATTACAGCCACCGCTGAGCAATCTGCCAGCAATGGATGGATGGTCGAGAAGCCACGGATGCTCCCAGGGCAGGATCGGTCACACTGAAATTGGTCACAATAGCTGCGAGTGAAGCAGCACTTGATAGGATTTCGCTGTGGAAAGAAGGAAGGAGAGATTAATGGGGAGACCAACTGGGCATGATCCCAAGCTTTAAGGTACTCATTTATTTAAAGTAGAGCCTCCCCAGAGCTTGGAAAGTTCCTTAGGCCTAAAGCTCTCAGGATCCCCCAGACGGCATTTCTAATCCAGCTGTTCCATCAAAAAGGAGATTCCTGTGAAATACAGAGATCTTGGTTTGAGTTCTGAAACCCATCCTCTGGAGCAGTGGTTCTCAGCCTTCCTATAGCCGTGAACTCTTCATACAGTTCCTCATGTGGTGGTGACCCCAACCATAATTTTTTTCATTGTTACAGTGTTCCCTCACTTATCGCAGGTGTTCTGTTCCAGTGAAAATCCGCAAAGTAGGGACGCTCTGCCCACTCAAGTGGACGGAGTGTCCATACTTCACAGCAGTCTCATCCTCCTCGTTGCCTCCGTTGCTCCCCGCCTCAGATGCCCCCTCCTCACCAGGCTGGACACCTAAGCCTGACACCCAGTTTGGCGAGGAAGGAGCAGGGACCAGTGGAGGCAGCCAAGAGGAGGAGGCTGCCACTGTGGCCCTTTTTGGCCTCCTCCTCCTCGCCGCCTCCACTGCTCCCCGCCTTGGAGGCCCCTTCCTCGCCAGGCTGGACACCCAAGGGGCCTCCAAGGTGGGGTAGGGGCACTCTGAGCACTCGGCAGTGGCTGCCGCCTCCTCGCCGCCTCCAGTTCTCCCTGCCTCAGAAGCCCCTTGGGCGCCCAGCCTCATGAAGAAGGAATGGGTGAAACAACGAGTCCGCAATAAGCGAACCACGAAGTAGCAAGGGAACACTGTACTTCCGAACTCTTATTTTGCTACTGTTATGAATTGTAAGGTAAATATCTGATATACATTATGTATTTTCATTCACTGGACCAAATTAGTCACAAATACTGATGCACCCAAATTTGAGTACTGGTGGGGTTGGGAGAGGGGACTGATCTTGTCATTTGGGAGTTGTAGTTGCTGGGATTTATAGTTTATCTACAATCAGCAACGACGGTCACTGACCAGCACAAAGCGAGGCACAAGCGCCCCGGGGGGGGGGGGGGGACACAACTTCCCAATGAAGCAGTTATTTAAAAGTGGATTAGAAAACAGTTTAAAATCACATTTTAAAACACAGGTTATTGTTAGAGGTATGGAACTGGGAGGAGATTGATAGGAGGGGTCAAAAATACCAGGAGGGGGGCTAAAGGGGAAGGGGGGCACATTGCAAGTCTAGTAGCATTTCAGCTGTAACATGTTGCTCTGACTACATTCCCAACAGGGGGTTGCCTTGTGGGGTCAATCATCATCCGTCTAACTTTAAGTGCAGCAGTACAGAACTTAGCAACACTGTAAAATATTGTAGTGTTAGAGTCCAAAAGCAGCAGGGTGGAATAATACGAGGGGTATTTTTTAAGTAAGGTTCGTTTTGTTGTAGACACTAGTAGTTCGCGCGCATACCGCAACGAGCACGTGCATCGTGTACTGGCATGCCTCAGTTTCCGCTCTGTAGCTAACCTGTACGGTTCTGTTCTGTGCTTTAAAAATGTTTAAGACTATCAACTCACCCTCCACATGTGAGGTTCGCTCAGTGATACGGTTTTTGTCAGCAAGGAACCTGCCTGCTGCAGAAATTCATTGACAGATTTGTGAAGTGTACGGTGATACTGTTATGAGTGAAAGCAAAGTGCGTAAGTGGGTATGACAATTCAAAGATGGCCGTGACAATGTCCATGATGAGAACCGCTCTGGTCGCCCTTCTTTTATTACAGTGAACTCTTGGTTATCGGAGCAGGTGGCAAGTTTTATGAAGAGGGTATTTTAAAATTGGTTCAGAGGTATGATAAGTGTTTGAACAAATTTGGCAACTATATCGAAAAATAGAGTGAAGTATGTACTTTCTGAAAATAAATTTACTTTTTTGAAATAAACTTTCATTGTGTACTTATGTTCAAACAGACCTTACTTTAAAAAATACCCCTCGTATTTTTCACTGCACCTTGGGTATTTTAGAAGCCATGGTATAATGACATTAGTTCTAAGATCTCTGTAGAACATGCATTGAAGAAGCATGTGCTTAGTTGTTTCTACATGACCAGACCCACATGGGCATAGTCTCTGCTGAAGGGGGTCTTCTGGTATCTCCCTTCCAATACAGCCGGTGGGAGGACATGACATCTTGCCAGGCTAAAAGCCCTTCGGTATTTGGGCACCTCCAGGTCTGTTACATATGCCATGGGGGCAGTGAGGTATCTAATGGCTTCCCTAACAATAAAGGCTAGGGAACAGGCTAGGTTAAATTTGTGCTCTATGTCCAGGATCCATTGCTTAATGAGATCTTTGACTTGGTCCCATCTCATGCTTAGCAATTGTCCTTGGGAGAAACTTAGAATTGCGATCTTTGGTGCCACTGTTTTAATCCATGTGGACTGGAAGTCGTCTCTCATGGTTTGGGGGGGGGGGGGGCAAGACCACGTGGAAAGGAAAGGTGTAGCCAGTAATTGAGAATAGCTGTCTGTATTCTCGCTTCCACTTTCACGAAGCCTGTCTCCAATTGCAGGGTAGCGTTAGAGACACATCTGGGAGCCTGTAGAGCTGCTCTTAGGAATTTTGGTTGGACATGCTCTAGTGGGGCATAATTTGAGAAGGGTCCAAGCTGGGCTCCATATTTGAGTCAGCAGTGTTCGCTGGATGTAGTGAACTACAACTCCAAAACTCAAGGTCAATGCCCACCAAACCCTTCCAGTATTTTTTGTTGGTTGTGGGAGTTGTGTGTGTCAAGTTTGGTTGAATTCCATCAATGGTAGAGTTCAGAAGGCTCTTTTTAATTGTAGATGTAAAGGGCAAAAGATTTATACGATCTGAAGAGAAACCATAGTATAGCTCAAATAATGATGGATCTGGACCAAACTTGGCACAGATGCTCAATATGCCCAAATGTGAACACTGGTGGAGTTTGGGGAAAATAGATCTTGACATTTGGGAGTTGTAGTTGCTGCGATTTGTAGTTCATCTACAATCAAAGAGCATTCTGAATCCTACCAATGATAGAATTGGGCCAAACTTCCCACACAGAACCCACAGGACCAACAGAAAATACTGTGTTTTCTTATGGTCTTTGGTGACCCCTCATGGCCCCCCAGGGGTCCCAATCCCCAGGTTGAGAAACAAGCGTCTGGTGGATCCCTTCCTCCAAAGAAGAGCAAAGCAGATCTTTGAAATGAATTACTAAGCCCAGAAAACCTTGCAGTGCCAAAAAAAAAAATCCAGAAAAAAGTAATTTCATAAAGGATAACCATATAATATACTGCAAGCAATAGCTATACAAGTAGTTTAGTAACACTAGAAAACATATAAATTGTGGACTTCTAATATTTTTCCATTTTGACAAACGTAGACTCTTCTTCATGAATTACTGTGAATGAAAGGTTTATAAGTACTGCACAATGAATCAGAAATGCTAATGAGCTTACATTCCAGAATGGTGGAAATGTCCTCAATTAAGGTCACAGAACCCACATTCAAAGCAGGGCAGTTGCAGTTTGAGGGTAGCGACATTCAAGGGACCATAATTCAACACACATATAAGAAAGAGGCCTACAGAACAGAAAATGAACCACAACCATCAACAAATCAAAGACAGAAATATCAAATATTGTTGTTGTTAACTGTTGTCACATTAATTTTAACTGGGGCAACCCCCTGAATGAGAGACCTCCAAGTCAGATTGTCATCAACAGAGACCCTGTTTACACTGCCGTATAATCCAGATTATCAAAGCGGATAATCCAGATGAACTGCTTTGAACTGGATTATTTGAGTCTACACTGGCATATAATCCAGTTCAGAGCAGAACATCTGGATTTTATATGGCAGCGTAGAAGGGGCCAGAGTCGGAACCACAGCTTCCTTGATGGAGTCTATCCACTTGCCATACACTGTTCCTCTTGTCCTATTGCCTTCTATCTTTCCAGGCAGCTACTGTTTACCTTGCCTGTTGCAGGCAGGCACTACCTGGTCACAATAGCATAAACTAGCATAGTTTCCCATCCAATTTATTCCAGACATGCTATAGCAACAAAATATTGAAAGTATGTGTTTCTCCAACCTTCTTTTTCTGATCCTGCTAAAAAGATCCCTGTAAAATAGAGGATGATAAGGGAGATTGTAAAAAAGGCATTGTAAAAAAGAACGACACTGTCACAGACTTTGTTAACTGAGATAGGACTGTATTTTGAGTCAGAAACAGTTAAGTTTGGAAACAGAGGGGTGAGGGGGGTAAGGAATTATGGTGAAAAACAGAAGTTTACAAAGAATTATACACAGGATGAAGGATATATATATATATATATATATATATAATCTGTTTGATGAGAGGAGGGCAATCATCATTCCAGGCTCCTGCCTAATCCTTGAGATGGTATCAAGAATGCAGGAAATTGCATCTTTTAATGAGCCTGGGCTGCTTAAAAAATGTAAATCTGAGGAAATACTTCAGTGAAACTGAACAACAGAGAGATAAGGATGTACTTTCACCATCCGGCCCATAACGGCCCCCTGCAAACACAAAACTGCTGGGCCATCTCCGCTTTCAGCCAAATCCCATTTAAACCAAGGCATTTCCCCTATAAGCACAGACCTCGCATTATTATTATAGACCCACAAGCTTATTGCCTACATGGCCCTAGCAAAGCACAGAAAATGAAAACAACCAGTCATAAGTTACACAGTTATCTGCACTAAGTTGCTTTTCTTATTGAGAAGGGCATAGCAAGGTTACATGCAGAGGCGGGCCTAGGTAATTTTCAACAGTAAGCAAACAGTATTTTGGTGCCCACCCCCCCCCCCCAACCAATCATTGATATATATTTTCTGTTCGTCATGGGAGTTCTGTGTGCCATATTTGGTTCAATTCCATCACTGGTGGAGTTCAGAATGCTCTTTGATTGTAGGTGAACTATACATCCCAGTAACTACACTTGCCGCACTTGCTCTCTTGCCTGGCCCACTTTGGGTCTGGAGGCGTGCCTGAAGACCCTGGCGTGTGCACCAAAAGTCACCTCTTCTCCTGACTTTCTCCTCAGCCATTGGGACCAAGAGAGAGAGAGAGAGAGAGGGAGAGGTGGAGATGCCCACCTTTCCTGAAGGTAGGCACAAAAAAAAGGAGGGAGCGGAGGTGGGAGATACCTCCAGCCGGAGGGGCTCTCTCTCTCTCTCTTGGTCCCAATGGCTGAAGAGAAAGTCAGGAGAAGAGGAGACTTTTGGTGCGCACACTGGGGTCTTCAGACATGCCTCCGGACCTGAAGCGGGCCAGGCACGGTGGCTCCGCCCCTTAGCCCACCCGCGGATTGGGGAGAGGAGAGGAGGCGGGTGGAGCGCCGGGGGATCGGGAAAGGGAGCTGGTCATGGGGAAGGGATCGAACGCGGAGAACGATTGAGCGCCGGCTCTGCTCGTGCACCCGGTGGCCGGGTGGAGCAGGAACAAGAGGGGCTACGCGAGGCTCAAGGGCCCGGCCCCTTTGGGAAGAGGATCGCCCGGCAGCGAGGCAAGAAAGCCGAGGCTCCCCCTGGACTGCTAGGGCTGTTGTGAGCCGAGGGGGCGCTCCTCAAGTGGCAGTCGAGGGGCATTTACAGAGGCGCCTCTGTGCCCCTGGCAAAAAAAAGTGTTCTGCGACCGCTTACTTCGCGTAATGGATGAGCCGCCCCTGGTTACATGCAAACTGTAACATAATAAGGTGATTTATTTATTTATCGTATCAGGAGTGAACCAAGGGTACAGTTGCAATGCATTTAAAAAAACACACAAAACTAAAAAAACTTAGCATTATATTAAATGTCCTTTGACCAGTAGCTGGCTACTTGGAGTGCCTTTGATGTTGCTATAAGAAGGTCCTCCACTGTGCATATAGCAGGGCTCAGACTGCATTGTAATAGGTGGTCTGCTCCTCTCTGTACTCACATGTTGTGGACTCTACTTTTTGTCCCATTTCTTAAGGTTGGCTCTGCATCTCGTGGTGCCAAAGTGCTGTCTGTTCAGCACCTTCCAAGTCATCCAGTCTTCTATGTGCCCAGGAAGGAGTCTCTCATTTGGTATCAGCCATGGATTGAGGTTCCGGGTTTTAGCCTGCCACTTTTGGACTCTCACTTGCTGAGGTATTCCTGTGAGTAGAGCTTAGAATAAGGTGATGTGAAGAAGTAACATTTTCTAGTTACTTTCAAACAATATTTGGGGGCAATTTTGCCTGGGATATTTAACTTTTTATAGGTAAGCTAGCTGGGAAATGTGGAGATTATTGCACTCAAGTCCCCATCAGCCCCAACCAACTAACACATTGCTGAAGTTTGAAGGGAGGGGTTCGCTTTGTGAATAGGTTAGACCACACCTGGAATATTGTGTCCAATTCTGGGCACCACAATTCAAGAGAGATATTGACAACCTGGAATGTGTCCAGAGGAGGGCGACTAAAATGATCAAGGGTCTGGAGAACAAGCCCTATGAGGAGCGGCTTAAGGAGCTGGGCATGTTTTGCCTGAAGAAGAGAAGGCTGAGAGGAGATATGATAGCCATGTATAAATATGTGAGAGGAAGCCACAGGGAGGAGGGAGCAAGCTTGTTTTCTGCTTCCCTGGAGACTAGGACGCAATGGAACAATGGCTTCAAACTACAAGAGAGGAGATTCCATCTGAACATGAGGAAGAACTTCCTGACTGTGAGAGCCGTTCAGCAGTGGAACTCTCTGCCCCGGAGTGTGGTGGAAGCTCCTTCTTTGGAAGCTTTTAAACAGAGGCTGGATGGCCATCTGTCAGGGGTGATTTGAATGCAATATTCCTGCTTCTTGGCAGGGGGTTGGACTGGATGGCCCATGAGGTCTCTTCTGACTCTTTGATTCTATGATTCTATGCTCCTGTAATAAAATGATAGAACAAAATTGCTTGCAGCATTGAAAAATCCACTGTCTTCCTTTCTAAGAAGGACATGGAGATTGGGTTTGCCTGGCCCTCTTCATATTTCTATAGTTAAAACATCCCCGATTTTAACAAGCCGCAGACGAATTGTCCAAAGGTATCGTCATATCTTGCTTTCTGGCTAAGGCTGCTTTGGCAGCTTGGAGCTGGGTTTCTAGTCTTTCTCATCTCGCAGTTGGCAGGCCTTCTGAGTGGAGAGAAAGGCTGCTGTGGCACAATGAGTTCCAGTCATCATCATCACAATCATCATCACCACAAACTGGTCCATTGTTCAGCACAATGGATGCGAGAAGACTCTTCTTAACTCAGGAGAAAAGTGTGACTCATCTGGTAGGAAGGACCAAGTCTTTGCCTTTCCTGGAGAGGAGGGGAAGATGACTTGCAAACAGCTCTGCTTTCAAGAGACAACGGGGCCTTGAAAAGTTACTTTTTGCATACAATCCAGCTGTCCCACTTTGGCAGGAACATTCCCAATTAATTCTCTAACCTTATATTTTCCCTTGTATTTTGCCTTTAAAATGCACCACATTTTCTGTGCCTACTTCAATGTGCAAAAGTAGTTTCTACGCCATTAATCCAGTAGTAAGGAGAGAATCATTACTCACTACCTCTGAGGATGCTTGCCATAGATGCAGGCGAAACGTCATGCCTCTAGAACATGGCCATATAGCTTGAAAAAACCTACAACAACCCAAAGAATAATTACTTTTGAGGCAAAAGCAAACTGCTGACAAGAGGGATCCTCTCACCTCTGCAGGAGTCTACTGCAGACCATGAAGAAGTGGACAAGTCTATGTAGGGACCACCAAATGCAGCGGCATTGCCCAAACACGAAGCAAGGGAAATGAAACACATTGCAAACTAACTCAACCAGAGAAGTCAGTCATAGCAGAGCACCTGATGAACCAACCTGGACACAGCATATGATTGGAGAACACAGAAATGCTAGACCACTCTAACAACCACCATGTCAGACTACACAGATAAGGTATTGAAGTCCACAAGCATTTGGACAATTTCAACAGAAAGGAGGAAACCATGAAATGAACAAAATCTGGCTAACAGTATTTTAAAAAATCGAAAATCAGGATAGTAAATAAAGAACAAGTCAAAAAGCAGGGAAATTCCAGACATGAAACAATCAGGGCCAGCTAACACTTCCCAACAAAAGATCCCTCCAGGCAGCAACCAGCCAGGCTTGTTGTTTATTGTTGTTTATTCATTCAGTCACTTCTGACTCTTCATAACCTCCTTCATAACTAGCCCATGCCAGAGCTCCCTGACAGCCGTCACCACCCTCAGCTCCTTCAGAGTCAAGCCAGTCACTTCAAGGATACCATTCATCCATCTTGCCCTTGGTTGCCCCCTCTTCCATTTTCCCCAGCATCATTCCCTTCTCCAAGCTTTCCTGTCTTCTAATGATGTGGCCAAAGTACTTCATCTTTGCCTCTACTATCCTTCCCTCCAATGAGCAGTCGGGCTTTATTTCCTGAAGTATGGACTGATTGGAACTTCTCATGGTCCAAGGCACTCTCAGAATTTTCCTCCAACACCACAGTTCAAAAGCATCTATCTTACTTCGTTCAGCCTTCCTTATGGTCTATCTCACACATCCATAGGTTACTACAGGGAATACCCATTGCTTTGACTATGCGGATCTTCGTTGCCAGTGTGATGTCTCTACTCTTCACTATTTTATCGAGATTGGTCATTGCTCTCCTCCCAAGAAGTAAACATCTTGTGATTTCCTGGCTACAGTCTGCGTCCGCAGTAATCTTTGCACCTAGAAGCTACAAGGCCACTCAGTTCTAATCAGGGTGGCCAATTGCAACATTCACACTTGCCTCCAACAGACAAGAGTTCTTTCTCCCACCCTCGACATTATTTCATAGATATATAAACCCCACCTGCCTTGTTTCCAACAGACCTCAAGACCTCTGATGATGCCTGCCATAGATGTGAGTGAAACATCAGGAGGGAATGCTTCTAGATCATGGCCATACAGTCTGGAAAATTCACAGCAACCCAGAAGGCTCTCTTAGCTTGTGTTTTTTTCTCCTACAAATAACTTTGTCATTCCCATTCAATGGGGGTGCATCTATACTGTAGAATGAATGTAGTTTGGATATTGCTTGAGCTACTGTGGCTCAAAGCTATGGAATCCTGGGTGTTTCAGTTTTAGTTCTACAAGCCCTTTAGTCTTCTCTACCAATGGGCACCTTACCAAGCAACAACTCCCAAGATTCCAAGTGGGGTCAAATTGCATTCATTTGACAGTGTAGATTGACCTTGGGTGGCCTTGGACTTTGGGTTTTGGCCTTTAGGAAAAACCATGGCTTTTATTCAGACATGCTTTCGGCAACTGACTTCACCTGCTACAGAATGGGATTTTCACTCCATGAGTGCTAGGATGGTTTTCAATGTTGTTTTGATGCTTAGTGTGCCTTTATTCATATCGTGGGTTTGTACTGTGTTATTATAAGCTGCTTTGAGTCCTTTTTATGTGATAGATAGACGATAACATAAATTAAACCAATACTGATTTTTATTCCGCAATCAATGATGAAACCTTTTCTTAATTCTCTTCCAAACTAAAACAGCTGCTGCTTTATTTATTTATTTATTTATTTATTTCATCTACTTATACCCCACCCTTCACACCCCGAGGGGGACTCAGGGCGGCTTACAGGAAAGGCACAATTAGATGCCCAAAACACACAACAAACAATACAAGATATAACAATTCAACAATTAAAATAAAACATCAATACCTAATAAAACTATAAAAACTATCTCATGTCAGAGTCCATATATCAGAGTCCATATATCCGTTCCATTCCATTGTCCTTGTCTATCGACAGGTCCTTTAGTTAGTTGTCAGCATGGCCAAAAGCTTGGTCCCACATCCAGGTCTTTAGTTTTTTCCTAAAGGCTAGAAGGGAAGTCGTCGATCTGATCTCCCCGGGGAGTGAGTTCCACAGGTGAGGGGCCACCACTGAGAAGGCCCTGCTCCTAGTCCCCGCCAGCCTCACTTGTGCCACTGGCGGGGTCGAGAGTAGGGCCTCCCCAGAAGATCTTAAACTTCGAGGTGGGATGTAGAGGGAGATCCGTTCGGACAAATACACTGGGCCAGAACCGTATAGGGTTTTGTAGGTCAAAACCAGCACTTTGAATTGTGCTCGGAATTGGATCGGCAGCCAGTGGAGCTGACGCAACAGGGGGGTGGTGTGCTCCCTGTACGCCGCTCCGGTGAGCAATCTGGCTGCTTCTCGCTGGACTAGTTGAAGTTTCCAAGCAGTCTTCAAAGGCAACCCCATGTAGAGTGCGTTGCAGTAATCCAACCGGGATGTGACAAGAGCGTGGACCACCGTGGCCAGATCCGACTTCCCAAGGTACGGGCGCAGCTGGCGCACAAGTTTTAATTGATATAGAACCATGCTTCCACTACCATCAAAAGAGTCACAGGTGAATATATATATTTATGTGCCCAGATACACCATTCAGTGTGTAGCCCTCCCCTAGCAATCTCCACTAACATCACTGTTTACCCAGAGTTTCTGACATCTGACAAAAGAGTCCCAGTTCTGGTGTATTTGAGACTAAGGGCTTTGAAAGGGCTTTGCACGCCCTCCAGTGGCATCAGTTAGTATAAGAGATTCGACTCATTTCAAAGAATGGAGCAACATTCAGCATTTATTTACCCAAGGAAACCCCGGTGGGGCAATGGGTTAAACCCTTGTGCCAGCAGGACTGAAGACCGACAGGTTAGAAGTTTGAATCCGGGGAGAGCTCGGATGAGCTCCCTCTGTCAGCTCTAGCTCCCCATGTGGGGACATGAGAGAAGCCACCCACAAGGATGGTAAAACATCAAAACATCCCGGTGTCCCCTGGGCAATGTCCTTGCAGACGGCCAATTCTCTCACACCAGAAGCGACTTGCAATTTCTAAAGTTGCTCCTGATATGGAAAAAAAACCCCCAATGAAAACAGGAACACAACCAGAGACTCCAGAAAGCTTTCCAAACACCAGAGGCAATTCAAAGAAGCCAATGCTGACTATTTAAAAGCTAAGTTATTCATATGCTTATTCCATGTCTTTTAGATAAAGCAGGCATGGGCAAACTTGGGCCCTCCAGGTGTTTCGGACTTCAACTCCCACAATTCCTAAAAGCCTCAGGTTCCTTCCTTTTCCCCTTGAGCTGCTTAAGTTGGGTGGGGGACAAGCTTAAGTGGCTGAGGGGGAAAGGGAAAGGATTGATTATTTGATATTTACAGTTGATATCTATTTCTATCTGATCTGCAGATGTGTTTGTGGGACATGATGTTTCTTGGACATATGTGTAGATCTACCCTGAGTTCACTACTTTTGCACTCAGTTAACTACTTTGCTAACTATCTTTGCTTTTGTTTGTGTATTGTATGTGATTTCCAAGTGCAGGGACTGAGGGCCTCTCCAGACTGTATCTCTATTCCAGGAGCTCCCGCAGCAAACTGGAGGGTGGCCAAATGCAGAAGCAATTGCTACAAATGGCAACAAACATGAAATTTTTAGATGCGAGAATATCCCGGGTCTGAGCTGAAAAACCGTGTCTTCGAATGTCTGCATGTCCCTGCATTCAGAAAACACGGGGTTTTTAAATCTGGGTTTGTTCCTGGCCTTACAGCTTCTATAACCCAGGAACGGAACTTATACAATGATTCACATCTTCGTATGTTTGTATCTTAAGTTTTTTTTAAAAAAAGGCAAAAGTTTTGGCAGAATTTCCACAGCGGCCATCTTGGGGGCTGCAAAACCCTAGAACAAAGTGCAAGTGTGAACAATGGAGGCAGAAATACTGGGACCAACATGTCTGTATCTGAAGTCTTCTCAGGTCCTGGGTTTTTATGCCCCTGACTAAAGTGCCTTATTTGGTGCTGTCTGGAACCACCCATACAGACATTCAAAGATGTGGATTTTCGGCCCAGATTTGGGATATTCCCGCACTTGAAAATATTGCGTTTTTTGCTATTTGTAGCGACTGCTTTCATGTTTACAGGGAATGACGATTGGCAATTCTCCTGTTTACTGCAGGAGCTCCTGGGATAAAGGTAATGTCTGAATGGACCCTTAGAGCTCAACTGAAGTAAGCTAAGGACAATGGGAGAACATGGGGGGGGGGGGGAGAGAAGAAAGAAATTTGGACATTTTAAAAGCACCGGAAAAAGTGGGATGATGGAGAATTAATTGGGAGAGTCTTTGCCTAATTGGGAAAGTATGTTTTTGTGTCAGGAGCGGCTTGAGAAACTGCAAATCACTTCTGGTGTGAGAGAATTGGCTGTCTGCAAGGACATTGCCCAGATGACGGCTAGATGTTTTACCATCCTTGTGGGAGGCTTCTCTCATGTCTTCACATGGGGAGTTGGAGCTGAGAGAGGAGCTCAACCCATTCTTCCCAGATTTGAACCTCTGACCTATCGGTCAGCAAGTCCTGCCAGCACAAGAGTTAAACCTATTGCACTACCAGGGGCGTTGGGAGAGTTAGAAAGTTAGACCTTGGTTATTTCCTTGCCAATAAACCTAATGTCACTCATACCAACACACTGGGGGGGAAAGCAGGCATGGGCTGCAGGATTACGACTGGCGGCAGCATTAGCAAGATTTAGAGGGCTGTAATCAGGCAGCAGAGGAAACAGGAAGCCCAGTACCATCACCTACGGTACGGGATTATTCAGCGCATCCGGTAAAAGGCCTGGCTTCCTCCTGCTGCGAAAAGAGCCATGACTAAGAAGCTTTCCCTTGTGACATCGGAGAAACACAGCAGACTTTGTGTGCGTTGGTTGCAGTGGCATTTATTTCACTCAGGAGGGGAAAACATTATCAAACGCAGAGGTCGCTCACGACAGAAGCAATCAGCGTAGGATGGAGAGGCGCATTGCTATTTATTTATTTCACTCTTAACCTGCCCAGTAAATGGGACTCACTGGCCCATATCATACGGGTAAATTGAAAGCCTGAAACACAATGTGGTTGGGAGCAGTATAAACAACATTTAAATAATGAAGCATTTTAAGCCAAAGTAAAAACATCAGCAGAGTAATTGTGCAAAGCTTGAAAAACAAGTATTAAAACACTATCTTGTTTTTAAGTCTTTCTGTTGAGTAATGGAAATACCAGAACCAGATAATCCTTTCTGATGGAACATCACTACTACAGGTGGCAACACTGAAGTCTGGAATTACATTTTGAAGTTGTTGGATTTTTAAAATCTAAGGCTCATTGTATACTGTTTTTTAGATTACACTTGAGATTTTCCTCCTTAGACTGTGATCGGAGGTGCCCCCCCCCCCCCCCAGACTCTGAAAAAGATAATTCAAAATCAGGGAATTCATAGTTTTGCAAGGACACCAGGCTGGAATGATCTCATAATGCCCTATCTCTCCTCCTGTTTTTATCAATGGACTTCGACTACTCAGTGCTCCCCTGAACTTCCATGCACCCCCCCCCCCCCATGAACTCTTGTGAGTTCGTATGAACTTTCATGAACTTTATGGGAACTTTTATAAACTGTTGCCAAACTTTATGAACTTTTATGGACTTTGTGGGGGGGGGGGGGAAGCTGACGTAACTTCCCCTTAGACCCTGCATGATTCCCCCTTTTCCTAAGAACTCTGTGTATGCTCCCTTGCCCCCTTTCTCATTCCCTATATGTATGTCTATATTAGAAAATACGAAAGAAAGCAACCTTTTCATGAACCAGCAACTCATGGCTCTTGGAGTTTCCAAACTTCCTGATAATCCCCTAACAAAGGACTCAACCAGATCAATTTGCATGGACAATAAAAATGGCTCTATCTATCTGGACCTCAGAGGGCTGATAGCCATGCCATCCAGAACAATGGAGTCTATGGACATTTTGGATCACCCAACACAAAGGACATCTCTCCATCTATGAAGAACCAGGGATTTATCATCCGCCTCCCTGCTGTGCCACATCCTGTTCTCCCGAAACTAAAATCAATTTCATCAATGAACTCCATATCGCAGGATAGTGTGACAAAGGACCTAGCCTCTCGGGACTAGATAGGAATGTTAATTCAGGGAATCAAACAATAACCTAGGCTAGGCTTGAGAGCCTAAAAGCTATCGCCCAGCCATTTGGCAAACACCGGTCACCTTAATCCAGTCAACAAGACATTTCTTCATTGTTTCCCTGTTGCCCGCCTCCCTTCCACCTCATTGGCTGAGCGGCCAAAAGCAGGGCCAGAACCCTCATTGGGTCTCCTCCTGGCTTGCTGATGTCACAGCCAATCATAACAAAGCCAGCTTGGGGGGTGGGTGGGGGGTGGGCATGGGAACTTTTGAATCTGAAGGTTATATATATTGTATCTCTCTGCCCAGTGGGTATGTCGATTTTGTTGGCAGGCTACTGTAATTGTCATCCTTTCCAGCTGGAATGAAATAAAACCGCAGTGGCTTTCTCTTCAACTTTTTGAGATTTATTCTGGAATACTGGCTTCTTTTCTCACCAGGCAACCCACAATGGCTTGGATCTCTCTATCCACAGCCACTCTAATTTGCTCGACAACAAGACTACGTCTTTGAATATTCCCCTTGAGTACAGGTTATTTTATTTCTTCTTGTTCTTAATTGCCATCAGTTCAGCTTTGTCTTGAAAAGATGATAACTGGGAAAACTAGAAAGGGGTAAAAAGAAAACAGATGCAATGCCATAGGAGCCTTGTGATACATATCCGCCAATATTTTTCACAACTGAAAATGTTACTGCAGTTTGCCTATCAAGGACAGCATAGCCCAATGCCCTGTCTTATGGATCACAGACCTCTGTTGAAGGGGTGAAGAAAGTGTAGCAGTGGGCATTTTTGCTGCCAATCGTTCATCCCAGAATTCCCAAATGCTGAGCTTTGCTTTCCATCAAAGCTTTCAGGGCTGAAAACTTTGTGTTTCTTGGTCTTGCTACTTTCTACAACTCTCCGGAACTCCCAAAACATGAAACTTCAAATGGAAGTGAACCAGAAGAGCTGGGTATGTTTAGTTTGGTAAATACAGGAGATTATTCTGTGTTCATCAAACTTCACCTGGAATATTGTGTCCAGTTCTGGGCACTACAATTCGAGAGAGAGATATTTACAAGCTAGAATGTGTCCAGAGATGGGTGACCAAAATGCTCAAAGTCTAGAAACCAAGCCTTATGAGGAATGACTGGCTAAGTTTGGTTTGAAGAAGAGAAGACTGAAAGGGAACATAATAGCCATGTTTAAACATTTGAAAGGATGTCACGTTGAGGAGGAGTTAAGTTTGTTTTCTGCTGCTCTAGAAACTAGCGGATATGGAAAGTTGATTCAACATTTAGAAAACAAGATTCCACCTAAATGTGCCAATGGTTAGAGCTGTGATAGAGGAGCATGCAACCTGGGTACTTGGTGAAGTCTCCTTCTCTGGAGGCTTTAAGATAAGCCTAGATTGACATCAGTCAGGAGTGCTTTGATTGTGTGTCCCTGCATTGCAGAATGGGGTTGGACTAGATGGTCCTGGGAGACTTCTCCAACTCTAGGATTCTGATGTTGGAAATAGCAACCTTCTTCAAGCCTCCACTAGTTATTTGTTATCTATATTTCAGATTTCGTACTGTATTGTATATGTGTGTATTGGTATGCAGTTTTCCTTAACTCTTTGTTGTGGCAGGGGCTACAGACCATGTGATCAGATCTGGGACTATTCGGACCTCAGACTCCCTTTTTAGAAACAGTATGCTTCTGGAAGTCAGTAGAAACAAAAAGCTTTAGACGCTATTGGACTCTCAGGCCAGAGAGATGCTTAGACGTCCCCCTTCCCCTTGTGGAAAAGTTTGATTCCACAATCCCTGTTTTGATAAGCCCTCCTCCGCAAATAACCTGTCTCTCCTTTATCTCACCTGAGTTTTTAATTAGTTTTAATTAGTTTTTCTTTTAATCATTGCATGTAGCCTGCCCATTGTCACTGTGATTGTGTTTACTATAATTTTATATCGTTATGCATTCATATGTTTTATGTAATTATGATGTTGTTTATTGTTTTCGGTTTTATTCTGCTGTAATTTGTTGTTTGGGCTTGGCCTCATGTAAGCTGCCCCGAGTCCCCATCGGGGAGATAGTGGCGGGGTATCAATAAAGATTATTATTATTATTATTATTATTATTATTATTATTATTAGACTATGGACTATTGATTATAAGAAAGATGCCCTGTGTTATCTACACAGAGAAACAACTTCAAATATTATCTGTAACTGGATTGACAAGCAATGTACCTGTATGCTGAATACATGAATGTTGTGAGTAAACCAGATATGTTATTTTAACTAAGACTAATTTTTTTTTGGTCTCTTGAGAGCATGATTTAAAAGCAATATATTTTATAGGAGAGTAGTTTTGTTTGTTTTTTTGGAAAACTGAAACAGCACTTATTAAACTCTGCTGTTTTTTGTGCATTGGCATATCTATGTTCCTAACAGTTCAAAGAGATATCTAGGTATATCAGTCTAACAGCCTGGAAACCTAATTGCCTTGCATACGTACATGTGGATATATGAAGAGAAGAGAAGGTTGACTCAGGTGAGTTTTTAACTCTTCTCAGGAAGAGCATACTTTACAAAAGGTTACGATATCTAACAAGATTATACCTTTCCAATAGGTTATGATTATTCCAAATAGTGTGAATTAATTAATTAATCTCCAAAAGCCTGTGGAGAGACCTGGTTTTCCCAAATGGTTCTGAATAGGCCATTTCCAAAATCTGTGACCAAATAATGGTCATAGATTATACTGGTGATCTTCTGAAGCCACTTGCACTTGCCCTGTTGACTGGTTTGGGCCTGGTTTAAAGACAAAGAAGCGAGGGAGGGGGGTGGCACTTTGATTCTACCCATCAGCAGTTAGCATTTGGGCAACAGAAGTGGGCATCAGTTTAAGTGGCCACAAGTGAAAAATTATTCTATTTTAGTTAGACTAATTACAGTTTTTAATCTTATCACTAGTCCATTAGGAAAAGATTAGATAACTGTGCCAGTCATTAATGATTCTAAAATTGCACCCCTGCCGCCTACCTGTTTGCATACATGCATTTTATGAAGATCTCCTCTTTTGTCCATTTGACAATGTATAGGGGGGCTCAATCCTATGGAACTCAAGGATTTGTAGTTTCACAAGATGTTGACTCTTCCTTGGTGCTGCAAGAAACTGGATGGAACCATGGGATTTAATGTGGTGTAAAACTACTACAATTCTTCAGTGTGGATGGTATTTTAGGAAGAGTAAGCAGCCCTGAATCACATTTGGGGTGAGAAAGGCGGGATATAAATGCAGAAAATAAATAAGAATGAAAGGACTGTCTCAAATAGTAGATACTTGTGGGAGTTGAAGCCCAAAACACCCGGAGGGCCCCAGTTTGCCCATGCCTGCTTTAAAAGAAAGTCCAGAGAGAAGACATGTTGCACCAGCATAACACAATTGCATTAATTTCTGGGAAACTACATAAAAGAGCCTTAAGGCTTTCTTTCTGCATGTATAATGGCACAAAAGATAAAACCTTCACGTGAAAGGGTTTTTGGTGCTGCTTAGCAAATCCACGTGTAATCCACTTTATTCTAATCTACTTCTTGAACCAAACCAAGAACCAGCTGTGGCCAATAGAAATCTGTTCTGTTGTCTGGAATACAGAACATGCAGAATATTATACGTACAGTTCTGGTTCAATATCTAAAGAAAAGTCATTTGGACAGGAAAAGGCCCTGAAAGGGGCAATGAAAGCAATGGAGAAATGGACAGTGGGAAAATCTCTCCTGTGAGATTACAAAAGGTTATCAGCGTTTGGATTTTGGGGCCACCTTTAACTGCGTTGGTGGGATATTTTGGACAAACAAATGGAAGACCTGTACATAGGGCTTGATTAACTTGTAGAATTCCATAGCAGAAAAATACAATGGCAAGCATAAGACTATAAGGTTATTCATTGGTTTCTTTCCAACCAAGGCAAAGAGTATATCGTACTTTGCCTGGGTTTCCAATAATAATAATAATAATAATAATAATAATAATAATAATAACCACCACAACAACCAACATTGATGGAAGTCAATAGTAGAAAACTGCTCAAAGTGTAAAAGACAAAGAGGGAAGATAATAAAAATACAATGCGGAGCAGAAGAGGAAACTGGCAAAAGAAGGCTCTCCATGGACAGTTCCTGGGAAAAATTGAGAGCCAAATGGACAAGGAAAAAACATGGATGTGGCTCACAAATGGAACATAGAAAAAGGAGATGGAGGGCCTGATTCTTGCAGCACGAGAACAAGCCATTAGAACCAATGCCATCAAAGCCAGAATTGAAAAGTCAACAACAGATTCCAAATGTTGACTCTGCAAGGAAGCAGACAAAACGATGAATCACATACTCAGCTGCTGCAAGAAGATTGCGCAGATGGACTACAAGCAGAGGCATAACACTGTTGCACAGATGATCCATTGGAACTTGTGCCACAAATACCATCTGCCCACGACAAACTGGTGGGTTCACAAGCCTGTAAAGGTTACAGAAAGTGAACACGTCAAACTACTCTGGGACTCTCGAATTCAGACTGACAGTTTTGGAGCAAAATACTTCTGACCTCACAATTGTGGGGGGGAAAACAATATGGATCGTCAGTGTTGCAATCCCAGGTGACAGCAGGATTGACGAGAAGCAACTGGAAAAACTTACACGATATGAGGATTCAAAGATTCAACTGCAAAGACTCTGGCACAAGCCAGTCAAGGTGGTCCCAGTGGTGATCGACACACTGGGTGCAGTGCCTAAAGACCTTGGCTTGCACTTAAAAACAATCGGCGTGGACAAAATTACCATCTGTCAGCTGCAAAAGGCTAACTGACTTGGATCTGCATGCATTATTCACTGATACATCACACAGTCCTAGACACTTGGGAAGTGTCTGACGTGTGATCCAGTACAACAGCCAGCATAGTGATCTTGTTTGCTGTGTACTAATCTTGTTGTGTTTCTAACTGCTGCTCTGGGCCAGAATGAAGGCGGGGGGGGGGGGGCAGGGGACAGTTCCATCTTGTCTCCTGCATATGTCATCAGTTGGGGACCCCCTTCCCCCCCAGCACCAACTGCTGCTCTGGGCCAGAGTGAAGAGAGAGGGGACCAGGGGACAGTTCTACCTTGTCTCCTGTGCTATGCTAACAATATAATATAATACAATATAACATAATATAATGTAATATAATATATTGTATATACATATAATATTTAAAATATTACAATGTAATACAATATAATAATAATATGATATTATAATTATATATTTTATATTGCATGTAATATTATTAATAATATTACAATATAATGGTATAGTACAATATCCTAATATATAATTCTGATATTGTACTATGCTAATAATATAATATATTGTATCTCGGAAGCCGCTCTGAGTCCCCTTCGGGGTGAGAAGGGCAGCATATAAATGTCGTAAATAAATAAACAAACAAATAATATAAAGTATTAGCTTTGTTTTGTGACTTCAAGCTCTGGTTGAGATGTCCCTGTACCTGAAGTCGTATTGTATATGTAGACTTCTGGAAACACATGGGGGTGGACCCTGTAGATGAGAAGTGCAATCTTGCTTTAAGATTATAATGTCCTACTTTACCGGCAAGGCCTCCATAGGTCTGGGCTATGTCCAGCGTAAGTCCATTTTAAGGATAAAGAATCAGGAAAAGGTAAAGCAGGCACTTACTTACTTACTTACTTAGGCGATCCCTCGTTGGACGAGTAAGATGGTCTTCCATTATGGATTTCTCTGTGGGTCCGTATGTGGCTGTGGAGCCCTATTCTTGCTCTGCATCTTCTTCCGCAGTGAGGGCATTGGTTTCCAGGTGGAAGGCGGTCCCGGTCGGGGTTGGCTTGACGCGCCTTCCTCCTGGCACGTTTCTCTCTTTCACCCTCCACTCGTGCCTCCTCAAATTCTGCAGCACTGCTGGTCACAGCTGTCCTCCAGCTGGAGCGCTCAAGGGCCAGGGCTTCCCAGTTCTCAGTGTCTATGCCAGAGTTTTTAAGGCTGGCTTTGAGCCCATCTTTAAATCTCTTTTCCTGTCCACCAACGTTTCGTTTTCCGTTCTTAAGTTCGGAGTAGAGCAACTGCTTTGGGAGACGGTTGTCAGGCATCCGGACAACGTGGCCGGTCCAGCGGAGTTGATGGTGGAGGACCATCGCTTCAATGCTGGTGGTCTTTGCTTCTTCCAGCACACTGACGTTTGTCCGCTTGTCTTCCCAGGAGATTTGCAGGATTTTCCGGAGGCAGCGCTGATGGAATCGTTCCAGGAGTTGCATGTGACGTCTGTAGACAGTCCACGTCTCACAGGCATAGAGCAGGGTTGGGAGGACAATAGCTTTATAGACAAGCACCTTGGTCTCCCTACGGATGTCCCGGTCCTCAAACACTCTCTGCTTCATTCTGGAAAATGCTGCACTTGCAGAGCTCAGGCGGTGTTGTATTTCGGCGTCGATGTTGACTTTGGTGGAGAGGTGGCTTGAAAGGTACGTATTAACAGTTAGCAGCATTTGGGCAGCAGACTGCGCAGCAAGCATGCAAGCTCCCTGCTCCGTCTTTCTCATTGGGCCATCCACTTTCACTAACAGCACAGCTTCCACTCGATGGATGTAGCAGGATGTTGGGAGTTACAGTCCAACATCTGGATGGCACTGAGTTGTTGAAGACTGGTGTAAACACACTAATGCATTCTATCAGTGTGGTAATGTCCTAATTACATTAGGTTAATTTGACTGAGAAAATGTATCTCCTTGGCTCCCATGTTTATTCATATTGCAGACATGCTTTTGCTGTCAGAGTGCCTAAATGCCAGCATGGGACAGTCTCACTCAGCGGATACTATTATTATATCCATCCACCCTCAAAGCTCACAGCCAGCCAGTCTCTGCCAGGACACAAATGGCAGATCGGATTCCTAAAATGAGAATATAATGGATCAGGCAATGGATAATATTACTAACAGAGGCCAATTTCAATGAAGAGCATTAGAAAGCAAAGAAGATTATTGTCTTTTGGGTCAGAAAAGTATGAAGCCGAGAGCTGACTGCATGATGTACTCTAGAACAGTGGGCAGAAGGCAAATCAGGATCTGTGGAGGTACTTTTAGACGATTCATTGTGAACCATCAAAGATTACCAACTCACCAAAAGAGAGAGAGAGAGGAAATGCCCTATCTGAAAAATCCAAAGACAAGATCAGCATATGTTGTGCATATACATTCATTTTTAAGGCTTGTACTTGATACATTGATTTACAATACAAACACACTGTTGCTATGAGCTGATAATGAAACAGGGCAATTTAGAACGGTCGCGGATAGTGAGATCAGAGCCGTGGATAGCAAACCAGAAGTGCAGATACCAAGTCCCGATAAGCGGTTACCGGTACTGGTGACAGACTGCCCTATAGGTCCGTGCACCTCGCGAGACGAAGAAGCTACCCAATGTTTCTCAATGAAGAAGTCTCCCCAAGTTCAAGAAGAAGCCACCAAGGTGTTTACTGAAATCAGCTGAAGTGATACCAGCCCGCAGTAATCCACCAAAGTAAGCTGAGATACCATAACATTGCAAAACAGACATTTTTATACACTGCAGTCCAGTAATACAGTGCAATACATTGTTGCAAGACCTTTTTGTCAGTTGTACCGCTCTGCAGTGTATTGCTTTTGCTGTGGCACAGCGGGTTCAGCCACTGAGCTGTTGAATTCGCTGACTGAAAGGTTGACGGTTCAAATCCGGGGAGCAGGGTGAGCTCCTGCTGTTAGGCCCAGCTTTTGCCAACTGAGCAGTTTGAAAACATGCAAATGTGAGTAGATCAATAGATACCACTCCATGCAGTCATGACCTAGGATAGTGTTTCTTAAACTAGGTGTCGGGGGCTTTCAGAGGGGTCGCCAAAGATCATCAGAAAGGGGCTCTTTGATTGTAGATGAACTATAAATCCCAGCAACCACAACTCCCAAATATCAAGGTCTATTTTCCCCAAACTCCATCAGTGTTCACATTTGGGCATACTGAGTATTTGTGCCAAGTTCGGTCCAGATCCATTATTGTTTGAGTCCAGAGTGCACTCAGGATGAAGGTGAGCTACAACTCCAAAACTCAAGGCCAATGCCCACCAAACCCTTCCAGTGTTTTCTGTTAGTCATTGAACTTCAGTATGTCAAGTTTGGTTCAATTCCATTCAGAATGCTCTTTGATTGTAGGTGAATTATAAATCCCAGCAACTACAACTCCCAAATCACAAAATCAACACCGCCCCCACCCCATGAGTATTCATATTTGGGCGTATCGGGTATTTGTGCCAAATTTGGTCCAGTGAATGCAAATACATCCTGCATATCAGATATTTACATTACGATTCAGTAGCAAAATTACTTATGAAGTAGCAATGAAAATAATTTTATGGTTGGGGTCACCACAACATGAGGAACTGTATTAAGGGGTCGCGGCATTAGGAAGATTGAGAACCACTGACCTAGGAGGTGTCTATGGCTCTTTGGCCGAGAAATGGAGATGAGCACCACCACCCAGAGTCAGACATGACTAAACTTAACATCAGGGGGAAACCTTTACCTTTACCTATTCTCACAGCAGATGTTTGCAACAACCAGCATGGGCACTATTGTGTGAATTGTAATCCAAAGTATCCAGAAGGCCTTTATCCCTGATTTAGCAGGAAAGCTTTCGATACTCACAACTACCCCACAAGGTAGATATTTGACTATTGCTTTCCAAGTTTCCTTGCCACGTCAAGGACTTTTGATGTCCTGTTTCTTACTCTCCATGATGCTATTAGATTACTATACAACGAGGCAAGTGATCCCAGCTCCAGTTAGCTTTTGGCAGTTGTTAATGTCCTTGCCTTGTAAAGACAGAGAACGTGTGTGGTTCTTTTGTGAAAAGATGATGTCATTTGTCCCTGGAATTCCACTTCTGAGACACCAAACTGAAATTGCTTGGAATTGTGCAAGCTCCTTATGGCATTTCCTGTGGGGTCCTGCACTCAGCAAGTCGTTTCCAACAAGGGCTGCATTTTGAATGGACTGACTGACTGGCTTCGCCCACTCTCATTCATATGATTCCCCCTCTCCACCGCCCTGCATCCTCATTTAAAGCCCACGGAAACTCACGGCTAAACTGTGGGTGTTGTTCTCATTGCAACTGTGCAGAAGGAGAACAGAGAAACCACAAAGCCAGGCATCTCTGCAGAGTTGTAACACTTCCTCTGCTTGGGTTGGAGGAGGTGGCATTGCTTAAGAGAGAAAAAAGCTGGCTGTTTATTTTAAGAACCCACATAATTTCTACAATGCAGTGCAGTTCCTGCTACTTGAACTGCACTTTGACTATTTGAGCTTCCCTGACTCAAATAGTGATGTTCTGTAGGCATTTTAGTATTGGGCTCTATTCCTCCTCTACCGGCAACCCCAATTCACTGTGGGATCAAGGCCCCTTCTATACAGCTGTGTGAAATGCCACATTATCACTATTGCTATATTTATATTTATTTTTCCACCTGAAGGATTTTGTCCTTTTGCAAAGCACCAGCCTTCATACATATATTTAGACTGGCCTTTCCAGTTGACTCGCTTCAGAGTCAAAAAAGATTCAACTTCAGATTCAAGCTCCACGGAAATTGCAATGCTGCCATGATGCATCTACAATTAGGGATGGAATTATGAGGCCACTGCATTGGAGTTAATAAAATCAGAGCAACAATTTATACTTATGCGTTTAGCTTAACCTTGTTTATTGGGAGTTGACTCCATTTTATTGTCTCTGTTATTAGCTTGACTTTAAGTACAAGTACAGACGATTGCTTGTGTTGCTCCTGATTGTCCTATCATCTTATAGACTTATGCTTATGCAATTGCCTTTCTATGCTGCATTTTGTCTATCTGGTTTCTCCAAGGCAGAGTTAGCCTGGACCCCCAGGTTTCAGCGGTGACCAGGGGAGCATTTGCACAGCTCAGGCTTGTGCGCCAGCTGCGCCCGTACCTCGGGAAGTCTGACTTGGCCATGGTAGTACACGCTCTGGTCACATCCCGCCTTGACTACTGCAACGCTCTCTACGTGGGGCTGCCCTTGAAGACGGCCCGGAAGCTCCAGCTAGTCCAGCGCGCGGCAGCCATGTTACTAACAGGGACGCAGGGAGCACACAACCCCCTTGTTGTTCCAGCTCCATTGGCTGCCGATCTGCTACCGGGCCCAATTCAAGGTGCTGGTGCTGGCCTACAAAGCCCTAAACGGTTCCGGCCCAAAATACCTGTCTGACTGCATCTCGGCCTATGAGCCCACGAGGACTCTGAGATCGTCTGGGGAGGCCCTTCTCTCGATCCCGCCTGCCTCACAGGCACGCCTGGTGGGGACGAGGGATAGGGCCTTCTCGGTTGTGGCCCCCCAGCTGTGGAACACCCTCCCTGTAGACATCAGACAGGCGCCCTCCCTTATGACATTCCACAAGAGACTAAAGACGTGGTTGTTTGAGAAGGCATTTGACTAAGTGCTACAACAATTGGCAATGATGATTGGAACGGAATATGGAAAACGAGATTGGATTGTGATTCTATGATGAGACGTCGCGAATGAGTTAGTGTAATTGTATTATTGAGAGTGATGTCGTTATTGTTGTTTGTGCTATTGCCTTTATTGTAAATGTTTTTTATATGTTGTACACCGCCGTGAGTCGCCCTAGGGCTGAGAACGGCGGTCTACAAGTGCCGTAAATAAATAAATAAATAAATAAATTAGTATATACCAGGCATGGGCAAACTTGGGCCCTCCAGATGTTTTGGTCTTCAACACACACAATTCCTAACAGCCTCAGGCTTCTTCCTTTTCCCTCTCAGCTGCTCAAGTTTCTCTTGACTCTGGACTGAGCATGCCTGATCTGTTTGCTAGCTAGCAGCCAGCAGCTCTGAAGAGTTATCGGTATTAATTGAAGCAACCCATACTGGTTAAAGCAGCATCTTTGGCCTCCTGAGAAGCCTTGAGGAAAGGTCATATCTGTGTTGGCCAAAGGAACGCAATGTAATAAAGCCATCTCCAGGAATCAGCGTGGTCATACAAGTGTAACGGAGAGCTAATTTAGCCCTTCAATGAATAAGTTAGTGGCTGGCCATAGTGACATTGAAGAGGAGAGGAGGAGAAGTATTCCTCATGGAGAAGAGGAATAAAATCCTAGATCCAATAAAGAGATGAGGAGGAGAAACAGAATAGTCATTCTCTCGGTGTAATGTAATCACACCTCCGGTCTGTAGAGCCCTAAATCAGCAAATGTGGAAAAGCTTTTCATGCCAAATGAAACTGCTTCTTTTGGGAACGATCACTGAAGATTTATAGTTTTAAAATGATTCAACTAGATAGAACACTTTCTATATTGATCCATTGTTCCTGCTATGGAAGCTGTAACTATAACCAGTAATACAGCATTTCTCAACCTGGGGGTCGGGACCCCTGGGGGGGGGTCGTGAGGGGGTTTCAGAGGGGTCACCAAAGACATCAGAAAACATATTTATCTGATGGTCTTGGGTCTTAGGATGGTCTCTTTTGGCAGAGAAGGCCAAAGATCTCTCCATCTGTCCTTTTCTTACTTTTTGGAAACAGGCACCAAATCCTCCCAGCAAAAGCCCTCCTCTGTTGTCGAGCAATTTAGAGAAGCTGTGGATGGTGAGATCCAAGTCATTGTGGATTGCCTCGTGAGAAAAGAAGCCAGTATTCCAGAATAAATTTCACAAAGTTGAAGAGAAATACACCGAGGTTTTTATTTCATTCCAGCTGGAAAGAATGACAGTTGCAGTAGCCTGCCAACAAAATTGGGCAGAGAGATACAATATTTATAGCCTTCAGATTCAAAAGGTCCCATGCCCCCCCCCCCCCCCGAGCTGGCTTTGTTATGATTAGCTGTGACGTCAGCAAGCCAGCAAGAGAGCCAATAGTGGTCTGAGCCCTGCTTTGGCCGCTCAGCCAATGAGTTGGAAGGGAGGCGGGCAACAGGGAAACAAATGAAGAAATGTCTAGTTGTCAGAATTAGGGTGACCAGTGTTTGCCAAATTACCCAACGATAGCTTAAGTCCTCAAGTCAGATCAGAGTTATTGTTTTAGTCCTTTGAATCATCATTTTTCATGTAGCCCCAAAGGGCTAGATCCTTTGTCTTATAGTCCTGGGATATGGAGTTCATAGATGAAGTTTGAGATTGGTTTCGGCCGGTTGGGATTGACACAATGGAAAGGCTGTGGTGAAATTCCTGGTTCCTCACAGATAGGAAGACACCCTTTGTGTTGAGTGATTTAAATGTCCATGACTCACATTGTCCCAGATGGTCTGGCTTTTGCCAGATGGTCTGTTCTGATAAGAGCTATTTATTCTTATTGTCCATGCAAGTGGGCTTGGTGAAACCTTCTGTTAAGGGATTACCAGCTCAGGAGTCGTGGAGGGAATTCCCGAGCCATGAAAGTTGCTGGTTTTATGAAACAGTGGCCTTTTCCTTCATATTTTCATATAAACATACATACACATAGGTTATGGGGAATGGGGAAAGGGAACATACAAGGAATTCATTGGAAGAGAGGGGGGATCATGCAGGGTTTAAGGGAAAGTCATGTCAGCCCTCCAAAGTCCATAAATGTTCATGTTTGGCAAGAGTTTATAAAAGTTCCTATAAAGTTCATGAAAGTCCATGGAAAGTCCATAAGAGTTGGGCCATGGGGCCATGGAAAAAGCCTTACGTTCCAACATCGAGGAGAGATAGGGGATTATGGGATCATTCCAGCCTGGTGCCCTTGGCAAACCTATGAATTCCCTCATTTTGAATGATCTTTTACAGAGTCCTGGGTTGGGGGGGTGGGTGTCCACCTCTGATCTCACCTCCACTGTGATTGGCTGGCCTCTCAGCCAAGGGGAGGGCTGTTTCTGAGACTCCAAGCGGGTAAAGGAGAGGGGGCATGCTCGACACATGGCAATGTGGTGCACATGTGTGGGCGAGCGTGCGGGGCTGGACGGATGCTCACACTGGTGTGAGTTCCTTCAAGGCATGGGGATTCTGTGTGGGAAGTTTGGCCCAATTCTATCATTGGTAGGGTTCAGAATGCTCTTTGATTGTAGGTGAATTATAAATCCCAGCAACTACAACTCCCAAATATCAAGGTCTATTTGGTCCAGTGAATGAAAATACATCCTGCATATCAGATATTTACATGATGATTCATAACAGGAGCAAATTTACAGTTATGAAGTAGCAACAAAAATAATTTTATGGTTGTGGGTCACCACAACATAAGGAACTGTATTAAGGGGTCACAGCATTAGGAAGGCTCGGAAACACTGCTGTAATGCATCCAAGGAATTGTGTTTCTATCCATGAAAGCTCCAGCAAAAATAAAAGCCAATGTGTCTTACAAGAGCTTTTACATTTCTTTTCTCTTTCCCCTTGCTATTCTGCAAGAGATTAACACAACTGCTTCCTTTAAAAATTGCAGTTGGAGTGCATGCAGAAGTGAAAACTGAAGGAAGGCTACTTCTGCATCCAGTGCACAGAAACAGACCAATTGATTTTCTGAACAAAATGCATTTCTGTCCTTATTTGTACATCGGGACTCCTCTGATTTCATCCATAAGGTCCTAAATATGATAGTGCTGACAGAGCAGCAGTATCATTGTTATTTCTCCACACTGAATTGATAACGGAAGTCATGTGGGAATGAGTGCACAAACACTTCCCCAAATGGAAACTGATTTGGATGGCCTTTCCATAGAAAAACATTTCAAACTATAAACAAAAAACGGAAATCATTTTTTTCTACATGACCAGAAAACCATTCCCATCATTAGCTAAGATTCAGTTTGTCAGTGCATTAAACTATCTCACCAAAATTGTTTCCAGAGTTTCATAGAAGTATCTTTTTATGCCCTAACAAGCAGTTATTTGAGTTAGCCATTGTTTGTTGCTTAAGTCATAGATTATATAGCAGGTGACCAAACAAATTATGGTCTTCACCATTTTAGGGATGTTTCTCTCCAGACCTTTTTGTCAATAGGCAGCAACAAAATAGAGTTATGGGTTTGGATATCAAGATAAGCCATGCATATAGGCAGAGTTCATATGCCGGTAACAAACGTATGACTTTTAATTGTGATTTCTCGCTGGTTAGTAAAGCACAACCTTTTAATATGGGCCAAGTTTACATGTTATAACAGTAACTTGTGAAAGTTATTCTGTCATCTACTCATCACATTCTGGTTTGTTGATATCCTTCTCCAAGAAAATGTACCATGGTTTGTTAAGAGCAGGGGTCCTCAAACGTTGTTAACAGAGGGCTAGGTCACAATCCCTCAAACTGTTGGAGGGCCAGATTATAATTTGAAAAAAACATGAATGAATTCCTATGCACGCTGCATATATCTTATTTGTAGTGCAAAAACACTTTAAAACAATACAATAATTAAAATGAAGAACAATTTTAACAAATATAAGCTTATTAGTATTTCAGTGGGAAGTGTGGGCCTGCTTTTGGCTTGTTGTTGTGCGCTTTCAAGTCATTTCAGACTTAGGTTGACCCTGAGCGAGGGCCGGGTAAATGACCTTGGGGGGGGCCATATCCGGCCCTCGGGCCATAGTTTGAAGACCCCTGGTTAAGAGTATAACTACACTGAAGAAAATATTTCTTTCTAACCCCAGGGGCACATCTACACTGTAGAACAGTAGTTCTCAACCTTCCTATTGCTGCGACCCCTTAATGCAGTTTCTTGTATTGTGGTGACCCCAACCATAACATTATTTTTGTTGCTAATTGATAACTGTAATTTTGCTACCACTGTGAATGGTAATGTAAATATCTGATATGCAGTATGTATTTTCATTGTGGCTTCTCTTTCTCCCTGGAATTCAGCTATGGAGAGGCCACGCCACCCTTCTCTAAGCCCTGCCCTCTCCCCCAGGCCTCCCTTCTGTAGGCCCTCCTTCCTCAACTTCTCCCTACTCTCCTCCTCCTCCCTCTTGGCTCCAAAGCAAACTTCACCTCCATTACTCCCATCTCTTCCTCCTAAAAAAGGCAGGGGAGGCGAGGCAGAGTGACATCACCACCTCCCTCCGGAAAAGAAGCCTCGGGGAAGGGAAGGGGTGGGAAAAGGTTAGAGGTATCTGGGTTCCTAAGACTGATGCCGAACACGAATTTAGGGGGCCCTGCCAAGGTAGAAGAGGATCCAAACACTTGGCAAGACTGAAAGCACCCAGAAAGATTTTCCCTAAATTTCCCCATAAAGCTCACCAAGTTGAAGAAGAAACCACCAAGTTGTTTGTTTCATTCGAGATGGAATGGATATCCACTGCAATCATTTGCCCAGGAACCGACATAACTCACAAAGGAAAATATTACAGTTTTTATAGGAAATACAGAGCTGTCGAATTCAAATTTTCCGCTCCCGCCCCCCTTGCCGGTTTCTTGCTGATTGGTTGGAGTCATCAGCTGGCTGGAAGGTGTGGTTAGCAAAGCTGCACCTCATTCAATCAGGGCACTAGCCTCACTTTGGCTTCTCAGCCAATGGGAAGGGAGGAGGCAGGCCAGGCGGGAAACAATGAAAGGAGCGAAAAGATGATAGGATTAAAAATGACTAATGTTTGTCCAAGCAGTCAGCGATAGCTTAAGCCCTCAAGCTGAGCCAAAGTTATTGTTTATATCTTCTGAAATAACATCTTCGCCTAACTCAGGGGCTAGATTCTTTGGGATCCTTTGATTAAGTTCCTAATTCCTCACAGACAGGAAGACACTCTTTGTGTTGAGTGATTTGGATGTCTATAGGTCTTATCTTTCCAGGAAATTGGGAAATACTTCCTGGAGCCATGAGGTGTTGGATTCATGAAGGTGGCTTTTCCTTTATTTTTCAAAATATAGACACACTCACATATAATGACATGGGGAAGGGGAACATACAAGGAATTTATAAGGGATAAATCATGCAAAGTCAATTGGGAACTGTGTCAGCCCTCCCTCTAATGTTCATCAAAAGTCCATAAATATTGGTGAAAATCATATGAATCCATACGGTTTTGGCAAGAGGGTTCCCAAGAGTTCCAAAGTCCTTTGAAAGTTGATTAAATTTTCATAAATTTCCAAGTTTCTGAAAGTGGGGGGGGGGGGAGTTCATAAGAGTTGGGCCATGGAAAAAGCCTTAGATTCCCACATGGGGGAGAGAAAGGGGATGATGGGATCATTCCAGCTTGGTGTCCTTGACAAAACTATGAATTCCCTAATTTTGAACTATATTTTACAGGGAGGAGGTCACCTCCGATCTCAAGACCACCAGAAATATGTGTTTTCCTATGGTCTTAGGTGACCCCTGTGAAAGGGTCGTTCAACCCCCAATGGTGTCGCGACCCACAGGTTGAGAACCACTGCTGTAGAATTAATGCAGTTTGACGTCACTTTTATTGCCATGGCTCAATACTTTAAGCTCCTCTTTCAAAGAGTACTTGTGCCTCACCAAACTACAAATCCCAAGACTGCATAGCATTGAGTCATGATGAATAAAGTGGTGTCAAACTGTAGTCACACTTTAGATGGAGTTTTGGTTCAAACTGATATTGTCTTTTCTTGTGATCATCACCACATTACGCTCTTGAAGTTACATACTTTGACTTTAGGGACAGTTTCTTAACTTTGATAATACAAAGTGAAGGAGAATTACAAACTTCACACACTGAGTATGCATTAACCTCAATAATCATACATATGTCCTGCCTCAAAATGTTCTCATATTTTTAAATATTTTCCAGGAAAGACCATTTCTATTAGCCAACACCCTGTATTTGCAGTTGCTCACCCATTATTTCTTCCAGCTGTGCTGCTTTAAAGCCAGGGCAGGGTGTTATGAAAGATATATGAGACCGAGGCTTTATCCTATTAGCATGAAAAAGAAACAACAAGTGAGATTTGAAACTGAGATGAGAGAGCCAGTGCAGCTTGTGGTGTATTTGCAATCTTTCTTCCCTTTTTCCTCTTCAGCCATTGTGCATGTTCAGATAGGCTTTAATAGAATGCTTATTAAAATCAAGAAAAGGTTGTTGAGAGACTCAACTATGGTGGCATTCACCATCTTATTTGATATCGCCCTTTTACAATTTTAAAGTTTGATGTTGTTCTGTAAGTCTATACCAGTAAGTAATTTAGAAATTAGGTTGTCATCTAATGGACATATTGCAGTTTGTCAATATCCTTCTTGAAGGGTATGTATTGCTCTAGGTGAGGTATAACTAAAAGACGATCTCTAATCTAGACATACTCTATATCCCCATTAATTCTCTCCATCAAGTTTTTGGGAACTGCTTCATCACACTGTTGACTCATGTTTAGCTTATGGTTTACTCCTAAATGCTTTTCTTTCGCATGTACTATTGTTATTCCAGGTGCCACCATTCTTATATTTGCACATTTCTGCAATGGAGTAATGGGAGAAACCCTAATGCTGCTCAATTGCAGACTGGAGGATTGACAGTTTGAATCCATGGAATGGGGTGAGCTCCTGTTGTTAGCCCTAGCTCCTGCCAACCTAGCAGTTCAAAAACGTGCAAATGTGAGTAGATCAATAGGTATTGTCTCAGTGGGAAAAGGCAAAAAGACACATGACCAGGAGGTGTCTACGGACCACACAGGCTCCTTGGCTTGGAAATGGAAATGAGCACCTCTCCCAGAGCCAGAAATGAAAGTAGAAGTGTTGTCTTTGTCTGTGTGTTTCATTGTATTTTACTGTATCAAAGCATTTAATGTTTGGCTGTGTCTGTTTATATGCGGTAATCTGCTCTGAGTCCCCTCGGGGAGAAGGGTGGAATATAAACAAAGTGTTGTTGTTGATACCATTATTATTATTGTTATTATTATGTAATTGTTCCTGCCTACCTTATTTATTTATTTATTTATTTATTTAGAACTTTTATATACCGGTCTTCTCACCTCCGACGAAGTACTCAGGCCGGTTTACAACAGAGGAATTCATACCCAATAGTTTAAAACATCACATCCAGTAATACACTAATATAAAACACATCAAAATACAATCATATAATTACATAAGGCCAAGTCGTCAGAATAAAATCACAATTCATCCCTATCTGTCCGTGTGGTCAAGAGTTATTGACTCACTCATCAAATGCCAGATTCCAGAGCCAGGTTTTCACTTTCTAAAGGTCAGGAGGGAAGGGGCAGTTCTAATCTCCAATGGGAGAGAGTTCCAGAGCCGAGGGGCCACCACCGAGAATGCCCTGTCCCTCGTCCCCACCAGATGCGATTGCGAGGGTGGTGGGACCGAGAGCAGGGCCCCTCCAGAAGGTCTTAACAACCTTGATGGTTCATAGGGGAGAATCCGTTCGGACAGGTAAACTGGGCTGGTGTCGTTTAGGGATTTATAGGTCAATACCAGCAGTTTGGATTGTGCTCGGAAGCTAATTGACAGCCAGTGGAGCTGGCACAACAGAGGAGTAGTATGCTCCCTGTACCCCGCTCCTGTTAGTAATCTGGCTGCCGCTCGTTGGACTAATTGCAGCTTCCGGGCAGTCTTCAGAGGTAACCCCATGTAGACAGCGTTGCAGTAGTCTATACGGGATGTAACCAGAGCGTGGACCACCGTGGCCAAGTCAGACTTCCCAAGGTACAGGTGCAGCTGGCGCACAAGTTTTAATTGTGCAAAAGCTCCCCTGACCACCGCCAAGACCTGGGGTACCTTCCATTTAAAACTTGGAGTTCTTTTTGTTAGCTTTCCAATTCATAAAGATAATTCCAGTAGAATCACAGAGCTGTAATACACTGCACAAGCCATCCAATTCAACCCCTTTTTCCATGCAGGAAAAGCACAATCAAAGCACCCCTGACAGATGGCCATCTAACCTCTTACTTACAGCAACCTAACATCTAACCTCTGTTTAAAAGCCTCCAAAGTAGGAGCCTCCACCAGACTTCAAAGTAGAGAGTTCCGATATTGAACAGCTCTTCTTACTGTCAGGAAGTCCTTTCTAATGTTCAAGTGGAATCTCCTTTCCTGTAATTTGAACCCATGGCTCAGAGCCCTAGTTTCCCGGGCAGTAGAAAACAAGGTCTGCTTCCTCTTCCTTTTGACATCCTTTCAAATAAGTAAAGGTAAAGGTTTTTGACATTAAGTCGAGTTGTGTCCAATTCTGGGGGTTGGTGCTCATCTCCATTTGTAAGCCGAAGAGTCAGCATTGTCCATAGACACCTTCAGGGTCATGTGGCCGGCATAACTGCATGGAGTGCCATTACCTTCCCACTGGAGCACTACCTATTGATCTACTCACATTTGCATGTTTTCAAACTGCTAGGTTGGCAGAAGCTGGGGCTAACAGCAGGTGCTCACACCACTCCCTGTATGCGAACCAGTAATCCATTGGTCAGCAAGTTCAGCAGCTCAGCGTATTTCAAATATTTAAACATGGCGATCACGTCTCCTCTCAACCTTCTCTTCTGAAGGCCAAACATACCCAGCTCTTTGATAATTGTAGTGGTCTTCCTCTGGACCCCTACTATCTTGTCAATATTCCTCTTAAATTGTAGGACCCAGAACTGGACATAGTCTCAATTCCAAGTTAGGTCTGACCAAAGCAGAATAGAGAGGCATCATGAATTCCCTTGATCTAGTAGATACTATACATTGATGCAGCCCAAAATCCCACTGACTTTTTAGCTGCTGCATCACATTGTTGGCTCATGTTCAACTTGTTGTCCACGAAGACTCCAAGATTTCTTTCACGCGCAACTCTGTTGTGGAGCCAAGCGTCACCCATACTGTATCTTTGCATTTCATTTTTTCCTGCTTAGGTGTAATCTTCTGAGATATTAACTACCCTGTCCAGTCTGGTGCCATCTGCAATTTTGATGACACAAAACTAGACAGGGTAGTTAATTTCTATTTCTTCATCAAAGCCGTTTACAAAGACGTTGAGCAACACTGGGCCCAATGCATCATCTCCTTTGCCACCTCCGGCATAAATGACCACTTTACGTGTCACCATTCAATGACTGAGGTCACTAGAGTAAGACCTACCACTGATTCACTCTGGCCCTCAAATGTGGTAAATATACAGTAAGTATTTTCTCTGGCTATAGAGGGTGAGCCTGGAATACGTGTCCTTCCAGATATAGTTGGACTTCAAATTCCACCATTCCTTACCAGTATAACATGGAGAAGAATGCTGGAAGTTGAAGTCTAGCATTTGAAGGACCACAAAAGTGGGCAAACTGTGGTCCCCAAACCCCAACTACTTTCAAAGTAAGTACAGCACAGTTAAACGGGAAATAATACGTTCAAATCAGGAATAGAAAATTGTTCAAATTTTGTTACATAGTGTATTATTCTGAGTATCATGTAAATAATAGCAAAGTAATTTTTTTTTATTTATTTATTGTGTCAGCAGCAAGCCAAACAGTTGTATTGCATTTTTAACAAACAAACAAACAAAACACAAAGTTTGCAAACTTGGTAGTTGATTAAATGTCCTTTGACCAGAAGCTGGCCACTTGGAGTGCCTCTGGTGTTACTATAAGAAGGTCCTCCATTGTGCATGTGGCAGGGTTCAGGTTGCATCGCAACAGATGATCTGTTGTTTGCTCTTTTCCACACTCGCATGTCGTGGATTCCACTTTGTAGCCCCATTTCCTAAGGTTGGCTCTGCATCTCGTGGTACCAGAGCGTAGTCTGTTCAGCGCCTTCCAAGTTGCCCAGTTTTCTGTGTGCCCAGGGGGGAGTCTCTCATTTGGTATCAGCCATTGATTGAGGTTCTGGGTTTGAGCCTGCCACTTTTGGACTCTTACTTGCTGAGATGTTCCAGCAAGTGTCTCTGTAGATCTTAGAAAGCTATTTCTAGATTTAAGTCATTGATATGCTGGCTGATACCCAAACCCAAGATGCACCATTGTTATTATTATGCAATAAGTCTTTGTTGGAGTCCTTAAGTCAATGGGGAATTCATCTCAGGAAATAGGAAGGAATTTCCCAAGGGTTTGTCATGCTGGGGTCATGAAAAGATGGCTTTCCATATTTTTATACATACGTGCATATATGGGGTTCATAAGGCATGCACAGAGGAAAAGGGGAAAAGGAAATTCATATAAACCCATCTCACCCACCGGAGTTCATAAAGAGACCAATGTTATGAAATCATACAGTCCCAAAATCATAAAAGATAGTCCATGGGGCTTGGGGAAAAATTTTCAAAAAGTTTTCAAAAGTTCTTAAAAGTTGGCAAAAGTTGATAAAAAGTTGTAAAATCCATGGGGGCAAGTTGGGAAAGGTGTCCCAGAGTCCTTAGAGTTCTGATGAGATGACTGCCAGCGCTGGAGGTCAGGATCCATGTTGATAAATGAAGAAAACTACAGATTCCTTTTGAACAAGGACCAAAACGGCCCGCCGACATCTTGGGGATTCCAAGGGGTGACCACGACAGCTTCCCCAGATTGGCAGACACTCTGGGTATTCACAAAATGGTGGCAACGATGCGGTGTCATCGGGGAGCCAGCTGGGCTCCATGTTGATGTTTTTAAAGGCAAAAATGGTTATTCTTGAGGTGGAGGGGTAAGCGGAGCGAAAGCGCAATAGCCATCAGTCTTAGAATTCCCCCAGGAGAAGAATGGCACCGATTTTGAAGCGATCCATTGACTCGCGGATTTGGGGGCCCAATGGGTTTCCGTATCCGCTGTTCAGAGGAGTGCAGTTTCAGCTTCCCTGGGACCAGTTAGTTGTCACAGGCAGATAGTATTTGTGGCACAAGTTCCAATGAATCATCTGAGCAACAGTGTTATGCCTCTGCTTGTAGTCTGTCTGCATGATCTTCTTGCAGCAGCTGAGGATGTGATCTATTCCTTCATCTGCTTCTTTGCAGAGTCTACATTTCAGATCTGTTGTCAACTTTTCGATTCTGGCTTTGATGGCATTGGTTCGAATGGCTTGTTCTTGGGCTGCCAGAATCAGGCCCTCCTTTGTCTCCTTTTTCAAAGTTCCATTTGTGAGCCACATCCATGTTTTTTCTTTGTCAATTTGGCTCTCAATTTTTCCCAGGAACTGTCCATGGAGAGCCTTCTTTTGCCAGTTTTCTCTTCTGCTCTGGATTGTATTTTTACTGTATTCCCTCTTTGTCTTTTGCACTTTAAGTAGTTTGCTACTATTGACTTCCCTCAATGTTGGTTCTTGACTGCCTTTCACGTAACCTGCCAGTGCGTGCTTCTCTTCTTCTACCGTTTGTTTCATTTGCAGAAGCCCTCTGTCTCCTGATTTTCTGGGCAGGTCAAGACTGTCGACATCACTACGCGGATGTAATGCATAGTGGATTGTCATCCATTGTCTTGTTTTCCTGTCCAGATCCTCCATCTCTGCTTGTGTTCAGTTCACAATCCCAGCAGTGTATCTAATGACGGGGATGGCCCAGGTCTTGAGAGCCTTGATCGTATTTCCGACATTTAATTTGCTCTTCAAAACCTGACTGACTCTTTGGATATATTCTTTGCTGACCACATTTTTCACTTGCCCATGTTTGATATTGTCCAACTGTAGTATGCCCAGATATTTATAGGCTTCAGGCTGATTGCACTTTATGGTTTGCCCATTTGGCATCTCTATGCCCTCGCTTTGTGTAATTTCCCCTTTCTTTAATGCCACTGTGGCACATTTGCCTAGGCCGAACTCCAAACTGATCTCAGTGCTGACGATTTTGACTGTGCTGGTCAGCGACTCGATTTCAATTTCTGATTTTCCGTAAAGCTTTAGATCAGTGTTTCTCAGCCTTCCTAATGCCGTGGCCCCTTAATACAATTCCTTATGTTTAGGTGACCCCCAAGCATAACATTATTTTGCTACTTCATAACTGTAATTTTGCTCCTGTTATGAAACTTAATTTGGGAGTTGTAGTTGTTGGGATTTATGGTTCACCTACAATCAAAGAATATTCTGAACTCCACCAACAATGGAATTGAACCAAACTTGGCACACAGAATGCCCACGACCAACAGAAAACACTGGAAGGTTTTGGTGGGCATTGACCTTGAGTTTGGGAGTTGTAGTTCACCTACAGAGAGCACTATGGACTCAAACAATTATGGATCTGGACCAAACTTGGCACAAATACTCAGTATGCTAAATGTGAACACTGGTGGAGTGTGGGGAAAATAGGCCTTGACATTTGGGAGTTGTAGTTGTTGGGATTTATAGTTCACCTATAATCTATGAGCATTCTGAACCCCACCAATGATAGAATTGGGCCAAACCTCCCACACAGAACCCCCATGATCAACAGAAAATATGGTTTTCTGATGGTCTTTGGTGACCCCTCTGGCACCTCCTGGCGACCCCTCCAGGGGTCCCGACCCCCAGGTTGAGAAACACTGCTTTAGATCATCCATGTACAGCAAGTGAGAAATTTTTGGTGATTTTCTTGCTGTTTGGTAGCCTAGGTTTGTTTTCTGTAGAATTACTGACGGTGGGATCAGTGCAATAATGAACAGCAGTGGTGACAGTGAGTCGCCCTGGAAAATTCCTCTCTTGATGTTAACAGTTCCATAGCTTTCGTTGCCTTCAAACAACTCAGTTTTCCATTGTTTCATCGCATTTTCGGTTTATTTTTTTTATTTATTATTAGATAACTGGTTTATATGGCAGTGTAGAATTATTTATTTATTTATTTAAATGTTTTGTATACCGACCTTCTCACCTCTCTTGAGGGACTCAGACCGGTTTCCAACCATAATATCACATACAATCAATAAAACATCATAATACATATTACTGTAAAACATTAAAACAGCAATTACAATCAATAACTATAATGGTCAGTCGTCATACTAAAATCGTTGCTCATCATCCTCCATCCATAGCTCAGGGTGTTTGCTCACTCGTCGAATGCCTGTCTCCATAACCAAGTCTTCACCTGTTTCCTAAATGTCAGGATAGAAAGGGCGGTTCTGATCTCCAGTGGGAGAGAGTTCCAGAGTCGAGGGGCCACCACCGAGAAGGCCCTGTCCCTCGTCCCCACCAGACGCGCTTGCGAGGCCGGTGGGACCGAGAGCAGGGCCTCTCCAGACGATCTTAATAATCTTGATGGTTCATAGGGGAGAATACGTTCGGAGAGGTAAACCGGGCCAGAGTCGTTTAGGGCTTTATCGGTTAATACCAGCACTTTGAATTGTGCTCAGAAGCTAATTGGCAGCCTGTGGAGCTGGTGTAACAGCGGAGTGATGTGCTCCCTGTACCCAGCACCCGTTAGTAGTCTGGCTGCCGAGCGTTGGACTAGATGCAGCTTCCCGGCAGTCTTCAGAGGCAACCCCACATAGAGAGCATTGCAGTAGTCTAAACAGGATGTAACCAAAGCGTGGACCACCGTGGCCAAGTCAGAAGGGGCCCTGAACTGCCATGGCTCAATACTATGGGGTTGTGAGAGTTGTAGTTTGACAAGGTCTTGCACCTTCTCTGCCAAAGAGGGCTGGTGCCTCACCAAAGGACAAACCCTGGGATTCTAGAGCCATGAGCCAAGGCAGTTCAAGTGGTGTCAAGCTGCATTCCTTCTGCAGTGTAGATGCAGGGCTTGCTGGGGGCGGGCGAGGCATTGCTTCCCTTTCCGAGCCGCCTTCCTCTTCCTCCTCCTCTCGCCGGCCCCCAAGAGCTCCAACTCTGCCGGAAACTCAGGCTTTTTTTCCTCTTCTGCTGCTGCAAGGCAGCCTCCTTTTTGCAAAGTTCTCTTGCGCGACAGGCAGAGATCCTCCTCCTCCTCCTCCTCCTCTTTGGGGCTGCCCAAAAGTTTCCTTCTTCGCCCTGGACCCCTTCTGCATGCCCTCCGGACCCAGAGACCATGGAGCAGCCCTGAAGCCAAGCCGGGGGTCGCCTTTCAACCAGAGCAGCCCTTGAAGCTCCATCTTCCCGAGGAATTGCCGGGCTCCTTCTCCTCCTTTTCCTCCCTCCTTCCTCGCTCCCCACCATGGAAGATGTGAGTAATGTCCAGGCTGCCATGGGAAGGGAGTTTTCCCAAGGCTTCCCTCTAACTTTTGGGAGAGGGTGGGTTTTTTCCTCTCTCAGAAGGCTTCCTCTTTCGAAAGTTAAGCTTTGGGCGCATCTGCACTGTAGAATGGATGCGGTTTGACTTCCCTTTGATGTTCAATAGCTCAGGCTTGATCTACACTGCTATAGAATCCAGATCAAGCAATCAGGATCTACTTTGTCATATTGTCTAGCTCAGGCAGGGGCCAGTTTGGGCCCTCCAGGTGCTTTGGACTTCAACTCCCATCATTCCTAACATACACAGATAGGTAAACATTCAATGCCTTTTATAACTATGACACACAAATACACAGAACCAAGATAAAGGCTGGGTTGTTGTAGGTTTTTCCAGGCTATATGGGCCTGGTCTAGAGGCATTTTCTCCTGACGTTTCGCCTGCATCTATGGCAAGCATCCTCAGAGGTACCATATAGCCCGGAAAAACCTACAACAACCCAGTGATTCCAGCCATGAAAGCCTTCGACAGTACAAAGGCTTCCCCTTTCATCTCTTGCTTTTTTGGATGCCTGCCATAGATGCAGGTGAAACATCAGGAGAGAATGCTTCAGGAACCTGAAAAAACTCACTGCAACCCAGTGATTCTGGCCATGAAAGCCTTCAACAATACATTTAATGGTGTCTTAACAACTTGGACCCCAAACCAGCAGAAACCTTGGGTTGTATCTAACAACAACAACAACAACACTTTATTTATATTGTACTCTATCTCCCTGAGGGGACTCAGAGCGGATGACAACATACACAGATAGGCAAACATTCAATACCTTTTATAACAATGACACGCACATACAAAGAACAACAACATGGGAAGGTGCTCTTTTTCCAGTTGGTCGTGTTTGCTGGCATGGCTGCATGGGTGCCTTTATTCCCTTCCCTCCGAAGCAGTACCTTTTGATCTACTCATATTTGTACGTTTTCGAACTGTTAGGTTGGCAGGAGCTAGGGCTAACAGCAGGAGCTCAGCCTAACCCGCAGCTTTGAACGGCCAACCTTCAGGTCAGCAGTTCAGCAGCACAAGGGTTTAACCCATTGCCCCAGCTGTCCCCCTCTATATAACTTTATATAGCATTATTTTTTGTATCCGCACTTTGTGTTTGATTTTTATTATGTTGTTTTGCACTGTTTATTTTATTTCGTTATTTTATGTATTTTGTTGTGATGTAATTTGTCTGTTATTTTATGTTTAACTTTGCTGTATTATTTTCGGGCAGCTTACACATGGCACAAAGTGCCTAAAACAACCAGTAGTATATAAAACAACAATTTGAACCCAAAGCAGTGTTGTATCTTTTCTTTTTGTGTCAGGAGCGACTTGAGAAACTGCAAGTTGCTTCAGGCGTGAGAGAATTGGCTGTCTGCAAGGACATTGCCCAGGGACACCCAAATGTTTTGATGTTTTTCCATCTTCTGGGAGTTTTCTCTCATGTCCCTACATGGGGAGCTGGAGCTCACAGAGTGAGCTCAACCTGTTCTCCCCGGATTCGAACCGCTGATCTGTCGGTCAACAGTCCTGCCAGCTTAAGTGGCGGAGGGACAAAAGGAAAGGGCCTGAGACTGTTAGGAATGATGGGAGGTGAAGTCCAAAGCACCCGGAGGGCCCAAGTTGGCCCAAGCCTGGTTTTAGGGGCATCTTAACAGTCCTTCTGCCCTTCCTTCCTCCTTTTCCGCAGCATGTTTTGCAAACCAGTGTCAGTGGGGAAGGAATGTCCTTGCAAAGTTTCTGTTTTGGAGGCTAGTCATAGAAAGAAGCCCTATTGCACAAAGCAGGATGGAGGTTGGGAAGAAAGCAATGTTTGCATCTCCCTGTCCTTCCTTCCTTCCCTCTGAGATGAAGCAGAGGGAGCTCTCCAAAGCAGAAAACGCCTTTAAAGGGTTGTTTTCCTTACTGGCTTTGGGAGGATCTTTGGCCCAAGTTGAGGCCAGTGGAAGAGGGGCAGAGCTTGGCTTGTTGATGGATGTTGGATCTGGTCAATCAGGAGAGAGTAGAAGAGGGCTTCTGAACTCCTTTTCATAGAATTATAGCGTTGGAAGAGACCTCATGGGCCTTCCAGTCCAACCCCATTCTGCCAAGAAGCAGGAAAATTGCATCCAAACAGATAGCCACCCAGCCTCTGTTTAAAAGCTTCCAAAACAGGAGCCTCTACCACACTCAGGGGCAGAGAGTTCCACTGCTGAACGGCTCTCACAGTCAAGAAGTTCTTCCTAATGTTCAGATGGAATCTCCTTTCATGTATTTGAAGCCATTGTTCCGCGTCCTGGTCTTCAAGGCAGCAGAAAACATGTTCTCTACCTCCTCCCTATGACTTTTTCTCACGTATTTATACATGGCTATCATATCTCCTCTCAGCCTTCTCTTCTTCAGGCTCCTTCCTTCCTATGACTTCCTCTCACATATTTATACATGGCTATCATGTCTCCTCTTAGCCTTCTCTTCTGAAAGCTAAACATGCCCAGCTCTTTAAGCCGCTCCTCATAGGGCTTGTTCTCCAGACCCTTGATCATTTTAGTCGCCCTCCTCTGGACACATTCCAGCTTGTCAATATCTCTCTTCAATTGTGGTGCCCAGAATTGGACACAATATTTCAGGTGTGGTCTAACCAAGGCAGAATAGAGAGGTAGCATGACTTCCCTGGGCCTAGACACTATACTCCTTTTATCTCTGCAGAAAACCCCACCAAAATCCCAAAGTGAGGGGAAAGTCCCCAAGGGTGCCAGCTTGCATTTGCAGGCCTCTGTTCATCACCTTTTATAGAATCATAGAGTTGGAAGTGAACTTGTGGACCATCCAGTCCAACTTCCTGCCAAAAATCAGGAAAATTGCTTTCAAAGCACTCCCGACAGATGGCTATCCAGCCTCTCCAAAGAAGGAGCCTCCATCACACTCCAGGTCAGAGAGTTCCACTGCTGAACGGCTCTCACAGTTAGGAAGTTCTTCCTCATGTTCAGGTGGAATCTCCTTTCCTGTAGTTCAGTGTTTCTCAACCTGGGGGTCAGAAGGATATGTCAGAGTGGTCATCAAAGACCATCAGAAACCACAGCCTTTTCTGTTGGTCATGGAGATTCTGTGTGAGAAGTTTGCCCCAATTCTATTGTTGGGGAGTTCAGAATTTTCTCTGACTGCAGATGAACTATCAATCCCAGCAACTACAACTCCCAAATGTCAAGGTCTATTTTCCCCAAATTTCATTAGTGTTCACATTTGGGCATATTGATTATTTGTTCCAAGTTTGGTCCAGATCCATCATTGTTTGGGTCCACAGAGCTCTCTGGATATAGATGAACTACAACTCCAAAACTCAAGGTCAATGCCCACCAAAACCTTTCAGTACTTTCTTTTGGTTGTGGGAGTTCTGTGTGCCAAGTTTGGTTCAATTCCATCATTGGTGGAGTTCAGAATGTTCTTTGATCGTAGGTGAACTATACATCCCAGCAACTACAACTTTCAAATTACAAAATCAACCCCCCCCCCCCAAACCCCATCAGTATTCAAATTTGAATGTATCAGGTATTTGTGCCAGATTTGGTCCAGTGAATGAAAATGCATCCTGCATATTAGACATTTACATTACGATACCTAACAGTAGCAAAATTACTGTAATGAAGTAGCAACAAAAATAATGTAATGGTTTGTGATCACCACAACATGAGAAACTGTATTAAGGGGTGGTGGCATTAGGAAGATTAAGAAACATTGTTTTATAGAATCATAGAATTGGAAAAGACCTCATGGGCCATCCAGTCCAACCCCATTCTTCCAAGAAGCAGGAAAATTGCATTCAAAGCATCCCCGACAGATGGCCATCCAGTCTCTGTTTCAAAGCCTCCAAAGAAGGAGCCTCTACCACACTCTGGGGCAGGGAGTTCCACTGCTGAACAGCTCTCACACTTAGGAAGTTCTTCCTCATGTTCAGGTGGAATCTCCTTTCCTGTAGTTTGAAGCTATTGTTCCAAGTCCTAGTCTCCAGGGCAGCAGAAAGCAAGCTGCTTTCTGCACAGCTGGCCAACTTTTCATTGATACAGGCACCCCAGTGTTGAGGATGCTGATGCTGTGCAAGGGGGTTGCCAGTTTCATATCCAAGCCTTGCAGGATGTTGGGGTAAAAAGGAAAAGGGCAACCCCAGCGACAGACAGAGCTGAAAGGCAGTGGTTGTTCATTGTCCTGCATTAGCCACACTGCGAGGAGTGGCGTTTGCCTGTCCTCAAAGCCAGCTTTTGTCTGGGGAGGGGGCAGAGGGATCCAGAGAGACCTCGAACCCTGAACTTTGGAGACCTTCTGGGTCCTGGAAGGAAGCAGAACACTGAGCTGTTTGTCTGCAGCAAACTAGTTCTGATCAGGAGTTTTTGTCCTCTTTCAGTCTTTGGGACCCAACTTTTATCATCTCCTTCTGCAACATTTAATGGTGTGTTGTGAGTTTTCAAGGCTGTATGGCCATGTTCCAGAAGCATTCCCTCTCCTGTTGTTTTGCCTGCATCTATGGCAGGCACCCTCAGAGGTTGTGAGACCTCTCAACCTCTGAGGATGCCTGCCATAGATGTAGGTGAAACATCAGAAGAGAATGCTTCTGGAATATGGCCATACAGCCTGAAAAACTCACTGCAACCCAGTGATTCTGGCCATGAAAGCCTTCAACAATACATTTAATGGTGTCTTAACAACCCTTAGGAGCCCCCAGTGGCGCAGTGGGTTAAAGTGCTGACCTGCTGAGCTTGTTGACCGAAAGGTCGCAGGTTCAATTCCGGGGAGTGGCGTAAGCTTCTGCTGTCAGCCCTAGCTTTTGCCAACCTAGCAGTTTGAAAACATGCAAATGTCGGTAGATCAGTAGGTACCGCTCCGGCAGGAAGGTAACGGCGCTCCATGCAGTCATGCCGGCCACATGACCTTGGAGATATCTATGGACAACACTGGCTCTTCGGCTTAGAAATGGAGATGAGCACCACACCCCAGAGTCAGACATGACTGGACTTAATGTCAGGGGACAAACTTTACCTTTAACTTTAACAACCCTTACATGGACCCAAAACCAGCAGAAACCTTGGGTTGTATCTAATAATAAATGTAACAACAATAACAACAACAACAACACTTTATTTATATTCTACTCTATCTCCATGAGAGGACTCAGAGTGCATGACAACATACACAGATAGGCAAACATTCAATACCTTTTATAACAATGACACACACATACAAAGAACAAAGGTAAAGGCTTTCCCTTTCATCTCCGGCTTTTGGAGGCTATGCTCAACTCTGGCCATGGGGAGGTGCTCTTTTTCCAATTCCACGCTGAGGAGCCTCTTGTCTGTAGACACCTCCTGGTCGTGTTTACTGACATGGCGAATGGGCGCCTTTATTCCCTTCCTGCCGAAGCAGTACCTTATGATCTACTCACATTTGCATGTTTTTGAACTGCTAATTTGGCAGGAGCTAGGGCTAACAGCAGGAGCTCACCCCAACCTGCGGCTTTGAACAGCCAATCTTCAGGTCAGCAGTTCAGCAGTACAAGGGTTTAACCCATTCCACCACCTACTCCCCATATATAACTTTATATAACTTTATTTTTGTACCCCACCTCCATCTCCCCGAAGGGACTCAGGGTGGCTTACACATGGCACAAAGTGCCTAAAACAACACATAAAAACAAAATAAACATACAATACAATAAAAGACAAACCAGTAGTATATAGTAAAACAATTTGAATCCAAAACAGTGTTGTATCTTTTTTTAATGTCAGGAGCGACTTGAGAAACTGCAAGTCGCTTCTGGTGTGAGAGAATTGGCTGTCTGCAAGGATGTTGCCCAGGGGAAGCCGGAATGTTTTGATGTTTTACCAGCCTTGTAGGAGTTTTCTCTCATATCCCTGCATGGGGAACTGGAGCTCACAGAGGGAGCTCAACCTGTTCTCCCTGGATTCGAACTACTGACCTTTCAGTCAGCAGTCCTGCCGGCACAAGGGTTTAACCCATTGTGTCACAGGGGGCGTTAATACAGTCGACACTACTTGAACTGTCATGCTATGGAGTCATGGGAGTTGTTGTTTGGTTGTGGCACCAGCACTCTTTAGTAGACTAACACCTTGTGCCGGCAGGACCGAAGACCGACAGGTCGCAGCTTCGAATCCGGGGAGAACATGGATGAGCTCCCTCTGTCAGCTTCAGCTCCCTATGCGAGGACATGAGAGAAGCCTCCCACAAGGATGATAAAACATCAAAACATCCTGGCGTCCCCTGGGCAATGTCCTTGCAGACAGCCAATTCTCTCACACCAGAAGAGACTTGTTTCCTAAGTTTCCTAAGTTGCTCCTGACATGGAAAAAAAAGCCACAGAAATTAAAGTGGTGTCAAACTGCATTAATTTTACAGTGTAGATTTACCGTAAGGCAGTGTCTGCTTTATAGCTTTGATGTAATGATTGCAAAGGGTCAAGTTAAGTTAATTGAACTTGTTATGTGTATCAGAGGCTGCTTCTCGCTGTATGATATGGTGGCAAAATGATGTTTATCAGGCATGGGCAAACTTTGTCCCTCCAGATGTTTTGGACTTCAACTCCCACAATTCCTAACAGCCATTAGGCTGTTAGGAATTGTGGGAGTTGAAGTCCAAAACACCTGCAGGGACAAAGTTTGCCCATGCCTGATATACATGATAAATGGATAGATGAGGAAGCTGCTTTGCAAACAACACTCTTTGCTTTATTATATCAAGTATTTGAAGCTGCCTTCAAAGGGACTGGATGCTTGTCTTTTCAAACTGCAACAAACACAACCTTCCAAGTTGCATCTATTAAGGGTGAACCGTTCCTCTCTCATTTCTCCCCCTCTTTCCCTTAATAGAGCTTGAAATGGATCTGTCGAGAACTGTTTCGGCCCCTCTCTTTCTCCTTTCAAGCATTTTGGAAATGCTTGCCTTTCCAAAGAGGGCTCCTGCTTGCTTCTGCCAACAAAGTTTGCTTGCACCAATTGTGCCAATGCACTTTTGTCCCGACACAATCCTCTCCGCTAATGGGCAGTTTTTCCAGCAAAGTGGATTTTTGTGGAAGTTTCCTCTCTTCCAATCACTCGAATAAAATAGGAAGCAGGCGGAGGAAATGCTCTCACAAATATAAACCAGTTGAAAGCCTATTGAATGGACTTGGCACACATTTTAGAGCACAGAGAATCTATCTATATAAATAAAAATGTAATGTTCGTTTGTGGGATTAACAGAACTCAAAAACCACTGGATGAATTGACACCAAATTTGGACACAAGACACCTAACAACCCAATGTATGTCCTTCACTAAAAAAAAATGATTTTGTCATTTGGAAGTTGTAGTTGCTGGGATTTATAGTTCACCTACAATCACAGAGCAATCTCAACCCCACCAACGATGGAATTGAACCAAACTTGGCACACATGACCAACAAAAAATACTGGAAAGGTTTGGTGGGCAGTGCCCTTTGGTTTTGGAGTTGTAGTTCACCTACATCCAGAGATCACTGTGGACTCAAACAATGATGGATCTGGACCAAACTCTACAAGAATACTCAATATGCCCAAATGTGAACACTGGTTGAGTTCAGGGGAAATAGAATCTTGACATTTGGGAGTTGTAGTTGCTAGGATGTATAGTTCACCTACAATCATAGAGCATTCTGAACCCCACCAACGATAGAAATGGACCAAACCTTCCACACAGAACCCCCATGTGGGCCACAGCAACGCGTGGCAGGGATGGCTAGTTAGACATAAATGAGTTCACTACTGCTTCTTTATACACAGAGCTTCCTGGGAACTATAGTTTTGGATTATTGGTCTAAGTATCTTTGAGCCTACCACATTGTAGTTCCTAGACATCTGTGAGATAAGGCATGGTTAAGTTTAAATTGCATCTAATCAGTATGTTTATAATGTAATTAGCTGTCCCCTGCCACACATTGCTGTGGCCCAGTCTGGTGAACGGGAAAATAAAGTAATGAGAAAGTTTTGGTTTCTAATATATGTCATTTCTTTATGCTTGTGCGTAAACAGTATTCCTTTTTGTTTCTTTGTCAGTGTTGATGTTGAGATTGTCTGGTTTGCCTACTCTGGAACATGCAACATAGAATTGTTCTCTTTAGAGGTCCCTTTCAAATCTAGGATACCATATCTGTCATATATGGGTGTGAATCATATCTATCTATCTATCTATCTATCTATCTATCTATCTATATTTATGGCTGGATGGCCTTTTGTCAGGAGGGCTTTGGTTATGTTTTCTTGCCCCGGTGAAGGGAGTTGGACTGGATGGCCTTAAGGCAGCATTTCTCAACCTGGGGCTCGGGACCCCTGCGGAGGTCATAAAGAGGTGTCAGAGGGGTCACCAAAACCATCAGAAAACACAGTATTTTCTGTTTGTCTTGGGGGTTCTGTGTGGAAAGTTTGTTTCAATTCTGTCATTGGCGGGGTTCAGAATGCTCTTTGATTGTAGGTGAACTATAAATCCCAGTATCTACAACTCCCAAATGTCAAGGTCTATTTCCCCCAAACTCCAGCTGTGTTCATATTTGGGCATATGGAGTATTCGTGCCAAGTTTGGTCCAGATCCATCATTGTTTGAGTCCACAGTGCTCTCTGGGTGTAGGTAAACAACAGCTCCAAAACTCAAGGTCAATGCCCACCAAACCCTTCTACTGTTTTCTGTTGGTCTTGGAAGTCCAATGTACCAAGTTTGGTTCAATTCCATCATTAGTGGAGTTCAGAATGCTCTTTGATTTTAGGTGAACTGTAAATCCCAGCAATTACAACTTCCAAATGACAAAATCATTTTTGAGTGATGGTCACTCATTGGTTGTTGGACATATTCTGCCAAATTTGGTGTCAATTGGTCCAGTGGTTTTTGAATTATGTTAATCCCACAAACGAACATTACAGTTTTATTTAGATATTTAGATAGATATACTAATAACATACTTTATTTATATTCCGCTCTATCTCCCCAAGAGGACTCAGGGCGGATTACAGAACATATATGGCAAACATTCAATGCCGTTATACAATTACAGACAATACATAAACAGAGGTAAAGGCTTTCCCATCTTTTTCCATTTCTGGCATCAGGAGGCTGTGCTCGAATTCAGTGTTGTCACTCCATTTTCCATACCGAGGAGCTTTGTTGCTCGTAGATGTCCTCCCGATCGAGTCGTCAGCATGTCCTTATGGGTGCTTTTTATTACCTCTCTGCTTAAAGTGGTACCTATTTATCTCCTCACATTGCTGTTTTCGATCTGCTAAGTGAGCAAAAGCTAGGGCTGACAGCGGGAGCTCACCCCGACCCAGGCTTAAACTGCCAACCATTCAGTCGGCAAGATTTTCTGCAGCTTGGCAGTTTAATCCACTGTGCTAAAGCTGGCCCCTTGAACTGCCATGTAGACCAGGACAACTCAAAGTGTTGGCTTCTAGACTGTTGCCGGTCCCTGTGGCACCAGCTGCCACTTCATGGAGCATTTCCAGGAAAGATAGAAACAGTTGTACCCAATGGATGCCAAATGGAAAAGAGCTCCATTGGAAAACAATAATGAGTGGTTGTCCACATCAGAGACAGATAGCATGAGAAACACGGATGTAGATCACACTGGATATACTGGGTGATTTGCAATGGATTTGCAAAACAAATTGACATACCTCATTATTAGGTTTCTGAGGCTGGATATACACCATATAATCCATATTATCAAAGCAGATTGGAGGGGCCGTGGTGGCGCAGCAGGTTAAACTGCTAAGCTGCAGAACTTGCTGACCAGAAGGCTGGCGGTTTGAATCCACGGGACAGGGTGAGCTTCCATTGTTGGCCCTAGCTTCTACTGACATGCAAATGTGAGTAGATCAATAGGTACCGCTTCGGCTGGATGGTAATGGTGCCTCATGCAGTCATGTCGGCCACTTGACCTTGGAGGTGTCTATGGACAACACTGGCTTTTTGTCTTAGAAATGGAGATGAATGCCACCCGCCAGAGTTAGAATCAACTAGACTTAATGTCAAGGGGAAAACTTTACCTTTATTTAATACAGATTATCTGATTTGAACTGGATTATATGTGTCTACAGTGCCATATAACCCAGTTCAAATCAGATAATCTAGATTTTATTTAGCAGTGTGAATGAGGCCTGACAACAGGAAGAACTAAAAATTTCCCACCTTTAAAATAAGGCTCTAGATGGATAATACTGAGGGAAGTGTGACTGGGACTGGATTTGTGTGTTTGTGAAAGCATTTGTGATCTTATTGCAGGCATTGGTTACAAATTGTTGAGCTGAGCATATCATCAGAGAAGCATTGGCTCTACTCATGGAGTGAAGCCCTCCAGAGTGTGAAACACAGGCATGGGTTTGAAGCAACAGCTCTCAACACATTATATAATGCAAATTAGTTTTTCTCTGAAATTATTCCCTGCACTCTTAGCCATGCTATGTAAGGGATTTGAGGGGTTGCAGGCAAAATAGGAACTTTTCCAGAATCAGAGTATGTGTGCATTCTCCTGCACAGTTCATATGCTGGTTTGATTTGGGATGCATTCGTTTTTAACATCCAAAAACATGCTCTCCCTTCGTGCAAATTGAAATGTAAGCCCAAGTTTTTTATATTAAGTGCAGTCATCATCATCATCATCATCATCATCATCATCATCATGCTAATGCCAATGCTAATAATAATGGTAATAATAATAATAATAATAATAATAATAAGGCTAATTCTAATTCTAATAATAATATGTTGCCAAAGGTTTTCATGGTCGGAATCACTGGGTTGTTGTGAGTTTTTCAGGCTATATGGCCTTGTTCCAGAAGCATTCTCTACTGACATTTTGCCCACATTTATGGCAGGCATCCTCAGAGGTTGTGAGACTTCACAATCTTTGAGGATGCCTACCATAGATGTGGGTGAAACGTCAGGAGAGAATGCTTCTGGAACATGGCCATACAGCCCGGAAAACTCACAGCAACCCAATAATAATAATACTTTGTTGACCGTCTTTCCTTATTTCTTGAGGTGTGGCACAACATGGTCAAAACACATCAACGGAAAATGACCACAAAACACATAACTATAAACAGCATTCACCAGAAAACATGGTACAAAGATCAGAATGCAAATCCAAAACTCATGGTACAAAGTTGACTGGTTTGGTCTGCCAAAAGGGATGGGCTGTAGTTGTGTTTCAAATTCTGACAGCTCGTTGACTCAAATATAGCACATATGCCATATTTTTCCAATTCTAAGGCCCCGTCTACACTGCCATGCAAAATCCAGATCGTCTGCTTTGAACTAGATAATTTGGCAGTGTAGACACATATAATCTGGTTCAAAGCAGATAATCTGGATTACCTGCTTTGACAATCTGGATTATATGGCAGTGTAGATCCAGCCCGTGACTCACTCTAATTTCAACACTCCCCAACATAAAAAGCTTTATTTATATATAAAAGCACCCTCGATTCTAAGACCCCCTTCTATACGGCTTTGAACTGGATTATCTGAGTCTGCACTGCCATATAATCCAGTACAAACCAGATAGTCTGGATTTTATTTGACAGTGTAAAAGGGGCCTAAGACACACTCAATTTTTTAGAGATGTTTATATATCGGGGAGAAAGTGCGTCTTTGAACAGAAGAAGTGCAGTATTTGGGCTGCTGTGAGTTTTCCAGTGTGTATGGCCTTGTTCCAGAAGCATTTTCTCCTGATGTTTCACCCACATCTGTGGCAGGCATCCTCAGAGCTTGTGAAGTCTTATAATCATAGAATCATAGAGTTGGAAGAGACCACACGGGCCTTCCAGTCCACCCCCCTGCCAAGAAGCAGGAAAATTGCATTCAAAGCACCCCCAACAGATGGCCATCCAGCCTCTGTTTAAAAGCCTCCAGAGAAGGAGCCTCTGCCACACTCCAGGGCAGAGAGTTCCACTGCTGAACAGTTCTCACAGTCTGGAAGTTCTTCCTTATGTTCAGATGGAATCTCCATTTCTGTAGTTTGACGCCATTGTTCCGCATCCAAGTCTCCAGGGCAGCAGAAAATAAGCTTGCTCCCTCCTCCCTATGACTTTCTCTCACATATTTATACATAGTTATCATGTCTCCTCTCAGCCTTCTCTTCTGCAGGCTAAACATGCCCAGCTCTTTAAGCCACTCCTCATAGGGCTTGTTCTCCAGATCCTTGATCATTTTAGTTGCTCTCCTCTGGACACATTCCAACTTGTCAACATCTCTCTTCAATTGTGGTGACCAGGATTGGACACAGTGATATTCCAGGTGTGGTCTAACCAAGGCAGAATAGAGCATGACTTCCCTGGATCTAGACACTAGTCTCCTATTTATGCAGCCAAAATCCCATTGGCTTTTTTTGCCTCCACATCACATTGTTGGCTCTGTAACCTCTGAGAATGTCTGCCATAGATGAAACATCAGGAGAGAATGCTTCTGGAACATAGCCATAAATCGTGGAAAACTCACAGCAATCCAGTGATTCTGGCCACGAAAGCCTTCAACAACACACAGTGCAGTATTTGGTTGCAGAATGGGAGAAGGGTAGAAAGAACATCCAACTTGATACAAACATGCTGCAGTCAATATGGTGTCAAATACAATTGCCGTAAGCCTCTGCGTCGATAGCATAGCTGGTGTTTTGCCAAAGGGTGAGCCTGAATGGATGTTGGAGCACCAATTTCAAAGCTGTTTGTCCCACATCCAAGTCCACCGCTGCTTTTGCCAGACCACCCTGGCTGTGCGCTGGCAAAAACAGGAGCCACAGGTTCTAGAAGCTGGCGCTGCTCCATTTCTCTTGCACTCCTAGAAATAACATATTTCCCCAATGTTAGTGGTGTCATGATTTGAGGACAATGGCAGATCTTTGAAGTAATTAGCTCCAAATCACAACTTAATGATATCAACTCCCGTTTTGTAATAACCAGGATATCATTGAAATTCATTCCCTTTTTGTTGTTCTATTATTTTGCCAAATAGGGTAGCGTCTACACCAGTGGTTCTCAACCTTCCTAATGCTGTGACCCCTTAATACAGTTCGTCATGTAGTGGTGACCCCCCAACCATAACATTATTTTCATTGCTACTTCATAACAGTAATTTTTCTATTGTTATGAATTGCAGTGTAAATATCCGATATGAAGGATGTGTTTTCATTCACTGGACCAAATTTGGCACAAATACCCAATATGCCCCAATTTGAATGCTGGTGGGGTTGGGGGAGGAATTGATTTTGTCATTTGGGAATTGTAATTGCTGGGATTTATAGTTCACCTACAACCAAAGAGCATTCTGAACTCCATCAATGATGGAATTGAACCAAACTTGGCACACAGAACTCCCATGCCCAACAGAAAATACTGGAAGGGTTTGTGGGCATTGACCTTGAGTTTTGGAGTTATAGTTCACCTACATCCAGAGAGCACTGTGGACTCAAACAGTGATGGATCTGGACCAAACTTGGCATTAATACTCAGTATGCCCAAATATGAACACTGGTGGAATTTGGGGAAAATAGATCTTGACATTTGGGAGTTGTAGTTGCTGGGATTTATAGTTCACCTACAATCAAATAATATTCTGAACCCCACCAATAATACTCAATAAGCACAAATGTGAACACTGGTGAAGTTTGGAGAATATAGACCTTATTGCTGCTGGGATTTATAGTTCACCTACAATCAAAGAGCACTCTGAATCCAGCTCACAATGGATCTGCACCAAACTTGGCACACTACCTACATGGCCAACATTAAATATTGGTGGGGTTGGGGGTAGTGGCTGTTTTTTGAATTCTGGGAGTTGTAGTTCACCAGCAAAAGGAAGAGAAGGACATGGGGAGAGATCTTCAGCCTTCTCTGCCAAAGAGGTTTCTAAGACTATCAGAAATCTACTGAATAGATTCTAAACCAGGCATGGGCAAACTTCAGCCCTCCCGGTGTTTTGGACTTCAACTCCCACAATTCCTAATAGCCTACCGGTTGTTAGGAATTGTGGGAGTTGGAGTCCAAAATACCTGGAGGGCCAAAGTTTGGCCAGGCATGGTCTAGAATCTATAAGTAGAATGAATGCAGTTTGACACCACTTTGACTACCATTGCACAATGCTATGAAAACTTAAGAGTTGTAGTTTGTCGAGGCACCAGAGAACTCCTTGTTACTTAAGTTTGCCCACCTAATACACAATGTAACAACATCTATATTTTTGCAAAAGTTGTAACATAAAGTTGCCTTGGTCACAAAGGCGAACGATGGTTATTTTTGCACAAGATCTAAAACTTACAGGAAGTGGTAACGTTTAACAAGACTCAACTTCCTGGAATCTTAAGAAAACAAATTTTTTGATATAAATATATCTAAATTAAGTTATGAACTCTTCAACATCCTCCACACGCACATAATCAGACACATACAATGCTTTGAATTGAAGGAAGTTTAATCAACGAATGTTTTGAAATACATTGAAATATGATTAAAGATAGGACTTGACTAAACAGCCTCCCAAGGTTTCCAGAAATAAATAATATGAAGTTCTGTCCTATTGTCCCTACTCTAGCTGGCGTTCACACTTACATTAAGGTGTATGGAGCTTAGGTACTTTCAAGCGCCTCCTGCACTGCCATATACAATCCAGATTATCTGATTTGAACTGGATTATATGGTAGCAAAGACTCATATTATTTATGTATTTATTTATTTACTACTAGCTGTTCCCTGCCACACGTTGCTGTGGCCCAGTCTGTGTATATGTGTTTTGCGTGTGTGTATATATGCATATATGCATGTATATATTTGTGCATATGTGTATGTATGTGTGTTTGTGTATATATGTGGTTTTGCACATGCGTTGTAATGTAATTTTTTGTTTTTTGACTTTTTAAGTTTCTTCTGCTGTGTTTTTCAGTGTTTTTATGAGTGATGGTCACTCGTTGGCTTGATAGGTGTATTGTGTCCAAATTTGGTGTCAATTTGCCCAATAGTTTTTGAGTTATGTTAATCCCACAAACGAACATTAAATTTTTATTTATATAGATACTTGTATACCGCCCCTCTCAGCTCGGAGGTGACTCGAGGAGGTTTACAATCGGCAATCAATGCCCAACAACATAAAATACAGTCAAACATTACATATAATATAAACCATATAAAAGCGATCCATATAAATAAAAATTTTGCAACCCAAACTGTGCACAATCCTTATTTGGCATATGCCCCCGGTGGCGCAGTGGGTTAAAGCTCTGTGCTGGCAGGACTGAAGACCGACAGGTCACAGGTTCGAATCCCGGGAGAGGCGGATGAGCTCCCTCTATCAGCTCCAGCTCCTCATGCGGGGACATGAGAGAAGCCTCCCACAAGGATGATAAAAACATCAAAATCATCCGGGCATCCCCTGGGCAACATCCTTGCAGACGGCCAATTCTCTCACAACAGGAGCGACTTGCAGTTTCGCAGGTCGCTCCTGACACAACAACAAAAAAAATTAGCATATACATGTAGAGGAAACAGGACTCCGTTTTAGATCTTTCTCTAAAACTATGAAGGTTTGCATCCTCTTTTTTTTTTTTAAATCAGTTTTTAGAGACAAAAGTTTTTATTTTGAGCGTCAGAGACTGCTTTCTTTATTATCTGTAGCAGCTGTTTTCAATTTTTCTGGCTTTCAGTAATATGTACCTGGTCATCCTACTTGTCAATAACCATTTTGCATCACAGGGGTGTTGAGATCATCTACCTGTACAACTAAACACCTGCAAATATGAGGCTCCTATCCCATGGAATGAGATGTGGCATCATAGAGTGCATCTACACTGTAGACTTAATATAGTTTGAGTCTGCCACGACGCAGTGCTGTCCAATAATATTAGCTGTTGTTCTAGAAGGTTTTCAGCTTTCCTCTGCCGAAGAGTGCTGGCACTTCACTAAATTATAACTCTCGGGATTCCATCGCATTGAGCCAAATGACGTTAAAGTGGTGTCAAACTGCATTGCTTCAACAGTGTGGATAACAACAACATTTATTTATATTGTCTTTCTCTCCAAGGGGACTCAGAGCAGATTACAACATATAAAGAGACACAGGCAAACATTCAATGCCTTATTAAAATGACATATAATGAGACGCAAACATAGACAAAGGTAAAAGCTTCTCCTTTCATTTCCGGCTCTGGAGGCGGCACTCAACTCCAGCTCTGTGGGAGGTGCTCTTTCTCCAATTCCAAGCTGAGGAACCTGTCCATAGACATCTCCTGCTTGATCTCACATTTCCAGGTACTACTTTGGTGCTGGCCACATGACTTTGGAGGTGTCTATGGACAAAGCCAGCTCTTTGGCTTAGAAATGAAGATGAGCACCACACCCCAGAGTCAAACACAACTAGACTTAATGTCAAGGGGAAACTTTTACCAAATCCTGACTGATTCCAAGGCCCCTTCTACACTGCCAAATAAAATCCAGATTATCTGCTTTGAACTGGATTATATGGCAGTGCAGAAGGGGCCACAGAGGAACAGAAAGCAGATTGTATGAAAGAACTTTCTGTGCCCAAAACCATGGACGGCATCTCCTCTAGCATTTCACAGCTGGAAACCAAGTCTTATGTGGCCAAGCCACACCAGAGTGTGGTCTGGCAACAAGAAAGCAAAAGTAATTAATGAGGAAGAACACACAAAACTACTATTTAGAGCAATATATATAGTACACACACACATAGTGAAACTGATGTATTGAGTTAACAAAGAGCAGACTTTGCCCCTTGCTCTCCCTCCTGCTCATTGGTTCTCAACCTTCCTAATGCCCTGACCCCTTAGTACAGTTCCTCATGTTGTGGCAACCACCAACCATAAAATTATTTTCATTGCTACTTCATAAACTGTAATGTTGGTATTAGGTTCTTGTGGGTTTTTTCGGGCTATAGAGCCATGTTCTAGAGGCATTTCTCCTGACGTTTCGCCTGCATCTATGGCAAGCATCCTCAGAGGTTGTGAGGTCTGTTGGAATTAGGACAATGGGTTTATATATATCTGTGGAATGGCTGGGGTGGGGCAAGGAGCTCTTCCCTGCTGCAGTTAGGTGTGAATGTTCAGCTGATCACCTTCATTAGCATTTGAAGGCCTGCCTGCGCCTGGGAAAATCTGTTGCTGGGAGGTGTTAATCTGTGCCTGGTTTTTTCCTCTCTGTTGTTTAGCTGTTATAATTTTAGAGTTTTTTAATACTGGTAGCCAGATTTTGTTCATTTTCATGGTCTCTTCCTTTCTGTTGAAATTGTCCACATGCTTGTGGATTTCAATGGCTTCTCTGTGTAGTCTGACATGGTGGTTGTTGGTGTGGTCCAGCATTTCTGTGTTCTCAAATAATATGCTGTGTCCAGGCTGGTTCATCAGGTGCTCTGCTATGGCTGACTTCTCTGGTTGAAGGAGTCTGCAGTGCCTTTCATGTTCCTTGATGCGTGTCTGGGCGCTGCGTTTGGTGGTCCCTATGTAGACTTGTCCACAGCTGCATGGTATACGGTAGACTCCTGCAGAGGTGAGAGGATCCCTCTTGTCCTTTGCTGAACGTAGCATTTGTTGGATTTTCTTGGTGGGTTTGTAGATTGTTTGTATGTTGTGTTTCCTCATCAGCTTCCCTATGCGGTCAGTGGTTCCCTTGATGTATGGCAGGAACACTTTTCCTCTGGGTGGATCTTCGTCTTTACTCTCGTGGCTTGTTCGTGGTCTTGCAGCTCTTCTGATGTCTGAGGTGGAATATCCATTGGCCTGGAGAGCCCAGTTGAGGTGGTTCAGTTCCTCTTGGAGGAGGTGGGGTTCGCAGATTCTTTTTGCACGGTCTGCCAAGGCTTTAATGGTGCTTCTTTTTTGACTTGGGTGATGGTTGGAGTTTTTATGTAGATATCTATCTGTGTGTGTGGGTTTTCTGTAAACGGTGTGACCCAATTGTTGATCTGGTTTGCGGATGACTAGGACATCTAGAAAAGGCAGTCTTCCTTCCTTTTCTTTTTCCATGGTGAACTGGATGTTTGGGTGGATGCTGTTAAGATGGTCCAGGAACCTGTTGAGTTCTTCTTCTCCATGGCTCCAAATGGTGAAGGTGTCATCCACATATCTGAACCATATTGTGGGCTTTTTGGTTGCTGTTTCCAGGGCTTGTTCTTCAAAGTGTTCCATGTAGAAGTTAGCTATGACTGGGCTGAGAGGGCTCCCCATAGCTACTCCATCTTTCTGTTCGTAGAATTCATTGTCCCACTGAAAGTAACTGGTGGTGAGGCAATGGTGAAACAGAGCCGTGATGTCTTCTGGGAACCTCTGGTTGATGAGTGCCATGGTGTCTGCTATCGGGACCATGGTAAATAGAGATACCACATCGAAGCTGATCAGTTTGTCGTTTGTATTTAGCTTGAGATTGCTGATTTTTTCTATGAAGTGGGCTGAGTCCTTGATGTAGTGTGTAGTGAGCCCAATATGGCTTTGTAACTGTGCAGCAAGAAATTTTGCTAGGTCGTATGTGGGGGATCCAATGGTAGGGTCCAGGAACATGAAAGGCACTGCAGACTCCTTCAACCAGAGAAGTCAGCCATAGCAGAGCACCTGATGAACCAGCCTGGACACAGCATATTATTTGAGAACACAGAAATGCTGGACCACACCAACAACCACCATGTCAGACTACACAGAGAAGCCATTGAAATCCACAAGCATGTGGACAATTTCAACAGAAAGGAAGAGACCATGAAAATGAACAAAATCTGGCTACCAGTATTAAAAAACTCTAAAATTATAACAGCTAAACAACAGAGAGGAAAAAACCAGGCACAGATTAACACCTCCCAGCAACAGATTTTCCCAGGCGCAGGCAGGCCTTCAAATGCTAATGAAGGTGATCAGCTGAACATTCACACCTAACTGCAGCAGGGAAGAGCTCCTTGCCCCACCCCAGCCATTCCACAGATATATATAAACCCATTGTCCTAATTCCAACAGACCTCACAACCTCTGAGGATGCTTGCCATAGATGCAGGCGAAACGTCAGGAGAAATGCCTCTAGAACATGGCCATATAGCCCGAAAAAACCCACAAGAACCTAGTGATTCCAGCCATGAAAGCCTTCGACAATATAATGTTGGTATTGTTATGAATCGTAATGAAAATATCTAATATGCAGAATGTATTTCCATTCACTTGATCAAATGTGACACTAATATCTGATATGCCCACATTTGAAATCTTGAGGTTTTGAGGGGGGTTGATTTTTCTCATTTGGGAGTTGTAGTTGCTGGGATTTATAGTTCACCTACAATCAAAGCGCTTTCCAAACTCCACCAAGGATGGAATTGAACCAATCTTGACACACAGAACTCCCATGAGCAACAGAAAATACTGGAAGGGTTTGGCGGGCATTGACCTTGTGTTTGGGAGCTGTAGTTCACCTGCATCCAGAGAGCACTGTGGACTCAAACAATGATGGATCTGGACCAAACTTGTGACAAATACTCAATATGCCCAAATGTGAATACTGGTGGAGTTTGGGGAAGATAGACCTTGGTATTTGGGCATTGTAGTTGCTAGGATTTATAGTTGACCTACAATCCAAGATCATTGGCCCAATGATAGAATTGGGCCAAACTTCCCACACGGAACCCCCATGACCAACAGAAAATACTGTGTTTTCTGATGGTCTTTGGTGACCCCTCTGACAGCCCCTCGCGACTCCCCCAGGGGTCGCCCCCCCCCCCAGGTTGAGAAACGCTATGCTAAATGCAATCTGTTTTTGCACTTTTAAATAAGCTGAGGGCAAATGGGGAAAATGGAAGGCAAGATAAACCAGAATGTTTTTAAAACAGCTGAGAAAATGGGATGGAAGGAGGACTCTCCCTGCCAAACCAGGAGGGTATGGGGTTGTCATTGTTGGTGTGAGCACAGTTCTGGAGCAGAGGTGGGTGATATGTCTTTTCTTCAAGATGGTATGGCTTTAGGGGTTGTCCTGGTGCGCCGCTGAGGCCCAAAGCCATAAATAAGCAGAAAAATACCTTTTCCTCCTCCTTTGCCAGGGAGAAATTGAGTCTCTTATCTTTGCAGGAAGCCTGAACTGATTGCATACAGAGAGCTTTTGAAATGAGATGGAAGGCTGCAAGGGAATCTAATACCACATATTGCTGTTCCTTATCTATAGCAAATAGTTGTTAGGGTCAAATAGCTAAAAAGAAAACATCTCCAGAGTTGTGGACAGAATCTGTGTTTGTTTACATTCCCTTCAGAAATTGTCATGCCCAACAACAGCCCCTTCTACACAGCGATATTACATGGCAGTATGGATTCAGATAACCCAGTTCAAAGCAGATATTTTGGATATTCTGGGATATTGGGCTGTGTCAAAAGGCCTAATGCAGCGTTTCTCAACCTGGGGGTCGGGACCCCTGTGGGGGTCGTGAGGGGGTGTCAGAGGGGTCACCAAAGACCATCAGAAAACACAGTATTTTCTGTTTATTTATTTATTTATTTGCTTTATTTTTATACCGCATTTTTCAGCCTAAATCGGCGACTCAATGCGGTTTACAATGCAATTTATATAACAATGACAGTTAGATTAAAACACAACATACACGACAGACAATACAAGACAAACAACGTGGTCATCAACGCCTCAGTAAAATCAGATTCCGTTCTCATAATCCTTCTACCATTCCTTTGTTCATTTATACCATCTTCATGAGTTCAGTTGCCTTATTGACTGAACGCCTGTTCATAGAGCCACGTCTTGACCCTCCTCTGGAACTCCAGCAACGAAGGGGCCTGCCTGATGTCTACGGGTAGGGCATTCCATAGCCGAGGGGCCACCACCGAGAAGGCCCTGTCTCTCGTCCCCGCCAGCCGCGCCTGCGACGCAGGCGGGACCGAGAGCAGGGCCTCCCCAGACGATCTTAACATCCTCATCGGTTCATAGGTGGAGATGCGTTCGGAGAGGTAAGCAGGGCCAGAACCGTTTAGGGCTTTATAGGCTAAAGCCAGCACCTTGAATTGTGCCCGGTAGCAGATTGGTAGCCAGTGGAGCTGGCGCAACAGAGGAGTGGTGTACTCCCTGAGTGCCGCTCCCGTTAGTAACCTGGCCGCCGAACGCTGGACCATCTGAAGCTTCCGGGCAGTCTTCAAGGGCAACCCCACGTAGAGCGCGTTGCAGTAATCAATCCGGGATGTAACCAGAGCGTGGACTACCGTGGCCAGATCTGACTTCCCAAGGTACGGGCGCAACTGGCGCACAAGTTTGAGTTGTGCAAATGCTCCCCTGGACACCGCCGAAACTTGGGGTTCCAAGCTTAGCGAAGAGTCCAGGATCACACCCAAGCTGCGAACCTGCGTCTTCTGGGGGAGTGTAACCCCGTCTAACACAGGCTGTAACCCTATACCCTGTTCGGCCTTTCGACTGACCAGGAGTGCCTCTGTCTTATCTGGATTCAATTTCAATTTGTTCGCCCTCATCCAGTCCGATACAGCGGCCAAGCAACGGTTCAGGACCTGAACAGCCTCCTTAGTAGTAGGTGGGAAGGAGTGACAGAGTTGGACGTCATCTCCCAACGGCTTCATGTAGATGTTAAATAACATGGGGGACAATATTGAACCCTGCGGGACCCCACAAGACAATGGTTGTGAGGAAGAGCAGTTGTCCCCCAGCAACACCTTCTGAGTACGATCCTCTAGGAAGGACCTGAGCCACTGCAGAACAGTGCCACCAAGGCCCATTCCCGCAAGGCGTCTCAGAAGGATACCGTGGTCGACGGTATCGAAGGCCGCTGAGAGGTCCAGCAGAACTAACAGGGACACACTCCCCCTGTCTAGCTCCCTGCGCAGATCATCCACTAAGGCGACCAAGGCTGTCTCGGTACCATGTCCCGGCCTGAAACCAGACTGTGCCGGATCTAGATAATCAGTGTCTACCAAGAATACCTGGAGTTGTGAGGCCACCACACATTCCAGGACTTTGCCCAAAAAGGGGAGATTGGAAACAGGCCGATAGTTGACGAATTGAGTGGGGTCCAGTGATGGTTTTTTCAACAGCGGTTTTATCACAGCTTGTTTTAAGCTGGCTGGAATTTTGCCTTCCCGAAGGGAGGCATTAACCACCACTGTTACCCACTCGGCCAATCTCCCTCTGGCCTCCTTTAGAAGCCAGGATGGGCAGGGGTCTAGGATGCATGTGGTTGCCCTCATTCCTCCAAGTATCTTGTCCACATCCTCAGGTTTCACCAATTGAAATGAATCCAACAAAATCGGATAAGCAGATGCTCGTGTTACATCCTCTGAGACTGCCGTTAACATGGTGTCCAGGTCTGAACGGATCAAAGCGACTTTGTCCGCAAAGAACCGAGCAAATGCTGTTGGTCATGGGGGTTCTGTATGGGAAGTTTGGACAAATTCTATCGTTGGTCGGGTTCAGAATGCTGTTTGGTTGTTGGTGAACTATAAATCCCAGCAACTACAACTCCCAAATGTCAAGGTCTATTTTCCCCAGACTACACCAGTGTTCACATATTGAGTATTCTTGCCGAGTTTGGTCCAGATCCATCATTGTTTGAGTCCACAGTGTTCTCTGGATGTAGGTGAACTACATCTCCCAGACTCAAGGTCAATGCCCACCAAACCCTTCCAGGATTTTCTGCTGGTCTTGGTACTTCAGGTTTGTTTCAATTCCATCATTGTTGGAGTTCAGATTGTTCTTTGATGGTAGGTGAACTATAAATCCCAGCAACTACAACTCCCAAATTCCCCCCAAAACCCACAACTATACTTTGTGCCAAATTTGGTCCAGTGAATGAAAATACCTCCTGCATATCAGATATTTACTTTATGATTCATAACAGTAGCAAAATTACAGTTATGAAGTAGCAATGAAAATAATTTTATGGTTGGGGGTCACAACAACATTAGGAAGGTTTAAACACTGGCTTAATGCCTTTATTTTTCATGTAAAATACATGTCTGTATGGATCAATGTGGATGTGTGTTTACAGTATGAGGTTCTCTTTCTCTCTCTTTCTGTTTCTTTCTCTCTAGTGATTTGCTCTTTTTCCAGTTTTCCTTCAAAGACATACACCTCTGGATGTTCTCATGCTCCCTTCATGAACAGGCTTGCACCTGATCTCCCAAGAATGTGTCCTGTAAAGTTTATAGGAACGCTTCCTTTCAGTGCTCGCTTGATATTGCGAGAAATACTTTCAATTAAAAACAAAAACAAATGAGGCACACTTGGCCTGGAAAAAAGGGTGCTTCTTGTCCTTAGATGAGGGTGTATTTTGGAAAATGTGAATCTCCATAACAGTTTGGGAAATGGTATTTATAAGCTTTTGGAAGGTCACAAACAAATATCTATATAAATAAAAATGTAATGTTTGTTTGTGAGGTTAATATAACTCAAAAACCACTGGATGAATTGACACTAAATTTGGCCTCAAGACACCTACTAACCCAAGGAGTGACCATCACTCAAAAAATTGATTTCATCATTTGGGAGTTGTAGTTGCTGGGATTTATAGTTAACCTACAATGGTCTGCTAGTTTGGCAGGAGCTAGGGCTAACTGCAGGAGGTCACCCCAACCCATGGCTTTGAACTGCCAACCTTCAGCTCAGCAGTTCACCAGCAAAAGGGTTTGACTCATTGCGTCACCTGCAACCTCTGCAGTTGTGGTTTCATTCCATGCAGCAGGAGCAGGAGCTCACCCCAACCTGTTGGCTTTGAACAGCTAACCTTCAGATCAGCAGTTCAGCAGCAAAAGGGTTTAACCCATTGTGCCACCTGTAACCTCCGCATTTGTGGCTTCATTCCATGAAAATCCAGAGTTCATAGTTTGGAGAGACACAGTGGTTCTCAACCTTCCTAATGCCGTGACCCCTTCACAGAGTTCCTCATGTGGTGGTGACCCCCAACCCTAACATTATTTTGTTGTTACTTCACAACTGTAATTTTGCTACTGTTATGAATCATAATGTAAATGTCTGATATGCAGGGTGTATTTTCATTCATTCGCCCAATTTGGCACAAATACCCAATATGCTCAAATTTGAATACTGGTGGGGTTGGGGGAGGGGGTTGATTTTGTTATTTGGGAGTTGTAGTTGCTGGGATTCATAGTTCACCTACAATCAAAGAGCATTCTGAACTCCATCAATGGTAGAATTGAACCAAACTTGGCACACAGAACTCCCATGACCAACAGGTTTTGGTGGGCATTGACCTTGAATTTTGGAGTTGTAGTTCACCTACATCCAGGGAGCACTGTGGATTCAAACAATGGTAGATCTGGACTGAATTTGGCACAAATACTCAATATGCCCAAATGTGAACACCGGTGGAGTTTGGAGAAAATAGACCTTGACATTTGGGAGTTGTATTTGCTGGGATTGGTAGTTCACCTACAATCAAAGAGCATGTTGAACCTCCCCCCCCCCCATGTTAGAATTGGGCCAAACTTCCCACACAGAACTCCCATGACCAACAGAAAATACTGTGTTTTCTGATAGTCTTTGGTGACCCCTCTGACAGCCTCTCGCAACCCCCTCAGGGGTCCCGACCCCCAGGTTGAGAAACGCTGCTAAAGCTCTCAGGCTGAGAATTCAAAATACCCCAATTTCCTTATTGCAGATTATGCAGGATGGAACCATTGCAGTTAAAGTGGAATCATAGTGCTATAACTGCATAGGTTATATTCTTCCACACTGTACTATATTTCTACTGAAATGTTAGTACAATTGTTATTTCTCATTTTGCATCTGTAGGATACGTATCAGCTTCCTCTTTCAAGTGCTGCGTTTCTTCCTTTTTTGGCAATGAGTAAGTGGCTACTTACTCAATGTGTGACTCTTTTTTTCAACCCATGACATTTGAACATACGGTAAATAAAGAAATGGCATACATCTATTTGCATCATCTTGTGCATTACAGGTGTCAGAATGTGAGTTTCTAATTGCAGACTTTCCCCTCTTTTCCCCTTCTGTAGGGTGTGAAGGAGGAGGCTGCTGAGAAACCAAAATGTCCTGCCAAGACGTACAAAGCTGGCTGGATCAAAAAGAGCAGCGGTGGTCTTCTGAGTCTTTGGAAAGAGCGTTATATCCAACTATGTAAATCCCAGCTCTTGATCTATGAAAATGAGGTAAGAAGAGTAGGGCAAGATTCCTTTCAATGGCTGCCTCGTGCTAAGATGCCATTGGGGCCTTCTTCTAGAGCAGTGGTTCTCAACCTTCCGAATGCCGTGACCCCTTAATACAGTTCCTCATGTTGTGGTGACCCCCCAACCATAAAATTATTTTCATTGCTACTTCGTTACTGTCATTTTGCTACTGTTATGAATTGTAATGTAAATGTCTGATATGCAGGATGCATTTTCATTCACTGGACCAAATGTGGCACGAATACCTGATATGTCCAAATTTGAATACTGATGGGATTGGGAGAGGGGATTGATTTCATCATTTGGGAGTTGTAGTTGCTGGGATTTATACTTCAACTAAAATCAAAGAGCACTCCAAACTCCACCAATGATGGAATTGAACCAAACTTGACACACAGAACTCCCACAACTAACAGAAAATACTGGAAGAGTTTGGTGGGCATTGACCTTCAGTTTGGGAATTGTAGTTCACCTACATCCAGAGAGTACTGTGGACTCAAACAATGATAGATCTGCACAAAAACTCAATATGCCCAAATGTGAACACTGGTAGAGTTTAAGCAAAATAGACCTTGACATTTTGGAGTTGGAGTTGCTGGGATTTATAGTTCACCTGCAGTCAAAGAGTATTCTGAAACCCACCAACAACAGAATTGGGCTAAACTTCCCACACAGAACCCCCATGCTTTGAAGGGACTCGCTGGCAAGAGTCTCCTTCCCACCTCACATGCTCTCTCTCTCTCCCGTACATGTGCACCACGCTGCCATGCACTGAGCATGCCTACAGCCCTCCCCTTGGCTTTTTTGTGTCAGGAGTGACTTGAGAAACTGCAAGTCACTTCTGGTGAGAGAAAATTGGACGGTGCCCAGGGGACACCCAGATGTTTTGATGTTTTTACCATCCTTGTGGGAGGCTTTTCTCATGTCCCCGCATGGAGAGCTGGAGCTAACAGAGGGAGCTCATCGTGCTCTCCCTGGATTCAAACCTCCAACCTGTCGGTCTTCAGTCCTGCCAGCACAAGGGTTTAACCCATTGCGCCACTGGTGAAAGGCCAGCCAACCACAGCGGAGGAGGCTTTTGGTGGGAAGAAGAAAATGATAGTAGGAGAGATCTTCAGCCTTCTCTGCCAAAGGGTTCAGCCTTCTCTGCCTCCAATGTGCACATAGTAAAATACATAATAATAACCAATAACACCGGAGCCCCCGGTGACGCAGTGGGTTAAACCCCTGTGCCAGCAGGACTGAAGACCAACAGGTCGCAGGTTCGAATCCAGGGAGAGGCGGATGAGCTCCCTCTATCAGCTCCAGCTCCTCATGCGGGGACATGAGAGAAGCCTCCCAAGGATGATAAAAAAAGTCATCCAGGCTTCCTCTGGGCAACGTCCTTGCAGACGGCCAATTCTCTCACACCAGAAGCGACTTGCAGTTTCTCAAGTCGCTCCTGACACGACTAAAAAATAAATCAATAAGACGATCAGAAGACCATCAGAAATACATGTTTTCTGATGGTCTTTGGCTACCCCTCTGACACCCGATCCCCAGGTTAAGAAACGCTGTTCTAGAGTTTGGCGAAGTTACAGTGCAAGACAATGTGACACAGTGCAATAATATACAATAGTTTAGTTCTTGTGGGTTTTTTCGGGCCATGTTCTAGAGGCATTTCTCCTGACGTTTCGCCTGCATCTATGGCAAGCATCCTCAGAGGTGAGGTCTGCTGGAAATGGGAAAAAGGCAGGGACATCTAATCACCTTTCAAGAAGAGTTTGCTCCAGGCACTGTCAGCCCATTGTATGCTAATCAAGGTGGTCAGTGGAAAGACTCACACCCAGCCCAACTTACAAAGCCCTTTGTCTCACCCTGGTCATTCCACAGATATATAAACCCCTTTTTTTCCCAGCTCCAGCAGACCTCACCTCTGAGGATGCTTGCCATAGATGCAGGCGAAACGTCAGGAGAAATGCCTCTAGAACATGGCCATATAGCCCGAAAAAACCCACAAGAACTGAGTGATTCCAGCCATGAAAGCCTTCGACAATACAATAGTTTAGTTCCACAAACAGTAGCCAGTATGGTCAGTAGCCAGAAAAATAACTTCATTTTGTATCTAGCCTTTGCTAAAATACAGTGATATAGTAGGCTCTCAGTTAACTGCAACTCAAGCAAAAAAATAAATAAAATGATTCTGGATTCATGGAGATGTTTTATAATACAGTAAAACTGTGTTTCATTGAGTTAAGTTTGCCTTTATTTCCTTTTAATTACTGTATTTCAACACTAATATCACGTCAATGCAGAGTTTATGGGATGGTATAGTGTGGGGTAGAGCATTAGGCCTATTTTATTAGTAGATCTCAAGCAATCAGAAATTACATTTATCTGGCATTTCCAGTCCCTATGGGTGCCGGTTACCTGGGAGTCTAATGTATGTCTTTCATCTTACCCTCTGGGGCCTGTCAGTAAGTCTTGGACCCACGGCTTTTCTAATTCAGCTCCTTTTGTGAAATAAGCTGCCAGGGGCTTTCCAGCAAATGGGAGGAAAAAGGTAGGATGTAAATTCCATCACCAAATAAGCTGCTTTGTGACACATTCCAGGGGGTTAGCAGCTGTGTCACTGGGTTGCAAAATCTCAATGGCACCTTTAATGCTGCAATGATATTTTTGGATGCGTGTTTCTACTGGTGGTTTTATGGTTCAGGGCAGACTCCATCACTGGGAGATATTTTTATCAGTGATGCAGAATTGCGCAGTGATGTGGAGCTACAGGTTTAGAAGTGGATCCACACCCAGCTCACCAAATTTAGTGAGGGAGACTTCACTCTTGGACAGAGAAGATGTAAGACCTCAACATTACAGTTTTCGTGTTTCTCAATCTTTGCTCATTCAGGTATTTTGGACTCAAGCTCCCAGAAATCCCAGCCAATTTATGAGTTGTTGGGATTTGTGGGAGCTGAAATCCAAAACATCTGGAGGAGCAAAGTTTCAGAAACACTGTTCTATAGCATTGATCCATGGCAGTTAAAGTAGTGTCAAACTGTTTTAATTCTAGAGTAGATCAGGGATCCCTCAGACTGTTGGGGGCCAGATTATGGTTTGAAAAAAAAAGGAACAAATTCTTATGCATACTGCACATATTTTATTTGTATTGCAACGAAAACCTGAAAGAACAATACATTATTATTATTATTATTATTATTATTATTATTATTTTGTGTGGCAGGAACGACTTGAGAAACTGCAAGTCGCTTCTGATGTGAGTGAATTCGCCATCTGCAAGGATGTTGCCCAGGGGACACCTGGATGTTTTGATGTTTTACCATCCTTGTGGGGAGCTTCTCTCATGACCCCAAATGGAGAGCTGGAGCTGACAAAGGGAGCTCACCTGTGTTCTCCCTGGATTAGAACCTCCAACTTGTCAGTCTTCAGTCCTCCTGGCACAAGGTTTTAACCCATTACTTAGGCGATCCTTCGTTGTCTGAGTAGGATTGTCTTCCAAGATGGGTGTCCTGGCGGTGGGTCCATAGGTGGCTGTGGAGTCGTATTCTAGATCTGCATGTTCTCCCACAGTGAGGGCATTGGTTTCCAGGTGGAAGGCGGTCCCGGTCGGGGTTGACTTGATGCGCTTTCCTCTTGGCACGTTTCTCTCTTTCACCCTCCATTCGTGCCTCTTCAAGTTCTACAGCACTGCTGGTCACAGCTGACCTCCAGCTGGAGCGCTCAAGGGCCGGGGCTTCCCAGTTCTCAGTGTCTATGCCAGAGTTTTTGAGGTTGGCTTTGAGCCCATCTTTAAATGTCTTTTCCTGATCACCAACATTCCATTTTTTGTTCTTGAGTTCAGAGTAGAGCAACTGCTTTGGGAGATGGTGGTTGGGTATCCGGACAACGTGGCTGGTCCAGCGGAGTTGATGGTGGAGGACCATCGATACAGTGCTGGTGGTCTTTGCTTCTTCCAGCACACTGACATTTGTCCGCTTGTCTTCCCAAGAGATTTGAAGGATTTTTCAGAGGCAATACTGATGGAATCATTCTGTGCCACTGTTAAAATGAAGAACAATTAAAACTAACATAAACTTTTCAGCATTTCAATGGGAAGCATGGGCCTGCTTTTGGTTGATGCAAAAATCAAGTTAATTAGAATTGCTGTTGTTGTGTGCCTTTATGTCACTGCAGATTGAGGGCAACCCTAAGTCTACAGTTTAGGGCAGGGGCTGGGGAAAGGGCCTTGAAGGACCATATCTGGCTCCTTGGCCTTAGTTTGAGGATCCTTGCCATAGATGCACCCTAGGTTCAGTTGAGGTAGAGGAGGGGTGGGATTGTTGCAATATGGACTGCATACAGCCCCCCTGGCATGATTCCCAATCCCATCTCTCAGAATGTAAGGAGGTGAGCCTTTTGTTATACAGTTAACAAAGACAGAGGGTACATAAAAAGAAGTAAAGGCTTCCCATCTTTTTCCATCTCCAGTATCTGGAGGCTGTGCTCGACTCTGAACACATGTCTGTGTGTTTGGGGAGGAGGTGCTGTCGCTCCATCTTCCATGCCATGCTCTCTTGATCAAATTGCCAGAATGTCTGCCTTTTACTACCTCCCTACCAAAATGGTACCTATTTATCTACTCACAATACTGTTTTCTGCTAAGTGAGCAGAAGTTGGCCTGATAGTTGGGAGCTCACCCCAACCCGGGATTGACCTGTCAACCTTTCAATTGGCAAGATTTTCTCCAGTTTCCCAGATTACTTTAGTGTTTACACCTTATTTTATTTTTTCTGGTTATTTAATATTTAATGTTTATTTTACTTAAGTGATATTTGTCTTTACTGTTCCAGTGTAGCACAAATCCTATGTAAAATCATACTACTTTTTTGACATTAATATTGAAATCTGAAATATATATTGAAAGTCTTTAGTTGTGCTAAAGTCCGACCCTGTATCAGTTTCTGGCTCAGTATCATCCATACATTTAGATCAGGCTGCAGAAGACTGAGAAAGCATAATCTCTTCCCAGCGCCACTCTGAGCCATCCACTTTTAGCTTTAAAAACTGACCCAGCTATGTGTGGGCTTGAAAGCTAGTAAAAAAAACAAAGTAGAGGCTACCGAATGAGTCTGTAAAGTTGTTGTAAATGTGAAGCATTGCGACACTGTTCATTTATAAAAACATAGTCTCTTCCTCCATCAATGTCCACATTCCCAGTGTGGTATTCAAGCATGCAAAACAGTTAAGAGAAGATCTGTTTCAAATAGAAGAGCAATACAATAAGATTAGACATCAGTAGGAGTAGTTCTTACTCTCCAGATCAGTGTTTCTCAGCCTTGCTAATGCAATTAATACAATTCCTCATGTTGTGGTGACCCTCCAACCATAACATTATTTTTGCTGCTACTGCGTAACTTTAACTTTGCTACTGTTATGAATCGTGATGTAAATATCTGATATGCAGGATGTATTTTCATTCACTGGACCAAATTTGACAGAAATACCCCATACGCCCAAATTTGAATACTAGTGGGGTTGGGGTGGATTGATTTTGTCATTTGGGAGTTGTAGTTGTTCAGAGTTATAGTTCATCTAGAATCAAAGAGCATTCTGAACACCAACAATGGAATTGAACCAAACTATCTTGCTCTAGATCAATGGAAAAAAAAAAGAGATTTCCCAGTGACAATGTGTTGTTGGGAGTTACAATTGTTAACAAATATCTTGTGGTGACTTCATGTTAGGTGGCAGTGCCTTTCATGTTCCTTGATTCGTGCCTGGGCAATGTTGTTGGGTTTGGCGCACAGAACTCCTATTCCCAAGAGAAAATACTTGAAGGGTTTGGTGGGCATTGATCTTGAGTTTTGGAGTTGTAGTTCACCTAAATCCAGAGAGCACTGTGGACTCAAACAATGATGGATCTGGACCAAACTCACCACGAATACTCAGTATGCCCAAATGTGAATATTGGTGGAGTTTGGGAAAAATAGACCTTGACATTTGGGAGTTGGAGTTGCTGGGATTTATAGTTCACCTACAATCAAAGAGCACTCTGAATCACACCAACGATAGAAATGGGATAAACTTCCCACACAGAACCCCCATAACCAACAGAAAATACTGGAGGGATTTGGGATGAACTGACAGTGATTTAGGGGAGATGTAGTTCACCTACATCTAGAGAGCACTGTGAACCCAAACGACTATGCCAAAGGGATTCTTAAGACCATCAGAAATATGTGTTTTCTAATGGTCTTTGGCGACCCCTCCTAAACCCTCTCGTGAGTTGAGAAACGCTGCTCTAGATCAATGGAGAAAAATGGGATTTCCCAGTGACAATGTGTTGTTGGGAGTTATAATTGTTAGCAAATATCTTGTGGTGACTTCATGTAAGGTGGCAGTGCCTTTCATGTTCCTTGATTTGTGCCTGGGCAGTGTTGTTGGGTTTGGTGGTTCCTTTGTAGCCTTGTGCACAGCTGCATGGTATACGGTAGACTCCTGCAGAGGTGAGAGGATCCCTCTTGTCCTTTGCTGAACGTAGCATTTGTTGGATGTTCTTAGTGGGTCTGTAGATAGTTTGTATGTTGTGTTTCCTCATCAGCTTCCCTACGTGGTCAGTGGTTCCCTTGATGCGTGGTAAGAACACTTACCAAATCTCCAAATACGAATCAAGGAATATGAAGGGCACCACTGCAGACTAACTCACCTAGAGAAGTCAGCCCTAGCAGAGCACATGATGAACCAACCTGGACACAGCATATTATTTGAGAACACAGAAATGCTGGACCACCCTAACAACCATCATGTCAGACTACACAGAGAAGCCATTGAAATCTACAAGCATGTGGACAGTTTCAATAGAAAGGAGGAAACCATGAAAATGAACAAAATCTGGCTACCAGTATTTAAAAAACTCTAAAATCAGCACAGTAAAGAAAGAGCAACACTAAAAAAGCAGGGGAATTCCAGACATGAAACAATCAGGACCAGCTAACACCTTCCAACAAAGGTTCACCCAGGCAGCCAGGCTTTGAAGCTGCAAGGCTATTCAATGCTAATCAAGGTGGCCAATTGCAACGTTCACACTTGCCTCAAATAGACAAGAGTTCTTTCTCCCACTCTGGACATTTCACAGATATATAAACCTCATCTCACAACCTCTGAGGATGCCTGCTATAAATGTGGGTGAAACGTCAGGAGAAAATGCTTCTAGAACATGGCCAGACAGCCCAGAAAACTCACAGCAACCTGATTGACAACTTGTCTGGATAAAATTCAATAAAAGCTTTGGCAAGATGTTTGCTTTTATTACTGTAACTCTCCCCACAAAGGATGCATTCAACTGTATCCGTTTTTCCAAATCTTTGCTAATTTCTTTCCAGATTGTCCTCATAATTATTTTGAAACAGTCTGTTATTGTTCTTTGCAATTCCCAAGTATTTAATCCCCCTTTTCTGTTTGAAACATAGCTAAGGCAATTCATTCATTATCCTCTTCCAAGGACATATTCTTGGTCAACACTGCTCGCTTTAGAACTAGAAAGCCTTTCTGAGGATGGGAACTTGGAAATATTGTGTATCAACTGCTATGGCCATTTCTTTGGTGCAAATAAAAGGTGGTGTGATTTGATTTGAGAGTTTAATTGTGGGGAGAGGTGATCCAAAGATATATTATGCATTGCACCACAGGTGAGCAAAATAGATCAGGGTTTTTCATTGAATAGCCTTGCAGCTTCAAAGCCTGGCTGCTTCCTGCCTGGGGGAAACCTTTTTTTGGAAGGTGTTAGCTGGCCCTGATTGTTTTATGTCTGGAATTCCCCTGCTTTTTGCGTGTTGATCTTTATTTACTGTCCTGATTTTAGAGTTTTTAAAATATTGCATGTGTGTATATATACTTATATTATATTATATATCTTGTAAGCCACTCTGAGGAGCCCCCGGTGGTGCAGTGGGTTAAAGCACTGAGCTGCTGAGCTTGTTGATCGAAAGGTCGCAGGTTCGATCCCGGGGAGTGGCGTGAGCTACCGCTGTCAGCCCTAGCTTCTGCCAACCTAGCAGTTCGAAAACATGCAAATGTGAGTAGATCAATAGGTACCGCTCCAGCGGGAAGGTAACGGCGCTCCATGCAGTCATGCCGGCCACATGACCTTGGAGGTGTCTACAGACAACGCTGGCTCTTCGGCTTAGAAATGGAGATGAGCACCACACCCCAGAGTCAGACATGACTGGACTTAATGTCAGGGGACTACCTTTACCTTTACCTTTAAGCCACTCTGAGGTCAAGGATCCCCAAACTAAGGCCTGCGGATCAGATGCGGCCCTCCAAGGCCATTTCCCTCCATCCTAAACTTTAGATTTAGGATTGCAATATGTCTGAAACAACTTGAAGGTACACTTTTGTATGTTTTGTGATGTTACCTGGGAACTGCTCTGGTCCCTTTGGGGAGACAGAGCGGTATATAAATAAAGTTTTTATTATTATTAATAATAATAATAATAATAATAATAATAATAATGAACTTGATTCTATCATCAGCATGCCCATTCTTCCCATTGAAAGACTAGTAAGTTTATGTGGGCTAAAATTGTTCTCCATTTTAAATATTGTATTGTTTTTATTGTTTTTGCACTACAAATAAGATGTGAGCAGTGTGCATTTTTTATTTTTTTATTTACAACATTTCTACCCTGTCTTTCTCAACCTCTGAGGAGGGACTCAGAACGGCTTCCATCAGGCAACAATTCAATGCCATACAGTGTAATCACATACCAAAACAACCACATGTAATAAAATAATTATAAATATACATTAAAAATAGTTCACCAAGTTAAAAACATCATCCAACTCAATCCAAAATTGCAGTCCAATTAAATCTTTGTCTTCACCAGTGCAATCCATTTAATCTGCGAACGCCCAATTCCATAGCCAGGATTTCCGTTTCTTCCAAAAGGCCAGGAGGGAGGGGGCAGATCTAACCTCATTGGGAAAAGAGTTCCACAGGCGGGGGGCCACCACAGAGAAGGCCCTGTCTCTCATCCCCACCAAACACAATTGTGAAAGCGGTGGGACCGAGAGTAGGGCCTCCTTTGAAGATCTTAAAGTCCTTGATGGTTCATAGGGGAAGATACGTGCAGACAGGTAAACTGGGCCGGAACTTTTTAGGGCTTTATAGGTTAAGACCAGCACTTTGAATTGTGCTTGGAAGCTAATAGACAGCCTGTGGAGCTGGTGTAGCATAGGAATTTGTTGGTGTTTTTTTCAAACTATAATCTGAAGGACTGTGAACTGGCCTTTAAGAAGTTTGAAGACCACTGCTCACCACTGTTTGTATTAGAAGAACTCCAGTAATCCTTAATCATTGGCCATGAAATTTATTTATTTATTTATTTATTTAGCAATTTTGTATACTGGTCTTCTCCCCTCTATCGGGGGACTCGGGCCGGTTTCCAACAATAAAATCACAAAACAATCATTAAAAACATCATATAACATATTCAATTAAAACGTTATAACAGCAAAATGCAATCACATAATAACAATGGTAAGTCGTCATAGTGAATTCCTTATCCATCATTCATCGTCATCTATCCGATCACAGAAATATTGATTCACTCGTCGAAAGCCAAACCCCATAGCCAGGTTTTCACCCGTTTTCTGAATGATAGAATGGAGGGGGCAGTTCTGATCTCCAGTGGGAGAGACTTCCAGAGTCGAGGGGCCACCCCCGAGAAGGCCCTGTCCCTTGTCCCCACCAGACGCGCCTGAGAGGCCGGTGGAACCGAGAGCCTGATGAGAAGTGTAGCCTAATATTGGTGGGCCGAAACCCTCCGCATGCTCTTTGTCCTAATGGATGCATTTTATGGTTTTTCTCTTGATTTCACAACTTGTGCTATAAAATTCAGAAAGCTAAAAATAAAATATGTGTGGTTCATCTGCATATTCATTAAGAAAGTGCAAATTAGGTTAACCAAACAGGTTTCTCATCCCATGGAGTTTGAACCTGCATCACTATTCTAGGTTTGTCAGATTTCCATGTTCTAGTTCAGAAAAACCCAAGTGTGTATCATTCATTCTCGCTCTACCTTTCAGCAAGAAGAGAAGTGTGTTGAGACTGTGGATCTGGAAAGGTATGACAGATGCCAAGATTTGCGGGCCCTCCTCAAAAGGAAGAATCGGTTCATTTTAATTCGGACTCCAGGTTATAAGGTAGGTTGACCTACATTAGATCGGCATCCTCCCTCCTTTCCTTTAGGAAAAAACCCGAAATCTTGGTTTTGGAACCAGGCTTTTGGCTAACCACATTATTTGCTTTGAACTGGGTTATATGAGTTACACTGCCATATAATCCAACTCAAATCAGATAATCTGTATTTTATATGGCAGTGTAGAAGGGGCCTGTATCTCCCTGACCTTTGGACATGCTGGCTGGAAGCTCTGAGAACTGGAATTTCAGCTGTATCTGGGGAGCTAAATTTGGAAACCAAAGGTCTACATACAGTGATTGCCTTTTCCAGGATTTCAGATAGAATTCTGGGTTCGTTCTAGATTATTTGGGACTAAAGTTGGGATGTTCTGTGTGCAAAATGTGTACATTACTCTATTCTGAGCCTGTCCAGGAGCAATATGATGCACTGACTTCCTATACATATATTCAGGGTCAAGGATAGAAGAGGATTTGTGGGCAGTGAAAGCCTTCTGACTTTGATCCACACCCTTGAATCATTGAAGGTTTTGGCTTCTTTTCATGCTTGACCCTTCTGCAATTTTGGTCTTCCAATGCTTTCCCCAAAATTACAATGAAAGGCAGATGGAGATATCAAAAGGAAAACCTCTGGTTTAAATAGGCGATCAATATTATAAAAGCTTCCTTTTCCAGATCCAAATATCCTCCTTCCCTTCCCTGGGCATCTGGCATGAATGTTGACAGGCAACATAATTTTGCAGATGTTACGCCAGGCTTCCAACATTCATAACTGGGCCCAGCTTTTATTTTTCGGTTTTGAAATTGCAGCTGTGGAAAGACATATCAACAAAACAGTATTTTCCTTGTTGTGACACTTGTCACAATCTGCAGGATCCTGCAAATTCAGAGCTCCCCCCGCCCAAACAATGTATTCCAGTTGCTTTTGCTTGTCAGTAGCTGAAAAAACCTATTAAGTCTATGGATTTGGTATGAGGATGCAGGGTTACTCTAAGGACACGGAGACAACTAAGGATTCCAGGATTCCATAGCACTGATCCATGGCAATTGAAATGGTTTTATTTATTGTGTCAGAAGCAAATTGAGTATACAATTATAATGTATAAAAACCCACAAACAAAGTTAAAAACTTGGCATTATACTAAATGTCCTTTGACCAGAAACTGCCCATCTAGAGTGCCTCTGGTGTCGCTGTAAGAAGGTCCTCCACTGTGCATGTGGCAGGGCTCAGGCTGCATTGTAGTAAGTGGCCTGTGGTTGCTCTTCTCCACACTCGCATGTCGTGGACTCCACTTTGAAGCCCCATTCCTTAAGATTGGCTCCGCATCTCGTGGTGCCAGATCACAGTCTGTTCAGTTCCCTCTAAGTCGCCTAGTCTTCTGTGTGCCCAGGAGGGAGTTTCTCATCTGGTCTCAGCCACTGATTGACGTTCTGGGTTTTAGCCTGCCACTTTTGAATTCTTGCTTGCTGACATGTTCCTGCCAGTGTCTCTGTAGATCAGTGGTTCCCAACATTTTTTTGACCAGGGACCACTTGACCAGGGACCACTCTCCAACATTAGTACCAAAAGAGTTATAAATCAGTTTTTGGTCAACTTTAGGTTTTGTTTGGGGTGCTGATTCAGGAAATTGCATTGGCTAGACCATATCAGCTCTAGTTTCTGATCCAGAACATATGCCATGGTCAGTGACAGGGAAAGAGCGGCAGGTAGTCTGAAAGGAGCGAAAATAAAATAAAATAAATAAAGAAGAAGGCTCGCAGACCAGATTTTCGTCCTCACGGTCAATTCTGGTCAATGGCCCACAGGTTAAGAACTACTGCTGTAAATCTTAGGAAGCTATTCTTTGATTTAAGGTGTTGGCTTACTGTCTGATATCTGAACAGAGGATGGGTTGGAGATGTCAATGCCTTGGTCCTTTCATTACTGGCTGCTACATCTTAACAGATGTCAGGTAGTTCAATACTGGCTAAACAGTATAATTTCTCCAGTGGTAAAGGACGTAGACATCCAGTGATAATGTGGCATGTCTCATTAAGAGCCACATCCACTGTTTTAATGTGGTGAGATGTATTCCACAGTGGGCGTGTGTACTCAGCAGCAGAGTAGCAAAGCGCAAGGGCAAATGTCTTCACTGTGTCTGGTTGTGATCCCCAGGTTGTGCCAGTCAGCTTTCATATGATATTGTTTCTAGCACCCACTTTTGGCTTGATAATCAAGCAGTGCTTCTTGTAAATCTAAGCATGGTTCAGAGTAACTCTCAGGTGTGTGCTGCAATGCTTCAGTGGGATTCCTTCCTAGGTCATCCCCAGAGCTTGAGATGCTTGTCTGTTCTTAAGATTAAAAGCATACATCTGTGTTTTAGATGGATTAGGAATCAGCTGGTTTCCCCTGTAATAGGCATTAGGAGCACCTAAAGCAGTGTTTTTCAACCTTCCCAATGCCGTGACTCCTTCATACAGTTTGTCATGTTGTGGTGACCCATAACCATAACATTATTTTTGTTGCTACTTCATAATTTCTTTGCTACTGTTATGAATCAAAGAAAATATCTGATATGCAGGATGTATTTTCATTTGGTGGACTAAATTTGGCACAAATACATGATATGCCCAAATTTGAATACTGGTGAAGTGGGGGGATTGATTTTGTCATTTGTCAGTTGTAGTTGCTGGGATGTATAGTTCACCTACAATCAAAGAGCATTCGGAACCCCACCAATGATAGAATTGGGCCAAACTTCGCACACAGAACCCCATGACCAACAGAAAATACTGTGTTTTCTGATGGTCTTTGGCGACTCCTCTGACACCCCCTCACGGCCCCCCAGGGATCCCGACCCCCAGGTTAAGAAACACTTACCTAAAGTTTCGGAGAGCTTCTGTTCAACCGTTTCCAAGCTCCCTGCTTGGGCAGTGATGGCACGATTGTCAGCATTGAAATTGAAAAGGTACCAAACTGTATTAATTCTAAAGTGTAGAGGCACCCTAAATATGGGAAACCATTGTTGTACTTTCTACTGACGGCACGTTCCAGGATAATATAAACTGACAGTCAAGGAGGGGCATGTTTTAGTGCAGAAAATACAGCATTGGAATGATAGACAGTTACCCGAGGAGTAGGACTGAAAAGTCTGTGGTAATGGCAGGAGTTCAGAGGGAATTAAACAGTGTATTTTAATATCGAGATAAATGTTTTTAATGTTTATGTATGCATATAATGAATTCTTGTCCTGGCATTGAATGTTTGCCATATATATGCTGTGCTCCACCTTGAGTCTCTTTGGAGTGAGAAGGGCGGAATATAAATGTTTAAAATAAATAAATAAATAAATAAATAAATAAATAAATAAATAAATAAATAAAATAATTGTTTGAAATGAAGAAAACATCATGAGGATCTCCAAAATAAAATCAATTTGATCAGGAACGCAAACAGGAACTTCTTTGGGGGGGGGGGGGGATATATTTTCACGCTATGGGTGGTTGAACCTTTGAATGATCTCCATCCTCTAAGTTTTGGTCAGCATTACATTTTCCTTTTCTTCCCTCTTTTCCTGAGATTGGCTGTTTTCCTCCTCCTGGCTGCTGGAACTACAGAGAGGAAGCCCCTCTGGATTATATAACCACATTTGTTTCAGGCAGCCAAGAACAAATGATCTAATCATGAAAAATGATAATTGAAGCAATCAGTTATATAACGTCTCCAGGACCTGGGCCCTGCAGAGACAACGCAAATAGGAATAGGAACCGTGTTCATATTTGGAGAGAGAGAAGGTTGTTGGGAAAGCAAAACACAGCGGGGATTCCCCTCTCCCCCCCCCCTTTTTTTTTTTGCATGAATGAAGTGTGTGTGATCCCCTTCCCCAGACTTTTTTCATTCCCCTAAGTTTCCAGCCAATTGCTGCTCCAAGAGAAAGGCAGCTGATCTGTACCAGCAGTGATCTCAGTTTATGTTTCTGTTCAATGCCTGTTCGGCACCAGTGCTATAGAGCTGCATTTGGCCCCTTTTTGCTTTCCCCTTTTTTTCCTGGCTTGTTTTGAAGGCTGATTCAGGCTCCGCTGTCCAGGCACTTACTTGGGAGGAACCTCGTGTTCCTCCCTTTGGGTTGTTGGCCTTGACTTCTGATGCAGGCGTTACTTTACAGCTTTAGATGGAGCAGAAAAAATCGCCTCATGTTGCTCAGATCTCAACAATCTCCCCCATAGGGTTGTTGCGCATTTTACGGGCTGTATGGCCATGTTCCAGAAGCATTCTCTCCTGACATTTCATCTGCATCTATGGCAGGCATCCTCAGAGGTTGTGAGGTCCTCTGAAGATGCCTGTTATAGATACAGGTAAAATGTCTGGAGATAATGCTTCTGGAACATGGCCATACAGCCTGGAAAAAAAAAAACAACAACCCAGTGATTCCAGCCATGAAAGCCTTCAACAATAAATCTCCCCCATAGTCAGAAACAGTGGGGTTTTCATATGAAAACTGCAGGATATCATGTTGGTGTGCATGTAGCAAGGAAGAAGGAGCCATATAGCGGATCTGGTCAGTGGTCCAGGTAGCTTAGTAATAATAATAATAATAATAATAATAATAATAATAATAATAATATTTTATTTATATTCTGTCCCTTCTCACTCCGAAGGGGTCTCAGGGCGGATCACAGTACACATACACGACAAACATTCAGTGCCGCCTTGTATAGAGAATACACAGACACACAGACAACAGAAGGAGGTGGTTTGATTCGAAACTGTGTCCAGCTGTTTTTGGTGCCATGGAAGGTTGTGCTCGAGTCCAGGGGGTGCTGTTGCTCAATGACAAAGAGCCGTCAGGAGTTCCTTCTTCCTTTTGGTCGCCCAGCATTTTCTGACCTTTTTTCTTTATGGCATCGTAAAACACCTCCCCCACTTTTAGTGGTCCCTAATTTCTCTAATCGCAGCTAAAGCTGTTTTTGAATTGTTTAGGTAAACAATGAACTAGGCTGACAGTTGGCAGCTCATGCCAACCCGGGGCTTCGAACTTGCAACCTTTTTGGTTGATAGATCTTATAATTGCTGATGATTTACCACCTGTGCTAAACCTCCAGCCCAGTATATTATTATTATATTATTAGATACATCCTTAAAAATAGTGATGTCATTTTAAGGATGCATCTCATAATATAATAATAATATACTGGGCCGGAGGTGTAGCTTGGGTGATAACATAATAATAATATACTTTATTTATATTCTGCTTTATCTTCTTGAAGGGACTCAGAGCCGATTATAGGTACATATATGGCAAACATTCAATGCTGTTAAATAATTGACAGAGGCAGACAGTACATAAACAGAGGCAAGGCTTATTATTATTATTATTATTATTATTATTATTATTATCTGCTTTGATAATCTAGAAGGGGCCTGAGTCAACTCAGAGTGGTGTCAAACTGTAATAATTTTGCAGTGTGGATGTACCTTCGGCCCCTTCTACACTGTGTCATATAATCCAGATTGTCAAAGCAGACGGTATCTGCTTTGAACTGCATTATATGAGTCTACACTGCAATAGAATCCATTTCAATGCAGATAATCTGGATTTTATATGGAAGTGTAGAAGGGGCTTTAGTGTACAATTGGGACACTGATTAAGTTGCTTGCCAAATACTCTTTGATTGCTCCTCTTTTTAGCCCTAAACAATGGTGGAAGGTCATATGGGATGCAGTCTGGAATCATATGAAGTAGGCTTGGGCAAACTTGGGCCTTCCAGGTGTTTTGGACTCCAACTCCCACCATTCCCAACAGCCTCAGGTCTTTTTCTTTTATCTCTCTTTCCTTTTCTCTCTCACACATAATAAAATACATAACAACAAATAATTATAAATAGTTAAAAACATTAAATCAATACAATTAAAATCTATCTACCATTACCAGTTTTGTGGCTGTTATCTAGCCAAGTTCTGTGATTGGATACTTCATTAAACTTATCCCTAGTCCATTTCCAAGCCATTGTCAACATTGTCATTGTCCGCTTAAGTACCCGAAAGCCTTGTCCCACATCCACGTTTTTAACTTCTTTCTAAAGGAGGGGAGGGATGAAGATGACCTCATTTCCCCGGGGAGTGAATTCCACAAGCAGGGAGCCACCACCGAGAAGGCCCTGTCCCTCATCCCTGCCAAGCGTGTTTGAGACAGAGGCAGGGTTGAGAGCAGGAGCTCCCCAGAAGATCTTAAACTTTGAGGTGGGATGTAGAGGAAGATATGTTCAGACAGGTATGTTGGGCCAGAACCGTAAAGGGTTTTATAGATCAAAACCAGCACTTTGAATTGTGCTCGGAACTGGATCGGCAGCTAAATTTCCATCTTCCTTATCTAGAGCTGGAATCTAGACAGGTAGACCCTCTTTCATACTACAAAATTGTATTCAAAACTATCCAGAGAGAACAATATTGCCCTGTCTACGTTCCGTGAACCCTGATCTCCATTTGGGGGAAAAATGTTGCTCCTTCAGGACACCAGACTTGGGCACCAATTTCTCTTTTTTGCAGCACTTGAATAAAATCCATTCTCCTCTCCTTCCTTTCAGGTTCAGGATATCAAATTTCAGGCATTAAATGGGGAAGAAAAGGAGTCGTGGATGAAAGCCCTCAATGAAGGCATTAACCGAGGCAAAAACAAGGTGTTTGATGAGGTAAAGTGCAGTGTCAAATGTACTGGTAAATATAAATGAGAGTCATCGTTCAATCCGCTGCACTTCCAGATGTCTTGTACTAGACCTCTGTTGCATGGGGATAATGGAAATTGTAGTCTATCAAAAGGGAGCTCCTGGTGACGCAGTGGGCTAAACCGCTGAGTTGCTAAACGTGCCAATTGAAAGGTCACAGGTTCGAATCTGGGGAGCAGGGTGAGCTCCCACTGTTAGCCCAACTTTTGCCAACCTAGCAGTTTGAAAACATGCAAATGTGAGTAGATCAATAGGTACTGCTCCAGCGGGAAGGTAACAGCACTCCATGCAGTCATGCCAGCCACATCACCTTGGAGGTGTCTATGGATAATAATAATAATAATAATAATAATAATAATAATAATAATATGCTGGCTCTTCAGCTTAGAAATGGAGATGAGCACCAACCTCCAGAGTCAGACATGACTGGACTTGATGTCAGGGGAAAACCTTTACCTTAGTCTGGTACCTTAGAGGTACCAGTTTGGAGAAGTCACTTCTGGCTTTGATTTCCCTTAAGGTGAGCAACTTTACATTGCAACTTCCTCCACTGCTAACCCAAACCTAAACTCACATGGTGCTAAAGCAGTGGTTCCCACCTTTTGTCCTTCCAGTTATTTGAGACACATACTCCCAGTAGAATTAGCCAAAAGTTCTGAAAACTGAAGTCCAAAAGTCCTGTTGGACTAAAGGTCTGCTGCGGGAAGCAAGAGCAAGACTCTGGGACCCAGGAAGAGCAAGGCAATGTGGCGTAACGGATGCTGGAATGTGTTCTAGGCAGCTGCTGTAGATTTGGGAAACAGAGGAAAACCTGCCAAATGGGTTCAGCCCAAGACATTTATCCTAAAGTTGCCAGAATGAAAACTGGAGAGGGCTCCTCTACATTTAATGGTTGCAATGCCTGATGAAATACATTCTAAATCACCCTGTAACAAAATCTGAAACCTTTTCTGTTCCTGGTTTGAAAGTGTTATTTCTTCTTTAATTACCATATATACTTGAGTATAAGCCGACCCGTATATAAGCCGAGGCACCTAATTTTACAAAAAAAACCCTGGGAAAACGTATTGACTCAAGTATAAGCCGAGGGTGGGAAATGCAGCAGCTACTGGTAAATTTCAAAATAAAAATAAATACCAATAAAATGACATTAATTGAGGCATCAGTCGGTTCAATGTTTTTGAATATTTACATAAAACTGTAATTTAGGATAACACTGCCCAACTCTGATTAAATTATTATTCTAATGTAAATGTGCTTACGTATCCTTCTAATAATAATAAAGAGAGTAAAATAATAAATGTAATAAAAACAATAACAATAGAGTAAAATAATAAATGTAATAACAATAATAAATAGAGTAAAATAATACATGTAATATTATTATTATTATTATTATTATTATTATTATTATTATTTGCTATACTTGTATACCGCCGTTTCTCAGCCTAGCCGGCGACTCAACGCGGTTTACAACAACTTATAACAAACAACAGTATACAGTTTAAAAACATAAAAACACAATCCACAATACATATATCAATAAACAATCCAATTCATCTCTTGACTAAAATCGCGATCCAGTTTCGTCGTCCAAATTGCCAGTCCTTTAATCGTTACACTTATTGCACTGAGTTAACCGAACGCCTGCTCGAACATCCAGGTTTTTAGCCTTTTCCGGAATACCATCAGTGAGGGGGCTGATCTTACCTCCATGGGGAGGGCGTTCCATAGCCGCAGGGCCACCACAGAAAAGGCCCTGTCTCTCGTCCCCGCCAGCCGCACCTGTGAAGCAGGCGGGATAGAGAGCAGGGCCCCCCCAGAAGATCTTAGGGTCCTGGTGGGCTGATAGGCCGAGATACGTTCGGCCTATCAGCCCACAAATAGAATAAAATAATAAATGTAATAATAATAATAATAATAATAATGTAAAATCTATATAAGTAAAAATGTAATGTTCGTTTGTGGGATTAACATAATGCAAAAAGTGAATGAATTGAGACCAAATTTGGACACAATGCACCTCTCAGGCCAACGAGTGACCATCACTCATAAAAACACTGAAAAACATAGAAGAAGAGACTTAAAAACCCATAAAGCAAAAAATGCATTATAACGCATGCGCAAAACCACATATATACACAAACACACATATATACACATATACACAAACATATACATATACACATATACACAGACTGGGCCACAGCAATGCGTGGCAGGGGATGGCTAGTAATAAATGTAATATAAATAATAGAATAAAAATAATGTAAATGAAATAATAACAATAATAATAGAGTGAAGTAATAAATATAATAAATATAATAACAGAGTAAAATAATGTAAATGTAACAATAAGAACAATAATAGAGTAAAATAATAAATGTAATAATGATAATAATAATAATAATAATAATAATAACAGCAGAGTAAAATAATAAATAACCTTCACTTGAGTATAAGCTGACGGGGATTTTTCAGCCTAAAAAAGGCTTATATTCGACTTATACTCGGCTTATACTCGAGTAAAACTCAGCTTATACTTGAGTACATACGGTAGTTTGTCTAGTTTTCAAGTGAATCTCCAGTTTCATCCTCACCCACTATCCACTGCTATTTTCAGGGAACTTATTTCTGCATTGGCATATCTGCCAAGGAAAGCCTTTGGCTCAAAACCTGGGCCAGATCTACACTGACCACTTAGGATGGCATAAAGCTGGATCAGTAACGCAGTGCACGCCGAGCTTGATGCAGCCTTGCCCTGCATTAACCAAAGGTGGAAGAACTATCTGCGTGGAAACAGAACTGACTGCAACTGTTCCCATTGCCAGCCCATGTTTCCCAGTATCAAGAGACCTGGGGACACAGTATGGCAGCCACTTTCCTCACCTTTCCTGTGACAGTCAGTGTAGATCCAACCTTGGATGCTTTGCAGAGAAATCTCAATGGGAAGATGCCATGTCAAGTGGAGTGGGCAGAATTTTCTTCTGTCATTCCCTTTCACTGTAGAATGAGACGTTCCAGTATGGTGCTAGTAAGAGCTGGATCAGGACTTTAGGGTGTTGTGTCAATAGGAAAGGATTTATTTTGGCCAGAGGTCGCAAAATTGCTTGGACAGCCCCCCAGCCCCCAAGTAGGCCTGTATCAAAATAAAAAAAAGATTTTTGTTGTGGAATGTAAACTTTGAGTGAACTTTTAGTCAAGTTCTCTTTCCCCTCTCCCTCTATCTCTAAATTCAAGCCAAAAGGAGATGTGTGTAAGCAGAGTGAATCTGAATCATTCAGCTTAGAAGGAAACTGTTTCATAACACTGACCCAAGTTGGGCCTCTCACTGTTTTTCCCGGCAACAGATGCAGAGAAGGAGGAGGGTGGGACGTTGCCTTCTTCTAGGAGGGCCGAGCTGTCACAGAGCATCAGATTTTCAGGGTTGGATCATGGAGAGTCCAGTTATTGAGTTATGAGTGCAATTGAACCCAACCTTTTAGTGGGCTAAATCGCGGACAGACGAATAATTTGTCTCTCAAAGCCAAGCTGGAGATTTGGAGCAAAGCTATATTCAAACTGGGATGCTGCTTTTACAAAGGAAGAAGAAAACAGAGACGTGACATCATGCCTGCCAATGCTGGCAGTTTTTGAAGGTAGCTGTGCATGACGCAAGTTGGCACATTTTGAAGCCTGGACATATTAATTTTCTCAGGTGGATGGACTTGAGTTTCTGTAATGAACTCTGTTTGCTTTTTCCTGACAACACCCCAAAGTGGTTGTCTCCTAGGTGAATAGACGTACAAAGCCTGTAATGCAGAATACTTCTTTGAGAAAGCTAATGCATGGAAAGGAACTAGGAAGAGACCGCCAAGCCAGGTTTTCCATTAGTCAAAACCTTTTACAAGATACAGGTTTATAGCAGGAGACCATTTGGCACACTGTTATATCTTACACTTTATATGTTTTCGTGGGGAAAGAAGCTTGCTTGAGTTACTTTTTTTTTTTTAGCCCCGCAGTGGGTTAAACTGCTGAGCTGTTGAGTTGTTGACCGAAAGGTCACAGGTTCCAATCTGGGGAGCAGCATGAGCTTCCACTGTCAGGCCCAGCTTCTGCCACACAGACCAAGACAACTCAAAGTTTTGGCTTCTAGACTGTTTCCGGTCCCTGAGGCACCAGTTGTCACTTCATGGAGTGTTTCCAGGAAAGATAGAAACAGTTGTACCCAATAGATGCCAAAAGGAAAATAGGTCCATTGGAAAACAATAATGAGTGATTGTCCACATCAGAGACAGATAGCATGAGAAGCACAGATGTAGACCACACTGGATATACTGGTGGATTTCTGGGTGATTTGCAATGGAATTGCAAAACAAATTGACATCCCTCATTGTTAGATGTCTGAGGCTGGATATACACTACCATTTAATCCATATTATCAAAGCAGATAATTCAGTTTGGAGGGGCTGTGGTAGTGCAGCAGGTTAAACCACTAAGCTGCAGAACTTGCTGACCGGAAGGTCGGCGGTTCAAATCCATGGGACAGGGTGAGCTCCCCCTGTTGGCCCCAACTTCTGCCAACCTAGCAGTTCGAAAATATGCAAATGTGAGTAAGTCAATAGGTACCGCTCCAGCGGGAAGGTAACAGCACACCCCAGAGTCGGACACGACTGGACTTAATGTCAGGGGAAAACCTTTACCTTACCTGAATTACTTTTTTAAAGGATTTTTTTGAGTTTGTAAACTTTTATTACATTTTTCAAATAGATAGCATAAAAGTTAGTTAATAAAAGGAATAAAGAAAAAAGAAAGAAAAAAGAGATATAGTAAAGATAAATTCAGCACTTCCAAACTCCCCCCGCCCCCAATGTAGGAGATCCCTATATTCTCCCAAAGTCTTTTCCTCATTAACTATCTGTCTTATCGGCGTGAATATACACTAGCTGTCCCCTGCCACGCATTGCTGTGGCCCAGTCTGTGTATATGTGTTTTGTGTGTGTATGAGTGTGTATATATTTGTGTATATGTGTATATATGTGTGTTTGCATATATATGTATGGTTTTGTTCATGCATTGTAATGTATTTTTTATTTTTTGGTTTTTTAAGTCCCTTCTGCTGTATTTTTCAGTGTCTTTATGAGTGATGGTCACTCACTGGCCTGATAGGTGTGTTGTGTCCAAATTTGGTGACAATTCATCCAGTGGTTTTTGAGTTATGTTAATCCCACAAACGAACATTACATTTATATATATATATATATATATATATATATATATATATATATATATATATTGCACATAATTGATATAGTAAGCATTGTCCGTAGACTCTTCCTAAGTTATGTGGCCAACAAGACTGCATGGAGCGCTGTTACCTTCCCGCAGAAGCAGTATCTGTTGATTTACTCACATTTGCTTGTGAATAGTAATAGAAAAAATAACATATTTTTCAGCCCCCTAAGATTACATCTCTCCTCTCCATCAAAGACTCTCATATAAACCTAATTGTCTTTTACACAGCAGAAAATTTTTGTATTGTACCAATGGATGTCCAGAAGGGTCCTCAAATCTCTGGGTTTGGAAAGCTAACCATTCCTTAGTTTTCAAGATCCAAGAAAGTGATGTCTGTCTGTGTTTTCTTGCTTAAAGGTGAAAGTGGATGAAAGTCTCTCCTTGGAGCATGTGACTCGAGGGAGGGCCAAACAAGCGCATGGACGCCGGCCGCCAACCAGAAGCCACCTAAAAGAGGTAAGAATCAGAGCTTTAAAGCCTGGAATGGACATAATTTTGTACATTTGCTCATCAGAATATGAATACAGCCAGTCCTCCAGGTTCGAGGGTTTGACTTTTGTGGGTTTGATTATTTGTTGATTGGATTTAGGCTGGATCTACACTGCCATATAATCTAGATTATCTGTTTTGATAATCTGGATTATAAGGCAGTGTAGATCCAGCCTAAATCCAACCCATGATGATGATGATGATACACTTTATTTATATTCTGCCTTTCTCTCCTAAGGGACTCAGAGTGGATTACAGCATTTACATACATAGGCAAACATTCAATGACTTTACAATCATATGCAATGAGACACATGAACACAAACAAAGGCAAAGGCTTTTCCTTTCATTTCTGGCTTCTAGAGGCAGTGCTCATCTCTGGCTCTGGGAAGGTGCTTTCTCCATGTACAAGCCGAGGAACCTGCGTTGTTACCTCCTGTGGCTGGCAAGATTGCTTGGAGTGTCTCTTTGCCTTTTCCTGCCTATTTATCTACTCACATTTGCATGTTTTTGAACTGCTAGGTTGGCAGGAGCTGGAGTAGACAGATAGGAGCTCATCCTGTCTCGTGAATTCAAACTGCCAACCTTCACATCAGCAGTTCAGCAGCAGAAGGGTTTAACCCATTGCACCACCACGGCGAATATAAATTTCTGCTTTGAACTAGATTATATGAGACCTCTTCTACACTGGCATATAAAATCCAGATTTTAAGAGACAATTCCACATATAAGTGGGTTTTTGTTTTTGTTGGATTCTGCTATTTATAGGGCTGGAGTGGCAAGCGGACTATTGTATGTAGAACTAATATTGGGGAAATTGCCCTTGGATTACAGTTCTCGTAATCTCACAGCCTGAGAAACTCTGGGAGCTGGAGCACAAAAATGACACTGACAAGCTTCACTCACTTTGAATCACACATGGGAACTGATGTTTATGTATCGTCTGTGTAATAGTTCTGTTTTGTTTGTGTCCAAAAGGCATACCGTGTCCTATGACCTAGCAGAATGCAGATGAAAGTGAAGTATCAAAAATCAAAAAGTAGCAAACTGTATGCAAAATCAAACTGTTGCATTAATTACCAACAAGTAATAACAAAACAAAAAGTCAATTGCCAAACTATCACTTTGTATCAAAAACCCAGCAAAATAAAAATGCTCAGTGCAGACTCATAAAAACCCTGTAGTTGTGGAATTTGATTTCCGAAGTCTGGAGGCTGTGACTGAAGAAATATTGACTTGTCACTCAAGAAATTTTGATTTTTTTTGTCATGTCAGAAGCAACTCGAGAAACTGCAAGTTGCTTCTGTTGTGTGAGAATTGACAATCTGCAAGGATGTTGCCCAGGGGACGCCCGGATGTTTTGATGTTGTAACACCCTTGTGGGAGGCTTCTCACATGTCCCCACATGGAGAGCTGGAGCTGATAAGAGTAAGCTCATCTGCTCTCTCCCCGGATTCAAACCTCCGACCTGTTGGTCTTCAGTCCTGCCAGGCAGAGTAGGAAATAGCATCCCTCACTCATCACAGGGTGCATCTACACTGTAGAATTAATGAAGTTTGGTGCCACCTGAAAACCTTGTAGTTGTGGAGTTTGAACTCCATAGTGTGAAGGCTTCGACTGAAAAAATATTGACCTGTCACTCCAGAAATGTTGCTGCCCAAAGCAGAGTAGGAAATAGCATCCCTCACTCATCATAGGGTGCATCTACACTGTAGAAATAATGCAGTTTGGTGCCACCTGAAAACCTTGTAGTTGTGGAGTTTGAACTCCATAGTCCGAAGGCTTCGACTGAAAAAATACTGACCTGTCACTCCAGAAATGTTGCTGCCCAAAGCAGAGTAGGAAATAGCACCCCTCACTCATCATAGGGTGCATCTACACTGTAGAATTAATGCAGTTTGGTGCCACCTGAAAACCTTGTAGTTGTGGAGTCTGAATTCCATAGTGCGAAGGCTTCGACTGAAAAAATATTGATCTGTCATTCCAGAAATGTTGCTGCCCAAAGCAGAGTAGGAAATCACTCATCATAGGGTGCATCTACACTGTAGAATTAATGCAGTATGGTGCCACCTGAACTGCCATGGCTTAATGTTCATTAATCATGAGAGTTGGAAACTGCAAAGCTCAGCTTTGAAAGAACTAAATGTGTAATTGCTATGTGTATCTGAACATAGATCTCTTTGTTCCTTTCTTGTTGTCTAGGTTGCCAATGCAATGTCAGATGGAATCCTGAGGCTTGACCTGGATGTGCCCGATAGTGGTCCTCCAAATATCACCTTGGTGACAGGGGATCCTGATCCTATTCCTCCTCCAAAGGAGACATTGAAACCACCTATGCCCCCTACAAGTGTGTCGATCCTTCCTACTGAGAATGCAAATCCTGATTCTACCCCAGAAGATGTGGAACTGAAGAAACCCCCAATGCCTCCTGCTAAGCCTCCAAAGGAAGCAGGAGCATCCAATGAAAATATGAACTCTGTGGGAGTAGATAAGACGGAGGAAGAAGAGATTGCTGTTACTGCTGAAGATGCTGAAGAATCTAAAGGTAGATTTAAGAAACCACCTATGCCTCCAGCCAAGCCTTTTAAGGAAGCAGCTGCAAATGAAAATACAGATTCTGTGGAGGAGGAAAAGGAGGAGGAAGATATTGCAGGAGAGGATGCTGAAATCTCCCAAACTGAATCCAAGAAACCCCCAGTGCCTCCTGTGAAGCCTCATAAGGAAGTAATCACAGTTATTGAAAATGTGGACTCTGTAGAGGGAAAAGAAAAGGAGCGAGAGGAAGAAGAGAAATGTGTTGCCATTACAGGTGAAGATGCTGAAGAATCCAAAGTTGTCCCAAGTGGAGAAAGAGTAATAGAGGCCCCCAAACCTCCACTTGTTCCCTTGAAGGTCTTGACTGACAAGCTGAAGGTCTCATGGGACAGTCCATCCTCTGAACAGCTTGGAAATCCATCAACAACTGGCGGCAAAGAAGACCTCCAGGAAGTAGGCAAAGAAGGAGCCCAACCTCCAAGACCACCTCCCAAGATTTTGTTAGAGGGGCCTCAAGACAGCATGAGTTGTACCTTGAGCAGCCCAGAGGCAGATACATCCAAAGGTGAACACCAAGCTGGAGATGCCAAACCACCAGTGAATGGTTTTGATGGTGATAGAACAACAGAACCTGTTTTTCACAATGGAGAGGAGCATCTTCCTCCTCAAACGCTGCAAGAGCCTTCATCAGAACCTGGAGCAAACAAGAAGTGTCTAAGCTTGCCTTCTGATGACCCGGTACCCATTGCAGGAGTGGTGGGAAGTGCTGTGATTTCTAAGCCTCGTTGTGCCTCCCTGGTTGACCTGCTGTCGGAACCAACCAAGAGGCAGGATCCCCAGTGGGCTGATCTCCACGTGGCTCACATGAAAAAGAAAGTGGCATGTGAACAGGAGAGAACAGAAAAGCTCCTGCAGAAGGTTCTACAGCGAGGACTTGAACAGGTCCAGGACGGCAACGGACCACCACTAAATGCAGAGACATTGCTCAATGCAGCGGCGGCACAGCTCCGGCAAGCCACACAGGTCCTGCAAGAGGTCAAAGATTTAGAAGAACTGAAAAAGGAGCCTGCCAAGCAACAGATAGGAGCACCAAAGGATTTGGTGACTCTGTATAGGAGAAGTGCTCCTTGAGAGGAAGGTGCTTTTCCTGCTGTATCACTTAGTTGAAGTGTTGCCACAGAGCACCCTTTCTACTATCCTGCTAGGCCAGTGTTTTTCAAGAGCAGGGACCATGGTCTTGCTATGCCTCCCCACTAACAGAATAGAACGTTTTGCTAAATGTTTCAGCATCTTTTTTGTTATATCGAGCTTGGAGCTGGAAACCTGCTGGTAGTTGTGAGAGATCAGCCAGGGGACTCCAAGGCAGAGGCTCCAGGAGTGGTTTTCTGAAAGTCAAGTTGTAGTAAGGCCAAGGGTATGCCTCTTCCTGTCCTTCTTTTCCAAGTTCCTTTGGAAGAACTTGGAAACAGGAACAGATGGCCTAGAACAGCATTTATCAACCTGGGGGTCAAGACCCCAGACGAGGTCGCAAGGGGGTTTCCCAGGGGACACCAAAGACCATCAGAAAACATATATTTCTGATGGTCTTAGGAACCCCTTTAGCAGAGAAGGCTGAAGATCTCTTCATCCGTCTTTCTCTTCCTTTTTGGAAACAGATGGTGAATCCTCCCACCAAAAGCCCTCCTCCGCTGTGATTGGCCAGCCTCTCATCCAAGGGGAGGGCTGTTTCTGACTCCAAGCAGGGGAAGGGAGAGCAGGCATGCTTGGCGCATGGCAATGTGGTGCTGGTGAGGGAGAGCATACGAGGTGGGAGGGAGGCTTTCACCAGCAAGTCCTTTCAAGGCATGGGGGTTCTATGTGGGAAGTTTGGCTCAACTCTATTGTTGGTGGGGTTTGGAATTCTCTTTGATTGCAGGTGAATAAATCCCAGCCACGACAACTTCCAAATATCAAGGTTTATTTTCTCCAAACTCAACCAGTGTTCACATTTGGGCATATTGAGTTTACGTGTCAAGTTTGGTCCAGATCTATCATTGTTTGAGTCCATAGTGCTCTCTGAATGTAGGTGAACTACAACTCCTAAACTCTAGGTCAATGCCCACTAAACCCTTCCAGTATTTTCTGTTGTTCATGGGAGATCTGTGTGCCAAGATTGGTTCAATTCCATGGTTGGTAAAGTTCAGAATGCTCTTTGATTATAGGCAAACTATAAATCCCAACAACTACAACTCCCAAATCACAAACTCAGTCCTCCCCAATGCCACCAGCATTCACATTTGGGTGTATTGCGGTTTTTTTTGCCAGATTTGGTCCAGTGAATGAAAATAAACCTTCATATCAGATAATTACATGACGATTCATAACAGTAGCAAATGCAGTTATGAAGTAGCAACACAAATGTTATGGTTTGGGGTCACCACAGCATGAGGAACTGTATTAAGAGGTTGTGGCATATGGAAGGTCGAGAAACACTGGCCTAGAGTGTCTAGCTATGATCGGTCATTTTTCAATGTCCATTTCTCCTGATTCGACCATGTGGTGGTATGGCTTCCTTGCACAAGAGTGTTCATACACATGCCTGTTGTTGGGTTGAGAAGTTCCTGAAATCTAAAATGAGTTTTTTAAAAGAGTTTTGTGGGAGAGACCTCAAACATGTATGTTTATGTTTATGTTATCCAGCTCCTCTTCACTAGGGACCAAGTTGATCTCAATCATGAGATGGAAACAGGGTGTGAATGGCTTGATAACATTCATTCATTCTTCTTTTTTGTCTTTCCTTTTTTAAAAAAAGGGAAGGAGATCTCGAATTTTTCAGATCTGAATCCATATTCTTAAGTGCCTTGGGGCTGTATGCCGCCCACATGTTCTAATCCACCTGCCAAATTGGTCTGGAAGGAGCTGTGTGAAAGCAAACAACACTACGGATTTCTGAAATCTGTCTGGAAAATAGTAACCTTCCCAGCTGGTGGGGTCGAGTGAAGTTCTACCAAAAGCCAGCCTGGCACCCAACCGCAAAGAACTAATGAGAGACAGCCATACTATTAGGTGGAATGAGAGACTGCCATGGGCAGCAGAAGCTCAAGGACAGGGAATTGGCCATAAGATGTTGGCACTATGCTTGTTATGAAGACTACTGGCCAACTAAAGTGAAGGACGCTGCCTCCATGTCAACATCTGCATGTAATGTCAACCCTATGGAAGAGGGCGGCACCGTCTCGTCCTTCACTGAAGTCAGCAAAACGTCTTGTGCCAGAACTGTGACTAACACAAGGCACACGGGGCAGACTTTGTTCCAGAGTCAACTTAGATGAGCAATCCCAGGCAGGAATAGTGGCACACGTGGCCCCAGAATGGTGGCAAAATGGCTTAATCTGTGCAATTGATAGGATTTTTTCTGTGTCAGGGGTGACTTGAGAAACTGCAAGTCGCTTCTGGAGTGAGAGAAGTGCCTGTCTGCAAGGACGTTGCCCAGGGGATGCACGAATGTTTTACCATCCTGTGAGAGGCTTTTCTCATGTTCCTGCTTGGGAAGCTGGAGCTGACAGACTCGAACCACTGACCTTTCAGTCAGCAGTCCTGCTGGCACAAGGGTTGGGTTTAACCCATTGTGCCACCATGGGCTCCTAATTGATAGGATGTTTTGGTGGCAGAGTTATTTTTCCTCTTCCTCCTGCCACCATACCCTGTGGTTGTCCAAAAATGCAACTTTTCTGTAGTCAACCTCTGAGCCAGTTGAATGTAGACTTCTGATGGCATGCGTTCCACCGATAGAACCTGATAGATCTGAACTTGGTTAGCATTTTGCATCTCTTTAAGTGCTGCTTTTATATGAATCCCATTGAATTGTCAATTGCAAGCCACTGAATGGTAACTCTTCATGAGACTCTTTTACAGTCTTCAGTCTCGATATGTTGATGGGGAGAAACAGCTGGGATGTGGAATAGTTTAAAAAGCTGCCTTTTTGAAGAAATTCATTGTGATTGCATATTGCAGAGCTGCCGCCGCCTTACAATTCATGACAATTCATTATTTTACTCTTTCCATTACTTAAGAGAATACAATATGGTCTCCAGATCCATGAGGGATCTGTTCTTTGATTCTGCATGAATATGCGAAACCACAAAAAATAGTAAACTATTGAAATTATAGACCTCTTGCCCGTGAATACCATAGAGTTATACTGGAAAACTTTGAAAATGCCTTGAGAGGATGTATTTTTTCAGATGTGGATAAATGAAACTGCAGATATGGGGTTGGTATTATAGTGTAAAACCTGGGGGTGGAAATCAAAAGGTACCTTAGTATTTAAAACAGTGATTCCCAACCTGTGGTCCATGTACCACTAGTGGTCCACAAGAACTAAAATATGGTCCATTGCCTCACCGTTACTACACCGTTGCAACGAGAGCGACTGGTCTTGCGAAACCCTCTTTTAGTGCCAAGGCTTATTAAATATGGTTTCTGTGAGCGAGCAGATGGCAACTGCTGGATGTCATATGTTCTGTATCAGAAACTAGAACTGATGTGGTCTATCCAATGCAATTTACCGAATCGGCACCACAAATAACCAAACCAAATCTAAAGTTGCTCAAAAACGGATTCGTCACCCTTTTGGACTAATGTTGGAGAGTCAGAGTGGTCCCTGGTCAAAAAAAGTTGGGAACTACTGGTCCAAAAAGTAGTTTAAAAAGTAATTATAAAATATTACTCATTACATAAACGACAAAATGTCCCTGATGTTTGCAATACCGTTGAATGTAATTTTGTAAGTAATTATGATAGTGTGCAACTCATTACTTCCTCGCTATGAAGGGTTAGGCTGGACCATGACATGAACGATTTGCACTTTTCTTGAACCTTGACCTCAATCTGAACATTTTGGCATATCTAGCCAGTGTAGCTTCCAACTGTACAGATTTCACCGGGATGGTCGCACTTTTTCACCTTCCCCCATTGGTCTTCAGCTTACTTTGGTTTCTGCAAACTGAATTCGGAGTAGTTTTGCACTCAATCAACTCCACCGCAGAAGGGATGGAATCCTTCCCTTCCCAGTAAGCTCAGGCAAAAGCAAACTGCAGTAGCCTTTTCATCTGTGAATTGCTGAAAGGGAATATGTGACCATCTGAGCCTTCCAGAAGGCATCCGAGTCTTTTAGATCTCTTTTTTGAAAATGTCCAGGCTGGATTTAATTTCTCACCATAATCGAGAGTAATGCTAGATTTATGGATTCTCACTACTGCTGGGACTACGTCAATCCAAAAAGCAGGCCCCTAAGTAGATATGGATGTAGGCTTTTCTTTCCAGGAGTGATCTTTCATGTGGAAGCTATGATGTTCTAATGCTCAATATTACAGCATCAGAGTCATTCTACAAATGCAGGGTAAAACTGGATTGAAGCCAGGCTAAATTCAAGCACCTATCCATTTGTTTGTTTGCACTAGTTAACTTGGCCTTTAATTGTAGGGCACTTAATATTATTTTAGAGCTGTTTCACCCATGGCCTTTTCAAATGTTTCTGCCAAGGGGGCTTATAATTATATCCAAAAAGACAGGATTGTGATTGCTGTGAATTTTCCGTGCTATATGGCCATGTTCCAGAAGCATTCTCTCCTGACGTTTCACCTACATCAATGGCAGGCATCCTCAGAGGTTGAGGATTCCTGAGGCATCCTCTGAGGGTGCCTGCCATAGCTGTGGGTGAAACATCAGGGGAGAATGCTTCTGGAACATGACCATACAGCCTGGAAAACTCACAGCAACCCAGTGGTTCCGGCCATGAAAGCCTACAACAACACATTGTGAGCATTGTCTTTGTGGAGTAATGTAAAATAAACCAAGTGTAGTTCACGTTTGATGAGCCCACACACTACCTTGTCAGAGAGAGAAAATATGCCACACATGTGAACAGTAAAGAACAAGTAGTTTACTCTTCTTCATTCAGAACAACATATATACAATATGATCAATTGTATCAACTCCTATACTGTCCTTTTATGGGAGATTTAAAATAGTCTTTCTTTTGTCCTTCAGCATCTCATGAAGCAAGAGTACACCCCAAACTCTCTCTGTCTCTCTGCTTCTCTCTTCAAACTGTCTCTCTCTGTACGTGCATAGCTCAAGCCTGAACAAAAATGTAACAGTAACCAAAAGTCCCAGGCTCAGCCATCTCCCCTGGCATTGCCCAACCAATCAGCTTCATGCATCTTATTTTACAGTTGACACACACGCACTCACTGATTCCTTGTATGCTCCAACAGTCTTAGAGAGGAACCAGTTCACTCATGTTAGCTCTTCAGTTGAAGACTGACGTATCACGGATGATCTTTATGTTGGATTTGTCTGTCATAAACCTAAAAGCAGAGAGAACTTCCTATCTCCTTTGATGTAATTTTTGTCAACATGTTTAGTTCATGCATCAAGTGTTGAAAAATCAAGGGGCGTACAAATGTGTGAACTAGAATAATACAGATCCACGTTGATTAGTAGCCAGTATTAATTACAGGTCTTTCTACAAGTATATAATCAGCTGTATACCCAGATTTGGCATCATGTCATGTGTGAACTAGGTATCATTTTATATAATTCAGAATTGAAGGAAACACATCTTGGGGCCCTTTCACATAACCATATAACTCAGAATAAGGTAAAGTGAAGGTAAAGGTTTCCCTTGGCATTAAGTCTACTTGTGTCCCACTCTGAGGGGTGATGCTCATCTCCATTTCTAAGCCGAAGAGCTGGTGTTGTCCATAGACACCTCCAAGGTCATGTGGCTAGCATGACTGCACAGAGTGCCAATCCCCTCCTGTAATGCGGTACCCATTGATCTACTCATACTTGCATTTTCAAACTGCTGGGTTAGCAGAAGCTGGGGCTAACAGTGGGAGCTCACCTCACTCCCAGGATCTGAACCATCAACCTTTTGGTCAGCAAGTTCAGCAGCTCAGTGGTTTAATCTGCAGGGGCACCCATAATCCGGAATATCAAGGCAGATAATCCACAATATCTGCTTTGAACTGGATTATCTGAGTCCACACTGACATCTAACCCAGTTCAATATGGATTTTATACACATTGCTGTGTGGAAGGGGTCTTGGGTATCATCTGAAGCATCACTTTAGTTTGTGTTTTTGAAATTAATATGGAGGAATGGTCTTGACATATTCCTGAAGCTCCTCCTGTACAAGAATCTCACAGTTGAACCTTCATTGTGCTTCTTCTTGCAAAGCAAAACACTGTAAAAACCTGTACTAACTTAAAATGTCATTTTCACATACTGTCTTGTAAATAAGAGTAACTTAAAGTCTCTTTTAGTGAAGGCAGATGGATCGTTATTTTGATTACAAACAACTCTCCTGAAAGCTTTGTTTGGAAAGTTATTGCATACTTGTAACCTGTTGAAATAGTAAACTGTAAACTGCTGATCGCTCTTAAAAACTGAGAAATCTTTAAAAATGTGTATATTTTAACAAAATTCTAATTATCTTGTGTTTTTTTAAATGACTTTGGATTATTATATTCCACCACTGTGTCCTGGTTATGTTTTAGCACGCAGGGTTACTCTCTTGCCCTAAATTTTGCAAATGGCAAAACTGAATATCAGAAGCATCACGGAGCAAAAGGTCTCTTTGCTGACCACTTTTCATAGAAACATAGAGCTGGAAGGGTCAACATCAGGCATGGGCAAACTTGAGCCCTCCCTCCAGGTGTTTTGGACTACAACTCCCACAATTCCTAACAGCCTCAGGCCCCTTCCTTTTCCCCCTCAGCCCCTTAAGAGACCTCGAGGGCTAGCCAGTCCAACCCCCTTCCAAGAAGCAGGAAAATCACATTCAAAGCTGTCAAAATTTAAGACATACCGTAGATACTTGAGTATAAGCTGACCTGAATATAAGTCGAGGCATCTAATTCTACCATAAAACAACTGGAAAAACGTATGGACTCGAGTATAAGATGAGGGTGAGAAATGCAGCAGAAACTGGTCGATTTCAAAATAAAAATAGATACCAATAAAATTGCATTAATTGAGGCATCCGTATGCTAAATGTTTTTGAATATTTACACAAATCTGTAATTTAAGATTAAAATTCCGTGTGCCCAACAGGACGCCGGGGCTGCCTCAGATTAAAGGCCTTTGGATTTCCTTAAAACAGTCTCTAGAATGCTTAAAGGTTCAGCAAAGTTCTTTATTAATGAAAACAAACAGGTATTTCAAGGCTTTCCTAACAGTCTATTGGCTCTCTCTCAATCTTGTCCACAGGGAACAGGCACTATCTTCATAACTGTAACTAATGGGGAAATCCTTAACTGGTTTACTCATGAATTTTAACTGGTTAACCAAATCCCCATGCTAAGTCTATGAGATGCAAAAAATCAAGAATCCCTCCAGAACTGTAAGCAGTATCTCAAGCAAATATTGACAATTTATTCACACTGTCATTACTTACAGCAATAGCCGATGTAGTGAAGCAACCAAGTTGGGTGTGTGTGTGTTGAATGCTCTCATTAAGGAGGCCAGACTTGGTAGAGGTAGTTGACAGGAGCGGAGCTGCAGGCTATGGAAGGTTGCTCTGCCCCCTGCTGTGCTCTTTGCTTCAGCGTGAGCTAGGAGGCAGGTTTCAACCACCCCCCCCCCCCAAATTTTCAACCCTCCCCGAAATTTTCAACCCCCCTGCTGAAATTTTCAACCCCCCCCCCCGAAATTGTCAACCCTCCCCGAAATTTTTTTCTGGCTACGGCCCTGCAGGTCCTTGGTTGCCAATGGGCTATGATGTATCCATCTTCATGGGTGGCATTTTAGAGGCCTAATGTGGGATGGCTCCAAGGTGTATCCAATGTCTTACTATTTCCATGGATTCCCTGCCAAGTGTTGTGAGAGCTTCTGACCCATATCCACAAACTATCCTATCCTAGCTTGAGAAGAATGCCAAGAAGACATACATCATTTTCATGTAGGTGGATATACACATGGCTCTTGCTCTGGGTGTGGAATCTGGCACAGAGCTGCCTTTCCCAGGCATGGAGTTTGGCACCAACAGTGTTGTCTTTCCAGCAATGCATTTTCTCTGCTCTCTTGTCACTTCATACTGCTGCCTGATTCTCTGTTCCACAGTGAGTGTGTTCTCATGTGGTAAGGGTCCTCCTACACAGCAACACCCCTAGATAGCAGATAAGCCACAAACCCCATGCGACGGGGAGGCTGTGCCTTATAAGGAAGACCCAGAGCTGCAGCTCATTTCAACTGTCGGCGGAGTGTCTCTGGCCACACAAACACCAGGCCTCTGCAGAAAGAAAGAGAGGAAGTCACCTTGAAACCAGCTTAGAAGTCACGCCCTGGATCAAGAGGATGCCAGTTCGTTTAATGCTTAATAGGTTATCACTCAGCAGGGCATGGGGGGTTGGACTCTTAATATCCCAAGATATTTGACACCAGGGCTCAGCTGCAACATGCACATCTCCTTCCGTCTTTCCTTGTGTTTGTTCTCCATGACTTCTATCATCCCTGTTGCTTTTTTCTGAACTTGCTCCAACTTCTCTATGTCATTCATCAAATGAGGCACTGCTCCCTATGAGGCCTGACTAATAATGAATTATGGGACTATTAATACTTTCAGTGTGGTATGAATGCTTCTATGAGGGTTGAATGAAAAGTAATGCTTCCACTTTCATTGCTTGGGTTTGGATGGGAATATTTTAATAAATCAAACACAGGAATAATCCTTAGAATGTGCTCTTTAATTACCACTATTTACTTTTCCACATAATCACCAGACAATTGGATACAAGTTTTTCTGAAGCTGTCATGGAAGAAGTCGACACTCTGTTTCTGCATCCAGCGTTTCACAGTTCTCTCATCCTGGGTACCCATTGTGCACAGATCTTCTGACAGCCAAGCAAAGCAATAATGTGACCCACAGGTTCTTGTGAAATGCCGATTATGCTTGAAATTTCTCTCTGAGTGATACGACGATTGTCCTGAATCAATCTGTCAACCTTTTGCATGTGAAACTCAGTGGTTGCTGTCACAGGATGTCCAACTCTTTGTTTGTCACGCAAGTCAGATATTCCCACCTCAACATCTTTAAACTTACTCGCCCAATGACTCACAGTACTCAGATCAACACAATCACCATAAATAGCTTGCATTCTCCGATGAATCTCCTTTGGGTCAAGAATTCAATGACTGCACGTGCTTAAGTTGCATTGACTGACTGTCTGCGCAGGGTTCCATACTTTGCACTTTAACAACCCAACCATTCAATGCTAAGGCTTCCCACCAAAATGGAACTGTAGAGGAGAGTCTGCTGAACAAGCCAGTACCTGCCTCATACCAGTACTGCCAACTGTTGAGGAGTTACGAAGGTGGAGGCATTACTTTTCATTCAACCCTCATTTGCCTTCTTTTCTATAACATTTTGATGCTGCGTGATGTTCACAACAATCCTGTGGTCCTTATTTGCATGTAGTGCTGGTGAACCACATAACATTCATCCTATATTTATACATTTTGTTGTGGCCTAAATGCAGTCTCCCCCATGACAAACCAGACTCATGATATCACACAGCCCTAGGCCAATATAAACTTAATTTTTCAATGGAAGAGGAAACCAGTCTATTTAGAGACTGCTAGGCTGTGACTTAAAATACCATTAATAAATAAACAGACTAACTAAACATACATCACTTGTGCTGTAGCCAAATGCCAGAATAGAGGATCGTGATGTTTTATTTGGGGGGTGGGACAGGGAAGGACAAGCTCTGGATTTGTAGGGCTTTTTCTATCTATTTTCATAACTCCCAGATGTTATTACTGCACAACCAATCATGTTTATGTATGGTTGGAGATCAGTAGGAATCCTATTCTTAAATAGCCAAAGTAATGCAGGAAATTGTAGAAAACCAACATTCACGCTATGGCTAGGCCCATGATAAAAGCTCCTGCGTGATAAATCAAGAGGTCCATCTAAAGAAGAACTATACGGTTCTAGCCCAGTTTACCTGTCCAAACGTATCTCCTTCTACGTCCCACCTCAGAGTTTAAGATCTTCTCAGGAGGCCCTGCTCTCAGTTCTGCCTCTGTCGCAAACACACTTGGCGGGGATGAGGGACAGGGCCTTCTTGGTGGTGGCCCCCTCGCCTGTGGAATTCACTCCCCGGTGAAATTAGATTATCAACATCGTGGATGTGGGACCAGGCCTTCTGGTAATTTTGCTGACAATGACAGTGACAATGATGACAATCGCTATGGAAATGGACTATGGACATGCTTGATAGAGTCTCTAACTACAGAATTCGGCTACCAGGCTGTTATTGAAACAGAAATAGATTTTAATTAATTAATGTGATTTAATGTCTTGTTGTTGTTTGTTGTTCATTCGTTCAGTCATTTCCGACACTTCGTGACATCATGGACCAGCCCATGCCAGAGCTCCCTATTGGCCGTCACCACCCCCTGCTCCTTCAAGGTCAATCCAGTCACTTCAAGGATGCCATCCATCCATCTTGCCCTTGGTTGGCCCCTCTTCCTTTTTTCCTTCCATTTTCCCCAGCATCATTGTCTTCTCCAAGCTTTTCTGTCTTCTCAATAAGTGGCCAAAGTACTTCATCTTTGCTTCCCATATCCTTCTCTCCAGTGAGCAGTCGGGCTTTATTTCCTGAAGTATGGACTGGTTGGATCTTCTGGTGGTCCAAGGCACTCTCGGAACTTTCCTCCAACACCACAGCTCAAAAGCATCTCTCTTCCTTCGCTCAGCCTTCCTTCTGGTCCAGCTCTCACATCTGTAGGTGACTATGGGGAACACCATTGCTTTGACTATGCAGATCTTCGTTGCCAGTGTGATGTCTCTACTCTTCACTATTTTATCGAGATTGGTCATTGCTTTCCTCCCAAGAAGTAAGCGTCTCCTGATTTCCTGGCCGCAGTCTGCATTTGCAGTAATCTTTGCACCTAGAAATACAAAGTCTGTCACGGCCTCCACGTTTTCTCCCTCTATTTTCCAGTTGTCAATCATTCTTGTTGCCATAATCTTGTTTTTTTTTTATGTTTAGCTGCAACCCAGCTTTTGCTCTTTCTTCTTTAACCTTGGTTAGAAGGCTCCTCAGCTCCTCTTCACTTTCGGCCATCAAAGTGGTATCATCTGCATATCTAAGGTTGTTAATGTTTCTTCCAGCAATTTTTACCCCAGCCTTGCATACATCAAGCCCTGCACATCACATGATGTCTTCTGCATACAAGTTGAATAGGTTGGGTGGGAGTAGACAACCCTGTCGTACGCCTTTCCCAATCTTGAACCAGTCTGTTGTTCTGTGGTCAGTTCTTCCTGTTGCTACTTGGTCCCTGTACAGATTCCTCAGGAGAGAGAGAAGGTGATTTGGGATGCCCAGACCACCAAGAACTTGCCACAATTTATGATGATCCACACATTCAAAGGCTTTAGAATAGTTAATAAAACAGAAATAGATGTTTTTCTGAAACTCCCTACCTTTCTCCATCATCCAGCATCTGGATACTGGCAATTTGGTCTCTCGTTCCTCTGCCTTTTCTCAACCCAGCTTGTACATCTGGCAACTCTCTCTCCATGTCTTGCTGGAGTCTTCCTTGTAGGATCTTGAGCATTGCCTTACTAGAATGAGAAATAAGAGCCACTGTACAAAAGTTTGAGCAGTCTTTAGCATTTCCCTTGTTTGGTATGGGGATATATGTTTTAAATGTATGTAATTGTTGGATTTTATTGTGTATTTTATTATATGTACATTGGAGGCATTGAACTGTTTCTGGCTGGAAGCTGCCCTGAGTTCCCCCCTGGAGGGGGGGGGGGTTGAGAAGGGTGGAGTACAAATATCTGAAATAAATAATAAATAATAACTTCTTCGTATGTGTATTTGCCTTCAGTTGATTTATAGCAACCCACTGGATTTCATAGGGTCCTAGAAAACACTCGGAGGTGGTTTTGTGAGTTCCTTGCTCTGAAATATAGACTATAGGACTTGGCAGTCTCTCATCTAGCTGGCCCTGCCAAAGTCAGATGCAATCTGTGCCATGGACCATTGCAATTGGTATGATGTTCACAGGTTAAAGGGAGATCCTTCAGAAACAGTCTATTAAGCACGATCTCCATAATTCTCATTGTCTTGTTCCTAGCCATGTTTATCCTTTGGTGTCCCACTGATTTGGCTGCTTTTAAAATGTCCCAGTTTCTCTACCCTCCTCCCACTTTCCACCTTCTCCTTCAGTTTACTGCAAGCGCTACAAAGCAACTTCGAAGTGCAAAAGTAGTTTGCACTCTAAGAACCTTCTCACAATGGGATATAATCCATTTAATACAATCACAGAATCATAGAGTTGGAAGAGACCTCATGGACCATCCAGTCCAACCCCCTGCCAAGAAGCACCCTCAACAGATGGCCATCCAGCTTCTGTTTAAAAGCCTCCAAAGAAGGAGCCTCTGCCCCATTACAGCACAGAGAGTTCCACTGCTGAACAACTCTCATAGTTAGGAAGTTCTTTCATCTGTAACTCCCTTATCTTTTAGTATCGGCATCCATGCTCAGCATTTCCTTTATTTTTCGGAATTCAGCTCACTTAAAGTACAGAATAAGGGCTTGACTTGTCTTAGTTTTGGCCTTCCCTTGTATTGCAAACCTGCAGGAGAACATGGTCACTTGCCCTTAAGGATCTGACCACTTTGACTGTATTGATCAGTATGCATCTTGGATTTGTTTAGGACTGGATGCATACAGTATTCCTTCGAGATGTTAGCTGACAGAATGCATTCCGATCTTCCGATCACATGTAAAAACTGTCTCAGCAATGTATAAAATCATAGTAGAGAAAATTAGAATCCTAAGTGCAATTACTTCATGTGTGTGAGAGGTTTTGCAGATGGATTCCATCAGATTGGAACAAGCATCATGCAACAGGACCATTTGGAATCATGTTCAAAGAGTCTCAGAAATGGATTATATCTCAATGTAATGAGGTCTGATGGGAAGGAAAAGGACCAGGTGTCAGGGGGCAACAAATATATCCCTTCTCTGTGCGCTCAGACAAAAGCACACTGCTGCAGCCCCTCCTGGCTTGTATGTCCTTCCTTTGACCATCTTGAATCATTATCTCAGGCTGCTCAGCCACACAGTTTTGATATGACATTCAAAGATAGATATGCTGCAGGCAAGAGTTATTTGTAGACTTCCGGAGGTGTTTCTCATACAGAGGTTGGAATTAAGACTCTTGATCTAGAGGGCAACATGTTGCAATGTTGATAAACTGCAACTCCTTGCAGCCCTTTGAAGAATGATGGGAGCTGCAGTGCAAGACCATCTTCCACACAATTCCTCCGTTATCTTCTTTGCTTTAGGAAAGTGTTTCTCAACCTTCCTAATGCATGACCCCTTAATACAGTTCCTCATGCTGTGGTGATCCCCAATCATAACATTATTTTCGTTGCTACTTCATAACTGTAATTTTGCTACTGTTATAAATAGTAATGTAAATATCTGACATGCAGGATGGATTTTCCTTCACTGGACTAAATTTGGCCCAGATTTGAATACTGGTGGGGTTGGGAGGGGGGATTGATTTTGTTATTTGGGAGTTGCAGTTGCTGGGATTTATAGTTCACCTACAAACAAAGAGCATTCTGAACTCCATCAATGATGGAATTGAATCAAACTTGGCACACAGAACTCTCACGACCAACCAAAAATACTGGAAGGGTTTGGTAGGCATTGACCTTGAGTTTTAGAGCTGTAGTTCACTTACATCCAAAAAGCACTGTGGACTCAGACAATGATGGTTTGGACCAAACTTGGCACAGATACTTAACATGCTCAAATGTGAACACTGGTGGAGTTTGGGGAAAATAGACCTTAACATTTGGGAGTTGTTCTTGCTGGGATTTAAAGTTCACCTACAATCAAATAGGAGCCCCCAGTGGCTCAGTGGGTTATAGCGCTGAGCTGCCGAGCTTGTTGACTGAAAGGTCACAAGTTCAAATTCGAGGAATGGCATGAGCTTCCGCTGTCAGCCCCAGCTTCTGCCAACCTAGCAGTTCGAAAACATGCAAATGTGTGTAGATCAATAGGTACCGCTCTGGCGGGAAGGTAACGGCTCTCAATGCAGTCATGCTGGCCATATGACCTTGGAAGTGTCTACAGACAACGCTGGCTCTTCAGCTTAGACATGGAGATGAGCACCAACCCCCAGAGTTGGACATGACTGGATATAATGTCTACGGACAATGCCAGCTCTTTGGCTTAGAAATGGAGATGAGCACCACACTCCAGAGTTGGACACGACTGGACTTCATGTCACTGGGAAACCTTTACCTTTTTACCTACAATCAAATAATATTCTGAACCCCACCAGTGAGATAATTGGGCCAAACTTACCACACAGAACTCCCTTGACCAACAGAAAATATTGTGTTTTCTGATGGTCTTTGGTGACCCCTCTGACACCCTCCTTGCAACCCTAGCCAGGTTAAGAAACACTGATTTAGGACGAAGCAAATCGCAGGCTTGCAGCCCTTGTTCTTGCTTGCTACCCAAACACTCTCCTGTGGTCCAAAATGGGAACCGGAAGTTAGGCTTGCTGGGTATTATTTTTACATCTTCCTCCCTGCTGTTTGCACGGCTGCTGTGGCCAATGTTTGGATTAATATTAACTGTTCAAGGGAGGAAGTTTAAAACAGAGAATGCAACGTCTATTTTCGGTGCTTGAACGATTCTAAACCTTTCCTCTCCAATTTGCTATTGACTCATTTCCTCCCCTGCCTTCCTCTCTGCCTCCATCTGAGATAGGGAGAGAAAGGGACCGTCCTTGCTTATTATTTGAAAAGCTATAAACAAATGTGCCCTCTGGGACAGGAGACCGGCTGCACGGCGCTCCAGACAGCATTTTCCTCTGGCTTCTTCCTCTGTTATCATTAAAAGCAACTTAAAAGCTCAGAAATTGGATCCCAGAGTGATTTCAAACAGATAAATTGTGCTAAGCCAACCTGGTAGGAGGTAGCCTGTGCAAAGTGCTACTCAGAAGACAAATAAACCGGCAGATGTAGATTTGTCCCCCGGAAATGTGTGTGTTGTTGCTAGGATGCACACGTTGTGTTGTGGAGTGAGACAGTCAACATCCAGTTGCTTTCTGCTTCCTGCTATTTACCAAACAGGAAAGTTTAACACAATCCAGGCTCTTCTTTGCAAATCAATGGCACAATGCTCGGTCTGTTGCGAAGAAAGTTCCACAGAATTCTAGGGGGTTGAATGTTATTGAAAGGGATGAGGGTGGTGAAGGTGATTGATATTTTAAAATAACAGATTAGACGCATATTAAAACAACTAATCTGGACTTTAAAATTATGTTTTTTAAAACTGGTTTATGTGCCCTTATGGTATTTTTTAATCTGTTATCAGTCCCCATCTCACTTCATAAGAAGAGACAGTTAAGAAATAAATATTGTTATTGTTTTTTGTTTGTTTATTTATTTATTAGAGCTTTCAGAGCCTAATGGGTGCTATACATTTATTTATTTATTTATTTATTTACAGTATTTATATTCTGCCCTTCTCACCCAGCAGGGGACTCAGGGCGGATTACGATGTCCATATACATGGCAAACATTCAATGCATAGACACACAAAATATATAGACAGACACAGAGGCAATTTAACATTCCAGCTTTTCCTGAGGGTATTATGGCCACCAGAGGAGCTGTCCCTTCACTGACCATTTGTGACACTGATGAAGTACTTCCTCATTCTTTGCATGCTTGCTGGAGATTTTTATGGCCTCGTAATAAGTACCGCATAAGCAGTGCCTAAATTTCCTACTTGACAGATGCAACTGTTTTTCGGGCTGCAAAGGTCGACAGCAAGCTACACAAAATTGGTCGGAAGCTCACTCCGATCCAGGCTGACTTCGAACTCATGACCTTTCGGTCAGTAGTGATCTTAATGCAGCCGACTCCCAGCCAGCTGCGCCACAGTCCTGGTACATAAACTCTCTCTACCACATAGGTTTAAACCCTTTAACATTGTTTTCATGTAACCTAATTTTCCATCTTTATCGCTATGATACTTCATCTTGTTGATGGGAAGCTTCCCACCAGAGTGGAAATCTTCTATCAGACAGATGGCAAGCTATTTAACTTTAGCAAACTGAACGTCAAAACCAAAGTCACAATAACATATGTTATAGAACTTCAATATGCCGATGATAGCGTAGTCTGTGTGCATTCAGAAGAAGACCAATAAGCCACTCTAAACACCTTTGCAGAAGCATACAATAAGCTTGGCCTGTCACTGAACATCAGGAAAACCAAAGTGCTCTTTCAACAGGCACCAGCCAATCCCTCTGCAATGCCAGAAATACAGCTTAATTGTCAGATGCTGGAAGATCTTGGAGTTAAAATCAAGCTCACAACAATAAAATGCTGGAGACAAGTGGTTTATTCCTTCTTTCCACAATTCCTAAAAAAGACAGGTCTAAAGTTTCCCATTCAAACCTGCTGTATACATCAGCCCCAACTCCCATCCACCCTCTAGTGGGAAAACATTGTGTCCACAAATTTGTTAACTTCAGTTTCAATTTCCTTAGCAAAACAGATGTCTTATTTACACTACATTCCCCAACTGTTCTCAGCCTCCCTTTCCCCACCTCCCTTCTTTATGTCAGAGACCAAAGCAGCCAGCCCAAGGCTGGTATGGCTATCCTAACATTAATGGTGTAACATTAGAAAATGTTGATCATTTCCGCTATCTTGGCAGCCATCTTTCCACAAAAGTCAACATTGACACTGAAATGCAACTCCGCGTGAACTCTGCGAGTGCAGCAATTTTCTGAATGAAGAAGAGAGTGTTTCAGGATCGGGACATCCGTAGGGAGACCAAGGTGCTTGTTTATAAAGCTATTGTCTTCCCAACCCTGTTATATGTCTGCAAAACATGGACTGTCTATAGATGTCACACTCAACTCCTGGAACGATTTCATCAGTGTTGCTTCCAAAAAATCCTGCAAATCTCTGGGGAAGACAGGCAGGGAAATGCCAGAATCATTGAAGAAGTAAAGACCACCAGCATTGAAGTGATGCTACTCTGCCATGGCACCATCAACTCTGCTAGACTGGCCACGTTGTCTGAATGCCTGGTCACCGTGTCCCAAAGCAGTTACTCTACTCCCAACTCAAGAACAGAAAATGGAATGTTGGTGGACAGGAAAAGCGATTGAAAGATGGGCTCAAAGCCAACCTTAAAAACTATAGCATAGACACAGAGAACTGGGAAGCCCTGTCCCTTGAGCACTCTAACTGGTGGTCAGTTGTGACCAGCAGTGCTGTGGAATTTGAGGCACGAATGGAGGGTGAAAAGGAGAAATGTGCCAAGAGGAAGGTGCATCAACCAACCCTGACCGGGTCTGCCATCCACCTGGAAACCGATGTCCTCACCGTGAAAGAACATGCAAGTCAAGAATAGGGCTCCATAGTAACCTATGTATTATCCACTATGTATCCACCTATAAGACATTGCACTTGGAAGGCCATCATACTCAGACAACAAGGGATCGTTTAAGTAAGTAATGTTATTTTTTTAACTTGTTGATTGGCTTAATGGGGTTTTAGCTTTTTAAAAATAATTTCTGTTATTTTCCTTCTTTTAAATTCATCTGTTGTGCACCATCCTGAAATCCCTGTCTAAATAGAAAGATATACATATACATTAGTTAATTAATTAATGTTTGGGTGTAGCAGTTAAAGTGCTGTCAAACTGCATTCATTCTACAGTGCAGATGTACCCTGTGTTATGCCAAGCAATTGCAGAAAACAGCCACAAGATGGCAAAAGTCAACAGGCAGTGAGTGACAGCTCAGCCAATTTCTCATAGAAGTTGAATATTCCCCCCCCCCCCCCGCCGAATTTAGAACACATGTATTTCCAAAGAAGCATTGAAATGACTTCCAGTTTCTACATACTCAAAGTATATAACTCTCCAGATTATGACTGTCTCTAATTTAGATCAAATTGACTTAAATAAACATCTCCTTATCACTCGATTATTTCTATATTTATATCTTACTATAAATACCAACTTTTAAGATTTCCACCAATAAAAAAATGATATAAAATATATTGTCAAAGGCTTTCATGCCTGGAATCACTGGTTTGCTGTAAGTTTTTTGGGTTGTATGGCCACGTTCCAGAAGCATTCTCTCCTGACGTTTCGCCTGCATTTATGGCAAGCAAGCTTACAACCGTATTGTTGAAGGCTTTCATGGCCGGAATCACTGGGCTGTTGTAGGTTTTTTCAGGCTATATGGCCATATTCTAGAGCTTACAACCTCTGAGGATGCCTGCCATAGATGCAGGCGAAACATCAGGCGAGAATGCTTTTGGGACATGGTCATACAACCCAAAAAACGTACAGCAAACCAATATAAAATAACTGCTTAATCCTTACATTGAAGTGGCTCCATTTCCACGTCTCAGACACTATTATCATTAAATCTCCTTCTGTTCGTTTCAGATATTCCACAAATAAATGCCAGTGTTTTCATTTTTTAAATGCAGATCTATCCTTAATAAATATGTTTTCATATATATATCACTATTTAATAATAATAATAATATAATAAAACTTTATTTATACTCTGCCATCATCTCCCCAAGGGGACTCAGGGCGGCTAACACAAGGCCAAACCCATAATACAATTTCCAATACTTAAAAAAACCCCAATCTTTGGGTACATCTACACCAGGCATGGGCAAACACCAGGCATGGGCATGGGAATTGTGGGAGTTGGAAGGCCACTTTCCAGGTGATTTGGACTCCAACTCCCACAATTCCTAACAGCCTCAGGCCCCTTCCTTTCCTCCTGAGCCAATTAAGGAAGAGGCCCGAGGCTGTTAAGAATGATGGGAGTTGGAGTCCAAATCACCTGGAGGGCCCAAGTTTGCCCATACCTGGTATAGACTCATATAATGCAGAAAAACTCCATTATATGAGTTTCCACTAACCATATAATGCACTTCGAAACAGCATTATATGGCATTGTAGATGTGGTCCTAGTTAACTGAAATATGTTTATAGAAGACTTCTCTTAAGTGTGGTAGCTTTCATGGTTTCACTTTAAGTTTTACACCGCATTGAACAATGGTTAGTGTGTATCCATATAATGCAGAGTGAGCAGCATTATATGGTTCTGTGCTGACAATATAATGCATCTTACACTGACTGTATAATGTTCAACAGTGTTTCTCAACCTTCCTAATGCCGTGAACCCTTAATACAGTTCCTCATGTTATGCTGACCCCAATCACAAAAAATATTTTCGTTGCTACTTCATAACTGTAATTTTGCAGCTATTATGAATTGTAATGTAAATATCTGATATGCAGGATGTATTTTCATTCACTGGACCAAATTTGGCACAAATACCCAATACACCCAAATTTGAACACTGGTGGGGTTGGGGGGGATTGATTTTGTCATTTGGGAGCTGTAGTTGCTGGGATTTATAGTTAACCTACAATCAAAGAGCATTCTGAACTCCACCAAGGATGCAATTGAACCACACCTGGCACACAGAACTCGCATGACCAACAGAAAATACTGGAAAAGTTGACCTTGAGTTTTGGAGTTGTAGTTCACCTGCATCCAGAGAGCACTGTGGGCTCAAACAATTATGGCTTTGGACCAAACTTGGCATGAATACTCAATATGCACAAATGTGAACACTGGTGGATTTTGGGAGAAATAGACTTGACATTTGGGAGTTGTAGTTGCTAGGATTTATAGTTCACCTACAATCAAAGAGCAATCTGGACCAAACTTGGCTCGAATAAGAAATAAGCCCAAATGTGAACAATGGTGGACTTTGGGAAAATAGACCTTGACATCTGGAAGTTGTATTTGTTGGGATGTATAGTTCACGTACAATTAAAGAGTATTCCAAACTCCACCAGTGATGGAATTGAACGGAACTTGGCACACAGAACTTCCCCGACCAACAGAAAATACTGGAAGGGTTTGGTGTGCACTGACCTTGAGTTTTGGAGTTGTAGTTCACCAACATCCAGAGCACACTGTGGACTCAAACAATGATGTATCTGGACCAAACTTGGCACGAATAATCAATATGCCCAAATATGAACACTGGTGGAGTTTGAGGAAAGTAGACCTTGACATTGGAGAGTTGTAATTGCTGGGATTTATAGTTCACCTACAATCAAAGAGCATTCTGAACCCCACCAATGGTAGAATTGGGCCAGACTTCCCACACAGAACCCCCATGACCAAAAGAAAATACTGTTATTTCTGATGGTCTTTGATGACCCCTTTGAGACCACCCCCCCGGTCCCAAATTTTAGGTTGAGAAACGCTGATGTAGAACCAGCCTCTTGATGTTAGATATGTGGGAGCTGCAGGAAAATGTTGGGGCCACATTCTTTTTGAGATAGCAATGTCCCCCTTGTACCCCTTCTCATAGATACACCTCTGGTTTTACTCATTAACCTGCAGCCATTTGGCCTGTGTGGGCGTGCCCTAAAGTAGCAACCATGAATATGAAACAGTTAAGTCCTTAGTTAAGCATAAGCTAATACTGGATTCCGGCCAAGATAAACACCTAGCTTTATGCTGGTTCCGCACACAGTGCGCTGAAACACTCCTTCTCGAACAAAGTGAACTCCTTCAACTCTTTCTGTCCGCTCAGCATCCCATATGCTATTCAGAATTCCAGTTCCCTCTTCTTACTTAATCTGTTCTTATCTGTCCAAATCAAAATCTCTATATTTAGTTGGCTCAAACTATTTCTAATTAGCTCTACCTCCCTATTAAACAGACAAGAAATCTGTTTTTTTCTATTGCTCTTCCTATTGGTTTGATCTCATAGCATGGCATCAGCTGTGCCCAAACAGCGGGAGCATCTACAATGTAGAATTAATGCAGTTTGACACCACTTTAAGTGCCATAGCTGGATTCAATAGAACCATGGGAGTTGTTGAATTTTTGAAAGTAACCCAAAGTGGTGTCAAACTACATCAATTCCACAATAAAGATGCACCCAAAGTAGTGCAAACTGCATCAGTTCCACAGTACAGCTGTACCCAAAGTGGTGCCAAACTGCATCAATTCCACAGCCTACATGCACCCAAGGTGGGACCAAACTGCATTGATTCCAGTGTTGATTAGGCACGGTCAAACTTCAGCCTTCCAGGTGTTTTGGACTCTGATTCCCACAATTCCTAACAGCCTCAAGCTCCTCCCCTTGGAGATTGTGGGAGTTGGAGTCCAAAACACATGGGGGGCCGGTTTGCGCATGCCTGGTATAGATGCACTCAAAGTGCTACCGAAGTGCATCAGTTCCACAGTATAGATGCACCCAAAGTGGTGCCAAACTGCATCTATTCCTCAGTGTAGATGCACCCAAAGTGGTGCCAAATTGCATTTATTCCATAGTCTAGATACATACAAAGTGGTGCAAACTCCATCAATTCCCCACTATAGATGCACCCAAAATGGCACCAAACTGCATCAGTTCTACAGTGTAGATCCACCCAAAGTGGTGCCAAACTGCATCCGTTCCACAGTATAGATGCACCCAAAGTGGTGCCAAACTACATCGATTTCACAGTGTAGAACAGGGGTCCTCAAACTTTTTAAAGAGAGGGCCAGGTCACAGTCCCTCAAACTGTCAGAGGGCCAGATTATAATTTGAAAAAACAAACATGAACATACGTATTTTATTTGTAGTGCAAATAACTATAAAAAAACAATACATTAATTAACATGAAGAACAATATTAACAAAAATAAACTTATTCGTATTTCAGTGGGAAGTGTCGGCCTACTTTTGGCTGATGAGATAAGATTGTTGTTGTTGTTGTGTGCTTTTGAGTCACCACAGACTTAGGTTCACCCTGAGCGAGGGCTGGGTAAATTATCTTGGAGGGTCGCATCTGGCCCCCGGGCCATAGTTTGAGGACCCCTGGTGTAGAATGATGCCAAACTGCATCAATTCCAGAGTGTAGATACACCCAAAGTGGTGCCAAACTGCATCAGTTCCCCAGTATAAGATGCAACCAAAGTGGTGCCAAACTGCATCAGTTCCCCAGTATAGATGCAACCAAAGTGATGCCAAACTGTATCAGTTCTACAGTATAGATGCACCCAAAGTGGTGCCAAACTGCATCGATTCCAAAGTATAGATGCACTCAAAGCAATCCCAAACTACATCAATTCCAAAGTATAAATACACCCAAAGTGGTGCCAAATTACATCAGTTTCACAGTATAGATGCACCCAAAGTGATGTCAAACTGCATCAGTTCCCCAGTATAGATGCACCCAAAGTGGTGCCAAACTGCATCAGTTCCCCAGTGCAGATGCACCCCAAGTGGTGCAGACTGCATCAGTTCTACAGTGTAGATGCACCCAAAGTGGTGCCAAACTGCATCAATTCCAGAGTGCAGATGTACCCAAAGTGGTGCCGAACTGCATCGGTTTCACAGTGTAGAATGATGCACCCAAAGTGGTGCCCAATTGCATCAGTTCCACAGTATAGACGCACCCAAAGTGCATCTATTCCACAGTGTAGTTGCACCCAAAGTGGTGCCAAACTGCATCGATTCCAAGGTATAGATGCACTCAAAGCACTCCCAAACTGCATCCCTTCCAAAGTATAAATACACCCAAAGTGGTGCCAAATTACATCAGTTTCACAGTATAGATGCACCCAAAGTGGTGCCAAACTGCATTGATTCCAAAATATAGATGCACCCAAAGTGATGCCAAACTGCATCAATTCCAGAGTGCAGATACACCCAAAATGGTGCAAACTGCATCAGTTCCACAGTATAGATGTACCCAAACTGTGTCCCAAACTGCCTCAACTTCCTAGTGCCCAGACCCTCTAAGCATCCCTTTGTTTGCAAAGTGTCCTCCTCCCATTCGCTCAGTAGGTGGCGCTCACGGGAACCCCTGGATCCGAAGCGTGGGAGCTCAACGAAGCCCCAAAGAAAAAAGTTTCCCCACTCTTTCCGAGTTTGGAAGGCGCTGTTCTGCGCAGGCGTCGTTTGGAGGGGGCAGCGCGCGCTCCCTCCTCCTCGGGCGCGCGCTCGCGTCCCCGTCGGTGCAAGGCGAGCAACAGGCAGAAGAAGAAGAAAAAGGAGAGGAAGAAGAAGAGGAGGAATCCTGGGCCAGCGGCCATTTCCCCCTTGGCTTCCTCCTCCTTCTCCTTTTCCTCAGTGTCTCTGGAGTCACGCGTGGCGGTGAGCAAGAGTGCCTTTTTCTTTTTCTCCTTTGTGTCCCCAAAAGTTCCTTTTTTCTCATTGGAAGGAGAGCCTTGGAAGGAGGAAAGTGTGGGGAGGTTTTCCATCTCCAAGGGCTGAGTTTTGCAAACTTTTCTGAAGTTGTGAGCATTGGAAATAGTGTGAAATTGCATTGTATGGTCAGTTAGAGCAGGTATGGGCTAACTTGGGCCCTCCAGGTGCTTTGGACTCCAAATCCCATCATTCCTAACTTTGGACTCCAACTCCCATCATTCCTAACAGCCTCAGGCCCTTTCCTTTTGCCCCTCAGCCGCTTAAGCGGCTGAGGGGCAAAAGGAAAGGGCCTGAGGCTGTTAGGAATGATGGGAGTTGGAGTCCAAAGTTAGGAATGATGGGAGTTGGAGTCCAAAGCACCAGGAGGCCCAGGCCTGGTGTACACAGACCCTTGTGGGTGGTCAGCCTTAGCCCCCATCTACATTGCCATATAAAATCCAGGTTATCTGACTATATGGCAGTGTAGACTCCTATAATCCAGTTCGAAACAATCTGGATTATTTGGCAGTGGTTTAGAGTCCTGAGACTTTGTGCTCTCAAGGTTTGCGTTGGTTGTGTACTATTTGTTTACGTTGAGTTTTTGTTTGGTTTATGCAAAGTTACGACCAGTTTGGGATTATTTGAAAAAGTTGATTTTATTTATTTATTTATTTGGGATTATTTGAAAAAAGTTGATTTTATCTATTTATTTATTTGGGATTATTTGAAAAAAGTTGATTTTATTTATCTATTTATTTGGAATTATTTGAAAAAAGTTGATTTTATTTATTTATTTATTTATTTGGGATTATTTGAAAAAGTTGATTTTATTTATTTATTTATTTATTTGGGATTATTTGAAAAAGTTGATTTTATTTATTTATTTATTTGGGATTATTTGAAAAAGTTCATTTTATCTATTTATTTATTTGGGATTATTTGAAAAAGTTGATTTCATCTATTTATTTATTTGGGATTATTTGGAAAAGTCGATTTGATCTATTTATTTATTTGGGAATATTTGAAAAAGTCATTTTTTAAAAAAAATTGTGTGTATTTGTGTCAGGAGCAACTTGAGAAACTACAAGTCACTTCTGGTGTGAGAGAAAATTGTGTCTTTTGTGTCAGGAGCAACTTGAGTTATTTAAAGATTTAAATGTTGATAAATGGTTCACTTTTTTGTGACTGTGGTGAGAATGACTTTTGCTAAGTTTTGGAAAATGGAGTTATTTCCCTCTAAGACCCAATGGTTGGACAAAATAATGTAAATTAAGGACTTGGATAAACTGACATTTCTGCTAAAATCAAGCAACGGAAAGGGAATAAAAATGATGGATTGGATGGTTTTTGAAGACTATATTAATAAACATGGTAAATAAGAGGATTTTTGACAAAGACTGAGGGAAAATTATAATTTTTGTTGGGACTATCGAAGAAAGTTTTTCTTTATTATTGGGGTGAAAGGAGGAAGAACGGAAGTCAACTTTATTTTATTTTTATTTTTATTCATATTTTTTTTCTTTTCTTTTTCTCCCCCTCTCTTACTTTTTATTTGGTTCTGTTTCTTTTCAGTATGTGTATTGTGGTTTTATGTTACTTTTGGTAAAATGAATATATATATATATATATATATATAAAAGGAACTAAAAGTCACTTCTGGTGTGAGATAAATGCGTGTGTTTGTGTCAGGAGCGACTTGAGAAACTACAAGTCGCTTCTGGTGTGTGAGAATTGGTCGCCTGCAACAACGTTCCCGGATGTTTTTTTGATGTTTTACCATCCTTGTGGAAGGCTTCTCTCACGTTCCCGCATGGAGAGCTGGAGCTCACAGAGGGAGCTCAACCTCTTCTCCCCGGATTCGAACCACTGGCCTGTCGGTCAGCAGCCCTACTGGCACAAGGTTTAACCCTTTGCGCCACCGGGAGCCCCTAAATTGTACAAAATGCATATGGTTGTGGGTGAACCACAACTCACATCATGCCAGGTTAACCTCGAGAAACTCCATCAGTTCTTAAAGTTTGTTATGTAGGGCAAGTTTGCTCTAGATGCATCATCAGTCGGGTTCAGTGTGCTTTCTGGTGGTAGGGCAAACTACAACTCCCACTATGGTGAGTCAGTCCCCTCAGACCCCTCCAGTAGGTTGAGTTAGTCATGCGGGTTCTACGTGCCAAGTTTTGTCCAGGTCCATCTTCAGGGGAGGTCACAATTTTTCTGCTGCGGGTGAACTACAACTCCCAGAAAGGAAGGTTAGTTCCCCCCAAACCCCTCCAGTAATCAAACTTCAGCATATCAGGTATGTGTGGCAAGTTTGGTCCAAATCCATTGGTGTTTGGGTTCACAATACTCTCTGGATGTAGGTGAACTACAACTCCCCCAAAACAAGGTGAATTTTCCCCAAAGACCTCCAGTATTTTTGCTGGTCATGGGGTTTCTATGGTGAGTCAGTCCCCTCAAACCTCTCCAGCAGGTTGAGTTAGTCATGGGGGTTCTATGTGCCAAGTTTGGTCCAGGTCAATCATCTGTGGAGATCACAGTTTCTCTGGTTGTGAATGTACTACAACTCCCAGAAAGGAAGGTCAGTTTCCCCCCAAACCCTTCTAGTAATCAAATTAGCGTGCTTTGGATGTAGGTCAGTAGTTCTCAACTTGGGGTCCCCAGATGTTTTTGGCCTTCAACTCCCAGAAATCCTTACAGCTGATAAACCAGCTGAGATTTCTGGGAGTTGTAGGCCAAAAACGTCTGGGGACCCCCAGGTTGAGAACCACTGATGTAGGTGAACTACAACTCCTAAATCCCTCCAAAGACCTCCAGTATTTTGTGTTGGTCATGGGAGTTCTGTGTGCCAAGTTATTTCCAGGTCCATCACTGGTGAAGTTCAGAGTGCTCTTGGATTGCAGGCAAACTATACATCCTAGTACCTACAACTCCCATAAATCATGGTGAATTCTCCCCAAACCTCTCTAGTGTGTTTAGTTGCTGATCAATTCCTCTGTTTGCTGTGTGGCATAGAAAAGAATAGGAAAGGGTTATGGGAGAGGCAGAGGGTGTCATTATGCAAATTCCACACCAATGGAGAGAGTCTGAAACACTGGAATGTCTGTGGTTAGGGTTCCAGCTTTGTAGGAATATTGCATAGACATATTCAGTCCCCATTGACATGGCCCTATAATGCAATTTCATAAGGCTGCATTGAACTGCATTGTACGGCAGTGTAGACATGTACGATGCTGTTAAAGCTACATGACGAAACTGCACATATGGGAAGGTTGAGAGGCCACACATGTAAATATTGGAAGAGATGCCATATTGAGGAAGGAGCCGGCTTGTTTTCTGTGGCTCTGGAGACTGGGATCCAATGGAGGCATGGATTCAAATGGCAGGAAAAGAGAGTCCACCACCACGTTAGGAAGAACTTAGATGCTCGTCAGTATAATATGCTATCTTGAGTTGTGGCGGGGTCTCCTGATGGATGGCCATCTGTCAGGAAGTCTTTGATTGGGTGTTCCCTTGTGGCAGAATGGGGTTGGACTGGATGACCCTTGGAGTCTCTCCAACCTCTAGGGTTCTATGAAGGAATGTCAAAATTTGATCCAATAAGGCTTGATGTTGAGAGAGAGTGACTTGTCTAAAGTCACCCAATGCACTCATAGTTCCAGATTGGCTCCGCATGAATGTACCCTCCAGATATTTCCTCTTTAGTAGTCCGTATCTAAGCATTTTGTAACATTAGGGCCTCCATGGCTTCATTAAGCACGCAACATAGTAACTTTATCCCAAGAGCTCCTTAGGCAGTCCTTGCTTTTTTAGGTGGGAGGCAAGAGAGGAAGATCTGAATGTTTTGCTTTAAAATAAGGAATTGCAGTTGTTATAAGTGGAGGAAGAACAATGTAACCTTATGATTTGTATAATACCACTTTTTGTTTTTGTTTTATAACTAGCTTGGGTACGCGGCGTTGCACAGATTATTTGAAAAAGTCAATTATTTAATTGTGCAAAATGCATAATGTTGTGGGTGAACTACAACTCACATCATGGCAGGTTAATCCCAAAAAACTCCATCAGTTTTTAAAGCTTGTTCTGTTGGGCAAGTTTGTTCTAGGTGCATCATCGGTGGGTTCAGTGTGCTCTCTGGTTGTGGGGTAAACTACAACTCCCACCATGGTGGGTCAGTCCCCTCAAATCCCTCCAGTAGGTTCAGTTGATCATGGGGATTCCATGTGCCAAGTTTGGTCCAGATCCGTCATCGGTGGTGGTCACAGTGTCTCTGGATGTAAGTGAACTACAACTCCCAGAAATGAAGGTCAGTTCCCTCCAAACCTCTCTAGTATTTTCAGTTGGTCATGGGGGTTCTGTGTGCCAAATTTGATTCAGGTCCATCATCGGTGGGGTTCACTGTTTCTCTGGTTGTAAGTGAACTACAACTCCAAAAATCAAGGTCAATCCCTCCCAAGCCATTCCAGTATTCAAATTTGGGCATATCAGGTATTTATGTATCGCTGTTTGGCATCACGGTGCTCTCTTGATGTAGGTGAACTACAACTTGCCCAAATCATGGTGAATTCCCCCCCAAAGCCCTCCATTATATTTTGTTGGTCAGGGGGGTTCTGTGTGCCAGGTTAGGTCCAGGTACGTCTTTGGTGGGATGCGAATTGCTCTTTGATTGCAGGTGAACTTTAAATCCTAGTAACGACAACATCCAAATCAAGGACAGTTCCCCCCCAAACCCACCAGTATTAATTTTTGGACATATCGGATATAAATTTGGTCCAGATCCATCTTTCTTTGGGTCAACTGTGCTTTCTGGATGTAGGTGAACTACAATTCCTATAAATCCCTCCAAAGACCTCCAATATGTTTTGTTGAGCATGGGGGTTTTGTGTGCCAAGTTCATTGCACGTCCATCGTTGGTGGAGTTCAGAGTGCTCTTTGATCGCAGGAGAACTGTACATTCTAGAATCTACAACTCCTATAAATCACCCCAACTTCCTTGAGTATGTTCAGTTGCTGATCAGTTCCTCATGTTTGCTGTGTGTCATAGAAAAGAGTAGGAAAGGGTTATGGGAGAGGCAGTGGGCGGGGTCATGCAAATTCCACACCAATGGAGAGAGTAAAAAACACTGGGATGTCTGTGGTGGAGGAAAAACAGAAAATCTAGGATGGAATTGTCCCCGTATGAAAGCTTCACTTGGGTGGTGGACAGTATGGTGTTTGGGGAGGACATTGGCAGGGCTCTTGGACATGTTTACAGTGCTCACTATAACCTGAAATGCCATTGGAGGGAGGGCCTTTGGTGTTTCCTGAGAAGTAGGAGCTCTTGCTGATTGTGGAGGCAGGAGCTTGTTTGAGTAAGTGGACACCCCAGCCACACACACATACATATTTTGACTTTTATTATGTGTATGGATCGCTGTGAGTAAAAAGATAGATCAAGATATGTTGTCTGATCTCAAAGTATTTTTGAAGTAGCTCGCTAGAGGTTGCAATGACAAAGGGTGCATGTATACTGTAGAATGAATGCAGTTTGGGAACCATTTCAATGGCTGCGGAATCATAGCACCGGGTTTGGTGTTGTTTGCACTCCTTTGGAAAAGAATGCAAAGTCCTTGCCAAATTGCAACTCCCATTCAGCCAAGCATTGAGACATGGCAGTGATGGTGATGCCAATCTGCATTAATTTTACGGTGTAGATCCACCCATAGGCCCTGTGGTTCTGAGGTTTGTACGCAATGCTGCAATTCTGATGTTTTGGTTCCTTTTGCTTTGTACTTTTGCTTTGTGTTCTGCACAAAAGGCTTTCGGTGTCCTATTGTAAACAAGTGAGACCCAAACAAAGACAAAATATCCAGATGCAAAAAGTTGCAAACAGTGGGTGTGAAAAATCAAACTGCGTGAATTAGTAATGGAATCGTAATGAAGTATGAGGGTTGAATGAAAAGTAATGCCTCCACCTTTGTTACTTGGGTTTGGGTGGGAATATTTTAATAAATCAAATGCAGAATTAATCCTTAGAATGTGCTCTTTAACTACCACTATTCACTTTTCCACATAATCACCAGACAATTGGATACATTTCTGCCAACAATGAATAAGTTTTCTGAAACTGTCACGGAAGTCGACACTCTGTTTCCGCAACCAGTGTCTCACAGTTCTCTCATCCTGGGTACCCATTGTGCACAGATCTTCCAATAGCCAAGCAAAGCAATAATGTGACCCACGTGTCCTTGTGAAATGCCGATTATGCTTGAAATTTCTCACTGAGTGATACGACGATCGTCCTGAATCAATCTGTCAACCTTTTGCTTGTGAAACTCAGTGGGTGCAGTCACAGGACGTCCAACTCTTTGTTTGTCACGCAAGTCAGATGTTCCCACCTCAACATCATTAAGCTTATTTGCCCAACGATGCACAGTATTCACATCAACATAATCACCATAAACAGCTTGCATTCTCTGATGAATCTTCTTTGGGGTGACACCTTCTGCTGTCAAGAATTCAATGACTTAAGTTGCATTGACCGACTGTCTGCGCAGGGTTCCATACTTCGCACTTTAACAACACAACCGTACAATGCTAAGGCTTCCTGCCAAAATGGAACTGTAGAGGAGAGTCTACTGAACAAGCCAGTACCTGCCGCATATCAGTACTGCCATCTGTTGAGTTACGAAGGTGGAGGCATTACTTTTCATTCAATCCTTGTAAATTGGCAAGCTACTAATTGTAGAGTTAATGCAGTTTGAGCAGGCATAGGCCAACTTGGGCCTTCTAGGTATTTTGGACTTTAACTCCTATAATTCCTAACAGCCTCAGGCCCTTTCTTTTTCCCCCTCAGCCGCTTAAGCGGCTGAGGGGGAAAAGGAAGGGGCCTGAGGCTGTTAGGAATTCTGGGAGTTGAAGTCCAAAACACCTGGAGGACCCAAATTGGCTCAGGTCTGAGTTTGAGTCAACTTTAGCTGCCATGGCTCAGTGGGAGTATGGAAATTGCGATTTGGTGAAGCACCAAACCTCTTTGGCAGAGTAGGCCCTGTAAAACTACAACTCCCAAGTATTCCATAGTACTGAGCCTTGGCAGTTAAAGTGGTGCCAAACTCCATTATTTCTATAGTATCACTGCACCCCCAAAAGCAAATTGCAACAGTCTCTGCTAGCATGTCTGTACTTCCTCCCTCGATAACGTTTTGCCAACTTGGAGCACACTGTCATGTTGCCAGGCCACCTGTGTTCCAGTTTCCACTTTAGACATGTGTGAAGGTAGCAAATGGCCTTATTAGACGGATAAGGTTTCCATGGACACACCTTTTCAATAGAGGGCATGCACATTTGTAAATCGGAAAGTATCAGTGTGTAGGAAGTATACCTGCGGAGAAGTTAATACTGTGCCGTGTATCTCAATGGTGCACCAAAATGGCTTTTATAATTCTTCTTGAATGCTTTGTAAGCACCCCATAATACAAAGGAAGAAGTGCTGCTTTTTCATCTGTTAGTGAGGGGGTGTATCCTTTGTCTTCCTTTGTTGTGCTTTGTCAGGGTACATCTACACTGTGGAATTAATGCAGTTTGACAGCACTTGAACTGCCATTTCTCAGTGCTATCACGAGAACTTTAGTTTTATGAGCCCTTTAACCTTCCCTCCCCCCATAAAACAACAACAACAACAAATAATGCAAGTGTCTTGCTAAACTACAATTCCCAGAGTGGTTAAAGTGGAACCAAACTGCATTAATTCTGCAGCGCAGACACAAACTAACTTAGGATTTGAATGACTACTATTATTTTATTTCACATACTAGCTGTACCCGCCACGCGTTGCTTTGGCCAACCTCCCCTCCCTCTTTCTCTCCTTCTTTCCCTCCTTCCTTTGCTCCTTCCTTCCTTCCTTCCCTTTTCTTCTTTCCTTCTATTCTTCCTTCCTTCTCTACCTCTTTCCTTCCTTCCCCCTTTTCTTTTCCTTCCTTTCTCTCTCCTTTCTTCCTTCTCCCTTTCCTTCTTTCCTTCTCTCCCTCTTTCTCTCCATCCTTCCTTCCTTCCTTCCTTTCTCTCTCTCTCACTCCCCTTCCTTCCTTTTTTCTGTATTGTCATTTAGCTTTTAATCATTTAGCATATTTGGGTTTTTAAGTCCTTTCCACTGTTTTTTTTTGGGGGGGGGGTATGAGTGATGTTCACTCATTGGCCTGTTAGGGGTATAGTGACTAAATTTGGTGTCAATTCGTCCAGTGGTTTTTGAATTATGTTAATCCCATAAACAAACATTACATTTTTATTTATATAGATTTGTATCTCGTCCTTCTCACACTAAAAGGGTGCTCAGGGCGATCTTACAGCAGACAGTAATTCGACGCCAATATATATAAATATAGGAGCTCCTGGTGGCACAGCAGGTTAAACCGCTGAACTTGCAGACCGAAAGGTGGGCGGTTTGAATCCAGGGAGTGGGGTGAGCTCCTGTTGTTAGCCCTAGCTTCTGCCAACATAACAGATCAAAAACATGGAGTAGATCAGTAGGTATCGCTTCTGCGGAAAGATAATGATGCTCCATGCGGTCATACTGACCTTGGAAGTGTCTATGGACAATGCTGGTTCTTTGGCTTAGAAATGGAGATGAGCACCACCCCCCAGAGTCAGACACGACTAGAAAGGAGATTCCATCTGAACATGAGGAAGAACTTCCTGACTGTGAGAGCTGTTCAGCAGTGGAAATCTCTGCCCCGGAGTGTGGTGGAGGCTCCTTCTTTGGAAGCTTTTAAACAGAGGCTGAATGGCCATCTGTCAGGGGTGCTTTGAATGCAAAATCCTGCTACTTGGTAGGGGGTTGGACTGGATGGCCCATGAGGTCTCTTCCAACTCTATGATTCTATGACTTAATGTCAAGGGGAAACCTTTACCTTTATCTTACATGTAAATATGAAAATAAACAAATACAATTGAAACCATACAATTAAACATTAATTATTAAAACATCAATTAAAATGTTCATTACTCTGTTCGCTGCCTAGTGTAATGTTGAACTGAATTAATTCAAAGTGTAGATGCACCTTCGGTTTGCTAGAAGACCATCTATGCCTTTTGTCTAGAATTTAGAGCATCATTTAAGATGAAGTTTGAATTGGTTCGCAGCAAATGTTTTCCACCATTTTAGAAGTAACTCATTATCTCATACCTTCAACAGTTTCACTGTGAAGGTATGAGATAATGAGTTACTTTGAACCAGTGCAGCCCTATGTCTGCTTATCCAGAAATAAAGTGCATTCAGAACCTACATTCCTTTCCAGTTAGTGGGTTTCAGATTGGTTGAGATAACTCTGGATACTAGTGTTGAGAATTGATAAGTCAGCGATAGCTGAATCATTCCCAGACCTTTTATTCAAATGCTAAATAGAAGGAGGAAATATTTTTAAGAAGAAGATAGTGTCAACAGCATTGGTCTCTGAAAAATTTCCCCAGTCATTTCCTATTGTCCATTGAAGGTCTTGCAGAGAAGCTTGCAGAAAAGCTGAGATTTCACAGAAAAGTAGAACTTGTCCTCCATCCTCTTTCACCTTGGCATGTTGTTTTTATCTTGCATATCAACTGCTAGTGTTATCTTTATCTGCTCTCTCTCTATGTATATACTTACTTAGGCCATCCCTCATAGTCCAAGGATGATGGTCCTCCAAGAGTGGTATCCTGGTGGTGGGCCCGTAGGTGACTGTGGAGCCCTATTCCGTTTATGAACCCACACGTTCTCTTTGCTCATCCGGAGAGGCCCTGCTCGCGATTCCACCTGCGTCGCAGGTGCGTTTGGTGGCGACACGAGACAGGGCCTTTTCTGTGGTAGCCCCCCGGCTTTGGAACACCCTCCCCAAAGACATCAGACAGGCCCCTACGTTGGCAGTCTTTAGGAAAACCTGGCTGTTCCGATGTGCCTTTCCAGAATAGGAAAACTCCAGCAATATGTCCCAGAAGCACTTTATTAGAGTTTAAGATTGCCTGCATACTGCACTTACCCTAAAATCCGATATACCATCTGTCACACCCAGCACTTTTTAATCTGTACCCATTACATTTGGCCCGGCCCTAGTTTTATCGTGTCTTGGTGTATTGTCTTTTGTTGTTTTGATATTGCTTTAATTGTTTTTGATTTGCTTTAAGTTGTGTATTTGTTATGCTATTGTTTTATTGAGGCCTTGGCCTTTGTAAGCCACATCGAGTCCTTCGGGAGATGCTAGCGGGGTACAAATAAAGTTAATAATAATAATAACAATAATAATAACTACATCTTCTCCCGCTGTGAGGGTATCGGTTTCCAGGTGGAAGGTGGTCCCAGTCGGCGTTGGCTTGACGCACCTTCCTCTTGGCACGTTTCTCTCTTTCGCACTCCATTTGTGCCTCTTCAAATTCTGCAGCACTGCTGGTCACAGCTGACCGCCAACTGGAGCGCTCAAGGATCAGGGCTTCCCAGTTCTCAGTGTCTATGCCAGAGTTTTTAAGGTTGGCTATGAGCCCATCTTTCAATCTCTTTTCCTGTCCACCAACATTCCGTTTTCCATTCTTGAGTTTGGAGTAGAGCAACAGCTTTGGGAGACGGTGGTCGGGCATCCGGACAGCGTGGCCAGTCCAGTGGAGTTGATGGCGGAGGACCATCGCTTCAGTGCTGGTCGTCTTTGCTTCTTCCAGAATGCTGACGTTTGTCCGCCTGTCTTCCCAAGAGATTTGCAGGATTTTCTGGAGGCAGCGCTGATGGAATCGTTCCAGGAGTTGCATGTGACGTCTGTAGACTGTCCATGTTTTGCAGGCGTATAGCAATGTTGGGTGGACAGTAGCTTTATAAACAAGCACCTTGGTATCCCTACGGATGTCCCGGTCCTCAAACACTCTCTGCTTCATTCTCTCTCTCTATCTACACACACACATACATACTGTAGAAGAAGAAGAAGAAGAACTTTATTTTTCTACCCTGCCTCCATCTCCCTGAAGGGACTCAGGGAGGCTTACATGGGCCCAAGCCCAGGCAGAATACAATTAAAATAAACAATAACAATTAAAACAGCATAAAAACAGCATAAAACAACATAACAAAAATAGCTAGCAACAACAATAACAGCAGACTAATTTTGGAGGTGGGGGGGGGGGGGGGGGAGGAGGATACACACATACACACACCTCACTGCCCCCACTGTCTCATGTAACCTCAGGCATGCTGAGATGTTAGCTGGTTTCATTGTCACTTTCAGCCACAATTATAAGCATTTGTTGATTGCCATTCGCCCTCTAGCCATGAAACCTAAAAAACTATCTTGGAGGAATAGGATTTAGCTGGTCTGGAAGAGATAGGATGGCTGTGGGAGTCTTGGAGATCTTTGCATTCATTTAGACCAGCGTTTCTCAACCTGGGGGTTGGGACCCCGGGGGGGGGGGGTGTCGCGAGGGGATTTCAGAGGGGTCACCAAAGAACATCAGAAAACACAATATTTTCTGTTGGTCAAGGGGGTTCTGTGTGGGAATTTTGGCCCAATATCATTGGTGGGGTTCAGAATATTATTTGATTGTAGGTGAACTATAAATCCCAGCAACTACAACTCCCAAATATCAAGGTCTATTTTCCCCAGAGTCCACCAGTGTTCACATTTGAGCATATTGAGTATCTCTGCCAAGTTTGGTCCGGATCCATCATTGTCTGAGTCCACGGTGCTTTTTGGATGTGAGTGAAGTACAGCTTTAAAACTCAAAGTCAATGCCCACCAAACCCTTCTAGTATTTTCTGTTGATCATGGAAGTTCTGTGTGCCAAGTTTGGCTCAATTCCATTGTTGGTGGAATTCAGAATGTTCTTTCATTGTAGGTGGACTATAAATCCCAGCAACTACAACTCCCAAATGACAACATCAGTATTTCTGATAGTCTCAGAAACCCCTATGGCAGAGAAGGCTGAAGATCTCTCTGCCTGTCCTTCTCTTCCTTTTTGGAAACAGGTGGCAAATCCTCCCACCAAAAACCCTCCTCCGCTGTGATTGGCTGGCCTCTCAGCCAATGGGGAGGGCTCTTTCTGAGACTCCCAGGCGGGGAAGTGAGAGCAGGCGTGCTTGGCGCATAGCAGCGTGGTGTGCATATTGTTGGTGGAGTTCAGAATTCTCTTAGATTGTATGTGAACCATAAATCTGAGCAACTACAACTCCCAAATGTTAAGGTCTATTTTCCACCAGTGTTCACATATGGGCATATTGAGCATTCATGACAAGTTTGAACCAGATGTATCATTGTTTGAGTCCACAGTGCTCTCTGGATGTTGGTGAACTACAAATCCAAAATTCAAGGTCAATGCTTACCAAACCCTTCTAGTATTTTCGGTCGGTCATGGGAGTCCTGTGTGCCAAGTTTGATTCAATGCCATTGTTGGTGGAGTTCAGAATGCTCTTTGATTGTAGGTGATCTATAAATCCCAACAATTACAACTCCCAACTGTCAAAATCAATCTCAAACCAACCCCACCAGTATTCAAATGTGGTTGTATCGAGTATTTTGCCAAATTTGGTCCAGTGAATGTAAATAAATCCTGCATGTCAGATATTTACTTTATGATTCATAACAGTAGCAGAATTATAGTTATGAAGTAGCAACAAAAATAATTTTATGGTTGGGGGTCACCACAACACGAGGAGCTGTATTAAGGGGTCGAGGCATTAGGAAGGTGGAGAAACACTGTTCTACAGAATATACACCACTTTTTGTATAACCTGGTCTACTTGTACCTCAGTTAAAAGTTTCTTTTTACAAGTCTTTTCCTGCTCCAGCACCAAAGGAAACAGTAGACAAATGGAAACTAGACAGAAGTCTTCATGCAGCCAGATTTAGCCTGTGGGCTTCCAGTTGCTAATATCTCTAGGTCCTTGCAGCTGTTGTGCAAAGTGAAGAAGGGAAGAGAGGAGAAAGGAACACATCTTGTGGCTTGTGCTGTATTTACTGTATTGCGTTACATGAGCAGGACACTTTGATATTTGTATTCTGTGTCTCTGTCCTCTCTTTCTATATGTAAAAGCAGTGATGGACTATGTGTGTGTGTGTATGTTCGTTTGTGGAATTAACATAATTGAAAAACCACTGGGCGAATTGACACCAAATTTGGACACAAGACACCTATCAGGCCAACAAGTGACCATCACTCGTAAAAACACTGAAAAACAAACCGACAAAAATAACTCCAACCCCAAAAGGCTGTTAGGAATTGTGGGAGTTGGAATCCAAAACCCCTGGAGGGCCCTAGTCTGCCCCTACCTGGTCTACACTCTGGAATTATTCCACAGCATTGAGCCATGGTAGTTAAAGGGGACCCATAGGCCATCCAGCCCAACCACTTTTTGCAGCAAAGGAAGACACCATCAAAGCCTACCCAACAGATGGCCAACCAGTTGGAAGGGAGCCCCAAAGGCCATCCAGTCCAGCCCCCGTTGGCCCCTTAAAGATGTGTGTGTGTCCATCTCACCATCCATTCATCTACCCTCCTATCTATCTATGTTCTATCCATCTATCTTCTGTTCCATCTATCAGTGTCCCTTTCATATGTCTCTTCTGTCTATTGTTTCATGCCTGGAATTCCTCTGTTTTCTGAGGGTCACAGCAACGTGTGGCGGGGGACAGCTAACACACACACACACACACACACACACACGAATGAAAAGGCTGCCAAAGTATGAAATACAGTCAGCTGTCTTTATTAATGTAACTCACGTTACCTTGAGCCAGGACTACCTGAAAAAATGGGAGTTGTTCTGAAAAAGTCTGGAAGAGACCGTCTTGGGAGAGGCTCGTTTACATAATATGAGGTATACGGTGAGAAACAGGGAAATGCCTTTTCATTTAAATGCCAACGTAATTGTTTGTAGGAGACTGCCCTGTTCCTGTTCATTTCAGTAGGAGACTTAGCTTTCCTTCTCCTACATACGAGACTCATTCCGCCCACTGCATGTTAACTACATTATTGTCGCATACTGGTGGTCATTGTATGGAGTGCCTTTTCCTAACTGATACTCGTATGCCTCAGTTAAGGAAGTAAATACGAGAGTGGGTCAAAAAGTAATGCCTCCATCGCTCTAAATTTTATTTTTTTCACAGTTACTAGATTATCTATGCATGATATGATAGATGTAACTTACTCTACTTATATATCTTCTCTTGTTCTGATTAACTAATTAGAACAGGAGTCCTCAAACTTTTTAAACAGAGGGCCAGGTCACAGTCCCTCAAACTGTTGGAGGGCCGGATTATAATTTGAAAAATAAAACATGAATGAATTCCTATGCACACTACACATATCTTATTTGTAGTGCAAAAACACTTAAAACAATACAGTAAATAAAATGAAGAATAACAAATATAAACGTATTAGTATTTCAATGGGAAGTGTGGGCCTGCTTTTGGCTGATGAAATAGTATTGTTTTTGTTGCTGTGTTCTTTCAAGTCATTTCAGATTTAGGTTGACCCTGAGCGAGGGCCGGGTAAATGACCTTGGGGGGCCATAGTTTGAGGACCCCTGGTTTAGACCAGGGTCCAGTAAATGACTTTGGAGAGTGACATCCGGCTCACAGGCCTTGGTTTGAGAACCCCTGGATTAGAACCATGATCTGAAGCTAAAAGAAGGAGCTGTCATTGAATTTCTGGCAAAAGAGGGTTGTGCAAATCCAGCATCGGTTGAAGAGTGTTTATGATTTGGCCCCTTCAGATTCAGTGACCTGAATGGCATTAACACAGCTTTAAAATCATGGGTCACGAAGCAAAACCCTGATTTTTCCAGAATGGTTTTGATGCCTGGGTTAAACCATGGTGCAAATGTGTACAAATTGATGGTAACTATATTGAATGGTAGTTTTGCATAGAGGGGAGTTCAGGCTACTTCTATAGCAACTTCTACTCTTATATATTCATTCATAACATTTTTAGGACACAGGAGGCAAAACTTTTTGACCCGCCGTTGTATATGCTTGAATTTCTTTGATAACCTAACTGGTACCAGTGGCAGAAAGGACACGTAGAGAACAGAGCCAGGTTCCAATAATATGAGAAGACAAGCACTCTAACATGTTTCAGGAAATGGCTTATTTAAAACTAAAATTATCCATGTTTGAAATGAAACAACCAGGCTCACTATGGCTTGCATAAGTAGAAATATTAATTAATTTTCTGTAGACTACTAGAAGGCAGGGATGCCTGTCTTCCATGTTTTCCTCGATCACCTAACACTTTTTGGTGCCATCCAAAAAAGCACCCTTCTTGGAGACTTCTCTTGAGGGACTTGGGCTGAGTCACCAAAAATCTGACAAGGAAGGTCTTTCTTGGTACCTTTACCCTAGAGAAATCCTCTGAATAATTTCCAGGTTTCAATGAATCCCTGCATAAAAATTATTACATTTGTCCACAGTCTCTTGGCATGACCCCCAGTAGTCTCACACAGGCTCAAGGGTTCCAGAAAAACCTGGTTGAGAAACTCTGTTCTGAATATTGCTTTTGGGGGATTAACTGCACATGATGTTTTGTTGAAACAGTCATTTCGCTAGAGTTTTGGGGTAGTCTACTAATATTCACCTGTCTTTGACCTGTCCTAATTGCTCAAGGAGTATGTGTGCTTAGAAACAGCAAGCCCTTTGTATCCACTGGAGTTTGGTTCCAGTATTTCTGTATATGTTTTTATGTATTTGGGAAATTTCTATATCACCTTTCTCCAAGTGACTCATGGCGGTTTTCAGTATCATTAAAACAGTGCTTCTCAACCTTCCTGATGCCATGACCCCTTAATACAGTTCCTCATGTTATGGTGACCCCCAACCAGAAAATTATTTTTGTTGCTACTTCATAATTTTGCTACTGTTATTAATTGTAATGTAAATATCTGATATTTAGGATGCACTTTCATTCACTGGACCAAATTTGGCACAAATATCCGATACGCCCAAATGTTAATACTGGAGGGGTTGTGGGGTTGATTTTGTCCATTGGAAGTAGTAGTCACTGGAATTTATAGTTCACCTACAATCAAAGAGCATTCTGAACTCCACCAATGGTGGAATTTAACCAAGCTTGACACACAGAACATCCATGACCAACAGAAAATACTGGAAGGGTTTGGTGGGCATTGGCCTTGAGTTTTGGAGTTCCAGTCCACCTACATCCAGAGTTGGATCTGGACCAAACTTGGCACAAATACTCAGTATACCCAAATGTGAACACTTGTGGAGTTTGTGGAAAATAGACCTTGCCATTTGGGAGTTGTAGTTACTGGGATTTATAGTTCACCTACAACCAAAGAGCCCCTTGAACCCCACCAATGATAGAATTGGGCCAAACTTCCCACACAGAATTCTCGTGGTCAGCAGAAAATATTGGAGGGATTTGGGAGGAATTGACAGTGATTAAGGGGAGATGTAGTTCACCTACCTCCGGAGAGCACTGTGTTCCTAAGACCATAAGGAATATGTGTTTTCTGATGGTCTTGGGCAACCCCTCTGACACCCCCCTTGCAACCACCTCCTGGAGGGTCCTGGCCTCCAGGTTGAGAAACACCGTTGTAGTCAAATGATGTCCCTAGTATGAAATGACAACAACAATGTTTGCTTTTGGACATTTTTAGTAGGGTAATATAGGAAATAATGCCTGACTGCTCATTGGAGGGAAGGATATTAGAGGCAAAGATGAAGTACTTTGGCCACAAAATGAGAAGACAGGAAAGCTTGGAGAAGAGAATAATCCTGGGGAAAATGGAAGGGAAAAGGAAGAGGGGCCAGCCAAGGGCAAGATGGATGGATGGCATCCTTGAAATGACTGGCTTGACTTTGAGGGAGTTGGGGGTGGCCAAGGCCGACAGGGAGCTCTGGCGACGGTTGGTCCATAAGGTCACGAAGAGTCAGAACAAACAACAACAACAGTATTTTCAAGCCATGGATTGTTGAATCTGTGGATACAGAATATGTGGATATGAAGGGCCAACGGTACAGTTTTACATGCTGAGCATTGTGCAAGTTCTCCAGGGAAGAAGAGATGGAATGATGCAACCCCCTTTCTTCAACCAACATGGAGATCTGATGTGCTTCTGGAAGAGATATGCCCCTTTCTCCATGCTTGCAAGAGTTCGGCAGACCAGTAAAACTTTTCTATGTAGTAAAACCCCATGTAGACTGGGCTAAATACCTTGAAGGCACCAAACCCTGTCTGATCTTGGAAGCTAAGCAGGCTCAGGCCTTATTTGTACTTGCATGGAAGACTGAGAAGAAACACTGAGTACTGTAGGCTATATTTCAGGGGAAAGAACTGGGGAAACCACTTGCCTAAGAAAACCATGTGGAATCTATGGCATCATGATAATTCAGCATGAGGCCTGAAGGCGCATACATGTGTATGCACATAACACAATGCATCAAGCTCATTGCAGGTACTAAGGCTACTAAATCTCCTTGCTCTGTCTCTGCTAAACTATGGCAAACTAGGAAAACTATTTTTGTATGTGTGCGAGGCTACTCTGTTTTTCAGGTAGGCTGATTTCCTGCACTTTCTTAAGAGGTTCCAGCACAATCTTTCCAAGTCTAGCAGCTGTTTTAAAATCATACCTTTGCTTTGCTTTGTTTTTCCCGGCGGAGTTAACCTTTATGCTGCTTCAGGAGGCTGTAAATATCACCTGAGTGCGTTCCTTTAGTGAGTGATAAGAAATGTACTGGATGTATTCCAGCCAAAGCAATGCCTCAGCTGGGAACACAGCAGGAACACGTTGCTAAAGGACATGCCCACTTCCAAAACACATGCATGGTTGCACCCGTTTTGTAGAAATCCACTCCTAATGATAGAACTTCTAAAAATATTATGCCATTTAAATATAGCAAGATATTGAAACAATATGTAAAAGGGCCTTTGCTCTTTATAAAGAGCCCCTGATAAAAGTATATCCTCATTTGTTTTTATTTTAATAGGGAGTGGAACAGAAAACACAGTATTTTCTGTTGGTAATGGGGGTTCTGTGTAGGAACTTTAGCCCAATTCTATCACAGATGGAGTTCAGAATGCTCTTTGGTTGTAGGTGACCTATGCATCCCAGCAACTACACACTCCCAGATGTCAAGGTATATTTTCCTTAAGCTCCACCAGTGTTCACATTTGGGCATATTGATTATTCGTGCCAAGTTTGGTCCAGATCCATCATTGTTTGAGTCCACAGTGCTCTCTGGATGTAGGTGAACTACAACTCTCAAACTCAAGGTCAATGCCCACCAAACCATTCCAGTATTTTCTGCTGGTCATGTGAGTTCTGTGTGCCAAGTTTAGTTCAGTGGCTTCAAACTACAAGAAAGGAGATTCCATCTGAACATGAGGAAGAACTTCCTGACTGTGAGAGCCATTCAGCAGTGGAACTCTCTGCCCTAGGGTGTGGTGGAGACTCCTTCTTTGGAAGCTTTTAAACAGAGGCTGGATGGCCATCTGTCGGGGGTCCTTTGAATGCAATTTTCCTGCTTCTTGGGAGAACGGAGTTGGCTGGATGGCCCATGAGGTATCTTCCAACTCTATTATTCTGTGTTTCTTATTCTATCATTGGTGTCTGCGCCCCACACCACTGGAGAAATTACACTGCTTAGCCGGTATTGCACCACCTGACATCCGCCGGGAAGTAGCAGCCAATAGTGAAAGGACCAAGGCATTGACATCTCCAGCTCATCCCCTGTTTGGGTATCAGCCAGCACGTCAACGACTTAAATCAAGACATAGTTTTCTTAGATCTACAGAGACACTCGCTGGAACACCCCAGCAAGCGAGAGTCCAAAAGTGGCAGGCCCAAACCCAGCACCTCAATTCATGGGTGATACCAGATGAGAGACTCCCCCCTGGGCACTCAGAAGACTGGGCGACTTGGAAGGCGCTGAACAGATTGCGCTCTGGCACCACGAGATGCAGAGCCAATCTTAAGAAATGGGGCTACAGGGTGGAATCCTCGGCATGCGAGTGCGGAGAAGAACAAACCACTGACCACCTGCTGCAATGCACCCTGAGCCCTGCCACATGCACATTTAACCAAATACCAAATTTACAAAATCTGTGTGCTTTTTTTTTCTTTTTTTTCTTTTTTTTCTTTTTAATCTCTGTGTTTGTTTTGCTCTGTTAGAATTGTAATACAATGGTTGCTGATGACACGATAAATAAAATAAATAAATTGGTGGAGTTCAGAATGCTCTTTGATTGTAGGTGAACTATAAATCCCAACAACTACAACTTCCAAATATCAAGGTCTATTTTCCTAAAATCCACCAGTGTTCACATCTGGACTTATTTCTTATTCGTGACATGTTTGGTCCAGATCCATCATTGTTTGAGTCCACAGGTGAACTACAACTCCCAAACTCTGTATTAAGGGGCCATGATATTAGGAAGGTTGAGAACCACTGGTTTAACCCTTTGCACCACTGGGAGCTCCTTCACACATTGTAACAATGGTAGATAAATCAGCAAGCAGTATTCAAAAGAGGTGTGCATTCCTGGTCTATCCTTCAGTGATAGTGACTTCATGGATTAAGAAAGTAGTAATTCCCAACTTCCCTGGGAATTCCCTATGTGTTAAGTATGTAGCTGATTGAAAGCCCCTTGTCTTGTGACCTATGAAGGCACAATATTAAATAAATAAAACTTTATTTATATACTGCTCTATCTCTCCAAAGGGACTCAGGGAGGTTTCCAAGTATCAACACCAGTACATACAGAGTCACAACATAAGCAAAAATAACAATAACAACAACATAAGCACAAAATTATCCCAATAACCTACATATATATATTAAAAGAAATCCTGCCTGTTCTCCATGCCTTTTTATTTGTTAGGACATGGGAAGGAATGGGTCAGAACAATAAAAAAGGCCGGGCCAAGACTGGTACAAAATCAAAATAAGATGGGCCTGGAATTTGGGTACAATACTGTAATAGGCTAACAACAATAGCGGGAACGGGTTTGTGACTACTCATTTCCAGGGGCCTGTTAGAAGAATGACCAAGGTAATAGGTAGGAGGTGCAAGGTCATATCCGACAATGTCTGGGCTGAGCTAGCACTGGTCACTCTCAAAGATTTGTTGAATCCACCAAGTCTTCAAGCTCTTATGAAAAGAGAGGAGGGATGGGGCCTGTCTTATTTCCCTTGGAAGTGCGTTCCAGAGGCAGGGGGCCACCACCAATCAAGTGGAATATTTTACAGAAATTCCAAAGTCTGCACTCAAGACCACACATATCTGCATCCCCATCAGGATCCTTGCAGAATAGAAGCATCTCTTGCCCAAAGTTGAAAGTGCAGTGAAATTGCACCCTCAAGTTATTCATGTCAGTGAGGGTTTTTTAAAAATGTATTGGAGTAATGGCTAGATTTCTCATCCTGCATGCACCAAATGTTTTGGCTAATAAGTTTCTTTCTAAGATGTGCTCTGGCATTTTCTTCATTCCCCAAATAGTTTCTTCATGGTAGTGTTGGTAGTTACTGTGTGACCAATGTGTAGCGTGCCCCCCTTTCAGCTCGACCACTGTGCCCTTTCAAGGTTTTGAGAGGGACTGCTTAGCAACCACCTTCACCGGGTTAATGTTTCCACAGCTTTTGCATGTGGAAGTGGAGTTTGGAGGAATGACCAGGGCTTGCTTACATTTATCCAGGCCTGGAGGCTCCAAACAGTTGGAATTTATCCCTTACTAGCTGTGCCGCCACATTTTGCTGTGGCCAACCTTTCCTCCCTCTTTCTCTCCTCCTTCCCTCCCTCCCTCCCCCCCCGCCTCCTTCCTTCCTTCCCCTTTTTCCTTTCATTCTCTCCTTTCTTCCTTCTCTTCCTCTTCCCTTCGTCCCCTTTTCTTTCCCTTCCTCTTTCTCCCCTTCCTTCTCTACCTATTCTTGTACCGCAACTCCCAGCAGTCCTCCTGATCAATTTATCTACCTATCTCTACCTAATCTATCTATCTTATCTATCTGGAGGATTGCTGGGAGTTGCAGTCTAGGAATATGAAATTGGAAATATGCAGGAATTGGGATGTTCTCAAAGAAATCCAAGGAGAAGGAAGCTTGCAGCTTGGAATCGGTGCTTTTAGATCATCCTCCTCTTCTTCCTTTCTTTCTTCCCTTCCTTCCTTCGTTCCCTCCCTCTTTTCTTTCTTTCTTTCTTTCTTTCTTTCTTTCTCTCTCTCTCTCTCTCCTTCCTCCTTCCTCCCTCCCTTCCCTCCCTCCCTCCCTTCCTTCCTTCCATTCTTCTCTTCCTCTTCCCTTCCTTCCCCCTTTTCTTTCCCTTTCTCTTCCTTCCCTTTCTTCCTTCTCTACCTATTCTTAGACTGCAACACCCAGCAGCCCTTCTGATCTATGTACCTACCTACCTACCTGTCTCTATCTAATATATCTATATGGAGGATTGCTGGGAGTTGCAGTCCAGGAATAGGAAATTGGAAATATGTAGGGATTGAGATGTTCTCAAAGAAATCCAAAGACAAGAATTGTATTTACATATTCTAAGCCGCTCTGAGTCCCCTTTGGAGTGAAAAGGGCAGCATATAAATGTAAATAAATAAATAAGAAAGCTTGCATTTTGGAAGCAGTGCATTGCGATCATCCTTCCCTCCTAAAGGGCCTAGTCTAGGGGATGCTAGGAGCTGTAGTCCAGAAGAAAGTGTGAATATGCTATGTTGTGTTTTGTTTGCCGGGGGAGTCGTTTTTGCGCATGCACTTTAGCGTCTTTTTGCTTTTTTGTCTTTTGAAGTCCCTTCTGCTGTGCTTTTCAGTGTTTTTATGAGTGATGGTCACTCTTTGGCCTGATAGGTGTATTGTGTTCAAATTTCGTGTCAATTCATCAAGTGGTTTTTGAGTTATGTTAATCCCACAAACGAACATTACATTTTTATTTATATAGATATTATATACACTAGCAGACTTTCTGTTAAAATGTTGAGGTCACTAGTAATCTTACACTGGTAGTGCAGCCAAGCCAAGACACTCAATCTTCCCTTGACTAATGTTGGACTCTGAATTTTTCCTTTCAAGCAGGTTTGAGTGTTGGACTGGGATTTTGCAGACTTATGTTCATGTCCTGTAATGGGGGGCTTTGGGTCAGCCTGACCTACCTTTCATGGTTATTGCATAAGAAAAACAGAATGCAAGTATAATAATAAATGTAGTTAGGAAATGTTGCCTAGCTTAGTTTTATAGCAAGACTGAAAACAAATGTGTGGACCTCAACATCATCTACCACTCCCTCTACTTTATTTATTTTCACTCTATGGTGGGACTTTTTCAGGTCATTCTATATTTCACTTAATCACTATGGTCCAGAAGTATATTTTTTCCATGTAGCCAAACCTTTTCATGGATCTGCATGATATCGTAATATTTTAATATGATATGAAAGCTGTTGCTACAGAGCAAGAAGGGCATTGTGTTTGTGAAGTTGGTGTCTTTAGGGGCACACATGTTTGGGCAAAGGCTGTGAATCCTTGGGAAATGTATGCAAAAGTTTCAATATTGTTTTAAAAGACTATTAGTCCCAGAAAGACCATTTGCTGACATCTTGGGGCCAGTGCACTTTTAACCATTGCATAAGACGTTTCTCTTTTCTTTTTGCCATTGTGCTGCTAGACCGGGTTATAAACATCTGCTCTGCTTCCTGTTTCTATTAGGAAGGATGTCCAAAACTATGTTTGAGAATCCTTTAACCCTCTTGATAATTCTGATTTTTCCTGTAGTTTGACCTCTACTGGTTTTATTTGTGCCATTATGTTACTATCATTACAAAACATTAAAATAGGTATTGCATTTCTGCTGTCATCATCAAGTAGATCTTTGCTCGTAACACTTTGCAAATGACAGGAGGAGCCAGAGGTCATTTGAGAAGCCTGTTCTTTGAAAGCAAAAGGGTTTTTGGTTCGGTCAGCACCGTCTTCAGGCAGATCTGGGGTAGGTTATTGCTGGAGACAAGTGGGGATCAGGTGTCTCTCCGAATAGGAAGCACTGGATTAGATGGAAACAAAGCTTGACCTGTTCTAAAGTTTCTACCTGTGCTTGTAACCTGAGCACTTTCCTGCTGGCTTGGTGCTGTGCGGAAAGAATGAAGTTTGCATCCTTAATGGTGAATGTAAAAAAGGTGTTGCCCAGCTATGGGTGAACTTCGGCCCTCCAGGTGTTTTGGGCTTCAACTTCCACAATTCCTAACAGCCACAGGCCCTTTCCTTTCCCCCCAGGAGGGCTGAGATTTGCCCATGCCTGATGTAGCCTTTTTAGAAAACAAGATATTGGAGGATGGATTCTCTACCAATCCCAGCATAAAACCACTGTATACCAGAAAACCTCAGTGTTAAGACATTAATTAAAATCAGGGTGAGAACTAAGGACAGTTAGGGACACCCATTTAACCCTCTAGGGCAGAGCTTTCCAAACTTTTCATGTTGGTGACACGCTTTTTAGATATGCATCCTTTCATGACGTCAGTCCTGTTTTACTGGCAAACTAGAGATTAAACCACTCCCTTATAAAAGTTTCATGCTATATAATATGTACATTAAATCATGTATAATACATGCTGTTGGGCGAGTGGGCTTATTAACAAAAGACCCTCTCCATAAATGCACAGCAGAGTAACTTATTAACAATAGTGTGACCCAGTACCATAGCCAAAAATGATAAGTACAACAAAAACACACAGACCAATGTTATCTCTTCCATAGGAGGCTTTTCTTTATAGCAAAATAATATGGTTGTACTATTTACAAGAACCAAGGTCTCCATAACACAAATAAAGTTCTTTATACTTCCTTCTTTGCTTCCATGCTGGGCTTCTTTCTCATGCAGATAAACAGTTTTGCTCTCACAGAGCCTCTTCTCACACCGAAATTATACAGAAGCTTATCACAGCAGCCTTCACATTGGAGCTTCACACATGATGGCCTTCAGTCTGGGCTTCCTCTCACCGAAGCTTCTCACTCTAGGCCTTCTCATACTGAGGTCTACCTCATATTGAGGCCTTTCTCCCACTGAGGCGAACTAACACTGAGGCATTCTCATACTGAGGTCCACCAACACACGGAGGCCTCTCTCTCTGAGGCCCTTCTTCCACAGAGACCTCTCACAGACTGAGGGCTACTAAGCTACAGGTACACCTGCTTATATTGAACCACAGTGTTTACTGAGTAATTTTATCCATTTAACCCTTTCAGTGCTTGACTCACATTTTTGTAATTAAAAATACCTAGTTAATTTTTAATATTTCTGACACATAAAGGTTTTATTTATTGTATAAACAAAGCTTGGGGTTTTTCCTTTACACTTCTTATGTCCTACAGCTGATTCTTGTGTCGTTTCCTCTGTAGGTGCTCCATGTGGTTCACAAACATCACTGTCAACAGATGTTCTTTTCTTAATTGGAAATATTTCGGTACAATTCTAAATCTCCAAATATATAAACATTAAAACAGAATTAAATATCATGGGTATTAAAATTCAGTTAAAATCAATACATACATATTCAAACTAAAAGCCATGGCAGTCCCTGACTTAATCTTAAAAACTATCGTTAAAACGAATCCATTTGGTATCAATTGCTGCAAAACAATCAACAAATGCAAAATTATTAAGTTATAACAGGACCTACACTTGAACAGCACCAACCTTTGTTTGTGGAGGCAGAAGCATTTTTCACGCGACACACCTACGATCTGCAGGTGACACACTTGTCTGTCCTGACACACTGTTTGGAAAGTTTGGGGATCTTAAAGGGCTTTAGCCCTGCAACTATCACTTAAAAAAATCAACCTCTCCTGAAGTCCCTCATTTTTACTCTGATGAGGGGGCATGCAGATGGTCTCTCTCTGGACCAGTGGTTCCCAATCTGTGGTCCATGGACCACCAGTAGTCCACAAGTATTAAAGTGTGGTCCACAACCTCACCTTAAGTATACCGTTGCAATGAGAGCGACTGGTCTCATGAAACTGTCTTATAGTGCCAAGGTTTATTAAACATGGTTTTCTGTCGGCAAGCAGATGGAGACAAATGGATGGCATATGTTCTGTATCAGAAATTAGAGCGGATGTGGTCTATCCAATGCAATTTTCTGAATCAGCACCCCAAATAACCAAACCGAATCTAAAGTTGACCAAAAACTGATTCATAACCCTTTTGGTACTAATGTTGGAGGGTGGTCCCTGGTCAAAGTGGCCCCTGGTCAAAAAAAAGGTTGGGAACCACTGCTGTGGACAGATGCAAACCACACTAACAGTGAGGACAAAGTGGCCGGAGACCCCCATCTGAGTAAGAGACTGGAGACGCTGCTCAGTGTTCCTCTCAGTGCCAGTGCTGCCAGTCAGATGATGTAAGAGATTCCTTTTCTGGCCACCAAATAGGGATTAGGAAGGGGAGAGAAAGGCTTTGGATATTTTCTTACACACTTCCTGTTATAGATCTCTTTTGACTAATTTATTTTAGAAATAATAATAATAATAGGGACTCAGGGCGGATACCCTCCCAGAAATGAAGAATTCTGGGCATTGCAATTGAAGGGAGATGTTTTCAAGCTGGAATGTCTCCAGAGGAGGGTGACTAAAATGATCAGAGGTCTGGAGAACAAGCCCTATGAGGAGCAGTTTAAAGATCTGGTCACGTTTAGCCGGCAGAAGAGAAGGCTGAGAGGGGACATGAAGAGGGCCATGTGAGGGGAAGTCATAGGGAGGTGGGAGCTGCCCAGGAGACTAGGATGTGGAACAATGGCTTCAAATTACAGGAATTACAGAAAATTCAATTTGTTTCATAAAGATCAAGTAGACAGAACATATTGTGAAGAACAAAAATAACTTTCTGGCCTTGTATTGCACATTTTAGTGCAAATATTAATTCCACATGAACATGAGGAAGAATTTCCTTACTGTGAGAGCTGTTCAGCAGTGGAACTCTCTGAGTGTGGTGGGGCTTTGAAACAGAGGCTGGATGGCCACCTGTCAGGGGTGTTTTGAATGCGATTTTCCTGCTTCTTGGCAGAATGGGGTTGAACTGGATGGCCCACAAGGTCTCTTCCAACTCCAGGATTCTATGATTCGAAGTTGCCTCTTTTTTTCACTGTTTTAAGTGCAGGGACATTAATATTGACCAGGAAATTATTCTCACTTCCTTTGTTTCCTCCTGAAGCATGGAGATGAGAATCCGAATGTGCAAGCAATGGCCCAAGTTTTGGGAAGCAGTTTGTGGTGACAGTGATCACTCATTCCCCCCTCCTTGTGAAATATGGAGATGCTGTGAAGACATGCATATGGTGACCCAGAGCTGTGGGTGGGATGTGACTGTGGGAGCTGACCCATTTATCATGCTCCTTCCTCATGGGAAGCCCCTCAATCACCCACTTTGGAAGCATGAGGAGCTCTCCACCCCCTGCCCGCTTCGTTACTATATTCATGTTTTGAACCCCCTCATATATGAATATGCAGAGTTTAGGAAAGCCTGATTGTCTCATTGATTTTTAATATCAAAAGTAATACTGTCTTGTTTTAAAACGGTAAAAGTTAGATAGCTGGCAAGCAGCCACTTCACCCTGATGGAATATATCATGGCCCTGACCTCTTGTTCACCTCCTTTGAAACAGACCAGATGCTGTGCTGACTGCTTTGTCCACATGACCAGCCTTATAAATAGTCACTTGCCTGGTACCTGGGGTGGTTAGGGAGCATATTGAGGCCACCAAGCAGAAGTAGCCAGCTGTCATCCTATTGGGAATTTACAGCATTGCAAACCAATATGTAATTGCAAGGCTTGCGCTGTGGTTGTGATGTGAAATAGTGCAGCGCCTTGAGCAAAAGGAAACCTGTCCTACTGTGGTCATCAAACATCATGAGTGTTCACGTTAATATCAGATAAAAACATATGTAGGTTTCTATTATTTGTATTTACACCCTACTTTATGCACATTTACAGTTAGCCTTTCATGTTTGTAGTTTTGAGGATTGGAAAATTCAATAAAGATGTTCTCTTTAGGAATCTCTAGACCTTCTAGTGCAGCGTTTCTCAACCTTGGAGTCGGGACCCCTGGGGAGGTCGCAAGGGGGGTTTCAAAGGGGTTGCCAAAGACCATCAGAAAACATATATTTCTGATGGTCTTAGGAACCCCTTTGGCAGAGAAGGCTGATGATTTCTCCGCCTGCCCTTCTCTTTCTTTTTGGAAACAGATGGCGAATCCTCCCACCAAAAGCCCTCCTCTGCTGTGCTATAAATCCCAGCAACTACAACTCCCAAATATCAAGGTCTATTTTCCCCAAATTTTGATATTGAGGTTGGTCCAGATCTAACATTGTTTGAATCCACAGTGCTCTCTGGATGTAGGTGAACTACAACTTCTAAACTCTAGGTCAATGGCCACTAAAGCCTTCCAGTATTTTTTGTTGGTCATGGAAGTTCTGTGTGCCAAGTTTGGTTCAATTTCATTGTTGGTGGAGTTCAGAATGTTCTTTCTTTGTAGGTTGACTATAAATCCCTGGAAGTGAAACTCCCAAATGACACAATAACCCCCCCCCCCCCAATCCCATCAGTATTCAAATGTGGGCTTATTGGGTATTTGTGCCAAATTTGGTTCAGTGAATGAAAATACATCCTGCATCTCAGGTATTTACATTACAATTCATAACAGTAGCAACATCACAGTTATGAAGTAGTAACAAAAATAATTTTATGGTTGGGGGTCACCACAACATGAGGAACTATATTAAGGGGTCATGGTATTAGGAAGGTTGAGAAACACTGGTTTTAGCCGAGGGCTAGTTCATGGTCTTGGAGACTGTTGGGAGGCTGGACTCTAGCTGGAAAAAAACATGAACCAATTCCCATGCACAATATTGAAAATGAAAAACAATGTTAACCAACATAACCTTGCCAGTATTTCAATGAGAAGTGTGACCCTGCTTTTGGCTGATGAGAGAGTGAAGTTAATTAGGATTGTTGTTGCTGTTGTGTGCCTTCAAGTAGTTTCAGAGTTAGGGCAACAGTTTAGTGCGGGGTTGTGAAAGGACCTTGGAGGGTCACATCTGCCCCGCGGGCCTTAGTTTGGGGACCCCTGCTTAATAAATTCATCTGCCCTAACTTGTAGCATTTTCAACCATTCCAACGAGCAAGGCACGTTATGCTATTAATACGATGATTGCTATAATTAGATGGATCACGCTCTTTTGCTGTCCTTGTCCCGGTGTTCCTCCAAAACACCACCTTTGTGTCAAGAACCTGTCAGGCTTGTTAGTGTGTTGCCAAGAGGGACGTGAGTTGTGAAAGCTGCGCCTGTCCTTCTCCAGCGCAAGGCGTGGGAGAAGGATGTGGAGTTAAAGGCCAGGATGAAAGCAAACCCAGCGATTGCTAAGTAAAGCCGTGGGCCTGATTCTCGAAAATGGATCCATAGTGTTCCTGTTCCACAGACGGCTCTCAAGTTGCTAAGGAACCAGCTTTTAGAAAAGCAAACAAACACTCCCGCTTATCTGCTTGAAAGAGCTGAATGGGTTCTGGGTAGATTTCGTGGCTGCGTTTGTTTACGGCGTCATAAGTAAAATATTCCAAGCCTGATACAATGGTCATTCTTGGTGATGGCTAGGTGTGCCCATAAATAACTTGTATCAGGGGCTCCTTCAGGATCGTCTGTCCCGATTAGGAATATAAGAGGCATTCTTTGGTCTGCTAAAGACATTGTCTAGTCCAGCAGTCTGTTCACACAGTGGTTTAGTTCATTTATGAATGGAACTGTGCCTTCCAATTCTCACATATACTGGGAGATGATACTTAGCCATAGATGGGCCTAATCTTAAATGAATATAGTCCCTATCCAAGTTGGCAAGGATTTTCATTTAGCTCTGTACTGCTGCCAATTTTTGCGTTTTAAAAAATATCAGGGAACGGTTACCAAAATTCACAGCATGTAGCATTGGCAACCAGGAACTAGCTATCAACAAGTTTGTGTTCTAAATACAAAATGAAAGTATTGATTTTAGTTGATTGAGCCATTTCTTTATGTAGGTTGACCACATCCATAAGGATACTATGCACACAATTTTGCTTTTATGAAGTAGCCATAAAATCTTATCATTCAGCCACTATAAAAGAGGGACACTTGCCAGCCTCATTGTTGTAGTTCAACCCCATGGTTGTGGCTGATATTGATGTAAATGGGGAAGTGGATTATGGGAACTCTGCGCCTGTGAGCCAACGTGAGATTTTAAGTCCTGAAAATGTTCAGTCTGTGTCTCCAGCAGTTAGTGAAGGTCACATTCCAGAGACTTATTGAGATGGTGCAGAAGAATCATTCTCCAGGGCAGGGGTCCCCAAACTTTTTAAACAGAGGGCCAGGTCACAGTCCCTCAAACTGTTGGAGGGCCAGATTATAATTTAAAAAAATGAATTCCTATGCACGCTGCACATATCATATTTGTACTTCAAAAAAAACCCACTTAAAAACAATACAGTAATTAAAATGAAAAACCATTTAAACAAATATAAACTTTTTAGTATTTCAGTGGGTAGTGTGGGCCTGCTTTTGGCTGATGAAATAAGATTGTTGATGTTGTTGTGTGCTTTCAAGTCGTTTCAGACTTAGGTTGATCCTGACTGAGAGCTGGGTAAATGACCTTGGAGGGCCGTATCCGGCCCCCAGGTCTTAGTTTGAGGACCCCTGGTCTAGGGAAACGAGTTCAGAGGCTGAAATCCCAGGTGGAGAGAATAATGAATTGCAAGAAAATGAGCTGGTTGATAGGAGACCCAGTTTTTGTAAACTTCATGCTGCTCAACAGAATTTCTGAAGATCACAGCGCTTGTTAGAGAAGATACCCCTATCAGAAAATCATGGGAGAATGCACATTATAATGTGTATATTAGAGAAGCCAGGGTGATTTTCCAGTTTGATCAAAGGTGGTAATTGAAACAACAACACTTGCCAAGTCCTAGTCAAGCTTTCTGAGGGAATTCTGGTTCCATGCCTTTGCTCCTGTTTCATGCTTCCAAGTTTGAAGGATTGTTCCTGGATTCTGTGCTGCTTTGTACTTCATGGTTCTCTTGTATTTCTGTGCTGAATGTCTTTTTGCTTTGGGATTTTGGATTACTTTTGTACCTTTAACCTTGTGGACTATTTTATACGTGTAGACCTTGACGTTTTTGCTGTTTGTGCTACAGTGCTTTTTATATAATCTTTGATAAAATGGGTTGTTGTAGGTTTTTTCGGGCTATATGGCCATGGTCTAGAGGCATTCTCTCCTGACGTTTTGCCTACATCTATGGCAAACATTCTCAAAGGTAGTGAGGTCATTACCTTTGAGGATGCTTGCCATAGATGCAGGCAAAACGTCAGGAGAGAATGCCTCTAGACCATGGCCATATAGCCCGAAAAAACCTACAACAAACCAGTGATTCCGGCCATGAAAGCCTTCGACAATACTTTAATAAACTGCTTTGCTGATTTAACTTGGACTAGAGTTTGGTATTTAAGTACAGAGGTTTTCCTGGCCTGGAATGCAACACTCATAAGGGGCAATAGGCACACACAGAGCTGGAACTTAAAAGTATATTCCATGGAGAGCTCTTATGAATATTTCTGTTCCATCCAAATGCTACACAAGTCTGATTTCTGATCATGACAAAGTGCCTGCAGAGAACTAGACGGAAGGACCGATGTGCTTTTCTGGGAGGAAGCAGCACTACTTAGTCATTCATTGTGTCGGTAATATTAAAACTTGTTTTTGAAAGGAGTCACTTTCCTTGCTTTAAGTGAGTCTGTCCCACGGAAGTAGACGTTTCTCCCACCCATTGATGAATAATGCATTGAAAACCTGCCCAGTTTCACTGTAAATACCTATAAATAGCCCTGACATCACTGGTCACTAGGCACACCTATGGGAATGCCCTGGCTCCCGTAGTTTGGTAATGACTTCCTAAGCAAAAAAAAAAAAAAAAAAAAAAGCTCAGTGTTTTGAAAGATGAGCTATTTTAATTACCTCCTCCAACTGGAGGACATTCATGGCAGAATACCGAAAGTGTAGAGGTGCATTTCCATTGTGAGTGAATGGTTTATTGTGCCAACCATAGGCCATGACATCAAATAATATACAACCTTTAAAAGTACAATAAGCACTTTCCAATATAGACATGAAAACTTATTCCATATACTGGCTCTTTAAAGTTATAGTAACAGTCACATGATAACAATAACAAATGTTTGATTTGTATCATCCCAAACTATCTCCATTTCCATTTCTAGCCTCCTCTGTGGAGTTTACTAATTTAGCTCGGATTTTTTGGGCTGCGACTGCAAATGTGGCAATCCTTAATGTTATATTTTTGGAATAATCCGCTCACAAGTTTCAGATAACGGCTGAGGCCCTTTTTTCCAAAAGCACATTCAAATTGTTTCTAGGGTCATTATACAAAAGGCAATGTAACATAGTCCAAACAGATTGGACTATTATGTTTATATATATGAATATGGACATTTATCCATGACAAAGAGAAGTTGTTCCTCTATATTGTATATATAAGTAATAAGCCTGTCAGGGACTACCTTTACCTTTTTATGACATCATATTTGAAGTTTCAACAACAATAACATAATACTTTGTGTAACTATAAATCCCAGCAACTACAACTCCAAAATGACAAAATCAGTCGTCGTCGTCCACCGTCCCCCAACCCCACCAGTATTTGGGTGTATCAGGTATTTGTGCCAAATTTGGTCCAGGAAATGAAAATACATCCCGCATATCAGATATTTACATGATGATTCATAACAGTAGCAAAATTACAGTTATGGAGTAGCAATGAAAATAATTTTATGGTTGGGGGTCACCACAACATGAGGAACTGTATTAAGTGGTCGCAGCATTAGGAAGGTTGAGAACCACTGAAGTAGAAACTGGATGGCCACCTTTAAGGATTGTTGTTGCTGTATATTCCTGCATCACAGGTATTTACTTATCGTGTCAGGAGTGAACCAAAACAATTGTATTGCATTAAAAACAAAACAAAACACAAAGTTTGCAGACTTAGTCTTATATTAAATGTCCTTTGACCTGTAGCTGGCCACTTGGAGTGCCTGTGGTGTTGCTGCAAGAAGGTCCTCCATTGTGCCTGTGGCAGGGCTCAGGTTGCATCGCAGCAGGTGGTCAGTGGTTTGCTCTTCTCCACACTTGCATGTCGTGGATTCCACTTTGTAGCCCCATTTCTGAAGGTTGGCTCTGCATCTCGTGGTGCCAGAGCGCAGTCTGTTCAGTGTCTTCAAAGTCGCCCAGTTTTCTGTGTGCCCAGGAGGGAGTCTCTCATTTGGTATCAGCCATTGATTGAGGTTCTGGGTTTGAGCCTGCCACTTTTGGACTCTCACTTGCTGAGGTGTTCCAGCGAGTGTCCCTGTAGACCTTAGAAAACTGTTTCTTGATTTAAGTCATTGGCGTGCTGGCTGATACCCAAACGGGGTGGGCCAGAGATGTCACTGCCTTGGTCTTTTCACTATTAGTTGCTACTACCCGGTGGATGTTAGGTGGTGCAATACCAGCTAAACAGTGTAATTTCTCCAGTGGTGTAGGGTGCAGATACCCCGTGATAATGTGGCATGTCTCATTAAGAGCCACATCCAGTGTTTTAGCATGGTGAGATGTGTTCCACACTGGGCATGCATATTCAGCAGCAGAGTCTCATAGCTCAAGGGCAGATGTCTTCACTGTATCTGGTTGTGATCCCCAGGTTGTGCCAGTCAGCTTTTGTATTATATTGTTTCTAGCACCCACTTTTTGCTTGATATTCAGGCAGTGCTTCTTGTAGGGTTAGGCTAGATGGTTGTAGCATCCTTTCCACCCCCTATGATTTTATGCCTCTATGAGAGCCATAATGTTACATCCAAATAGCTGGGTTTTTTTTTTAATCTACTGTGGTTGAAATCCAATTGTTATAATCTCATTTTGAGTACACCCCTTGGGTCAACAGAAAATGATGCTGTTGCTTCAGGGAACCTCTGTCAGCTCAACACATCATGCTGGTTGACTCAGTGACTCTGCTCAGTTGAGATTATCAGTCGGATTTAGGCCTTTGTCCTCAGTTTAACCAAACAGATTTTGAAGGCTGACGAATGCTGCTCTTCACCATGGTAGTGAGAGGTCTGTTTGCCTGAAACTTTTGGCCGTGTCCTTGACTGCACACAGCTGTCCGTTTTCTCCCAGGCTTTCCTCTGTATTTGCACAACTGTTGCTTTAAGCAGTGGTATCTGTGCGCACACAGGAGGATTTGGAAAGGATCTTCTTTGGTATGTAGAATGAAGGCAGTTCCTCCTTTCAGCTGCAGATGCATAAAGCAACCAGCAAATCTAGCAGGGAACGGCTACTGTTGTGAGACGTGGCTGCTGGGAATATTGTCATGTGGATGATGTAATGCAGACCCATACTGCATGTGGGAATGTCGGACCCGATGGAAATGGGGAATTTCACAGGGGTTTCCTGCTCAATGTTTAATCACCCAAAGGCAATCCCCAAAAGGCGATCCCATCTCTCACCATTTTGACTTCCCATATGACTGTAAACACAGTGTGGTGTAATGGTTTATGATTTGGATCTCTGCTTGTTCATGGAAACCACTGGGTGATCCTGGGCATTTCACGCTCTCCTGGCCTCCCAGGAAGGCAATACTACCCTATATACTCGAGTATAAGCCAACCCGAATATAAACCGAGGTACCTAATTTTTCCACAAAAACCTGGGAAAACGTTTTGACCCGAGTATAAGCCAAAGGTGGGAAATGAATTGGCTACGGGTTATTTTCATAATAAAAATAGATACCAATAAAATTACATTAATTGAGGCATCCATAGGTTAAATGTTTTTGAATATTTACATAAAACTGCAATTTATTATAAGACTGTCCAACTCTGATTAAACCATTCTTCAGTGTTGTGCTTACGTATCCTTCCAATAATAATAGAGAGTGAAATAATAAATGTAATAATACCAGTATTAAAATACCAGTATTTAATACCAGTATTAAAAAACTCTAAAATTGCAGCAGCACAACAACAGAGAGGAAACAAAGAAGGACATCTAATTACCTCTCAACAAAAGTTTGCCCCAGGCGCAGTCAGGCCATTGTATGCTAATCAAGGTGGTCAGTTGAAACATTCACACCTAGCTCCAGCAGACAAGAGTCCTTTGTCCCACCCTGGTCATGCCACAGATATATAAATCCTTTTACCTAGTTCCAACAGACCTCACTACCTCTGAGGATGCTTGCCAAAGTGCAGGCGAAACGTCAGGAGAGAATGCCTCTAGACCATGGCCATACATCCCGAAAAAACCTACAACAACCCAGTGATTCCGGCCATGAAAGCCTTCGACAATACAATAATAATAACAGTAGAGCCCTCAGTGGTGCAACGGGTTAAGCTACTGAACTTGCTGACTGAAAGGTCGGCAGCTCAAATCCGGGGAGTGTGATGAGCTCCCACTGTTAGCCCCAGCTTCTGCCAACCTAGCAGTTCGAAAACATGCAACTATGAGTAGATCAATACGTACTGCTTTGGTGGGAAGGTAACAGCGCTCCATGCAGTCATGCTGGCCACATGAACTTGAAGGCGTCTATGGACAATGCCAGCTCTTTGACTTAGAAATGGAGATGAGCACCACCCTCCAGAATTGGACACGACTGGACTTAATGTCAAAGGAAACCTTTACCTTTACTAATAATAACAGTAATAATAGAGTAAAACAATCAATGTAATAATAATAATAATAATAATAATAGAGTAAAATAATAAATGTAATAATCACAATAATAAATAGAGTAAAATAATAAATATAATAATAACAGTAATAAATAGAGAAAAAGAAATGTAATAATAAATAGAGAAAAGGAATAAATGTAATAATAATAATAAATAGAGTAAAATAATAAATTTAATAATAATAATAATAATAATAATAATAATAATAATAATAGAGTGAGATTTAACTCCAGGATAAACAAAATCCAAGAATGCTCAAGTCCCATCATATGCAACGGTCCCTTATATTAAACGGCAAAAATCTAAGTTTGCTTTTTGAAATTTTATAGCTGGAGGAAAATTTTGAAGTGGTGGATGGTTGAATCCATGAATAGGGAGGACCAATTGGAGTTTGAAAATTGCCTGCAATGGAAGTATCTGCCCTGCCTCGTATCTTGGGATCTATCATCAGATGTAAGCTTCTGAAGAACTGCCAAGTTTAGTTCTTGGCTTCACTAATCTTATCAGTCCTTGCCTTGATCCATTTTTAATGAACAGTCTTTGAGTAAATTAAAGGAATGCCCCCTTTCCAAGTTTTCCCCCTCAAACCAGCTTTTAACGCCTGGATGATTGTGAGTTCTTGTGGTGCCAGTATTCCTGAAAAACTATGGTTGGTCTCTGAGTTGTCATCAAAGAGAAAGGAATTGCCATATCAAAGTGTTACTAAACCTGGCAATGTGTGTGTGCTACACTGAGACTCCTAGAGCAGCCAAGAGAAGTGGGAGTGCTAAAATGTCAGAGGAAGTTGGAAGATTATAATATTTCATCTGTACATGGTGATTTGTGTCAACAAAACAGCTGTCTTTGAAAAAATGTGACTTGTGTTAATGCGGTGTTGACTCTCTTTTGCATGTGTAACTTTATCTCTGCTTTCTACTATATTGCTCGCTCCTAAAATCGCTCTCAGTTCCCAATTAATGTAAGCAAACTAAGCAACAAAAGATTCCCCCAGGCAGCAATCAGCCAGGGTTGAAGCTGAAAGGCCATTTAATGCTAATCAAGGTGACCAATTGCAACATTCACACTTGCCTCAAGCAGACAAGAATTCTTTCTCCCACCCTGGACATCATTCCACAGATATATACACCTCACTTACCTAGTTTCCAATAGACCTCACAACCTCCATAAATGCAGGCGAAACGTCAGGAGAGAATGCTTCTGGAACCTGGTCATACAACCCAGAGAACACACAACAACCCACTGTAAGAGCTGTTCAGCAGTGGGACTCTGCCTCAGTGTGACAGAACCTCCTTCATTGGAAACTTCTAAACAGAGGCTGGATGTTCATCTGCCAGGGATGCTTCGATGGTACTTTTCCTTCATGGCAGGGGGTTAGACTGGGTGGCCCACGAGGTCTGTTCCAACTCTAGGATTTTATGACTGCAAGAGTTGTTCAGCAGTGGGACTCTCTGCCTTAGTGTGGCAGAAGCTCCTTCCTTGGAAAATTCTAAACAGAGGCTATATGGCCATCTGTCAGGGATGATTTGATGGTGCTTTTCCTGCATGGCAGGGGGTTGGACTGGGTGGCCCATGAGGTCTGCTCCAACTCTAGGATTCTATGACTGTAAGAGCTATTCAGCAGTGGGACTCTCTGCCTTAGTGTGGCAGAAGCTCCATCCTTGGAAACTTCTAAACAGAGGCTATATGGCCACCTCACTATCTCTGAGGATGCTTGCCACAGATGCAGGCAGGAGAAAATGCCTCTAGAACATGGCTATATAGCCCGGAAAAACCTACAACAACCCAGTGATTCCGGCCATGAAAGCCTTCGACAATACAGAGGCTATATGGCCATCTGTCAGGGATGCTTTGATGGTGCTTTTCCTGGCAGGGGGTTGGACTGGGTGGCCCACGAGGTCTGTTCCAACTCTGTGATTCTGTGATTCTAGTCTTCTTCTGATTTCTTAGTGAGAATTGCCATTTGGATTTATCAGTGAGCCAAGGTCTTGATTGGCTACTTCGAATGGTGTAAGTCATTTGTGGTTGCTGTCTTTGATTTCTTAAGGTTGCTTTTGCATTTCTTGAGGAACGAACACGCAAGTCATGTCATCAAGCTGACTAGGAATAGGGTGCTTTTGAGATGCTGAGGGATTCCCTTCAGTGTAGCAAGGGGTTTAGAGCCTAAGGCTGTAGTTGCTTCTTATCTGTCAGCGATAAGTGTTCCTTTCTTCCCAGCAAAGGGAGGGAATCTTTCTCACAGTGCAATATGAAGGTGAGGAAATCACATGCCTCAGAGTGCTGGGAAGAAACCCAAAGAGGCTTTTGAATATTCTCCTTGAATGATATATTCATATTAATTAAGTATTGGTGCAACAAAGATTATGCATTGATGGAACCAACGCCCTTGGAAAATCTGCAGGACAGGGAGGCTCCGTGCTAGGAAAATGTTGCACCACCTCAGAAACACCCAATGCGTGTGAGCATGTTTGGATAAACATAAAAATACAAAGCTGTTACATTTTATTGATTTGATTTATGCCGGCTGTTTGCAGGCTTGTGAGGATCTGGACCGCTTGAGAACCATGGAATTCCTTCTGCAAAAAGAGTTGGGAGTACATGGTCAAGGCAACCCTAGGTAATTTTCAAGTGTAAGCAAACAGTATTTTGTCCCCTTCCCCAACCAACCATTGAAAAATAAAAGGTAGAACTCATATGGTCTGTCTCCGGCCTGGCTTACATTAGATAAGTCTCTCTTGCGCAAACAGCGCTCCTGAAGGAGCAATGCGGCATCTCCATAATGCTCTGAGCTTCCGGACAAACTTGGGCCCTCCCTCCAGGTGTTTTGGACTTCAACTCCCAGCATTCCTCACAGCCTCGGGCGCTTTCCTTTTTGCCCTTCAGCCGCTTAAGCAACTGAGGAGCAAAATGAAAGGGCCTGAGTGCTGTGAGGAATGCTGGGAGTTGAAGTCTAAAACACCTGGAGGGAAGGTTCAAGTTTGCTAAAGCCTGTTGCAAGCTAAGAGGCATGCCCGGCACTCACTCACTCACTCACTCACTCACCTCCACCAGCCGCATTATCACGGGGTGTCTGCGCCCTACACCACTGGAGAAATTACACTGCTTAGCCGGTATTGCACCACCTGACATCCGCCGGGAAGTAGCAGCCACTAGTGAAAGGACCAAAGCAGAGACATCTCCAGCTCATCCGCTGTTTGGGTATCAGCCAGCACGTCAACGACTCAAATCTAGAAATAGTTTCCTAAGATCTACAGAGACACTCGCTGGAACACCTCTGCAAGCGAGAGTCCAAAAGTGGCAGGCTCAAACCCAGAACCTCAACCAATGGCTGATACCAAATGAGAGACTCCCCCCTGGGCACACAGAGGACTGGGCGACTTGGAAGACGCTGAACAGACTGTGCTTTGGCACCACGAGATGCAGAGCCAACCTTCATAAAAGTGGAATCCTCGACATGTGAATGTGGAGAAGAGCAAACTACTGACCACCTGCTGCAATGCAACCTGAGCCCAGCCACATGCACAATAGAGGACCTTCTTGCAGCAACACCAGAGGCACTCCAAGGAGCCAGATACTGGTCAAAGGACATTTAATCAACTACCAAATCACAAATTTTGTATTTTGTCTGTTCGTTTGCTTTGTTCTGTTAAAAATGTAGTATAATTGACTGGTTGCCCTGACATGACAAAAAAAAACAACAACAAAAAAACCTCCACCAGGATGTAGTCACACTCTTTGGGGTCCGGGTGATGCAGTCCATCCAGCAGCGCTCCCAGGAAGACCACACTTAGCATCAGCCCCACTGTGCCCATGACCCTCGGTATCGCTTCCTCCCAGGGAAGACCCCAACAGTGGCATCCCAAAACGCCAAAAAGAAGCAGATCCCTTCAGGCTGTAGGGGGGAAAGTCCCTGGAGTCCTGCTTTCTGAGCAAAGTCCCAACAGAGGCGGGCAGGTGGGGAGGGCGCTCTTCCTTCCTTTCTTTCTCCACCTGGCTCAGTTTCCTCCATCCCTGGTCATGTTTTGACCCTTGCTGTCTCTGGTCCCTGATGCAGAAGGGAAGCCGCAGAGCAAGACAGGGGAGAAGGCAAAATAAGTTGGAGACAGAGAGAGAGAGAGAGAGACGGGGGGGGGGGGGGCACAAAGGCACAGGAATGGGCTCCTCTTTGGTGAGGCTCCTGTGGCGATGCCTCAAGAGCGCCCCTCAGGGATTCATGCTATACGCAAATGTGTATCTTGCCTATTTATTTATTTATTTAGTACATTTCTATACCGCCCCTCTCAGCCTTCCGGCGACTCAAGGCGGTTTACAAGGCAAGAATTCAATGCCAACAAGGACACAATTACAATACACAATATAAAAAACATCAGCAACAATAAAATCAAACGTTATAATAAAACATACTTCAATCGATAATCATTAAAACAATGTCCAGTTCCGCCATATTCCATTATTATATCCGTTACTCCGTATTTTCAAATGCCCGCTCAAATAGCCATGTCTTAAGATTCTTCTGGAATGATAGGAGCGAGGAAGCCGATCTGATCTCCCCAAGAAGGGCGTTCCATAGCCGAGGGGCCACCACTGAGAAGGCCCTGTCTCTCGTTCCCACCAACCGTACTTGTGATGATGGCGGGACCGAGAGCAGGGCCTCTCCAGAAGATCTTAAAGTCCTTGCAGGTTCTGTTGCCCCTGTACATGGTTCACATCCACCTTGAATGCCCAGTGAAACACATTTGTGCAAAGCCAAGACTTGCAGGACTTGAGTGGAAGAATCATTTTGTGAACAGATGTCCTTTAGTATAATATTCAAGGGGTGGGAATAATTTTTCAGTCCAACATCTTAGGAAGGGCTTCATCATCCCTTGAACTCTATAAAAGTGTGGTTTTGGGGTTCCTCATTATTTAGGAGCCCCTGGTGGCGCAGCGGATTAAACTGCTGAGCTGCTCAACTTGCTGACCAAAAGGTTGGTGGTTCGAATCCAGGAGCTCCCACTGTTGACCTCAGCTTCTCCCAACCTAGCAGTTCGAAAATATGCAAATGTGAGTAGATCAGTAGGTACCTCTTATGCAGAAAGGTAACAGTGTTCTCCATGCACTCATGCCGGCCACATGACCTAGGAGGTGTCTATCTACAGACAACGCTGGCTCTTTGGCTTAGACTAGACTTAACGTCGAGGGGAATCCTTTACCTTTTACATTATTTCACAGCCTCAACCTGAACAGGTTTGAGGCTAAAGTTAAAGTGTAAATTTATTTATTTATTTACGACATTTATATGCAGCTGGCTACTAACTAGCTCCTCCACAGCCAAAATGAGCTTCTTTTGGGTTTTCCTCTCTGTTCGGAGAAAAGAAGTATGTCAGGGAAAGGAACTGCCTTTCACCCCTCTGAACAGAGAAAGAGGTCATTCCATTGGACGAGAATTAAAGTGCAATACTCACATGGACCCACATAGAATAATAGAGTTGGAAAAGATCTTGTGTGCCAAGAAGTCAGGAAAATCTGCCAAGAAGCAGAAAATGGTGTTCAAAGCACCCCTGACAGATGGCCATACAGCCTTTGTTTAAAGGGCTCCACCACACTCTGGGGCAGAGTGTTCCACTGCTGAACACCTCTCCTTGCAGTTAGGAAGTTCTTTCTAATGTTCAGGAGGAATCTCTTTCCTTCCTTGTAGTTTGATGCCATTGTTGGCTTTAATAGAAAGTCTGGGATCCTGTGCCTTTGGTAAGGTGTGCTTGTTTGTCCAAAGCCTCTTGATGTTTTGCTGATGTTTTGTTTGGAAGAGTTGCCTCTAGCATCAGTTGGGCACATGCACCTCCTTTTAACCAAGGAGTGAGAACAGGGGCCCCCCAGATGGCATTGGACTTTAGTCCCTAGCAGCCCCATGGCGAAGAATGCTGGGAAGTACAATCCTACCCCTTTTGGATGCTGCCCGATTTCCCTCTTCCCTACCCTTGGTGATTTTGCTGAGCGTTTGAAAGTCAGCTTGCCCCAGGAAAGTACGTATGAGTTGCTAACTGAGCCTGCTCTTGGTGTCTCCTTGCAGTCTAGGCAATTTCATAATCTCTTCCATAATCAGGAGAACCTGGCTAAATTAAAAGCTGCTGAATTGTTGGTTGTTTACCTTCCCCTCCCCTCCAATCCCACCCTTGCGGTCTCTGTATTTGCTCATTTGGAGCCTCCTCGGAAAGCATTGTGAGGCTATGAAGAGCTTGACAGATTGAAAACAAACCCTGCTTTTGTGACTTTGGGCAGTTATTGAAAAAGTGTCTTCAGCCTACTTGTTGAGATGTGATGGAGTGCAGTTCAGTGGTTTTGACATGTATGGAAACCACTTTGTTTGCCGACTGAATTTGTTTGTGATTGATTTGAGTTATTTACTGTGTAACCTCGATTTCTTACAGGGACCCCAGATGTGTTTCTAAGGCAGGAAGGCACACTGACAAGCAGATCATTATGAATTTCGCAAAGTTGCATGTGTGTTCTTACAAAAGGCTTTCATAGCTGGAATCACTGGGTTGTTGTAGGTTTTTCGGGCTGTATGGCCATGTCCTAGAAGCATTATCTCCTGACGTTTTGCCTGCATCTCACAGAGGTTGTGAGGTCCATCATAATGTTATGTTTGGGATTCACCACAACATGAGGAACTATATGAAGGGGTTGCGGCATTAGGAAGGTTAAGAAACACTTTTCTATCTGAAGGCTACAGAAGTCTGTGTGACTTGACTTCTAGTCACCTTTCAAGTTGATGCAGATAGTAGCAATGTTAGGTCTCTGAAACAATGACGACAAATAATATGCAGAGGGAAAACAGCAAAGAAAAATGCATCTGGATGTACTTTGTGGAAGAGGAAGAGCTTCTTAGAGTCCTCAGTTGAAATTGCATTTCCAGATGGTGCAAAGCTTTTCATGTCTCTCCAAATAGCCAAGTACTTTACCAGATATATAGGTGGTAGGCAATCTTCTGGCTTCCCCCCACCCCCTCCTCCACCCTATGTCCTGAAATAATAATCATTTTTCATTATTCGGTGAGAGCCTGTAAAGTACTGATGTTAAACTTAACAATGTTTCAGAGCAGGCGCCTTCATTTGCTTGAGCATAGAGATGTATACCAAAACCAGGATTGTCCATCCAGTTATATTTCTAATTTCTGTGCATTATTGAGAAAGCCTAACAGTGGAGAATGCTGACAGAATGATAAGTAACTTCAGTGCTTTCGGAGAGATCTGTGAATATCATATATTGCTTAAAAAGTAAACCCATTCTTACAATGCTAAATCTTGCTTACCTAAAATAACAACGCTCACATAGAAGTTATGCATTTGAGTTCTTTAATAATAATAATAAACTTTATTTATACCCCGCCACCATCTCCCCAATGGGAAAAAAATAATAAAAATAAAATTAATAAAAATAAATAAATAATGAATGGAAATAAAAATTAATAGAAATAAAAAAAACTGGGGGAGAGAAAGAGAGATTTCTTGCAACATCTAGGCTACTACAACTCATTCTTCGTGGGGTTGTCTTTGAAGACTGTTCGGAAGCTTCAAATAGGCGGCAACCAGATTTCTCACCGGAGCAGCGTACAGGGAGCTGTTACGTCAGTTCCACTGACTGCCCACCTGCTACCAAGCACAATTCAGTATTGACTTTGGCCTATAAAGCCCTAAACAGTTCTGGCCCAGCTTACCTGTCCAAACACATCTCCCCCTATGAACCATCTTGGAGGTTAAGATGATCTAGGGAGGTCCTGCTCTCAGTCCCACCTCCTTCGTAAGTGCAGTTGGTGGGGACGAGAGACAGGGCCTTCTCAGTGGTGGCCTCTCGTGTATAGAACTCCCTCCTGAGTGAAATCAGGTCACCTCCCTCCCTCCTGACTTTCAGAAAGAAAGTAAAAACATAGCTCTGGGACCAAGTCTTTGGCCAATAGTGCAGTGCAATGAGTGAAGTGGAATTATTTGCAATAACGACTGGAACGGATTTTGACTATGTCTTCGGATTGCTTGGTTTTAATACTGGATTTTAATGTCTATATTGCTTTTTAATTTTAATGTTTTAATGTATATGTTTATTTGATTATATGTCTATTGATATGGCATTGAATTGCTGCTGATTGTAAGGTGGCTCTGAGTCCCCTTCGGGGTGAGAAAGGAGGGATATAAATACAGAAAATAAACAATTTCTTTTAAACATCTTAGGAAGAATGCAGAATGGAAAACGGAGTAATTTAAACTATGGCTGAGATGAAGTCTGACGAGCACTCCACCTTGCATTGCTGTGATATTGCTTGTCAGTCTTGTAGATGTTGAGCCTGTGCCTGTTTTTGAATAACACCCATCTCATGTTTTTGAATAACAATGGCAACAACTAATTTGCCTTAAGAGAACTGCTGGAAGACTTATGTCAGAGACAGACTGACATGCTTCCATTTCAGGCTTTCAAACATGTTCTTTTTCTGATTCAGAGGCAAGTGTACACCAAGAATTCTTGAGAAAATCCAGGCAAATAGTGGCACTCTCCTTTCCTTGCTGAGCCCCATCTGGACTCACCGGAACTGCCTCCCTGCCCTGTCTATCCAGGTTCCCACACTTGGATGTAATATGGGTGCACCTAGGTAAAGGTCCCCCGTCCCCCCCAGTGGTGTAGTGGGTTAAACCGCTGAGCTGCTGAACTTGTTGACCAAAACGTCGCAGGTTCAAATTTGGGGAGCGGCATGAGCTCCCCCTGTTAGCCCAAGCTTCTGCTAACCGAACAGTTCGAAAACATGCAAATGTGAGTAGATCTATAGGTACCGATTTGGCAGAAAGGTAACGGCGCTCCATGCAGTCATGCTGGCCACATGACCTTGAAGGTGTCTCTGGACAACGCTGGCTCTTGGACTTAGAAATGGAGATGAGCACACCCCCCCCCCCCCCAGAGTTGGACACGACTTAATGTCAGGGGAAAACCTTTACCCTTGACATTAAGTCAAGTCGAGCCTGACTCTAGGGGGTGGTACTCACTTCCATTTCTAAGCAGAAGAGCTGATGTTGTCCGCAGACGCCTCATAGGTATGTGGCTGGCATGACTGCATGGAGTGTCATTACCTTCCTGCCAAAGCGGTACCTATTGATCTATTCACATTTGCATGTTTTCAAACTGCTAGGTTGGCAGAAGCTGGGGCTAAAGACGGGAGCTCACCCCACTCAGCGAATTCGAATCGCCAACCTTCCAATCAGCAAGTTCTGCAGCTTAGCAGTTTAACCCGTTGTACCTCCGTGTCCCCTCATGGGTGCATCTACACAGTAGAATTTATGCAGCTAGACACCCCTTTAATTACCATGGCTTCTTGCTATGGAATCCTGGGATTTGTAGTTTAGTGAGGCACCAGCCCACTTTGACAGGGGAGGCAAAAGATTCCATAGCATTATGCCCATGATTCCATAGCATTGAGCAAATGCACATTCATTTTAAAATTGAGATCAAACTGTGTTTTTGTTATGGGAAGTTGTGTGGGTGAAAGAATATTATTCTACCAATGTGTTGCAATGCAGTTTTAGCTGGTTTTGCTGTCCAAAAGTTCTCCCAGGGATGCTGCTTTTGGGAATCCAGTTGCTTTGCTTTTGACATGGCTTATGCACGCAGAAGAAGAAAACGGTTGAATTTTCTTATCTGGGCACTGAAACGGCTTATTTTTCTAGTTGCAACTATTGAGCGGAGCCATTCCTTCCTGCCAAAAAAGCCTTAAGTACCTTATCTGCTCCATCACAAAGTCTTCACCCGGTTGTCTCAACAGCCTCTCGGATGGGTTTGTGGCAGAGGAGAGAGAGACTGATATAAAAAGGGCCTTTCAGTGCCAAACAGGAAGCAGAATGAATAGCAGGAACTTTGATAATGCACCGTCTGTGAAAGAAGAAAGGCCAGGAGGGAGGGGTGGTGTCGAAGAGAAGAATTTCTCTCTCTGAAACCCAGCAGAGCGGCAAGTAAGAGCTTTGCAAGGCATCCCAGACTTGCTGAGTGTAATTAATACTTGAGGATGAAGGACGGTGCCTCTTCGCTAATTATAAATCTCCATCCAATGTGCTGACCCAGGAGAGGGATGCGTGATTTCTTTCTCCATCTGAGGAAGAAGTCTCACTCTTAAGAAGAACCTGGAGGGAAGTCTAGCCCAACTCCCTTCCATGAAGCAATGTACCATTTAAACATCCTGAAAGATACCTACCCAACTACTGTTCTGAGACTTCGAAAGATGGAGAGCTCACCACTCACTAAGGCAGGCTTCCTGCTCTTACAATGATGTCCTTCCAAACCTTTAAGCAGAATTGCTTCTCTTATAAGCTTCCCATTTTTTTTCATGTCAGGAGTGACTTGAGAAACTGCAAGTCGCTTCTGGTGTGAGAGAATTGGCCGTCTGCAAGGACGTTGCCCACGGGACGCCCAGATGTGTTACCATTGTGTGGGAGGCTTCTCTCATGTCCCTGCATGAGAAGCTGTGGCTGACAGATGGGAGCTCACCCCACTCCCCGTATTCGAACCGCTAATTGTTCGGTCAGCAGTTCGAATCCGGGCTTACAAGGGTTTAACCCATTGTGCCAGCAGGGGTTCCAACAATAATAATGACTTAATAAATAAATAAATAAATAAATAACACTATTTGTACCCTGCTACCATCTCCCCAAGGGACTCGGTGTGGCTTACATGAGGCTCAGCCCAAACACAACAATACACGCAATAATAACAATACAAGCAATTAAAATAAAAAACATAGACAATAAGATATGCAACATTAACAATAAGACAACACACAATTCAAACTGTGGGAAGGCCAAATGTAAAATTAAAATTGAAAATAATGCTGGAGCATGGGCGAAAAGGTGATAGTGGCGTTTGTGGAAAACATACAATAGGCCAAGGCAGTGACATCTCCAGCTCATCCCTGTTTGGATATCAGTCAGCTCGTCAACAACTTAAATCAAGAAATAGTTTTCTAAGATCTACAGAGACACTTGCTGGATCACCTCAGCAAGCAAGAGTCCAAAAGTTGCAGGCTCAAACTCAGAACCTCAATCCATGGCTGATACGAGATGAGAGACTCCCCCCTGGGCACACAGAAAACTGGGCGACTTGGAAGGCGCTGAACAGACTGCGCTCTGGCACCACCAGATGCAGAGCCAACCTCAAGAAATGGGGCTACAAAATGGAATCCACGACATGCAAGTGTGGAGAAGAGCAAACTACAGACCATCTGCTGCAATGCAACCTGAGCCCCGCCACATGGTGTTTTGTTTGTTTGTTTCTTAAAAATGCAATGCAACTGTTTGGTCTGCTCCTGACACGATAAATGAACAAATAAATTACAATAAAGCATGTAAGAGAGAAAGTGGCCCTTCAGGTAATTGTGCACCAAGGTTAGGGGTAGTAGTACCTTTCTGCTTCAAATGATCTCATACCATAGCTGCTAAAAAGTGCATCCCCCATGGATTTGTTCCTCCTCATCAAAGCCTTTCTGAGCGAATGGGCATCGCCAAACTTCTGGCAGCAAATCTCAATCATGCATTGTGTACAAAGAAGCAGAGCTGAAGCTTCATTGTTTCCACTCCTTGATGCAGGAGTGTTTCGGTCAGCAATCCTGCTGGCACAAGGGTTTAACCCATTGTTCCACCGAGGGCACCTTTCCCATATATACACATGTATAAGTGGATCTCATGTATAAGGCAAGGGCTGGTTTGGGGTCCAGAATTATGGATTGCAATATCACCTGTGTATACATTGAGGGCCTTTCCAAAGAGAGGGGATAGCTGTCCCTGTCTTCTGCCATCATTTTCCAGCCATGCATTCAAAGAGGCCAGAAGTAGTACGATGATGAGAATAGAGGGAATTGGTGCATTTTAGGTTCTCCCAGGCGCCATCTACACTGCTGTATAATCCAGTTTCTTAAAGTACGGTACTCACATTAACCTATGGATAAGGCAATCCAGTTTTTGGGGGTTGATTTTTATATATAGCAGTGGTTACCAACCTTTTTTTGAACGGAGACCACTTTGACCAGGGATCACTCTCCAACGTTAGGACCAAAAGGGTTATGAATATTGTGTCCAATTCTGGGCACCACAATTGAAGAGAGATATTGACAAGCTATAATGTGTCCAGAGGAGGGTGACTAAAACAATCAAGGGTCTGGAGAACAAGCCCTATGAGGAGCGGCTTAAAGAGTTGGGCATGTTTAGCCTGAAGAAGAGAAGGCTGAGAGGAGACATGATAAGGGCCATGTACCAATATGTGAGAGGAAGTCATAGGAAGGAGTGAGCGAACTTGTTTTCTGCTGTCCTGGAGAATGGCTTCAAACTACAAGAGAGGAGATTCCATCTGAACATTAGGAAGAACTTCCTGACTGTGAGGGCCGTTCAGCAGTGGAACTCTCTGCCCCAGAGTGTGGTGGAAGCTCCTTCTTTGGAAGTTTTTAAACAGAGGCTGGATGACCATCTGTCGGGGGTGCTTTCAATGCAATTTTCCTGCTTCTTGGCAGGGGGTTGGACTGGATGGCCCACGAGGTCTCTTCCAACTCTAGGATTCTATGAATCAGTTTTTGGTCAACATTAGATTCAGTTTGGTTATTTAGGGTGCTGATTCAGAAAATTGCATTGGATAGACCACATCAGCTCTAGTTTCTGATACAGAACATATGCCATCCAATAGTCGCCATCTGCTCACCCACAGAAAACCATATTTAATAAGCCTCAGCACTATAAGAGGGTTTTGAGAGACCAGTCACTCTTGTTGCATCGGTGTAGTAACAGTGAGGTTGTGGACCATATTTTTGATCTTGCAGACCACTGGTGGTCCATGGACCAAAGGTTGCACTTTTTGCCACTGCGTAAAAGATTTGGCAGCAAATACCTTTTCTGGTTTCAGGGTTTTGAAAATGGAGGTGTGTGTTACATTCAATGGCTCATTAGACGTGAGTAAATATGGTATCTGTTGAAGAGGATACTGTATTTTTTGTCATTGGAGAAATGTCCAGTTCCTGCTTTTTCTTTCCTAGCAGATGCTGTGAGTGTGGTGCAACTGTCCACAAAGCCTTGCATTTTGCGATGTGCTTTTTGCGCCGTGCACCGTGGCTTGTAGAATGACATGGATTTTTCGATTAACAGGGATAATGACATCATGTGCCGCTCACCTCCTGCCACCCGGTTCTCTTCGAGCTCGGTTTCACTGTAGCTGTGGGCACATGAAATGTCTCAGCAGCTTGGTTTGCAAAAGACTCGCTAATGTAAGATCTTTTGAAATGGTTTGGTTGGGAAGATGAACTGTTGTGGTTTGTTGTGTTTAGAGTAAAGGAGGATCGACACGGGACTGGTCACGGCACCCTCCTGGATTGAATCCGGGCAGATTTACCTGCTAAATACTGCAGCCTGGTAGTTTAAAGAAGGAAAGGCGTAATTAAGTCTGCAGCCTGACAAGCTTTCAAGTGGGCTCCCGAGTGGTAATGCTTCTTGCCCTGGAAAGTTAAACACTGTCATTATTTAGCAGCGAAAAGCAGGCACAGAGCTGACATTGTTTCTGCTTCCTTTTGATTTAATAATCATTTGTAGCAGGTTGGATGGGCTGTTGGCTGGCGTCTTTCTTTCCTTTCTTTCCCCCCCCTCTCTCTGCAGAGGGACTTTTTCTTGTATACAAAGGCCTGCTCTGTACGCCAGGGCCTTGTTCTCTTGATTCATGCTTTGTGTTAATTCACTTTAGTTGATTCAGAGGGGATGGGTGGGCGCCGGTCATGAAACGTTTTGAGCATAAATCGATGGGGGCCGAGCTGCCAAGGGTTTGCTTCCGCAAAAGTCCCTTCGTCCCAGCCTTGCCAAGCAAAACCACAAAGCAACAAGTCCTCAAACCTTATTAATGGTTAACTAGCTGGTCAAGGCATATGCAGCCATAATATTACTTACTGCATGATCCTGTGGGTTTATATCTGTAACTCCTTCCTGTTGCATTGAGTGGACTTGCTCTATTTTATTTATTTTTGTGTCAGAAGCAAACCGAGGGTACAGTTGTAATATAGTTAAAAAACACAAAGTTTAAAAACTTGGCATTATATTAAATGTCCTTTGACCAGTAGCTGGCCACTTGGAGTGCCTTGGTGTTGCTATAAGGAGGTCCTCCAATGTGCATGTGGCAGGTTTCAGGCTGCATTGCAGTAGGTGGTTTGCTCGTCCACACATGTTGTGGACTCCACTTTGAAGTCCCATTTTTTAAAGATTGGTTCTACAGCTCGTGGCGCTAGAGCGCAGTCTTCCAAGTTACCCAGTCTTCTGTGTGCCTAGAAGGGAGTCTCTCATCTAGTATCAGCCATGGATTGAGGTTCCAAGTTTTATCCTGCCACTTTTGGACTCTTGCTTGCTGAGGTGTTCCTGCAAGTATCTCTGTAGATCTTAGGAAGCTGTTTCTTGATTTAAGGTGTTGGCGTGCTGGCTGATATCCAAACAGGATTGGCCAGAGATGTCACTGCTTTGGTCCTTTCATTACAAGCTGCTACTTCTCGACGAATGTCAGGTGGTGCAATACTGGCTAAACAGTGTCAATTCTCCAGTGGTGTAGGGTGTAGACATCGAGTGATAATGCGGCAAGTCTCATTAAGAGCCACATCCACTGTTTTAGCGTGTGAGATGTGTTCCACACTGGGCATGCGTATTCAGCAGCAGAATAGCAAAGCGCAAGGGCAGATGTCTTCACTGTGTCTCGTTGTGATCCCCAGATTGTGCCAGTCAGCTTTCATATGATGTTATTTCTAGCACCCAGTTTTTCCCTCATAGTCAAGCAGTGCTTCTTATAAGTCAGAGCACGGTCCAGAGTAACTCCCAGGTATTTTGGTGTGCTGCAATGTTCCAGTGGGATTCCTTCCCAGTGGGATTCCTTCCCACAATCCCCAGACCTTGATTTGCTTGTGTGTTCTTAAGATGAATGAGAGAAAATTCCCTGCAGGATTGTAACACATCCAGGTGTCTCCTGGGCAACATCTTTGTATGGCTGATTCTCTCACACCAGAAGTGACTTGCTGCATGAACTTGCTCTGAAGTCAGTACAGAGAGAACTGTGGCCTCCTCTCTGTGAGTGTGTGCCTTTCTGTATGGCAAATGGTCTTTTAGGAAGTGCTAATGTGGTTAAGAAGATAAGCTTAAAGTTATGGTATTTCAAATTGCACCTTAGGTGTGAACAACACACTGTGTGGCCTATAAGGAAACCGCTGTCTCTCAGCCCAAAACCTCAATTTTCCCTTCTGTAACACAGGAATAATAAAGTTGACCAGTCTTTGAGGGCTGAAATGATTACTGGAATACACACACACACACACACAAAATACTTCGGGCTTAAGTCAGGGGTAAATATATCAAACAGCCCTGCAGTTTTTTAAGTATACTGTTCCCATAATTCCTAACTTTTTGCTATGCTGGTTTGGGTTGCTGGGATTGGCAATCCTACAACATCTGGAAGGTCACGAAAGTTCTCCTTCTGGTCTACATTATAACATTTCCCCCCTAACAATACATGTATTTAATGCAGTGATTCCCAAACTGTAGTCTGTAGACCACCAGTGGTCCGCAAGAACGAAAATATGGTCAACGGCCTCATCATTACTACACCGTTGCCTCGAAACTACGCAGCAACGAGAGCGACTGGTCTCGTGAAACCCTCTGATAGTGCTGACGCAACAGGGATGTCGGGGGGGGGGGGAGGCTGACTACCCACAAAAGATTACTACTAATATATCAGCTCTAGATTATTAAATATGGTTTTCTGTGGGTGAGCAGATGGTGACAACTGGATGGAATATATTCTGTATCAGAAACTAGTGTGGATGTGTTCTGTCCAATGCAGTTTTCTGAATCAGCACCCCAAAGAACCAAACCGAATCTAAAGTTGACCAAAAACCGATTCGTAACCCTTTGGGTACTAATGTTGGAGAGTGGTCCCTGGTCAAAGTGATCCCTGGTCAAAATGGTCCCTGGTTAAAGTGGTCCCTTGTCAAGTGGTCCATGGTCAAGTGGTCCCTGGTGATAGTGGTCCATGGTCAAACTGGTTATGGTCAAGTGGTCCCTGGTTAAGTGCTTCATGGTCAAAGTGGTCCATGGCCAAAGTGGCCCATGGACAAAGTGATCTATAGTCAAGTGGTCCATGGTGAAAGTGGTTCCTGATGAAAGAGGTCCATGGTCAAGTGGTCCCTGGTCAAAGTGGTCTATGGTCAAGTGGTCCCTGGTTAAGTGGTTCATGGTCAAAGTGGTCCCTGGTCAAAGTGGTCCCAGGTTAAGTGGTCCATGATCAAAGTGGTCCATGGTAAAAAAAAAAAAAGTTCGGAACCATTGATTTAATGGGAAATACAATGTTTCTGATATTTATGTGGGATCCAGTTCAGTACTGTTTCTCTCTTTCTCTTTGAGATGTGCCTCAAAGCATATTTCTTATGTGTACAACCTGAAAATATGGAGTACAGGTCTTGCTTATGTACAAATATTTATTATAAACTGCTTACATCTGGGGATGTCAAGATAGTGTTCACCAAGAATGTACCATGTGTTATTGTTCAGTGCATCCAGCTATGCTAATCACTCCAAATGTGCATGTTTCCTATGTATTGGGCCAAGTTGGCATCCCAGCATGGCCATGGTTTCCGCTTTAAATGAAATACACTGTTCTGCAAACCTTTAGGCCACCCTAACCCTTCTGATGTCTTTTCCATGGGTGAGCAGAGCTGTTTTGTCTGCAAAAGGACAGGTGCTCTAAAGGTGTATTTGGTATTTAGTATTTTGTGATTATATTGCACCTTTAGTGGCAAATTGTAAAAATCAGGTATTTATTCCTACAATTCGCTCTTGACATTTTGTTTTTAAAGTGGCTTTGATTCTTTGGCATGTGCAGGTTAGTGAGTGATTTGAGGAGAACTTGAACTTCTCCAACGATTCTGTGTTGCCATTAGATTCCATTTCAATCTGTGGTCGAAACATAAATGCAAAGCAGTGTGCTTCTTTAAAAAGTTGTTTTTTATGCAGCCGGCCAGCTCCTTTTGCTTCTCTTTCTCCAGGTGCCCCTTCCCTCTCTTGACTTGTAACAGGATATGGCGACGGGAAAGGCATTCGCCAAGAGCCTGGCTTCCCCCTCTCTCTCTTAGTTGCTTGCAGAGCATTCATTCAGCCTGCCATCTGTTCTGGCACAGGAGTCTGCTGAGATGTTTCCTCTGTCTGACCCACTTGGCACCGAATCCCTGAAAGAATATGAGCCTCTCACTTGCTGGAGGAGAAAACCTTGAAGCAGCTTTGCAAATACATGGGTTGCCAAGGGAGGCTTTTGCTGTGCAGTCTAAAACCCCTGCCCAGGATCCAAAAGATGCCCTTGTGGCTAGCTCTGCTTTGCACCCCATTTCTTTCCCCTTGTAAAATGAGTCAAGGAAGGAAAAAGAAAATAGATGCATGGATTTGTTTTAGTTGGTAGCTGCAGGAGTCATCTCAAAGCTCTCCACATTCCTGCCCACAATGCCTTACTAACTGCATTGCCATTTTAACTGCATTGCCATTTCAACAGACAAAGGGGGAAAACGAGAGGGAAGGGGAGGGAAAAGGAATCTATCCGCACCTCTCCGTCTAAAAGATTTATGTTTTAGCACGAGCTTTCAGGGATATTAATCTACTTCCAGATGCAATGAAAAAATGATATTAAAGGTACAGCTTATTATAGTTATGTGTAATAACCCGAGGCTTTTAAATACTACTCTTACTCATATTGCACCTGGAGAAAAAGATTGATATCCATGAACACTCATGCTAAAAATATATAAATCCATTCCTCTTAGGCCCTTTCATACACAGCTGTATGAAATCTACATTATAATTGGATTATATGGCAGTGCAGACTGTATACCAGGGGTCCTCAAACTTTTTAAACAGAGGGCCAGGGTCACAGTCCCTCAAACTGCTGGAGGGCCGGATTATAATTTGGAAAAAAAACCATGAATGAATTCCTATGCACACTGCACATATCTTATTTGTAGTGCAAATAACACTTAAAAGAATACAATAATTAAAATGAAAAACAACTCCCCTGTGGTGTTTCCATATGGCCAAATATGAACATTAAGTAGTTACTGGGATTTATAGTTCACGTACGATCAAAGAGCATTCTGAACCTCACCAATAATAGAATTGGGGCAAACTTCCCACACAGAACCCCATGACCAACAGAAAACACTTAAGGCCATCGAGTCCAACTCCCTTCACCTGAGCAAGAAAATGTAATCAAAACCCTCCTGACGAAGAGCCATCCAGCCATAGATATAGATAGATATATATGATTCACACACATACCGATATAGTATCATAGATTTGAAAGGGACCCACTAAAGAAGGACAATGATATGTTGCATGTTCCAAAGTAGGCAAACTAAACAATCTCCATATCAACACCGACAAAGAAACAGCAAGAAATACTGTTTACCCACAAGCATAAAGAAATTACATATATTAGAAACCAATGCTTTCTCATTACTTTATTTTCCAGATCACCAGACAGGGCCACAGCAATGTGTGGCAGGGGATGGCTAGTGGATTGATAAAAATATCAAGTTAGCAGTCAACAAAGAAACAATTCATCAAACAGAGTGAAAATGTCAAAACAAAGGATGATATGATTGCAACAAAAAAACTAAAATAGAAGGGTAGCAATAATGGATATAATACATCATTCCCATAAATTACCATGACTTTTTCAGGATGTGGTTTATCAGCGTGCTCATTGATGTATTGAATAGAGGGAGGACAAATCTTGTGGAACTTGTCTAGCCTCTCTGTATAGTTATTATTTCTAATTAAGGAAGTCAGTGGTCTCCGTTAGAGACGGATGCCATACCTTGCTCTTCTAACAATGTAATGAAGGAGTATTATGTCCTTTGCAGTTGTTTGCTATCATTAATCTGAATGCCAAACACACAGAAATGGCTGCATTACAACCCTTGTATCTAATGCGGGGACATGAAACTGCAGATCATAGCAAATCTTTTAGAAATGGAGGACCTTTGGCCTAACAAGACCATAGAGTTACTCTAGAGAACTAGAAAATGTCTGCAGCAGGCATTGGCAAACTTCAGCCCTCCAGACGTTTTGGACTTCAACTCCCACAATTCCTAACAGCCTCAGGCCCTTTACTTTTTCCCCTCAGCCGCTTAAGCGGTAATCAGGTAATCAGGCTCCAAGGTATTTAGGGTTGGTAGTACCGCAGTGGCACAGCAGGTTAAATAGCTAAGCTGCAGAATTTGCTGATTGGAAGGCCAGCAGTTTGAATCTGCGGACGGTGTGAGCTCCGTTGTTAGTCCCAGCTTCTGCCAATCTAGCAGTTCGAAAACATGGAAATGTGAATAGATTAATAGGTCCTGGGAACGTAATGGTGTTCCATCCAGTCATGTTGGCAACATGACCTAGGAGGTGTCTATGAACAACGCCGGCTCTTTGGCTTAGAAATGGAGAAGAGCACCACCCTCCAGAGTTGGAAACGACTAGACTTAATGTCAAGGGGAAACCTTTACCTGTAGTTCCTTTCTGCTTCAAATTATTCAAGTTTTGCTATCACATACCATAGCTGCTAAAAGGTGACTCCCCCACGGATTTGTTGCTTCTCATCAAAGCCTTTCTGAGCGAACGGGCATGGCCAAACCTTCTGGCAGTAAATCTCATAAAGCGATCATGCATTGTGTGCAAAGAAGCAGAGCTGGAGGTTCATTGTTCCCATTCCCTGATGCAGGAGAGAGATCTTCTCTTTGCAATCCCAGGCCTTTGGCATTTTTGTCACTGAAAACAGGTCAGAGGATCATATTGTTTGTGTTCCTGTTTCAATGCTCCTTTCTGCCTGAGATCTTCATTCAGGCGTGAATAAAGCAAGAAATTTGATCCCACCTTCTAGCGTCAGATGTGCTTTGAACTTCTTGAAACGGGATATGGGCTGCGTGGGTGCTCTGTGTAGGGTCATGGTTTGAAATGGGCAGGGAAGAAAGAGCCTCTTTGGGGTTATTCCTAAAGTCCAGTTGCTTTCTACTGCTGTGGGTTGAAGAGAGCTTGGAAAAAGTTAAGAGTTTATTTTATTTTTTTGGAACATCAGTCTCCAGTATTTGCTAACCAGCATGACTATTGCCCAAGTTGTATGGACCACTGTGGAAATGGTCATCCAAAAGGATGCTTTCCAAAACTTTAGACATGGAGTTTTAAGGGAGTATTGAGTGCAGCTGGTGGTTTTTGGGTGCGGTGCCTGTGATGTAATGGAAGCTGGGTCTCTGGAGGCTGGCTCATCCGTGGCTCAGACATGTGCATTCAATGTTGAGTTACAAGAGTAAGCCTGAGACTTGCACCGTGTTCTTCTCCTTCCATCCTTCTCTTGAATATGGAATGTTTTGCAGGATTATTCTCACTAGATTAAAAAAAAAACTTGCCTGAACAGAGTAACAGATCATATTTCCATGTAGATCAGCGTTTCTCAACCTGGGGGTCGGTGTTGCAACTCAGGGTAGTTTTCACCTTGCTCCCAAACACCACCACAACAAAGCTGTAGATTTTATAGTTTATTGAGAAAAAGGCAAAGTCAACACATATTATAAGAAATGCAAGAGTTCCATGGGCAGGACAAAGGCTAAAATGCAAAGACACAGTTCTCAAGATCCAAGGGCAAAAATATGAAGCATCCTTTAAGCAATAGTCAAACAAGAGTCCATGGTAAAACAGTTGAACACAAGACCCAAAATCCCAGAAACAGGAAGCCAAAAGCGTGCTGCTTGAAGCCAAGGTTAATCCATAGAAGTTTGCATGGAAAGAGCTACATTGAACTGACAACCCCTGTTTGTCAGCCAGAAGGCTAAATACCCTTTGCAGTCATGAACGCATTGCGATGACCTTTGTCAGACTTGGCTTCTCGCTTACTAGCTAAGCGAAAACTTCTCTGGACCCTTAATTGCAGGCGATCTTGCCTGCTCATTAATTCATTATCTTCAAGGCTCTCTAACCCCTTATCTTGGTCCAGCAGCTGGACCGAATCACCGTGGGAAGGCAAAGAAGGCGAAGACATCTCCACCTGACCGTGTGGGAATTCACTCTCGTTATCAGTCTCACTGACATTCCTTTCCCCTTCTGCAGCCCCACCGTCAACCCTGTCTGAGACATGAACAGAAATCTATAACCCATCATCCTCCTCATCAGGGAACTCTGGCTCACAAGACCCACAGGGCTCAGCTTCAGACTCAGAGTCAAGCTGAGTCACAACACTTGGGACCCCTGGGGGGGTTGCAGGACGGTTTCAGAGGGGTTGCCAAAGACCATCAGATACATATATTTCGGATGGTGAAGCCCTTTGGCAGAGAAGGCTGAAGATCTCTCCGCCTGTTCTTCTCTTCCTTTTTGTAAACAGATGGTGAATCTTCTCACCAAAAGCCCTCCTCTGCAGTGATTGGCTTCTCACCCAAGGGGAGGACTCTTTCTGAGACTCCAAGCGGGGAGGAAAGAGCAGGCATGCTTGGCGCATGGCAGCGTAGTGTGCACGGGCAGATGAGGGAGAGCGTGTGAGACTGGAGGGAGGCTTGTGCTAGTGACTCCTTTCAAGGCATGGGGGTTCTGTGTGGTAATTTTGGTCCAATTCTATTGGTGGGATTCAAGTGGCTCTTTGATTGTAGGTGAACTATAAATCCCAGCAGCTGCAACTCCCAAATGTCAAGGTCTATTTTCTCCAAACTCCACAGTGTTCACAATTGGACATATTAATTTGGTCCAGCTCTATCATTGTTTGAGTCCACAGTGCTCTCTGGATGTAGGTGAAGTACAACTCCAAAACTCAAGGTCAGTGCCCACCAAACCCATCCAGTATTTTCTTTTGGTCATGCGAGTTCTGTGTGCCAAGTTTGGTTCAGTTCCATCGTTGAAGTTTAGAATGTTCTTTGATTGTAGTTAACTCTAAATCCTAGCAACTCCAACCCCCAAATGACTAAATCAATTCCCCCCAACCCCACTAGTTTTCAGATTTGGGTGTATTGGGTATTTGTGCCAAATTTGGTTCAGTGAATGAAAATACATCCTGCATAGCAAATATTTACATTACGATTAATAATTGTAGCAAAATTACAGTTATGAAGTAGCAATGAAAATAATGTTATAGTTGGGGATCACCACAACTTGAGGAACTGTATTAAGGGGTTGCGGCATTAAGAAGGTTGAGAAGTAGATGGTGGATCTTGACAATTGCCTCTTCTGCAGTTGACCTAAAATTCAGAGTGCAGAGCTCTACATTTTCATAGGATGAGAAATACGTTTTGTAGATCAGGATTCTACAGGATTCTAATGTGGCTGCATTAGCGTTCACTTGATGTTTACTTCCAGGGATTGGGTTTACTCCTCTGGCATTGTGGTGGAGTGGGCCGAGTGTACTTGCATATGGGAACGCAATGCCAACATTTCCCGAAAGATGGAAAATTTGGGACCTTCTTCTCTTCCAAGAAGCTCCTCCAGACGGGGTGTTCATCTTCCAAAGGCAACTTAACCTCATTCCTTTTCCTGGCGCCATTCCTTTCCACTCATCTCTAGTTTTGAACTTCTGCCATTGTGGCTACTTAAAGCGGCTAATCTTCCCAAAGGCCGCTGAGCTGCTTGGCATAATATTGTAGACTTGGCTGCCATGTGTGATATGTTTGTGTGATTTGCTGTCTTGGAGATAAAGAACAAACAAATTGGTCAGTCAAAGGAATGTTGGTCGAGATTGATCATTACGGTTCAGGAATGGGGTGTATGAGCATGTCAAACTGAGGAAAGACTCCTGTGTGAAGAGGGACTGACACTTGGTGCAGACAGCACAGAGCTAGGAGATCTAATCATTCATTGTCCATAGGTTTAACGGGACAGTTTTAAGTTGTGAATTTTATGGATTTTATCTTGTATTTTAACTCTTATCTTGCTGTATGTTTTTGAAATAATGCTTTATTTCTTGTTTTAATGATGTTGTATCCAGCTTCAAGCCACAGGGAGATGCAAATAATACATTTATTATTAATATTATTATTATTGAGTTGCTATTAGTTTTCTGGGTTGTCTGGCCATGTTCCAGAAGCATCCTCTCCTGACATTTCGCCCACATCTATTGCAGGAATCTTCAGAGGTTGGGAAGTCTGTTGGAAACTAGGCAAGTGGGGTTTATATACCCTTGGAGTGCCCGGGGTGGGAGAAAGAACTCTTATCTGCTGGAGGCAAGTGTGAATGTTGCAATTGGCCACCTTGCTTACAGGGGAATTCAAGACAGGAAAACCTCTCAGCAAAAGACCCCCCCCCCAGACAGGAAGCAGACAGGCTTTGAAGCTGCAAGGCCATTCAAGTGTAACACCAGCCAAAATATATATTTAGGATAGCATGGGGGAAGGGCGAACTCCCCTGTGATGTTTCCTTTGCTGTGATTTCACTTCACTTTCTGCCCCTGTGAGAATTGGATTTTGAAGAATGTGGCTTGCTGTGGAAACAAGGATTGATGATAAAGCTCCAGTGGAGACCCCTTTTCCTCATGATAACAACTTTTCCAGGAGTGAATTTCCTTTTTGGGGGTAGATTCCTCTCACTTCCTGTTGCCTGAGCCTTGTTCTTAACTAGGAGTCATTTGTAAATTGGATGTTTGTAACTAGGGGACTGCCTGTATTTCCATCGGCTAAACTCAGTAGAAATATTTCTTGTTTAAGTGAGTTTTTTTTAAAAAAACTGCAGGATATATTATAGCGCAGTGGTTCCTATCTGTGGTCCGTGGACCACCAGTGATCACAAGAACTAAATTATTTTCTGCGGCCTCACAGTTACTACACCATTGCAGCGAGAGTGACTGGTCTCACAAATCCCTCTTATAGTGCAGAGGATTATTAAATATGGTTTTCTGCGGGCGAGCAGATGGCGACTACTGGATGGCATATGTCCTGTATCAGAATAAGCTCATGTGGCCTATCCAATGCAATTTCCTGAATCTGCACCCCAAATAACCAAACAACAACAAAACTTTATTTATATACCCTTCTATCTCCCCGAGGGGATTCAGAGTGGTTTCCAAGTAACATCATCAATACATACAGAGTAAACAACATAATTGTAAAATTAGCAAGGCAATATAAGCATAAAAAATCACAATAGCACATATATATTTAAAATAATCCTGCCTGCTAAAGGCAATTTAAAAGTCCGGACTGAGGCTACTGCAATTTGTAGAGGGCCCAGGAAATTAGGTGCAATGCTATAGCAGGTAACAACAATAATAGGTACAGTCTATAGCTGTTCATTTCCGGGGCCTAATAGGAGGAAGTGACCTGGGTAAGTGGTAGAAAAAGATATGGCCATATTCAACAGTATCTGGGGCTGAGCTAGAACTAGTCGTTCTCAAAGGCTTGTTTAAACCACTAGGTCTTCAGGCTCTTACGAAAGGAGGGGAGGGATGGGGCCTGTCTTATTTCTCTAGGAAGAGCATTCCAGAGGCGGGGGGCCAACACCAAGAAGGCCCTCTGTCTCTCTCTCTCGTCCCCACCAACCATGCTTGTGACAGTGGTTGGAGCGAAAGGAAGACCTCCCCAGAAGATCTTAAAGTTCGTGCCAAATCTGAAGTTGATTAAAACCAAATCTAAAGTTGATTCAAAACTGATTCAAAACTCATAAAATCAGACTACATAGATCAGATTGGGGTGCAGTGTAGGGGAGACGAGGATAGTTGATGCATATATCTACGGCTTAGCTACATTGGTTTTAAGTTGACAAATTCCTATATATTTGTATTCTATTTTAATAGGACTAGACGTATGTTGTATGTTGTGTTTGCACTGTCTGTTTTTGATAAGGCCAACTGGCTAATCGATAAAAATTGTTGTTGTTGATTTGTAACTCTTTTGGAACTAATGTTGGAGAGTAGTCCCTGGTCAAAGTGGTCCCTGGTCAAAAAAAGGTTGGGAACCACTGTAGGGTATATAAACAGATACACATTTGTTATTTAAAAAGGAAGAAAAATCCAAAGTTTTGATGTACCAACTCCACATTTCTGGAGGCAATGCTGGAGATAGTGAAATGTGCTCAAAGTGATGATGCGGTGGTAGTTCTTTCTGCCCCCGTCCCAACTTTGCACCTGTTTTGTGGTTTTAACCCTCCTTGCTTTCACTGTGACCCATTGGTCCTGTTGTCATAAGCTTGGAGCATTTGTTTCAGCTTGTGCATTCCAGCGCAACAGGTGGCAATGCTGCACGAGTGTGTGTTGGTGTGTTCAGTAAGGCTCCCTCTATTACATTTAATAGATCCAAGTGTTTGGACAAGAAAACGTTTGTGGGTTGAAGGAGAAACTATAAGACACTAAACTAGGCATTGGCAAACTTGGAGCTCTCTGGGTGTTTTGGACTTCAACTCCCACCATTCCTAACAGCCTCAGGCCCCTTCCTTTTCCCCCTCAGCCGCTTAAGCGGCTGAGGGGGAAAAGGAAGGGGCCTGAGGCTGTTAGGAATGGTGGGAGTTGAAGTCCAAAACACCCAGAGGGGCCCAAGTTTGCCCATGCCTGCTCTAAACAATGGAAATTCTCTAGAAACCGATTAGGTATTGTGGTTAGAGGGTGGTCCAGAGTTATGGAAGTTGTATGTTCAATCCACTTTTTTTCCAAACTGACCTACTTCACAGGATTGTTGTGAATACGAAGTTGGGAAGATGAGCCTGGAAATCACTTTAACAAAGTACAAGATATAAATATAACTCCTATATTTTGTAACACATGTGTAGCTAATATACCAAAATCTCCTCTTTCCAAAAACTATAAATCAGAGGGATAGATCATGAATCGACATAATGACAATATGTAAACATTGATATCCTGTTGCTTCTCTTAAGCGAAGAGAAACATTGTCACTGAAAAGGCAATACTGTTTGCAGCCAAGGTATAAGGGACTGCCTCTTATACACGGGTGGATCGAAAAGTTTTGCCTCCTGAATAATAAAAACATTATGAATGATCATATATCAACGAAAATTGCTCCAGATCATAAGCTGAAGTGTCCTCTTACGCAAAACTGCCATTCAACATAGTCACCATCAATTTGTACACATTTGCGCCATCGTTTAACCCAGGCATCCAAACCATTTTGGAAAAATTCAAGGTTTTACTTCGTGACCCATGATTTTAAAGCTGTTTTAACATCATTCAAGTTATTGAACCTGAAACCATGTAGGTTGCCTTTCAGAGGTTCAAACAGGTAAAAGTCAGAAGGGGCGAAATCATAAACATTCTTCAAGCGATGATGGATTTCCTTAGGTGCCCAACCATATTTTGCCAGAAATTCAATGATGACTCTTTCTTTCAGCTTCTGATTCATGGTCCTAATCAGTCAATTGGAAAAAGAAAAGACTTTATCAATAGAAATAGGTTACTTCTATTATATCATGCAGAGATAGTCCAGGATCTGTGAAAGAAATAAAAGTTAAAGCACTGGAGGCATTACTTTTTGACCCATCCTTGTATTTTGGAGACAGTCTTGACCATCTCTAGGTTAATTTGTTTGCTTGCTTTAAGTTGCTTTTGACGTAGTGACTATGGAATTTGGCTGGAAAAAAATTTCAGAATGTATTTGTCCTCTGAGACTTAGAGAGTGTGACCTGCCCAAGGTGACCCAGTGGGTTTCCATAGCTAAGCATTGGGGGCATTACTTTTTGACCCACCCTCATGTTTTGCAGTCTTGACCATCTCTAGGTTAATTTGTTTGCTTGCTTTAAGTTGCTTTTGACGTAGTGACTATGGAGTTTGGCTGGAAAGATTTTTCAGAAAGCATTTGTCCTCTGAGACTGAGAGAGTGTGACCTGCCCAAGGTGACCCCGTGGGTTTCCATAGCTAAGCAGGGATTTGAACCACGATGCTCAAACCATGACACCATGTTGGCTCTCTCAAGGTGTAGATTGGAGTCGCATCTCTGTTGCTGATTCCAATGGTGCTTCTGTGCATGTCACTGTTTTTTTCCCCCCTTGCTGACCATTTGCTTTATCACCGAGGACTAAAAATATCTCACGGCTCAAATGTTCACAGTGAAAACCCTTCGCCAAGCCCTGCGTAATGGATCCCTGCCAACACCATTCTTTTGTGCACTGTTCCACCCTAGAGAGCTTTGTGTGTGTTTGAGGTACAAAGTGACACCAGACCATTTCACTTTTTAAAAAATTCAATAATTGATCAGGTATTTCTTTCTTTTGAATTGAAAAGCTACCCTTTGAGGTAAGTAGATAATGCCGGGTTCACTCTCACTCTGAAAGTAGGCACTTTTGCATTGCTTAACACAGGAGTTTGCAAAAGGGAATTTGGGATCTACTGATAGATCTCTGACATCGTTAGTAAAAGATCATCAACTCTTTTAGAACTCTAGTAGCTTAACAATAGCAAGTTATATACTATATTTCTTCTACTCTTAAGACACCATCAGTGGCTAAGATGCACACTTGATTTCAGTACCACCACCAACAAAAAAATATACCAAAGATGCACCCACGATTCTGAAATGTGCCCCATTTTTAGAGATTTCTCAATGAGGAAAAAAGTGCATCTTAGAATTGAAGGAATGCATGTGAGTAAAAAGAATTTTCTACCATCATTCCTCTCTCTCTTTTGGTTTATTTTGATTTGCATTTCAAAAAGGGAACTCAGAGCGGACTCGCCAGCTAGCTACTTCTGCCTTTTTGACATGGGAGGGGGAAATGATTGTTTTTCTCTTTCCCTTACTTTGACCTCATCCTTCTATCACCACCCTTTGCTGTTCTGGCAGCTATTCCCCATGACCCATGTAAGGTGGGGGAAGTTAAACCAAGGAACAAAGCCCAGTCTTTCGGCAACAATAAATGTGTTGCTGTGCGGAAGCGGAGCCCTGCTCCATTAGGTTCACCAAAGCTCAACACATTACTAAAGTTGGAGATTGAGGCGGTGGAAAGGGGAGTGCTGCTTGATTGTATGGTTTCCTTTTTCACAAATATTGGGAACGCCTATGTGGGACCATGTCGAATAAACTGCTTAATGTTAGTTTGGCTCTTGATGTCCAGTTTTGTATGACAGTTATTTGCAGATTTGTACATTTAGCAAATTTTCTCTCTTGGAAACATTTTCCAGTGAGTCCAAATTGTTATGGGGAGTCGTTTGTTGATAGCTTTCTATCTCTACATCAGTGTTTCCTAACCTTTTTTTAAAATCGGGAACCACTTGACCAGGGACCATTCTTCAACATGAGTACCAAAAGAGTTACAAATCATTTTTGGTCTACTTTAGATTCAGTCTGGAGTGCTGATTCAGAAAATTGCATTGGATAGACCTGGAGCCCCCGGTGGCGCAGTGGATTAAACCCCAGTGCTGGCAGGACTGAAGACCAACAGGTCGCAGGTTCGAATCTGGGGAGAGGCGGATGAGCTCCCTCTATCAGCTCTAGCTCCTCATACGGGACATGAGAGAAGCCTCCCACAAGGATGATAAAACATCAAATTGTCCGGGTGTCCCCTGGGCAACGTCCTTGCAGACGGCCAATTCTCTCACACCAGAAGCGACTTGCAGTTTCTCAGGTTGCTCCTGACATGGCAATAATTATTGGATAGACCACATCAGCTCTAGTTTCTGATACAGAACATATGCCATCCAGTAGTTGCCATCTGCCCACAGAAAACCATATTTAATCATCTAGAGCTGATGTGGTAGTAGTAATCCTTCGTGGGTTGTCAGCCTCTCCCCTCCGACATCTCAGTTGCCTCAGTACTATAAGAGGGTTTTGCGAGACCAGTTGCTCTCGTTGTCGTGTAGTTTTGAGGTAACGGTGTAGTAATGATGAGGCCATGGATCATATTTTCGTTCTTGTGGAGCTGATGTGCAATTTTCTGAATCAGCACCCCAAATAACCCTAGGAACAGGCCTAAACATAAAGACACTAAGACACCCCTGCTTCTGGCCACCACATGGAATAGCTCCACTCAGAGGGAGAGAGGAAGAGGAGAAGCAACAGCCAGGAGGATTGTTGTTGCACCTTTTGTGGTTAGTCAGCTCCTCCCCTTCCGATATCCCTTTTGCCTTGGCACTATAAGAGGGTTTTGCAAGACCAGTCACTCTGGTTGCAACGGTGTAGTAATGTTGAGGCCTTGGACCATATTTTAGGTCTTAGCGACCACTGATGGTCCACGAACCACACGTTAGGAGCCACTGCTCTACATCAAGGCCATCCGATTGTATAGTTGTTGTTGTGTGCCCTGAAGTAGCTTCTGACTGTTGGCACCCTTAAGGAGTACCTTTCCCGAATTCTTCTAAGACTGAGAGCCTTTGACTTGCCCAGCGTCACCAATGGGTTTCCATGGCTGAGCGGGAATTTGAAGCCTGGTCTCCAAGGTCCCTAATCCAACTCTCAAATGACTACATCATGCTGGCTCTCTCTAATAGTACATACCAACTAATACTATCAAAGAGAGTCAACATGTTGTAGTGGTTTGAATACTGGACATGCTTATGCCTTGGCTGGGTGCCAGAGATGGGTAGTAAAGCAGAGCAAGAGCTTGGTCTGTTCTAAGAGAACTCAAAATAAGTGCTGACCCACTCCATTTGGAGCCTCTGGTGGTGCAGTGGATTAAACTGCTGAATTGTTAAACTTGCTGATGGAAAGATCGGTGTTTTGAATCTGGGGGATGGAGTGAGCTCCCGCTGTTAGCTCCAGCTTTCGCTAACCTAGCAGTTCGAAAAATGCAAATGCGAGTAGATCAAAAGGTACCACTTTGACAGGAAGGTAACAGCGTTCCATGCAGTCATGCCGGCCACATGACTTTGGAGGTGTCTATGGACAACGCTGGGTCTTTGGCTTAGAAACGGCGATGAGCACCAACCCCCAGAGTTGGACAGAACTGGACTTAATGTCAGGGAAAACCTTTACCTTTACTACACAATTTTCTTCATCGCAGTGTGGAATGACCATCAACTTACCCACATCAAAATCCATAAATTTGGCCCCAATACCTGTCCCTGACTAAAACATGAGGTCAACATAAAACACAAGTATATATTTAATTGCTGCAGCCGAGTGCATTCTGCACAGACATAGAGGTTTTCTTTTTAAGAAAACTCTCATCACCAGACCACCTCTCCTTCTTGTACTTTCCTCTTAAATGTGAAAAACTATCCTTTTGGACAACAGTTCCCCAAATGTCCCAACTGCATCACTAGGGACTGTGGGGAAATCTAGGGATTGTGGTCTATAATGGTAGCAAACACAAGCTCAGATCTTCCTCTCTGACTCTCTCATCCCTTCCTTTCTTGGCGCTGGACCACAGGGATGCCTTTGTGGGAGGCAACATGATAATGTGTGAAAATAGGTTCTTGTCAGTCTTGATAAAGGTGAACTCCTCACCTTTCCCATTTAGGTTTCTCTTTGGATGCAATCCCGTGCTCTCATCTGGGATCTGATTGTTGCCACAGCGGGGTAGTTTATTTATTTACCACGCTTGTACCCGGCCCTTCTCACCCCAAAGGGGACTCCGGGCGGCTTTACAAAGGCAACAGTTCAATGCTGCATATACACATTGATAAATAAGCAAATGCATTAAAATACAAACCAAGTAAAACATAAACATTAAAACATCAGTGGGTTAAACTCTTGTGTTGACAGGTTGGAGGTTCGAATCTGGGGAGAGCGTGGATGAGTTCCCTCTGTCAGCTCCAGCTCTCCTTGCAGGGACATGAGAGAAGCCTCCCACAAGGATGATAAAACATTAAAACATCTGGGCATCCCCTGGGCAATGTCCTTGCAGATGGCCAATTCTCTCACACCAGAAGCGACTTGCAGTTTTCCAAGTTGCTCCTGACACACACACACACAAATCAATTTAGTTTATTATTTACTGATTTATTTTCATTAAAACATTTCTGCATTAGCTCCCAAGGAGATGAGCAAATCGAAACCAATGAAAACACTGCACAACTGTGTTGGAGCCATGTGTGCGGTGGTTGTGAGCATTGAGGTCATGCAACCTGTCACAAAATTGATAGTTTTCTGATGTGTTTTCACACTGTATCTGTGGTGGAATGGCTTCTTTTTGACTCAAAATCATTCTCGTGGACACTGCTGTGGACCTGTCACTTCTTTCAGATGGCCACATCTATCAGTCAGACTCAGTCCCCTTCCACACAATCTCACATTTTTCCCCAGTGGAATATCCCACTGGAATATATGCAGTGTGGACTGACCCAGTTCAAAGCGGATATTGTGGGATTTTCTGCCTTGATATTCTGGGTTATAGGACTGTGTGGGCCGTCAATTTCCTCCTTTTTCTTAGTGTACATATAGAAAATCTGTAAGCATAGTCAGTGTACAGTAATGCAAAAGAGAGCGGAAAGGGTGTGTTTTCCTCTCTGTCAATGCACAAGCAACCTGCAAAGGAAATGCATGACTCTTATTTGACTGGAACGTTGAAACCAAAGTATCACATGGGAGAAAATCTCTGTTGTGTATTTTGTTGCAGCATGCTCTGGGTTTTAATAGTGATGGGAAGTCCTCAAGGTGGGAAATAACGGGATTGCTTGCATTGAGAACTAACATCTCAAGCTGAAATGGTTGTTGCCCTTACTGGGTCTGCCTATGAGATATTGGCAGGAAGATGTCACTTGTCACAGGTGGGAACCCCCTTTTGCGGCCTATGCTTCGGGCTCCCCTTCCTTGTCTGTAACAACTATGGTTCATATAAAAATATTCCTGTTTTTTCCCAATTTGACTGTTATTATATGCCTTCAGTGCACTTTGATGTGGACTTATCATAGATTTCGCTTGAAAAGGTTTGTTTAGAACAGGCATAGGCAAACTTGGACCCTCCAGGTGTTTTGGACTCCAACTCCCACCATTCCTAACAGCCTCAGGCCCCTTCCTTTTCCTCCTCAGTTTTTAAATAAGGAAGTAATACTTGCTATTGTAGAGGAGTAAAATCTGTGATTGGTAGATGTCATTCAGAAAGAGGAAGACTGCTGAAAGGATCTTTCAGACAGCTAAACAGTTTAAAAAAAATAATTTCATTCTGATATAGGGAGCATTAATGGAATTCATGTAGACCAATGGTTCTCAACCTTCCTAATGCCGCGACTCCTTAGTACAGCTTCCCACGTTGTGGTGACCCCCAACCATAATGTTATTTTTGTTGCTACTTCTTTAATTTTGCTACTGTTGTGAATCGTAATATAAATATCTGATATGCAGGATGTATTTTCATTCACTGGACCAAATTTGGCACAAATACCCGAAACGCCCAAATTTGAATACTGGTGGGGTTGGAGGGGATTGATTTTGTCATTTGGAATGTTGGAATTGCTGGGATTTATAATTCACCTAAAATCAAAGAGCCTTTTGAACTCCATCAATGATGGAATTGAATCAAATTTCGCACACAGAATTCCCATGGCCAAGAGAAATACTGGGAGAGTCTGGTGGACACTGACCTTGAGTTTTTGGAGTTGTAGTTCACCTATATCCATAGAACACTGTGGACTCAAACAGTGATGGATCTGGATCAAACTTGGCACAGATAATCAATATACCCAAATGTGAACACTGGTAGAGTTTGGAGAAAATAGACCTTGCCATTTGGGAGTTGTAGTTGCTGGGATTCATAGTTCACCCACAATGAAATAGCATTCTGAACCCCACCAATGATAGAATTGGACCAAACTTCCCACGCATAACACCCATGACAAAGAGAAAATACTATGTTTTCTGATGGTCTTTGGTGACCCCTCTGACACCCCCTTGCGACCCCCACAGGGGTCCCGACCCCCAGGTTGAGAACCACTGGTGTAGACTGAAACCACTTTTGGTGTCATGGCTTCTGGCTGTGGAATTCTGGGAGTTGGAGTTCTGTAAGTTCTTTAGCCTTCTATGCCAAAGAGTGCTGGTGTCAGGTTTTGAAGCTGCAAGTCCATTAAATGTTAATCAAATTGGCCAGTTGCCGCATTCACACTTGCCTCAAACAGACAAGAATTCTTTCTCCCACCCTGGACATTCCACAGATATATAAACCTCACTTGCTGAGTTTCCAACAGAGCTCACACCTCCAAGGACAATGTGGGTGAAACGTCAGGAGAGAATGCTTCTGGAACATACCCATACTGCTGGGAAACTCACAGCAACCCAGTGATTACAGCCATGAAAGGCTTCGACAACACAGTGCTGGTGTCTCTCCAAGCTACAACTCTCATGATTTCCTAGCACTGAATCCATTTAATTCTTTTAATGCGCTCTGCGTTTTTTTAAAATGGTATCAACTTGTTTTTAATTGCTTTAATCCAGCTTGGTTAATGTGATTTATCTTTTTGTAAGCTGCTTTGGCAATTCAATACAGAAGAATGTTTGTTTTCTTTTTGCAAGGAAACCAAGCTTGTATTCCTCGGATAGTGCAGTTTAGTTTAGAGTGTTATCGTCCCGTATTTCAGTCGGCATCTAGGTGTTTTCCTCTTTTCTTTTGAGGAACTGCAGATTATCTGCTTCACAAAGGTTTAGCAAGAATATTGGAAATCTTATAAGATGGTATTTAAAAGGAATTTGCAAAACGTTAAACCGCCAGCTGCATTTATGAAGAATTTCATGACGGCTAACCTTTATGACCCGGAGAACTGGCATGGAGATTTATAAGTCACTGAACAAATAGGAATGGCACTCCTAATCAGCTGCTCTTACTGTTACCATAGCTTTCTTCCAGAAAGCAAACATTCGATCAGCCTGAACCAAGAGGTAAAGAGTGAAGGATAGACGCATGAGTCATCAAGACTTTGGCCTGGATGCCCTGTGATAGATAACTATGTACAGGCAGTTCCCAAGTTACAAACACCTGACTTACAAATGACTCCTAGTTAAGAATGAGGCTGAGACAATGGGAAGTGAGAGGAATTTACCCATCGGAAGGGACACTCAATCCTGAAAGAGTGTGATCTGTGGGAAACTAATCCTCCACATTGTGTGACTGTGAAGCAGAACAAACAACTCCACATCTGTAAGCTTGCCCACAATGCCCTGCCTCATGTACAGAGGAGCAAAACAAACAACACCGCATCTGCATGCTTGCTCAGAATGCCCTGCTTCATGCCCAAAGGACACATTCAGAAGAAGACCTACAAGCCACTCTAAACACCTTCGCAAAAGCATACAAGAAGCTCGGCCTGTTGTTGAACATGGAAAAAACCAAAGTGTTCTTCCAGCAGTCACCAATGCCAGACGTACAGCTTTGTGGTGTAACATTAGAAAATGTTGACCATTTCCGCTACCTTGGCAGCCACCTTTCCACAAAAGTCACCACTGACACTGAAATACAACACCGCATGAGCTCTGCGAGTGCAGCATTTTTCCGAATGAAGCAGAAAGTGTTTGAGGACAGGGACATCCGTAGTGAAACCAAGGTGACTGTTTATAAAGCTATTGTCCTCCCAACCCTGCTATATGCCTGCAAGACGTGGACTATCTACAGACGTCACATGCAATTCCTAGAACAATTTCATCAATGTTGCCTCAAAAAACCCTGCAAATCTCTTGGGAAGACAAGTAGATAAATGTCAGAGTGCTGGAAGAATCAAAGACCACCAGCATTGAAGCGATGGTCCTCGGCCATCAACTTGCTGAACCAGCCATGTTGTCCGGATGCCCGACCACCGTCTCCCAAAGCAGTTGCTCTACTCCGAACTCAAGAATGGAAAACAGAATGTTGGTTGGCAGGAAAAGAGATTGAAAGATGGGCTCAAAGCCAACCTTAAAAACTCTGAGAATTGGGAAGCCCTGGCCCTTGAGCGCTCCAGCTGGAGGTCAGCTGTGACCAGCAGTGCTGCAGAATTTGAAGAGGCACAAATGGAGGGCGAAAGAGAGAAACGTGCCAAGAGGAAGGCGCGTCAAGCCAACCCCAACCGGGACCGCCTTCTACCTGGAAATGAATGCCCTCATTGCGAGAGAACATGCAGATCAAGAATAGGACTCCACAGCTACCTACGGACCCACCGCTAGTACGCCGATTGTGGAGGACAATCCTACTCTGACAACAAGGGATCGCCTAAGTAAGCACAAAGGAGCAGAACAAACTACGCAAGGGCGCCTTCTATTACCTCCCCGCCAAAGCAGTACCTATTTATCTACTCACATTCCTGTTTTCGAACTGCTAGGTGAGCAGAAGCTGGGTTGATGGTTGGGAGCTTACAACAACCCAGGCTTGAACCATCAACCTTTTGATCAGCAAAATTTTCTACAGCTGGCAGTTTAACCCGCCGTGCTGAAGCCCGACCCTATTTGAGATATACCTATTCCCTTATGGTTTTGGCCTTTAAATGGGACAAAAGGGAACATGTTTCAAAGGTGAGCCAAGGGCAACGTGTGGCAGTAGCCGGCTTAACTTGCAATTTCCTTCTCGCTAGTTTAAAGCATACCCTTGTGTTTTGTTTTGTATTTTCATTTCCTCTGCTGGAGGAACGAGAAGGGTGGAGGTGGGCAGAGATGGGTGCTGTTGGAAGCCGGATACTTTTCCCAGGAGGAGAAATGAGTACAAAGTGTCCTAAAAAGTTCTTCTCATTGCCCCCTTTTTCTTACCTTCACCATCCCAAGGGCAGATGAGGAATTTTGCAAGAAATAGTTGCCCTGCTTTGATTGAAAGGATCTGCATCCTGCAAATTAAACAATAGATTCCGGGAGAAATGCAGACCATTGAGTGTTTTCAAGGTAACGAATGTGAAGAACTGAGCTGCCTTTGGCTTCCTGCAAAATCTACATGGATTTTGCAACATCTCCATGGATTTAACTGTGTAATTGGGATCACAAGGTCTGGTTCATAAATGTGCCAGCTCAGTAGTTCTCATTATAATGGGAAGGGTTGGGCCTTGCATTATGCTGTCAGCTTTTCACCATGTGCTTAACATTACATGAGTTTGTCCTCTCTGCTCTCCCTTTTTCCTTCTTGTGTTAGGTGTATATGCATTTGGGTGGAGAGGGTTTTTCAAAGCTATTTCAAGGTTAGACCACACCTGGAATATTGTGTCCAATTCTGGGCACCACAATTCAAGAGAGATATTGACAAGCTGGAATGTGTCCAGAGGAGGGCGACTAAAATGATAAAGGGTCTGGAGAACAAGCCCTATGAGGAACGGCTTAAGGAGCTGGGCATGTTTAGCCTGAAGAAGAGAAGGCTGAGAGGAGATATGATAGCCATGTATAAATATGTGAGAGGAAGCCACAGGGAGGAGGGAGCAAGCTTGTTTTCTGCTTCCTTGGAGACTAGGACGCGAAACAATGGCTTCAAACTACAAGAGAGGAGATTCCATCTGAACACGAGGAAGAACTTCCTGACTGTGAGAGCCGTTCAGCAGTGGAACTCTCTGCCCCGGAGTCTGGTGGAGGCTCCTTCTTTGGGAGCTTTTAAACAGGGGCTGGATGGCCATCTGTCAGGGGTGCTTTGAATGCAGTATTCCTGCTTCTTGGCAGGGGGTTGGACTGGATGGCCCATGAGGTCTCTTCCAACTCTTTGATTTATGATTCTATGATTCTAAGGTTAAACTAATGTCAGGAGCAAATAATGTATCCTCCCTTGATTAGCATTGAATGGCCTTGCAGTTTCAAATCCTGGCTGATTTCTGCCTGGGGCAATCCTTTGTTGGGAGGTGATTAGCAGTCCCTGATAGTTTCCTGTCTGGAATTGCCCTGTTTTCTGAGTGTTAATAACGTATCCTCCCTTCATTAGCATTGAATGGCCTTGCAGTTTCAAAGCCTGGCTGGTTTCTGCCTGGGGCAATCCTTTGTTGGGAGGTGATTAGCAGGAGGGTTTACATAGTTGCGTATTCATACATGGCTGAGGGGCTTGGATGTTGTCAGTCCTGTCTCTTGAGAGAGCATGCTTCCTGTGTACCTGTTGCTGGGTTAATAAGAAGGAGAAAGACCTTGGTCTTCTTATCTTGCTGTTGCGTAAGTAAACAACCTCCCTCCAAAGAGGAATGCTCATAAATCTCTGTTTCTTAACTGTACTTCTGAAATATCTGGAAGCTTTACATTCCAATCCGGTGTCTGCAGGCTAGTCCATTTTTTGAGGCAAGAAGATTTAAAGCTTGGGTTTTAACCACCAACATTAGAAATACTAAAATGGGAGGGAGTCTTTATGTTTTCATCTATGTATTTACTTGTGGTGTACTCAGAGTTCCTCAATTGAGGTGTAGCCTTAGGGACAGATGAGCATAATAATAATAATAATAATAATAATAATAATAATAATAACTATTATTATTATTATTATTATTAATAATAATAATAATAATAGCCAGTCAAGGTGGTCCCAGTGGTGATTGGCACACTGGGTGCACTGCCTAAAGACCTTGGCCTGCACTTAAACACAATAGGCGCTGACAAAATTACCATCTGCTAGCTGCAGAAGGCCACCTTACTGGGATTTGCATGCATCATTCACCGATACATCACACAGTTCTAGACACTTGGGAAGTCTCTGACGTGTGACCCAATACAGAATCCAGCAGAGTGTCTTATCTTGTTGTGTTTCAAATAATAATAATAATAATAATGATGATGATGATGATGATGATGATGATGCCTGGGATTGCAACAAATAATAATAATAATAATAATAATAATAATAAATTAATTACCTGGGATTGCAACAAATAATAACATTATAGTTGGGAAGTGTTCGACATGTGATCCAATACAACAGCTGGCGGAATGTCTGCTGTGGACTCATCTTGTTGTGTTAATAATAATAATAATAATAATAATACCGATACCATCTGCCTGCGACAACTAACCGGTGGGATCACAAGCTGGAAAAAGTTACAGAAAATGAGCACGTTAAATTCCTCTGGGACTTCCGAATTCAGACTGACAGAGTTTTGGAGCACAAGACTCCTGACATCACAGTCGTGTTAAAAAACAAAGTATGGATCATCGATGTTGCAAACCCAGGCAACAGCACAATTGAAGAGAAACAACTGGAAAAGCTGACACAATATGAGGATTTAAAGATCGAATTGCAAATACTCTGGCACTAATCAGTCAAGGTGGTCCCAGTGGTGGTCGGCACACTGGGTGCAGTTCCTAAATACCTTGGCCTGCACTTAAACACAATCGGCACTGATGAGATTACCAGCTGCAAAAGGCCGCCTTACTGGGATCTACATGCATTATTCGCCGATACATCACACAGTCCTAGACACTTGAGAAGTGACTAGTGTGTGATCCAGTACAACAGCCAGCAGAGTGACCTTGTTTGCTGCGTACTAATCTTGTTGTGTTTCAAATAATAATAATAATAGTAGTAGTAGTAATAATAATAATAATAATAATAATAGCAACAACAACTATTACAATGATGATGATGACGATGGTTTCTCCTTGGTGATGTTGTTGACTATAATAATAATAATAATAATAATAATAATAATAATAATAATGAACCTTTATTTGGACCCTGCTACCATCTCCCGAAGGACTCGGTGCGGCTTACAAGAGGCCGAGCCCAAATACAACAGTAAAAACAACAACAACAATATAGCAAAATAACTCAAAAACAAGGCAATAACATTAACAATGACGTAATTAAAATTAAAATAGTATTGGACTAGTATTGGAAGGAATGCCAGTCTGATGGAGCTTTAATTTTGAGATTCAAGCCCCCTCATTTTGGCTTCAGAGTAATGTAAGGAGACAAATCAAAGAAGAGATTGAAAAGTGTGTAGCATTTCTGTACGGAAAACGGTGGCATTTTTGCAAGAGATCCAGCATGGACACACCATAAATGGGAGGCGGTTTTTTTTTTTCAAAATTAATGTTCAAAGTAATTACTGTACCGGCTGTTAGGAATTGTGGGGGTTGAAGTCTGAAACACCTGGAGGGCCCACGTTTGCCCAAGCCTGCTTTATAGGGACAGTACTTTATGTGAAACTGCAATTCCCAACTTGATCCTCACATTAAAGGTGCTCATTGACTGCCAATGGACCGCTTAGCCATTCTGCATTTGTGGTGTTTTGCCGAGGAATTTGCGTGACTTGGGAGGTTTCAGTTCTAGAGCAGATGAATCACAAGTCAATAAAAGACTTCAAGAACAAATGAGGGTTGGCTTTGTAGATGATCAGGCCATTATTTGCCCAGCGGATGGCTTTATAACATGTGCCTTGTGCAGTGACTTTGTTTTCCACCAATATTTTGACAAGGTGTGTGCTAAGGATTTCTTGAACAAGCCTTTTACTCTTGTTTTCCGTCAAGGTGGAGTTTTTTGAGTGTGTGTGTCAGGAGTGACTTGAGAAACTGCAAGTCGCTTCTGGTGTGAGAGAATTGGCCGTCTGCAAGGAGGTTGCCCAGGGGACACCTGGTTGTTTTGATGCTTTACCATCCTTGTGGGAGGCTTCTCTCAGGGTGAGCTGGAGCTGACAGAGGGAGCTCATCCACTCTCTCCCAGACCTGTCGGTCTGCAGTCCGTCCAGCACAAGGGTTTAACCGGTGGGGATGTCTTCTGAGTATATGCGGATGTATGAAGGAAATAAGAGAGTTTTGAGAAGAATTCACCGTGATTTGTAGGAGTTGTAGGTACTGGGATGTATAGTTCACCTGCAATCTAAGAGTGCTCTGAACTCCACCAAAGATGGAATTAGATCAAACTTGGCACACACAGCCCCCATTACCAGCAAAAAAATAAAAAAAAATACTGGTGGTCTTTGGGGAAAATTCACCTTGATTTGGGAGAGTTGTAGTTCACGTACATCCAGGAACGCTGTGAACCCAAGCACCAATGGATCTGGGCCAAACTTGGCACACATACCTGATATGCTGAAGTTTGATTGCTGGTTTGGGGGGAACTGACCTTCCTTTCTGGGAGTTGTAGTTCATCTACAATCAGAGAAACTGACCTCCACCGATGATGGACCTGGACCAAACTTGGCATGCAAAATCCCCATGACTAACTCAACCTACTGGAGGGGTTTGAGGAGACTGACTCACTATAGTGGGAGTTGTAGTTTACCCTACAGCCAGAGAGCACACTGAACCCCACTGACTATGCAAACTTGCCCAACATAGCAAACTTTAAATACTGATGTAGTTTCTCGGGGTTAACCTAGCATGATGTGAGTTGTAGTTCACCCACAACCTTATGCATTTTGTATGATTCAGAAATTGAATTTTTCAATAACTCGAACAACACCGGGTCCTCAAGCAAGTTTAATAAATAATAGCAGAGATTTCATGACACATTTGATTTTGAAATGAAGGCAATGTTTTTGGATGGAGCAGCCTTCTACCTGCAATCTGAAATGCTAGAGCCCAGGCCAAGCTTACCACCTTGGTCAGAATCAGTCCTGAATAATACTTCAAGCTCTCTAACAGCATTAGTATTTTTCATTCCAAATTATTCCAATTTCTCTTTCTCTCTTTCTCTGTTCTTTAGGATGCAGCTTTAACTTATGGTGAATCTCCGTACCTGATTCCTGTGGTTTGACCGAAGTTGTTGGAGCCTGCATGCTGCTTCATGCAGTCACAGTAAGTGTAAAGCTTTGCTTTGTTGGCGGAAGCGAAATTACAGCAGAATATATCGTATATACGCGAGTATAAGCTAAATTTTTCAGCCCTTTTTTAGGCTGAAAATGCCCCTCCCAGCTTATACTGGAGTCAAAGTTATTTATTATTTTACTCTGTTATTATTATTATTACATTTATTATTATTATTATTATTACATTTACATTATTTTATTCTATTATTATTTTATTACATTTATTATTTTACTCTATTATTATTACATTTATTATTTGACTTTATTATTATTATTATTACATTTATTATTTCATTCTATTATTATGATTATTGTTACATTTCCATTATTTTACTCTATTATTATTATTATTATTATTATTATTACATTTATTATATTACTCCCTTTATTATTATTGGAAGAATACATATGCACATTTACATTGAAGAATGTTAGAATAATGGTTTAATCGGAGTAGGACAGTCTTATCTTAATTTACAGTTTTATGTAAATATTCATAAACATTTAGCCTCAATTAATGTAATGTTATTGGTATCTATTTTAGCTTCTGCATTTCCCACCCACGGCTTATACTCATGTCAATACATTTTTCCAGTTTTTTTGTTGTAAAATTAGATGCCTTGGCTTATATTTGGGTCGGCTTATACTAGAGTATATATGGTACTTTATCTTTTTCAAACTTTTTGTTGACATAACAGAATGGTCTCTAGCCCTCAAAAGAAACAGCCCTTTTCAACTTGGCATTCTACAGATGTGTTGAACAGCAACTCCCATCATGCTTGAGAGAATGGGTTGATGGGAATTGTAGTTCTGCATATCGTGAAGGGCTGGACATAGCTGTTAGCTTGCATTTAGTGGTCTGGGACTCTTGAGCCTTGCCACTAGATCTCTCCTTCTTGCAAGGCACCGGCAAAAATCCCACTCCGACTAAAAATACCTTCCCTCTGTGACATTTAGTACTTCTCTGAAAGTGCTATTGCAAAAATTTGGAAAACTTTAACAACAACAACATATAATAATAACAACAACAACAACAACAACAACAACAACAACATGAAACACATTCACATCTGAGGCAAGTGTGAATATTGCAGTTGGCCAGCTTGATTAGCATTGAATAACCTTGCAGTTTCAAAGTCTGGCTGCTTCCTGCCTGCGGGGAATCCTTTGTTGGGAGCTGTTAACAGCCAGGCTTTGAAACTGCAAGGCTATTCAATGCTAATCAAGTTACAGGCAGAGAAGAGTCCTTTCTCCTGCCTTGGACATTATTCCACAGATATATAAACCTCACTTGCCTAGTTTCCAACATACTTCAATATCTCAGAATGCCTGCCATAAATGTGGGTGAAACGTCAGGGGAGAATGCTTCTGAATCATGGCCGTACAGCCTGGAAAACTCACAGCAACCCAGTGGTTCTGGCCATGAAAGCCTTCGAGAACACACTGCGAACTGCTTTGCTAATATGTTTGACATATCATAATGTTGATGTTCTGTTTCCATTTTGACAATTGAATAATGTTTGAGTTCCAAGTACTGCAAACAGTAAACGCGTAGGTCTCATCCAGCATATTGTTTGTTTTGGGTGGGCTGGAATTGATAGGACACATGGTCTGTCCTGCAAACATAGCAAAACATTGAACTGTACTTGCTGGAAATCCCAGTTAGTCAGACTACAGAAAAAAACATTATGCGTTTTATTTGATCTCTTTCTCTGCTGCCCAAATGGGAAGCCGAACTGGAGCATAGAATCGGAGTAGGGAATCAGCTGCCTTGCTGGAATTGGTTCCAAATAAAAGAGATGCCTCTGATAAGTTCAGCAATGTGAAAAATCTGCTTTCTAAAACCCTGTTTTGTGAAAGAAGAACTTGGAGCATGTGGTGCAAGCTGATATTTTGCACGAGGCACTTGGCGGTCCAGAGAACGTGCTGATTTTGCATTGGAGTGAAGTTGTTGTGTAAAGAAATTCTTTGCAATGTGAGTTACGGCCAAAACATCTCATACTCAGCTATAACTATCTTCTACGCTTTGACAAGCTGAAAACCAGTGTCCACACTGCTTTTGGGTAATGAGAGTTTCAGTCCCAACATATTTGGAGGGCATTGGGTTTGGATGGACTGGGTGCTACTTGGATGCCATTTTAATGTAGGAATGAGATGCTGATTTGCAGTTGCAATACAGGCAATTTCATATTTAAATTTTCATATTACAAAGTATAATTGATCATTAGGTTCTTGTGGGTTTTTTCGGGCTATAGGGCCATGTTCTAGAGGCATTTCTCCTGACGTTTCGCCTGCATCTATGGCAAGCATCCTCAGTGGTAGTGAGGTCTGTTGGAAATAGGACAATGGGTTTATATATCTGTGGAATGGCTGGGGTGGGGCAAAGAGCTCGTCTCTGCTAGAGCTAGGTGTGAATGTTTCAGCTGACTACCTTCATTAGCATTTGAAGGCCTGCCTGAGCCTGGGAAAACCTTTTTGTTGAGAGGTGTTAAGATGTGCCTGGTTGTTTCCTCTCTGCTGTTTTGCTGTTGTGATTTTAGAGTTTTTTTTAATACTGGTAGCCAGATTTTGTTCATTTTCATGGTCTCTTCCTTTCTGTTGAAATTGTCCACATAATTGATCATGTTTTAAGGCAATAATAGAAAGTAATATGGTGATTGGCACACTGGATGCAGTGCCTAAAGACATTGTCCTGGACTTAAAAACAATTGGCGCTGATAAAATTACCATCTGCCAGCTGCAAAAGGCCACCCTACTCGGATTTGCATGCATTATTCGCCAATACATCACACAGTCCTAGATACTTGGGAAATGTCCGACGTGTGATCTAATACAAAAGCCAGCATAGTTTACTGTGTACTAATCTTGTTATGTATTAAATAATCATAATATAAACATTATATAATAATCATAATATAAACATTATTATTATTATTATTATTATTATTATTATTATTATTATTATTATTCTGACACCAACACACAGTATGACACAGCAAATGAGATCTTGTGAATACCGTAAATATACAATGCAGAGAAGAAGAGAAAACTGACCAAAGAAAGCTCTCCATGGATAGTTCCCGGGAAAAAAATGAGAGCAAAATTGACAAGGAAAAACCGTGGATGTGGCTCACAAATAGAACTTTGAAGATGGAGACAGAGGGCCTGATTCTGGCAGCCCAAGAACAAGGCATTAGAACCAATGCCATCAAAGATTTGAAAAGTCTACTACAGATTCCAAGTGTAGACTTTGCAAGGAAGCAGACGAGATGGATCCCATCCTCAGCTGCTGCAAGAAGATTGCGCAGAGAGACTACAAGCAGAGGCATAATACCGTTGCTCAGGTGATCCACTGGAACTTGGGCCACAAATACAATCTGCCTGTGACAAAGAACTGGTTGGATTACAAGCCTGAAAAAGTTGCACAAAATGAATACTTCAAACTTCTCTGGAACTTCCAAATTCGGACTGACCGAGTTTTGGAGTTTTGACCTCACGATTTGGAAAAAAACCCCCAAAGTATGGATTGTCAATGTTGCAATCCCAGATGATAGCAGAATTGACGAGAAGCAAATGGAAAAGCTTACACAATATAAGAATTTAAAGATAGAAGTTCAAAGACTCTGGCTCAGGCAAGCCAAGGGGGGTCCCAGTGGTGATTGGCGCACTAGGTGCAGTACCTGAAAACCTTGGTTTGCACTTATACACAATTACCATCTGTCAGCTGCAAAAGGCCACCCTGTTTGGATGTGCACACATTATTCGCTGATAGATCACACAGTCTTAGACACTTAGGAAGTGTCCGACGTGTGATCACATAGAAAAACTAGTGATCTTGTTTGCTGTGTGTACTCATCTTGTTGCGTATCTAATAATAATAATAATAATAATAAGAAGAAGAAGAAGAAGAAGAAGAAAACAACAGCCAGCAGAGTGATCTTCTTGTGTTTCAGATAATAATAATAATAATAATAATAATAATAATAATAATAATTTGAAATGCATCAAGAATTGTCAGCAGAATTATCTTGTCCGCTGTGGACTCATCTGGTTGTGTTTCAAATAGTAATAATAATAATAATACTCAAGTCCTCATTGGCTGGTGACATAAGAATTTAGTCGGTAGATTTACATCTCTGATTCCAGTTCTAGATTTGCACAACCAGTGTCTCTTGTACCTTATTAGTCAGTTCAGCTGGAATTGCAAACCCACCCCAGTATGAGCTTTTGAGTCAGCCATGCTCACATGTTGGGAGCAACTGGGGACCACCTGTCTTGCAACAAGCTGACTTTGCTTAGACCAGCTGTCAACATTATGGAGCATGCCACACTGTATAAACTTATGCTAACCAAGCTGCGGTGTTATGTTTGGCTTGGTTCTGTTTTGTATATATATATATATAAAAGTAGACGGAACAAGATTATTTATTTGAGAAGTGCCAGGAGCTTAACAATGAGGCATAGAGCAGGGCTAGCTCACCATTGGGGGTTTAATTTCCGCATGCCTTTCTATGCTACGTGAGTCATAGTGGTTAAAACAATTGTGTATTCTCTGCTCCAGTGTGTACAGCAATAGTTGTGGCAAAACACTGAGCATTGTGTTACTGATTCCCCAGACAAGGGAAAAGAGGCTTATGACGAAGCTGAGCTCAGTTGGTATTATTAGAGCTGGCCGATAATCCTTTTTGCACATCCATTACCGCATCGACAATGTTTCTGTTTTATCTGAGGTAAAACGCAGACATGATGAGAATGGTGAGTGTTTTGGAGTTTTGGTGTCTTTTAGGGGCTTTTAGGACAGTGTGGTGTTTTGTGAAGTGTGTGGGGAGAGAAATTGAAGGGAAGGTAGACAGTAGACAGATGTCCAGATTAAAGGAGGGAAGTCTGTTGCTGTCCTCCATTCCTGTGGGTGATGGTGGTGGAGAAGATGGCTTTTGCGACTTTTGGCATCACCTTTCCATCTGCCTTCTACAGTCTTGTAGATAATTAGTCTGGGTCTGTTGTAACAGCAAATTTTGAGAGAAAGTTTTAACATTTTAGATTTTTCCCAGAACAACTGTGAATTATTGGGTTTACAGGTAGTCTCCAGATAGTTTTCTCACTGACTTGTTTTCTTGGAAACGTGCACACATTCCTATGTATCAATGGTTTCCAGCATTGTTTTGACCAGGGACCACTTGACCAGGGGCCACTTTGACCAGGGACCACTTGACCAGGGACCACTGTGACCAGGGACCATTTTAACTAGGGACCACTTTACCAGGGACCACTTGACCAGGGACCACTTGACCAGGGGCGACTTTGAACAAGGACCACTTGTCCAGGGACCACTATGACCAGGGACCACTTGACCTGGGGCTACTTTGACCAGGGACCACTATGACCAGGGACCACTTTAACCAGGGACCACTTGACCAGGGACTACTTTGACCAGGGACCACTTGACCTGGGACTACTTTGACCAGGGACCACTTGATCAGGGATCACTTGACCAGGGGCCACTTTGACCAGGGGCTACTTTGACCAGGGACCACTTGACCAGGGGCCGCTTTGACCAGGGACCACTTGACCAGGGGCCACTTTGAACAAGGACCAGTTGACCAGGGACCATTTTGACCAGGGACCACTTTTAACCAGGTACTACTTGACCAGGGACTACTTTGACCAGGGACCGCTTGACCAGGGACCACTTGATCAGGGGCCACTTTGACTAGGAGCCACTTGACCAGGGGCCACTTTGACCAGGGGCCACTTTGACCAGGTACTACTTGACCAGGGACTACTTTGACCAGGGACCACTTGACCTGGGACTACTTTGACCAGGGACCACTTGACCAGGGGCCACTTTGACCAGGGACCACTCTCCAACATTAGTTCCAGAAGGGTTACAAATCGGTTTTTGGTCAACTTTAGATTTGGTTTGGTTATTTGGTGTGCTGATTCAGAAAATTGCACTGGATAGACCACATGAGTTCTAGTTTCTGATATAGAACATATGCCATCCAGTAGTCACCATCTGCTCACCAACAGAAAAGCATATTTAATAAGCCTCAGCACTATAAGAGTGTTTTTGGAGGCTAGTGACTCTCATTGCAACGGTGTACTAATGGTGAGACCACGGACCATATTTTAGTTCTTGTGGACCACTGGTGGTCCATGGACCACAGGTTGGGAACTACTGATATATATCTGTCATCTTGCATGAGGCAGATATGAAGCAGATATGTGGGGTGGAAAACTGCAGGTATATTTGTATTGTCGAAGAATTTCATGGCCAGAATCACTGGGTTGTTGTAGGTTTTTCGAGCTGTATGACCATGTTCTAGAAGCATTCTCTCCTGAAGTTTCACCTCCATCTATGGCAGGTATCCTCAAAGGTTTGAGTTCTCTCACAACCTCTGAGGATGCCTGCCATATATGCAGGCAAAACGTCAGGAGAGAATGCTTCTAGAACATGGCCATACAGCCCAAAAAACCTACAACAACCCTGCGTGTATATTTGTAGGCACATATGTACATTTACATTAGTTGTTTGGATTTTTGTACTTCAAACAATCATATTAGATGGGTGATTATAGGAAATGAACTAGCTATTATTCTAAAAAGTCAACCTTGTTCACATTTTACAGAATTGCTGTTCTTTTATCTATGGGTCTTTTGGATTCATGGTGTCAGATGAGCAGCGGTCAGCGACCACAGATTGTTGTGGGCGGGGACATGCTGACATGGTGTGTTTGGAGTACAGAGTGTTTCAAAAAGATGGACCTGATTCGGAATTGCTGTGTCTGTTCAACCATGAATGCCCATGAACAAATAATATAATAACACTTTATTTATATTCCACCTTCTCCCCAAGGGGACTCAAGGCGGATCACAGTACACATACACTGCAAACCTTCAATGCCATTTTGAACAGACAGGACAGAGACAGACAGAACAGAAAGGAGATACGTTGTATCACTGTCCAGTTGTTTTTTGGTTTTTTTGGCACCTTGGAGGTTGTGCATGAATCCAGCCACAAGGTGGTGCTGTCGCTCCATCCTCTATGACTAAGAGCCACCAGGACTTCCTCCTTCCTTTTCGTCTCTGGGTATTTTCTGATCTTTTGTGTATGGTGTCGTAAAATGCCTCCCGGGCTTTTTAGGGGCATCTAATTTCTCTATTTACAGCTCTAAGCTGTTTTCAAACTGCTTAGGTAAGCAGTAAGCTGGGCCGACAGTCGGGAGCTCATGCCGACCCAGAGCTTCAAACTGGCAACCTTTCGGTTGGTAAATCTTTTCATTGCTGGTGATTTACCAGCTGTGCTAAAGCCTGGCCCTTTATATATTGCTTTGAAATGGGGTCCTTCATTTTGAAACACCTTGTATTTTCTAACCATGGGTGCTTGAATCTGAGGATGCAGAATCCATGTTTGTAGAAGGCCCACGGTGTAGCTTAAAGGCAACAACATTCAAATCAGAAAACTGGTAATAGTTATAAAAGTGTAATATAAGGTTAATGTGTGATAGAAGGTGTCTTGTTTCATTTATCAATATTTTTCATGGGTGTAGCTACACTGTCGAATGAGTATAGTTTGACACTACTTTAACAGCCATGGTTCAATGTTATGGAATCACGAGAGTGTTAGTTTTATGAGATCTTTAGCCTTCTCTGCCAAAGAGTGTTGGTGTGTCATCAAATTATAGCTCCCGATGAGATTGTCTTGCTCTTTCTCCCCATTTTGGTTCTCAAACTGACTGACCCAATGTTAGCCTTCTGTAGATTTCTTAGCAATTGGGAGAACTTGAGCTGGATCTGCCAAGTACCATTCCAGCATCCCAACCGTTCTTCCTCATCAACACATTCAAGGATCAAGTGCTGACTGGGATTGTGTTTTTAATATTCGTCACTTCTTTACTTTCATGATGCTTTGAGTGGTGGCCCAGTTTGCCCTTGTGGTCGAGTTAGTCCTGAGATTACTGCAGGAGGGAGTATTTGAGGGGACTTCTTATGTCATAGCTTAGCCTCTTAGTATCTGTGCAGTTTTAATTCTTCTATACCCAGCAAGTTTCAGGGCAGAATGAAGCAACTGCCTCAGGACTGTGAACAGGGTTGGGAATGGTCAGTGGTGCCGGTTGGGCACAGCAATGAGTTGGGGAAGGATCATTGGTCTCACAAATGATCTAAGTGAATTCTCACAGCGTGCTGGAATGTTCCCAATGCTTCCCAATGGTAGAAGGTAAAGGTAAAGGTTGTCCCCTGACATTAAGTCCAGTCATGTCTGACTCTGGGGTGTGGTGCTCATCTCCATTTCTAAGCCGAAGAGCCAGCATTGTCCATAGACACCTCCAAGGTCATGTGGCCAGCATGACCGCATGGAGCATGGTAGAAGAGTAATCATTTATTTATTTATTTATTTATTTATTTCATACACTTGTACCCCACCCTTCTAACCCTTGAGGGAGGACTCAGGGCGGCCTCACAGCAAACCCCATTCGGTGCCATCATAATGATAATAACAACCAACAAATTCATTAAAACAAAACATTAAATAAACAGTTGTTGAAACACGCCAATTAAAATCCGGGTCCAGGTCAATTCATTGTCACTTCGAAATTGCTTATGTCTTCTTAATACAGCCGCAGTTCAGTGATCAAAAGCAAGGTCCCACAGCCAAGTCTTGAGTTTCCTTCTAAATAATGGTAAACAAGCTGCTGATCATAGAGTCATAGAGTTGGAAGAGACATCGAGGGCCAACCCCATTCTGACAAGAAGCAGGAAAATTGCATTCAAAGCACCCCCGACAGATGGCCATCCAGCCTCTGCTTAAAGGTCTCCAAAGAAGGAGCCTCCACCATACTCCGGGGCAGAGACTTCCACTGCTGAACAGTTCTCACAGTCAGGAAGTTCTTCCTAATAATTAGCTGGAATCTCCTTTCCTGTAGTTTGAAGCCATTGTTCCATGTCCAAGTCTCCAGGACAGCAGAAAACAAGCTTGTTCCCTCCTCCTTATGACTTCTCCTCATATCTTTATCCATGGCCCTCATCATGTCTCCTCTTAGCCTTCTGTTCTTCAGCCTAGACATGTCCAACTCTTTAAGCTGCTTCTCATAGGGCTTGTTCTCCAGACCCTTGATCCTTTTAGTCACCGCCCTCTGGACACATCCCAGCTTAGAGTAAACATCTCCTTTCAATTCCAGTGCCCAGAATTGGACCCAGTGTGATTCCAGGTGTGGTCTGACCAAGGTGGAGTAGAGTGGTAGCATGACTTCCCTCGATCTAGGCACTAGACTCCTATTTATGCAAGCCAAAATCCCATTGGCTTTTTTAGCTGCCACATCACATTGTTGGCTCATGTTTAACTTGTTGTCCACGAGGACTCCAAGATCTTTTTCAGGAACCTTTGTCCATATTTATTGATCTTCTTCCTCCACGTTTCTCAGAACACAGCCTGAAAGCCGCTGACACAAGGGAAAAACTAGTTCCATCAAGACCATCTCTGAGAAGTTGGGCCAAATGGCTTCCATGCTCTGAGCATCCCCTGATAGTGCCCAGCATCCCTTGAAGCTCAGCAAACATCCTTGTTAGTGTCAAGGATGTGATACAATTGTTCTTTTGTTTAGACTTAAGCTTACTTCCAGTGCTTCTTCCTCCCTCCCCTGGGGTTTCTGTTCTTGTCCTCCATGAATAGGACATTTATGGACACAGTTCCTTATTTGTGTCTGTGATTCCTTTGCCCCAGGAAGTCCTCCTTGCATAACATCCTTGGATCACGCCAAGAGTCGGTCTTGTCCGTCTGCAAGGAATTGGCTTGCTGCGGCCATAATGTAGTCATCCTTGTAGTGTAGCCAAGTGGTTTGTAGTAAACAGAGCTTCCTTTTAAAAATATGTGCAGCATAGTGGGTCGCCTTTCTCTCTGTGATGTCCTGGCAGTTCAGACTCTTTTGTGTGAATACAGCCATCCATAGCTCCCTATTCAGCCTGGCTTTTCTACCTAGTATAAACGAAACCGTTGAACTAGGTAGGCATCATTTCTGAAATTCTTCAGTGTTTACAACTGTAAGTAATCTAGTTTGCTAATAAGAGATAGAGAAAGAAATTAACGAGTGCTTCAGATGCTGCCTCTACCACTGGAAATCTTGTTCAGACAGTGCCTCTCGCTCCTTGTGTTCAGTAGGAATTGCTCATAAATCTTCCATGTACAAAGCAACCCCCCTCAAAATGCAACCTGAGAGTCTTGAACTGAATTACTTACCTGTCTGAACACATCTCCCCTTATGAACCCTCCAGGACTTTAAGATCATCTAGGGAGGCCCTGCTCTTGGTCCTGCCTTCGTCTCAAGTACAGCTGGCGAGAATATGAGACAGAGCCTTCTCAGTGGTGGCATCTCGGCTGTGGAACGCCCTCCCTAAGGATAGCAGATTGGCCTCCTCCCTTTTAACATTTCGAAAGAGAGTCAAGACTTTGCTCTTTGAGCAGGCATTTCCAAATACAGTGTAATAGACAGAGCAAACGGAATGGTTGAATGATGTGATTGGACAGTGTTTATAATAGGAGACTCTAATATTCATGTTTTTATTGATTTTGTTATGGTTTTATTCTCCGATTATTTTTATTGTATTGAAATTGTATTTTATGGTCTTGGCACCAATTGTGAACCGCCCCAAGTCACCATGTCGGTTGGGTATAAATATAGTAAATAAATAAATAAATAACATAACATAACATATTACCTTACTCTTTGCTTCCCTGTCACTGCATAAAGTTTTGGTCAGGATAAACCACCTTCCACTTCTCCTCTCTGAAGGTTTTTCTGCTGTCTTCTCTGGCACAGATGTACAGTAGAGTCTCGCTTATCTGACCTTCGCTTATCTGACATTCTGTCTTATCTGATGTCCCCCTTTTCCTCCAGCATTTCCCCTTCAATTAAAAGAGTATTCTCCAACACTCCCTCCAAGGGGGAGGAGGAAGGAAAGGGGGAAATGTGGCAGGACTGGAAACATCCTCCCTCCTTCCCTCTGTGATTTCCACATTCTTCTTCCGCATCCGGGCACTTCCTGCTGGGCCTCTCTAGCCCCAAGGCGTTGCCTTGCCTTAATCCTTTGAGTTCCTGTTGTTAGTATTCTAGGTGTCTAGCACCATGTCGGATGGGTAACAGTAAGAGATGTTGTGCAGGAAGCGGATCTTAGCCACGTCCCATGCACAAGACTCACAGACAAGAGTAGAAATGAGCAGAAAAAATCTTTACTCTTAATAGCAGAGATGAAATACAAACTTGCAATGTTGCATTGTTGTTGTTCATTCGTTCAGTCGTCTCCGACTCTTCGTGACCTCATGGACCAGCCCACGCCAGAGCTCCCTGTCGGCCGTTACCACCCCCAGCTCCCTCAAGGTCAGTCCAGTCACTTCAAGGATGCCATCCATCCATCTTGCCCTTGGTCGGCCCCTCTTCCTTTTACCTTCCACTTTCCCCAGCATAATTGTCTTCTCTAGGCTTTCCTGCCTCCTCATGATGTGGCCAAAGTACTTCAACTTTGTCTCTAGTATCTTTTCCTCCAGTGAGCTGTCGGGTTTTATTTCCTGGAGGATGGACTGGTTGGATCTTCTCGCAGTCCAAGGCACTCTCAGAACTTTCCTCCAACACCACAGCTCAAAAGCATCGATCTTCCTTCGCTCAGCCTTCCCTAAGGTCCAGCTCTCACATCCGTAGGTTACTACAGGGAATATCATGGCTTTGACTAGGCGGATCTTTGTTGCCAGTCTGATGTCTCTACTCTTTACTATTTTATCGAGATTGGACATTGCTCTCCAATTTGTTGCATACAAAAACCAAATAGTGCAAGAAACTTACGTAGTCTAACACAAAATAAGGCAGCTTCATCTTAAGTCAAATGAGAAAGCAAAACATAAACCTTGAGCAAACAGCTATTCCACCACAGCTTCCTTTAGAGCAGCACAACGGCTTCTCTCCAACCTGCTCATCAGAGCAGAGCGTTTGAGCATAAATCTTCTCTGAGGAAAAACTCTCCAGAACTGTATCCTAAAAACCCATACAGTTATACCCTATCGGGTGTGGTCCAAGATTGCTGTTTGACCTACATTACCAGCTGCACATAATAATTACCATCATAAGGTTTTTCTTCAGCACACACACACTTGGTTCTGCTACAACTTACTGTAACAGGAGACACCGTATTATTCAACATTTTCATTTATCCAACGTTCTGCCAACCTGTTTCTGCCAGATAAGCAGAACTCTTCTGTATTCCCAAGGCTGATCACTGCCATCTTGTGTATGTCGCACCTCAGAATAGATTCACCTTGCTGAAATCACCAAACTGTACAAGGACTTAAGTCTTTGTAGTTTATTGAAAAATAAAAGATAAATGTTCTTAAAAACAAGTGATATTCTAAAAGATTAGTATAACATAACACTTTGACGCATTCCAAGAGACACCAACAAGACAAAATCCCATGAGAACATGACAAAGTCCCGAGACCATCGACACAAGAACTACAAGATAATCCTGGCAAACGAGCACAAGCTGCTTGATTGAGCGAAAAGTTGCTCTGATAAAGGTTTGTTTTCAAACACCCTTTGCAACACGTGAAAGCATTTCTTTTGCCTCTGACTCCCTTCTTGTTAGCTATTCTCACACTCCTTCGAACTCTGAATTCCAAACGGTCAGCTCGATCTAAGGTTCCCGTTTCATCAAGGTCAGGCTGCTCGTTAGTGTCAGCTTGGTTGCCTTCCTGAGAACTGTCCTCCTTTTCAGAGTCAATTTGCACCTGACTTTGTACCAAAAACATCATTCACTTCTGTGGGAAACTGAACTTGCACACCCAGTTCCTCATTGTCTATAACAGGAACATTTTGAACCTGATTGTGAACCTGAATCCCATCATCCTCATCAGAGTCACTCTGAGACCCCATCTGAGTCACAACACTATCAGTCTGTGGTTCCAGCTGAGTCACAACAGTGTGCTTGTGCTGTCTGTTTTCCCTGACTTGTTATATTTTGTGCATTTATGTGTTACGCTTTATGCATCCTCATGGTCCTGCTAGTTACTGCATGGCTATCAGACACGGCCCCTATGGCTATGGGGATGGTGGTTTCAATTGATATATACCATACTTTGGCCTGAGTAAATTGATACTTAATGGTCGCGTTGCAAAAGAAAAACATATCAGGCTTGTAGAACAAAATTTTCTCTTTCAGATGATACTATTCACAAGCATATTTTTTAATAATTGTCTTGGAACTTTACTATTTGTGCCAAAAGGTCCAAATTTGAAGATACCCTGCTGGGCGGTTATAGATGATGAGTAGTTGCAAATCTGGCAGTTTTATGTCCAGCACAAGCATAATGCTTGGTCAAAATGTCAAGTCCATATCTTTGTTTGGATCGAAATTTTTGCAGTCTGAATATTGGTCAAAATTTGTTGCAACACATTTGATGCACACTTTGAGTCAACTTGTTGGATTGGGTTTTGCATCCATAATATTAAAATTAATTTCATTGGAATCAGCAGAGAAAAACTGCAGGATTTCAATTTACTAGCCATTCTTATACTTTTAATTTCCATTTTATTAGACCCCCAAAATGACATTTTCTTAAATGTCATGCACACGCACACTGACTACCCTTCAGATAAGGGGTTCTAGATCAGCAACTATTGCAGTTAGAGACCTCAAATTTTGGGAAACTTAGTTTAACACCTGTCTGGCGCTATAGCTAAAATTTGAACAAAATTGGAGACATGATGGTGGGAAGGCATGGAATGACCATGTTCACAAATCAATATATTCTGTCTAGGAATCTATAGGCCCTTCAGCCCAACTCTATGAACAACTTCCACTTTTCCTAAAAATAGCCGTAACATTTTGTGTTGACATTGCTGTATTTTTGCTGTAAATCTTTTGCCAGAGTGAGGACACTCTCTTGTTAAATACGTTCAAAACAAATGGTCCGCACAGTTGTACATTTGGCAGAGAGAAACGGGAAAATTGTATAACTAACAGTTGTAGAACACACTGATACAAATGCCATACATGGAGAAGTTTTATCAGATCCTGAAAATGCTTAAGGAACAGTTAATAATTGGGTTTGCACGAACGAGGCGCCATCAAGGTAAGAGAGAACCAAGTATGGTTATGCTTTGCAAACCGTAAGGCTCCCCTTGTGTTTGACTGGCCTCAAAGGGTTCAAGGAATGGTTTTCTAGGAAACCTGCGCAAGTCAAAAAGGTGCTCAGTTTGGTTTCAGTAAACGGAAGTATTTTGAGATCTGTCACTAGAAGGGAAGTTTCTAAAAATGAAAAAAGAAATTGGACAAATTCTACTTCCACCGAAGCTCTGGAGGAAGTTGAAGGCTCTAACTTAGTTACACAAATAAAGCAGAAAGCAGGTCGTCAGAAATGCGGATTTGACCAGGCCTTTACATAGATCCGTTCTCTTGCAATTTGGTTCTCAGACTTGCAGGAGCCTTCATTGGTTGATTGTCTCTTCAGTGTTTTTTAAGCTCTGGACCTCCTTTGGGGGAAAATATTAGAAATGGGACTCAAATTATCACAGTGACCCATTCACATCCATTGTATTTTGGACTTACTTATAAGATAAAGATGTAAATAAGTAGGTTTCGGCATTTCATGTCTTCAAAACATTGATGATAGTGTGTTGAAAATCAAATATATATACTGTATATACTTGAGTATAAGCCTAGATTTTCAGCCCCTTTTTTAGGCTGAAAAAAGTTCTCTCGGCTTATACTCGAGTCAAGGTTATTTATTATTTTACTCTGCTATTAGTATTATTTTTATTTTTATTACATTTATTATTATTATTATTATTATTATTACATTTATTATTTTACTCTATTATTATTACATTTACATTATTTTACTCTATTATTACTTTTATTACATTTATTATTTTACTCTATTGTTATTGCATTTACATTATTTTACTGTATTATATTTATTACATTTATTATTTTACTCTATTGTTGTTATTACATTTATTATTTTATTATTATTACTATTATTATTCAATTTACATTATTTACTCTATTATTATTTTTTTATTACATGTTATTACATCTATTATTTTATTCTATCATTATAGGTAATAGGTAATAAGCACATTTACATTGAAGGAGGTTAGAGTAATGGTTGAATCAGAGTTGGGAAGTCTTATCTTAAATTACTATTTTGTGTAAATACTCAAAAACATTTAACCTACTGACGATTACCAGTAGCAGCTACATTTCTCACCGTCAGCTTATACTTGAGTCAATATGTTTTTCCAGTTTTTTGTGATAAAATTAGGTCCCTCGGCTTATATTTGGGTTGGCTTATACTCGAGTATATACGGTAGTTTGCTGTGAGTTTTCCGGGCTTTTTTGTACCAAGTTTCTGGAGCATTCTCTCCTGACATTTTGCCCACAACTATGGCAGGCATCCTCAGAGGTTGTGAGATTTTTTGGAAACTAGGCAAGCGGGGCTTATCTATTTGTGGAACTCCAAGTGGCCAGCTACTGGTCAAAGGACATTTAATCAACTACCAAGCTTGCAAACTTTGTGATTTGTTTGTTTAAAAATGCAATACAACGGTTTGGTTTTCTCCTGACACGATAAATAAATAAATATCTGTGGAATAATGTCCATGGTGGGAGAAAGAGCACTTGTCTGCTTGAGGCAAGTGTGAATGTTTCAATTGGCCACCTTGATTAGCATTGAATGGCCTTGCAGCTTCATAGCCTGTCTGGTTGCTGCCTAGGGGGATCCTTTGTTGTGAGATGTTAGCTGGCCCTGAATGCTTCTTTTTTTGAATTCTCCTGTTTTTTGAGTGTTGCTCTAAGAAAATCCAACAAAGGATTCCCCCTGGTAGCAACCAGACAGGCTTTGAAGCTGCAAAGCCATTTAATCAAGGTGGCCAATTGCAACATTCACACTTGCCTCAAGCAGACAAGAGTTCTTTCTCCCACCCTGGACATTTCACAGATATATAAAAATCACTTAACTAGTTTCCTTTTTAAAAAAACTTAATAAACTTTGATTTGAGAAAAAATACAGATATATAGACATATACTATACATTTCCCTCTCTTTTATTTACATTCACCCCTGTGCTCCCCTTCTCCAAAGCCATTTTTTCTTCTAAAGTCCCACCAAAAGTTCAATTCTTCATTTGGAGGTAAATTCCCATCTTCTTTTTCCAATACTTTTGCTAGAATTTTCCCCCCATAATTCCTTCTTTACTTTTAAGTTTGATGTTTACTTTTAAGTATTGTTCAATGTCATTTTCCAGACTTCTTTATACCATTCATGAATCTGTATTTTAATTGTATCTCTAATATTTTGCAATTAGCAATCTAGCTGCTGTTAATAGCATGTCTATTAAATTTCCCCCCCTCTTATCTTTCCCATCCTCTTTTTAAATTAAAAGTAATATTTCTACTGGATTCCTCCTAATTTTTATATCCATAATATTTTCTATTTCCATTATAACCAATTCCCAAAAATCTTTTACATATTTGCAATCCTGCAACTTGACTAGTTTTCAACAGACCTCACAACCTCTGGGGATGCCTGCTATAGATGAGGGTGAAATGTCAGGAAAGAATGCTTCTGGAACATAGTCATACAGCCCGGAAAACTCCCAGCCACCCAATGATCCCGTCCATGAAAGCTTTTGACAACAATATATACGAAATTTGATCATTCTTGCAGTTTGTTCCTTTACAAAAAATAATATTCAGAAACTTAATAGAGAGAGCATTTTCATGTATAGCTATGCATAATCCTTGAAAATTAAGAATTTCAGAGCCTTTTCCTTTTGCAGAAGTAAATTGGAGAAATGCCTTGCGGTACCTTAAAAACACAGATCTGTTTATTGTGTCGTAAGTATTATAAATATATTGATTATGTTGACAGAATTTTAAAGCGATTCTCTTTTGTTTCCATTTTCTATTTTAGCGTTCTGGGTCATGAAACTTAATCCACAGCAAGCTCCACTGTATGTAAGTAGAACTTTTTAAACAAACTACATCCGTTTTGAATGGTAGCCTTTTTGTAGAGACACGAATGTTGCCCAAAATCTATAGTAAGCAACATGGAGCTGTTAATGTTTTGCATTCCCATTGCTGGTTTCTTGTAGTGTCATTGTAGTGACATTTTAAATACACACACAGAAAAAACAGAATTTTCCTAGTACTTTGATTGAAGTGATTGAAGGCATGCTAGTAACTATAAAGCCTGATAGTTTTAGGACTCGTGAACATGAGATGTGAGGGATGTAGGGCATTATGAATATTTGGGTAAACATACTGGCAAAAAGCCATTTATATCTTTGTGCACTGATTTGGAATGAACTTTGGTGTGAAGCAACTGTCTCTGTAAAAAGGACTCTGCATCCTTTGGGGTTCATTGTCTTGCTTCCCCATAAGTTTGGACTGTGTAGATGTGGCGGAATTTATTTATCGTGTCATCAGCAACCATACCATTGTATTACATTTCTAACAGAACAAAACAAACAAACAGATTTAAAAAATCACACATAGTTCACCTTTTTACCAGTTCACACACTGTCTTGCAGATGATCATTAAAGAATAGAAAGTTTACTCTTTAAAATACAAAGTCACGTGTATATATTCATGTGAACAGTTGCATTGACTCACACAATGTCATCTGAGTTCTTCTCCCCCTTTGGAGGGAGAAGGGCAGGGTATAAATATAGGAAATACATAAATAAATTCAAATGATCCTTAGGTGTCCACGTGGAAGACCTTCTTCTAGCAGCCCAGAAGCAAAACCCTATCTCTGTAAGCTCCCGTACAGCTAAATATGTAATAATAATAATAATAATAATACTTTATTTATACCCCGCCACCATCTCCCCAAGGGGACTCGGGGCGGCTTACATGAGACTAAGCCCAACAACACATAAATTAAAACAAAACAGCAAGCAAATAAAACAGTACAATTAATATAACTTACATATAAACAATAACACACAGAGTTTAAAACATTATGGCCGGGCCAGACGTAATAAATTAAAAAAATTAAAATAAACACTGGGCGTGAACAGAGGTAGGATGTATCTAAGCAGGAGGGTTTTAAAAGATAATGTAGGGAGACTGTGCTGGTACGGCTGTACCAGGAGCTCCAACTTAATTTTCTTTCTATTAAATGTCTGCATGTATTCCAAGGTTTCAGGCATACTGCAAAGGTGACTTCCCTTGGTTTGCAATTATAGGGCCAAGGACCCATCAATCATTGTTAAGTTTTCGTTCCGCCCCTTTCCCCAGGGCCCTGGGAGGAGAGGGAGCCATTTTTAGTTCAGTCTTACAGAAGGAAATTAAGCTACAGGACGTGGACCAGCTCCACCTGCAGAAAAGCTTCATTTCCTACAGCTTCGGGGGAAACAGCTTCTGGGGGGAAAGCTCTGGCTGGGAACTTACAGCCTCTCAGTCTTACAGCATCCAGGGGAAAATAGTTTTACAGACCCAAAGAACTCCAGCTGGAGAATCTACAAAACCTTGACTGGTAGGTCTACTCGGGACCCAAAACGTAGTTTGGAACCTGTTGTAGGACCCACATCAGCAAAGCCTAGATAGTAGATTGCCTGGGAGAGGTTAAAAAAGGGTTTTCCTTTCAAAAGAAAAGAATCAGTTCTCAAAGCCAGTTGCCTGTCCCTTGTGGACAAGATAAAGAAAGCCACCAGTCATTTGTATGATTGTCGTTGAAGATTGAAGAACTATTTGTTTAATTTGTTCAATAATAAAGGACTTTGTTAAACCTTTCAAGCCTCTAAAGACTCTTCCAGAGAAAAATCCTTAGGGCCTCTCTTTCAAGGCACCCTGGCTTCCCGCTGGGCACAAAGTGCACATCCTGTTCAAAAGACAATTATTACAGGCCCAGCATGTGACAGCACAGAGACCAACCCAACGGGTAGTAAAGTGCTTCTGAGGACAATTGCAGAAAATTAATCAGAGCAGGGCATTGTTTCCTTATATATGTAACGGTTGCCAAAACTCCCAGACTCAGCTAGTCGTTCGGGCATAGCCAAACCAATCAGCTTCATGCTTTGCATTTTCAGTTAACACGCCCATGAATTGATTTTTACATGCTCTAACAGCATTGTTCTGTTTTCCCATAAGTTTGGACTGTGCAGAAAAGGTGGGTATTTCTACACATATGTCATCCCAGGATGCCCACATTTCAGATGGAGGCACTGTTGGGGAATCGGAGCTGTTAGGCTCAAAATAACCCTCAGTTGGGGTGATTCCACCATAAATATAGCAGAATACCACCCGAAGTAAGAGACATCACACTGGTAACGAAGATCCACAAAGTTAAAGCAATGATATTCCCCGTAGTAACCTATGGATGTGAGAGCTGGACCTTAGGGAAGGCTGTGTGAAGGAAGATAGATGCTTTTGAACTGTGGTGTTGGGGGGAAATTCTGAGAGTGTCTTGGACCACGAGAAGATCCAACAGTCCATCCTTCAGGAAACAAAGTCCGACTGCTCATTGGAGGGAAGAATATTAGAGGCAAAGATGAAGTATTTTGGACACATCATGAGAAGACAGAAAAGCTTGGAGAAGACAATGATGCTGGGGGAAATGGAAGGAAAAAGGAAGAGGGGCCGAGCAAGATGGATGGATGGTATCCTTGAAGTGACCGGCTTTACTCTGAAAGACCTGGGGGTGGTGACGGCCGACAGGGAGCTCTGGCGTGGGCTGGTCCAGGAGGTCACGAAGAGTTGTAAGCGACTGAATGAATAAACAACAACAATATCAGAAGTAAGCTTCATAACCAGCAGAAACTTACACGTGATAAGCTGCGATAAGCTTCTATTCTTAAGATGGCACAGGATTGCAGAGTCAGAACTTTAGGTTCAAAATATTTCTTGAAGTAAAAGAAATACATTCTTGATAGAAAAGGTCTTAGAGCTAACTTACTAAATCTCATCTAAGAAAGGTGAAAGGATAAAAAGTCCATGCAGCTACATTTTGCCAAGAGAGAGGCAAAATGTGCATCTTTATAGGTAGAAAGAAGAGTAGAAGAGACTGGAAAATAGTGGAGATGGCATGGTCAACCCCAGGGCAATAAAATACCTTTGAAAAAGGAAGATCCTTCATGGCATTCAATTGCTTCATCTTCAAAGGGGGAGGAGACAGCAGGAAGTAGGAAGAGTAAAGACAAAGCCCTTTTGGGAAACTGTTCAGGAGTGGAATTCTCTGCCCCAGAGTGTGGTAGAGGCTCCTCCTTTGGAAGCTTTTAAACAGAGGCTGGATGGCCATCTGTTGGGGGTGCTTTGAATACAGTTTTCCTGCTTCTTGGCAGGGGGTTGAACTGGATGGCCCATGAGGTCTCTTCCAGCTCTATTATTCTATGATTCTATGCATAGGAATGTGGGAGGATGAATCCCCCAGCCTAATCCTGTCTCTAGTCTAGCTACTCATTGAGGTCTAGAAACTTGATGGCACAAGAGACTTGTGCAATCCAGGGATGAAACACAACAGGCACTCTTCCCGTTTAATCTATGGGCTTCCCCTAAGCTTTTTCCGGTGCTCAAATTGTGGGAGTTGTATCCAAAACACCTGGAGGGCCAAAGTTTGCCCATGCCTGAATTCGTGCTTTTCCTACATCTGTTAGGATATCAGCTGCAGTTTGCCAGACCCATGTATGTTATTTAGAGATCCATTTCCTGTGGCTGTAATACCAAGTCCTTACATTCTCACATGCATTTTTGGATGATAATCTAAAATCCAGCAAGCATCTCGGAGAAATAAAACCCTCCACTGAATTTCCACCCAGGCATTTCTACTCCCCATTCAGACCTAGAAATAAAAAATTAAAGAATTTATATATTCAAGGGCTTGTGCAGCTAAAGAAATTGCATAGATAAGGTTACATCATGGAAACATATAAATTCTCTATGTAGGATTTGACGCACATGCACAACATTCCTACAGTATTTTTTGTGGGAAAACATTTGGAAAGCCAAAAAGGATGCATGAGAGATGCTGGCAAGAGGCATGTCTGGGAGAGAGCTCCAGAGTATCTACAAGAAAAGCTTGAGCAACTGGGTTGTTGTAGGTTTTTTCGGGCTGTATGGCCATGTTCTAGAAGCATTCTCTCCTGACATTTCGCCTGCATCTATGGCAGGCATCCTCAGAGATTGTGAGGTCTGTTGGAAACTAGGAAAAGTAGGTTTATATATCTGTGGAAAGTCCAGGGTGGGAGAAAGAAGTCTTGTCTGTTGGAGCTAGGTGCGAATGTCAGGAGAGAATGCTTCTAAAACATGGCCATACAGCCCGAAAAACCTACAACAACCCAGAGATTCTGTCCATGAAAGCCTTCGACAATAGCTTGAGCTTTTTTGTATTCAGCTTGTGGAGAAGCAAACAACACAATTAGTATTGCTAGTTTTTTTCTAACTGGAAATTAAGATGTGGTTTTCAAACTTTACTTTGAGAACCCTGTGTTTCTCTTATAATCCAGAGAGAGAATTCATTATGGAGAAGCATCTTGCCATTAAGTTGTATTTTCCCCTTCAAGTTGAAGCCAAAGGGAGCAAAGGCAGCATTCTTAGGCATGCCTGTAACTTTTTTTCCCTCCCTGAATACATTGTAAGATGAAGAAACTGTCAACAACCAACTTACTAATGCCCTGAAAGATATCTCCAGCTACTACAGAGATAACCACCTGAAGCCTAACACTGCCAAAATGCAAGTGTGTGCTTTCCACTTACGTAACCATGAAGCCAACAGGAAATTGAAAGTTACCTGGGAAGGCCAAGAGCTTGAACACTGTTCCCATCCTTAATATCTCGGTGACACCTTAGATTGAGAAATAACTTTTAGGAAACACTGTATGAACACCAAGCACAAAGTAAAAAAGGTAAGGTAAAGGTTTTCCCTTGACATTAAGTCCAGTCGTGTCCGACTCTGGGGTGTGGTGCTCATCTCCATTTCTAAGCCGAAGAGCCAGCGTTGTCCGGAGACACCTCCAAGGTCATGTGGTCGGCAAGACTGCATGGAGCGCCCTTACCTTCCCACTGGAGCAGTACCTATTGATCTACTCACATTTGCATGTTTTCAAACTGCTAGGTCGGCAGAAGCTGGGCTGACAGCGGAAGCTCACACCGCTTCCCGGATTTGAACATGCGACCTTTCGGTCAACAAGCTCAGCAGCTCAGCGCTTTAAGCGATTGCGCCACCGGGGGCACAAAGTAGCTGCATGCAATAACATCTTGTGGAAACTTACTGGCAGCAAAAGGGGTGCAGACCCAACATTAATAAGAATGCTACCCCTCTATTCTGCTTTGGTTAGACCACATCTGGAATATTGTGTCCAATTCTGGGCACCACAATTCAAGAGAGATATTGACAAGCTGGAATGTGTCCAGAGGAGGGCGACTAAAATGATTAAGGGTCTGGAGAACAAGCCCTATGAGGAGCAGCTTAGGGAACTGGGCATGTTTAGCCTGAAGAAGAGAAGGCTGAGAGGAGATATGATAGCCATGTATAAATATGTGAGAGGAAGCCACAGGGAGGAGGGAGCAAGTTTGTTTTCTGCTTCCTTGGAGACTAGGACGCGGAACAATGGCTTCAAACTACAAGAGAGGAGATTCCATCTGAACATTAGGAAGAACTTCCTGACTGTGAGAGCCGTTCAGCAGTGGAACTCTCTGCCCCGGAGTGTGGTGGAGGCTCCTTCTTTGGAAGCTTTTAAGCAGAGGCTGGATGGCCATTTGTCAGGGGTGATTTGAATGCAATATTCCTGCTTCTTGGCAGGGGGTTGGACTGGATGGCCCATGAGGTCTCTTCCAACTCTTTGATTCTATGATTCTAAGAACATTATCCTTGGCCTTATCTTACTCAGCTGCTGAGTATGCCTGCCCAGTTTAGCACAAGTCTGTTCACATGAAGCAGGTGAACATAGCACTGAACAAAACATGCAGAATAATCACAGGATATCCAAAATTTACATTTGTTGATAGACTCTATAACAGTGGTTCTCAACCTTTTTTTTTTTTTAACCAGGGGCCACTTTGATCAGGGACCACTCTCCGACATAAGTACCAAAAGGGTTACAATTGTTTATTTAATTTTGTTTTAATGAATTTGTTAAATATTGATTGTTGAATTTCTTTATGATTGTGATAGCTGTGAGGCCACCCCGAGTCCCCCCTTGGGGGTGAGAAGGATGGGGTACAAGTGTATTAAATAATAATAATATTTTTATTTATTTCGTATTAAAAGAATTGCATAAATTAGTATAAGACTGATAAAAATAGAAGGTGTGCAGGTGGATAAATATCTTTTGACCAAAAACGGGCAACAGCAACGGCATTGTCTGTAGCCTCCCTGTTATATAATAATAATAATAATAATAATAATAATAATAATAATGGTTACGAATCAGGTTTTGGTCAACTTAAGATTTGGTTTGGTTACTTCGGTTGCTGATTCAGAAAATTGCATTGGATAGACCACATCAGCTCTAGTTTCTGATACAGAACATACGCCATCCAGTAGTCGCCATCTGCTCACTCACAGGAAACGATATTTAATAAGCCTCAGCACTATAAGAGGGTTTTGTGAGACTGGTAATTTTCATTGCAATGGTGTAGTAATGGTGAGGCCGTGGACCATATTTTAGTTCTTGCAGACCACTGGTGGTCCATGGACCACAGGTTGGGAATCATTGCTCTATAAGCTAGCTAGCACACCCCCCCCCCCCCCCCCCGGTTGTGTGATGGGAATTTGCTGCTAACTGTGAGAGAAATAACATTGAACACTGTGAAAACCACCCACTGCATGGCTATCAGCCTCCTCCCAGTAGACTCAAATCAAGGGAAAGTTTCATGAGAAGTACCACTCCTCTTAATGTTCCTCCAGCAACAACAAGAGCATCCCCCTGGGCAGCCAAACTAGGAAATCCCAACTGGATGGCCCCCCACAAGGATCTTCCTTCGGTGCAAATGTGGAAGTCAATGAACAGACTCAGAAGCACAGTGAGCAGATCAAAGGACAACCTGGCAGAATGGTACAACCTAGAAGAATTCTCCACCTTGTGGGACTGTGGAGCCGAACAAACAACACTGCACCTGTATACTTGTCCACAATGCCCTGCCTTATGCACAGAGGAAGAATTGGGTTGTTATAGGTTTTTTTCGAGTTGTATGGCCATGGTCTAGAGGCATTCTCTCCTGACGTTTTGCCTGCATCTATGGCAAGCATCCTCACTACCTTGGAGGATGCTTACCATAGATGCAGGCGAAACGTCAGGAGAGAATGCCTCTAGACCATGGCCATACAGCCCGAAAAAACCTACAACAACCCAGTGATTCCGGCCATGAAAGCCTTCGACAATACAGAGGAGGAATTGCTTAAAACTACAGACAATGCGGTTGCTGTTGCCCGTTTTTGGTCTAAAATGATTTAGCCTCTTGTGCTCCCTCTAATTTATCAGTTTTATACTTATGTATGCAAGGCCTTTGGCACAAAATGATAAATAAAATATACAGAAGTTTATATTTCCAAAAAGATCCTCAGCAGGTAGGTTGATGAGGAAAAATCTCTGTGCCGGCAGGACTGAAGACCTACAGGTCACAGGATTGAATCCGGGGAGAGTGTGGATGAGCTCCCTCTGTCAGCTCCAGCTCCTCATGCGGGGACATGAGAGAAGCCTCCCACAAGGATGATAAAACATCAAAAACATCTGGGCATCCCCTGGACAAAGTCTTTGCAAACGACCAATTCAATCACAGCAGAAGTGACTTGCAGTTTCTCAAGTCACTCCTGACACGGAAAAAACCCCCCAAAAAAACAAAACTTTAAAAAACTCAATAAATGTGGTGTCTGAGACCATTTGAAATACATTTTCTGAAATAATTTGCTCCTTCCTTCCTCTCTTCCTCTCTTTCTCATAATGTGCCATTGTCAGACTTTGCTGAGAGCAATGCAGTGCCGCCTAGTGACCACTACTGAATACAGACTTTTAACAGTGTTTCTTTTTCTTCTTCCCCCCAAAGTATCCCCCGCTCTTTACTTGTTTTGCTTAGTAGACCTTTAAAGGAACAAAAAGCAGTTTTTGTTTGCTCTTTTTGGACTTCTGAGGAAATGATCCCCTTAATTGGGCAGCATTATTGCAGAATAAGTGCAGGCATACTGATCTCTTTAAATGTATCCAAAAGAAAGAGATCAGGGCCAAATGCAAGATATTCCACTTTGGCAGAAAAAATTAAATGCAAAGATATAGATTGGGGGATGCCTGGCAGTACGTGTGAAAAAGCTCTTGGAGTTAAACATGAAGCCAATGGGATTTTGGGCTGAATAAATAGGAGTCTGGTGTCTAGATCCAGGGAAGTCATGCTCCCCCTCTATTCTGGTGAAACCACACTTGGAATCACCCTGTGCCCAATTCTGGGCACCACAATTGAAGGGAGATGTTGACAAGCTGGAATGTGTCCAGAGGAGGGCAACTAAAGTGATCAAGGTTCTGGAGAACAAGCCCTATGAGGAGCGGCTTAAAGAGCTGGGCGCGTTTGGCCTGCAGAAGAGAAGGCTGAGAGGAGACATGATGAGGGCCATGGATCAAGAGGTGAGGGGAAGTCATAGGGAGGAGGGCGCAGACTTGTTTCCTGCTGCCCTGGAGATTTGGACATGGAACAGTGGCTTCAAACTACAGGAAAGGCAATTCCACCTGAACATGAGGAAGAACTTCCTAACTGCCAGAGCTGTTCAGCAGTGGAACTCTCTGCCTCAGAGTGTGGTGGAGGCTCCTTCTTTAGAAGCTTTGGAACAGAGGCTAGATGGCCATCTGTCAGAGGTGCTTTGAATGCTTATGCCTGTGTTTGATGCTTTTATAGTTTTAATTGGTTTTAATATACAGTTATATGTTGTTGGTTTGGATATGTTAGATATTTTATACATATATGAAGCATTGAATTTTGCCATTTATTATGTTGTAAAGTACTGTGAGTCCCTCCCAGGGGTGACAAAATCAGTATAGAGATGCAGTTAACAACAACAACAACAATAATTTGAGTTAGGATTTGAAATCAGGGCTGATGCTTGATATTGCACTATATATTCATGCCCTGGTATGAGTCCTAGGTAAAGGTAAAGGTTTTCCCCTGACATTAAGTCCAGTTATGTCTGACTCTGGGGTGTGGTGCTCATCTCCATTTCTAAGCCGAAGAGCCAGCGTTGTCCGTAGACACTTCCAAGGTCATGTGGCTGGCATGACTGCATGGAGCGCTGGTATGAGTCCTAGCCAGGCCTTTTTCTGGGACTCTTATGCTACTGGTGTTTAAGTCCTCTTCTACTTATTGTCGCTGCACATATCTTGAGATTCATCCCTTCTTTTTGTTTCTCTATGGCAGTGGTTCTCAACCTGCAGGTCACCAGGTGTTTTGGCCTTCAACTACCTGAAATCCCAGGTAAACTGCCTGGGATTTCTGGGAGTTATAGGCCAATACACCTGGGGATCCACACATTGAGATCCACTGCTCAATGGGCCCTGTTTAGATCCCATACCTAAAGGCATAGAATTTACTATTCAAAGGGAGGGTTACATTTTTTTGTGTGGTTAATGGAAAAATGTGTACAAAAAATATTCCATCTCAGCATCAGGAACTATTACCTGTTTGTGAACGATGATGATTTACAACAATAGTTCTCAACCTGTGTGTACCCAGGTGGTTTGACATACAACTCGCAGAAATCCCAACCAGTTTACCAGTTGTTAGGATTTCAGGGAGTTGAAGGCCATCAGGGGACCCACAGGTTGAGAAACACTGATTTGCAATAACGAAGGACTTTGCTGTGTGCCTTTAAGACATTTCCAGCTTATGGTAACCCTAAAGCAAACCCATCATGGGTTTTCTTAGCAAGATCGGAGTGAGTTTTGCTTTGGCCTTCCTTAGAGGCTGAGAGAGTATAACTTGCCCAGAGTCACCCACTTGCTTTCCATGAATGCCCAGGGATTTAGTCAGGATCCAGCATACAAACCATCTCACCACGTCATTTCTCTATATTGTGTTTATGCCATTCTTTATAAACAATATCCTGAAGATGCTCGAAGCAAATAATGAAATAGTTTTGCTTTTATGTTATGCAAGTTACTTGGTCTCCTTGTCGTTTACTACATCCCCAATTTCATTGCAAAATTTCTCCATTCCATTTACTTCTGGAATTTTTCCCTTGAAGGAATTTAATCTGCCGAAAATTGCAGCACAGCTGATGAGTGACATAAGTCCTTTTCTTGACGGGCATGACCTAGGCCGCTGCTTTTCCGGAGGGCTAGATTTATTTCAGAAACAGGTATCTCTGGAGCTTCGTGTCATGCTATGTGATCCAACTTCTCTCCACCTTCCCCTTTCCAAACCTACTGCCCTTGGCAAGTGTAATTCCGGCCGGTTTCCCCAGTGTTGCTCTCTAGGCAAATGCGCTGTCACTTTTGGAAGGGAAAGTTCACATTCCTTTCTCCATCTTCCCTCCAAGTGGTTAAAAGCACCTGACTTGTCTGCAGTAGGTATCAGGGTAATTCCCAGTCATTTTCCTTTCAAATAACATTACCAGGTGTGCCTCTGAAGGATTATGTCTTTGAGACCTTGGAAGTTCTGCTGTTTGTCAGAGCAAACAATATTGGAATGGGAAGACAAAGATCACCTGGTATGAAATAGTTTGCAATCTGTTTTTTTCCCCTAACCATCCTGTGAGGAAGAGTACACTGAGAAATATTGTATGGAGATCATGGCTGAATGTGGATTTAGGTACAGATCTCTCCTTTTGACACTCAACTGTATTGTCTGATATGTCACTTAGACCAGCATTTCTCAATCTGGGGGACTCCTGGGGGATTGTGAGGGGATTTCAGCGTGGTCGCCAAATACCAGCAGAAAACATATTTCTGAGTTGGACTGGATAGCCTTAAATATTTTCTGTTGGTCATGGGGGTTCTGTGTGCTCCAATTTTGTCATTGGTGTGGCTCAGAATGCTCTTTGATTGTAGGTGAACTATAAATCACAGCAACTTCAACTCTCAAATGTCAAGGTCTATTTTCTCCCAAACTCCACCAGTGTTCACATTTGGGCATATTGAGAATTCATGCCAAGTTTGGTCCAGATCCATCATTGTTTGAGTCCACAGTGCTCTCTGGATGTAGGTGAACTACAACTCCAAAACTCAAGGCCAATTCCTATCAAACCCTTCCAGTATTTTCTGTTGGTCGTGGGAGTTCTGTGTGCCAAGTTTGGGTCAATTCCATCATTGGTAGAGTTCAGAATACTCTTTGATTGTAGCTAACTTTAAATCCCAATAGCTACAACTCGCAAATGACAAAATCAATGCCCCCCCAACCCAACCAGTATTCAAATTTGGATATATCAGTTATTTGTGCCAAATTTGGTCCAGTGAATGAAAATACATCTTGCATATCAGATATTTACATGACGATTCATAACAGGAGCAAAATGACAGTTATGAAGTAGCAATGAAAATAATGTTATGTTTGGGGATCAGCATAACATGAAGAACTGTATTAAGGGGCTATGGCATTAGGAAGATTAAGAAACACTGGCCTAGACCTTTCTCATAACCCCCCCCCCCCTTCCTTGGCCCCTTGCTTTGCGTATTTTGTCTTTTTGATCACAGTCAGTCCCCAAGTTATAAACAAGACAGGTTCTGTAGGTTTGTTCTTAAGTTGAATTTGTATATAAGTTGGAACAGGTACATTTTAAGTGCAACTTCAGCAATACACACACGCACACACAGAAGTTTTGGATATCATTGGGAAGAGTTAATACCCCTGTGGAGTTTCTTTTGCTGTCTTTGCCCGTGTTCAGAAGATTCCACCTCACTTTCTGTCCCTGTGACCAGTGGATTTTGAAAAAAAAAATTGACTCGTGGAAACAAGGATTGGTGAGAAAGCTTCAGCGGAGACACCTTTTCCCCATGATAATTTTTCCAGGAGTGAATTTCCCTTTTGAGGAATAGATTTTTCTCACTTCCTGTTGTCTCCCCCCATTCTTAACTAGGAGTTGTGTATAAGTCAAGTGTTTGTAACCCAGGCCCTACCTGTATAAGGTTGCTCCAAGGGATTGGTAGAATTTTTCTTTTAAATATCCCACACCACTCTAATGACAGCTCCAAAGCTGGGCTGTTGATATTATCAGATTCTAGTCCTCATTTAGCTTGACAAGTTTTAGATATGATAGAAATGGCAATTCGGCCACATCTGGAGGTCCATAGATTCTCCATTGCATGGAGAGAGCTTTCTCTTTCAAGTGCCTAGAATGGCAGGAACAGTAAACACTTTTGGAAAATGGAAATCTCCATAATCTTTTGGAAAATTGATATTCATAATCATTTGGGAAAACCAGGAATCTTTTGGAAAGGCATGATCTTGTTAGAGATCGTAACCTTTTGTAAAGTATGATCTTCCTTCTCACTTGAATCAACCTTCTCTTCAGTGGTAATATATCCGCATGCACTTATGCAAGGCACTTAGGTTTCTCAGATGTTAGACTGATATACCTAGATATCTCTTTGAACTGTTAGGAACAAAGATATGCGAATGCACAAAAAACAGCAAAGTTTCAGAAGTGTTCTTTCAGTTGCCCAAAAATATCTACCCTCCCTTAAAACATCTTGGTTTAAATCATGCTCTTAAGAGAGCAAAAATAAAGTAGCCTTTGTTAAAATAACATAGTTGATTTACTCACAAGCTTCATGTATTCAGCATACAGGTGCATTGCATATCAATCCAGTTACAGATAGAATTTGAAGTAGTTTCTCTGTGCAAATAACACAGGGCATCTTTCTTATAATCAACACTCCAAAGTCTAAAGCATCTTTACGGTTTTAGAGTCTAATAGAGTCTGTACAGTCTGAAAGTCTAATGGCTTCTCTAAAGCATTCTGTTTCAACTGATTTCTGTAAACCATACTGTTTCCAAAACGGAGTCTGAGTCCTGAACAGTCCCAGATCTGATCACATGGTCTGTAGTCCCTCTCACAACATAGAGTTAAGGAAAACTGCATACCAATACACACGTATACAATACAGTAAGCAATCTGAATTATATACAAAGAAAAAACTAGTAGAGGCTTGAAGAAGGTTGCTATTTCCAACAAAGACAATATAGTGGCATAATCATGAATTCGATGTTGCTTTGGAGGCAAGGCATAGCAGACTAGAGGGTTTTTCAATTCTGTGTTGCTCTGGAATAAATTGTCAGATTGAGACTCAGCCTTGCTCACTTTGCTTTGGCCCTTCCTTGTGCCCTTAAGACCCCCACACTGTTGGAATGCAACCATCCCAGATTGGCAAGATTCATAATGGATCATATTAATATGCCTGCTGTTTTTCTTTCCTGCAAAACCATTCCATTTCTACTCCCATCCCAATCGTAAAGTATGCTTCTTGGCTTTGAATTAGCAATTCTGTTCAGGGCAGAGGAGTGGCAAATCGTTTAATTTCTTGAGCTCTTTGGCAGAAACTATAATAATGGCTGCTAATTCAGATCAATTTGAAAGTGGATTAGACAAATTCATGAAGGAGTTAAGCTGTAGTTATTAGCTCTGATGGATAGACAGAGGCTCTTTTGTCTAGAAATTGCAGAGAAGGTCGGATAGATCGGTGTGGCTACCAAGATGCTTGGACAGAAGGAACATCAGTTTGTTCAGAGCTCGAAAATGTCACTTTCTGATGGTAACTCTTAAAGCAGTGTTTCTCAACCTATGGGTTAGGAGTCACAAAGGGGCTTCCAGAAGGGTCTTAGGAACCCCTTTGGCATAGACGGCTGAAGATCTCTCTTCCTATCCTTCCCTTCCTTTTCGGAAACATGCCAAATCCTTCCACTAAAAGCCCTCCTCTGCTGTGATTAGCTAGCCTCTCAGCCAAGGGGAAGGCAGTTCCTGAGACTCCAAGTGGGGAGGGGAGAGCAGGCATGCTCAGTGCATGAAAGCATGGTTCACATGTGTGGACAAAGGAGAGCGTGCAAGGCTGGAGGGAGGCTCGTGCCAGGGGTCCCTTTAAGGCATGGGGGTTCTCTGTGGGAAGTTTGGCCCAATTCTGTCATTGGTAAGGTTTAGAATGCTATTTGATTGTAGGTGAATTATAAATCCCAGCAACTACAACTTCCAAATGTCAGAGTCCATATCTATCTTTGTTTGAGTCCACAGTGTTCTCTGGATGTAGGTGAACTACAATTCCCAAAACTCAAGGTCAATTCCCACCAAACTCTTCCAGTATTTTCTGTTGGGCATGGGAATTCTTTGTTGGAAGTTTGGTCCAATTCAGTTGTTGGTGGGGTTCAGAATGCTCTTTGATTGTAGGTGAATTATAAATCCCAGCAACTACAACTCCCAAATGACAAAATCAACCCCAGTATTCAAATTTGGGTGTATCAGTTATTTGTGCCAAATTTTGGTCCAGTGAATGAAAATACATCCTTCATATCGGATATTTACATTATGATTCCTAACAGTAGCAAAATTACAGTTATGAAGTAGCAATGAAAATAATGTTATGGTTGGGGGTCACCACAACATGAGGAACTGTATCAAGGGGGTCATGGCATTAGGAAGGTTGAGAAACACTATCCTAAAATTTCTCATCTGGCATGACTATTGAGAGCTGTAGTTCATACAAATGGTTCAATCACTTGTGTGGGTTCATTCCAGTATGTTACGCCGTTTTTTCTTCTTCATAGTGATCCCTTTTACAGGTGGGTTTGCATTGCTTTTTCAAAGAAGAGGATTGCTCTTTCCTTCTCCTGCTTGTTGCCAATAGTAGAGGAAAAAGGCACACACAGAGAAATGTTATAGAGCTTGTTCACTGTTTCACCTGCAGCCGAGAATTTAGAGGGTCAATTGACTCCGGCACCACATTGCTTTTCTTTTTAAGGGAAAACAACAGGGTGCCGCAATGAGCAATATTGTACTCCAGTATCCCACTTCTGTGCCGTGCTGGATGCTTTTAATAAAGCGAGATCCTTTCTTCTTCTTGCTCCCTTGCAAAGGAACCTGATGAAAGGTGTCAGATCTGTTTTGCTTGCACCCTCTTGGGAAATGGTTGACCATCTGGCATATGGTTTGGCTGCTCCAGAGGAACGGACACAAGCTGTCACCAGCGGCTTCGCCACTTAGTATTAATAATCCTGGGTAAACACACAGAATAGATGTGTAATTGGCAACTGTTGACTGCCTTTGGTTTTTAATTAAAAGTGTTGCCCTTCTGTTAAAAACAACTAATGACAGAAACCCCATTGTGATGATGTTTGGACATCCTTAAATACCTGTAGGTTTAGGGGAGATGGATATTTCCGATGACACTTTTGTACGGTACATTTTTACAGATTGTGTATGAACTGCAACTCCAAGAGTCCACAAATGCTCTTGTCATCTAGCCACTGGTAAGAGCATGGCCTCAGAATATGTTTGGCTGAGAAAATGGGGAAAAGCAACAGGCATCCTCTTAATTTCAGAAGTATGAAGGTTTTAGGGGAGGTTTTTTTTCTGGTGAGGCTTAGTACTGATTCTTGAAGACCCTTGGACAGCCCAAAGATCTCCGAGAAACAAGTTTCTTAGCACAATAGACACTATTTCTCTTCAACTTTAGAGGAGGGCAGAAGCATATATTTCTGTTGGGACTTGATCTGAGTGTGATGTCGGGATAATCTGTCCACAAACTTTGTGGCTACCAAGACCAGATAATAATAATAATAATAATAATAATAATAATAATAATAATAACAACAACAACAACAACAACAACCTGCTTTAATTGAAATCAGTAATCGGAAAGAATCAGTACAAGAAAACTGTACTCCAAACCAGAGCTGACAGCTGGCACAACAAAGCATTGCATGGGCAGTTCCTTGACAAAACTGAAGGAAAAGTTCACAAGGAGAAGACCTGGTGATGGCTCACGAATGGAACCCTGAAGAAGGAGACAGAAGGCCTGGTTCTTGCAGCCCAGAAGCAAGCCATCCGAACCAATGCCATTAAGGCCAGGATCGAAAAATCAGCTGATGACCTAAAATGCAGACTGTGCAAGGAAGCTGATGAAACCATGGACCATCTCCTCAGCTGCTGCAAGAAAATCACATAGACAGACTACAAACAAAGGCACAACTCTGTGGCTCAAATGATTCACTGGAACATCTGTCACAAGTACCACCTACCAGCAGTAAAGAATTGGTGGGGTCATAAACCTGCAATGAGCACACAAAAATACTGTGGGACTTTCAAATCCAGACTGACAAAATTTTGGAACACAATACACCAAAATTGACAAAATCACAGTCTGTCAACTGCTAACCTTACTTGGATCTGCGCACATCATACATCACACAGTTCTAGATGCTTGGGAAGTGTTCGACTTGTGATTTTGTGATGTAAAAGCCAGCATATAGATCTCATTTGCTGTGACGTACTGTATTTTTGTATCAATAATAAGAATAATAATATTTTATTTATATTCCACCACCATCTCCCCGAAAGGATTCGGCAGATAATAAAGAAACTCAGCAGTGTAAACATATAAATACAACAAAGTACATAAGCAAAATAACACAATAACAACATAAACATATTACATAAAATATCATATAAAACTGTTATCAATGTAAAAGATTCAATAAAATGCAGCAGTGGCTGCAGATATAAAATGGACTGTAATTAATATCAGTCCCGAAAAGTGCAAAGGTGAAACAAATCATTAGATCCTCGAATATAACAGATAGGGATTGTAAACATGGCTATAGGCTTGTTTGAAGTTTGTTGTGAAAGCTTGGAGAGTGGAGGCTAGTCTAATCTCTTTTGGGAGGGCATTCCAGAGCCAGGGAGCCATCACTGAGAAGGCCCTCCCTCTCGTTCCCACCAACAGAGGTGGGACCAAGAGGAGGGCCACCCCGGCAGATCTTACTACTTACTTACTTACTTACTTACTTACGCGATCCCTCGTAGTCCGAGGATGATAGTCCTCCAAGAGTGGTAACCTGGGGGTGGATCCATAGATGGCTGTGAAGCCCTATTCTTGATCTGCATCTTCTCCCACAGTGAGGGCATCAGTTTCCAGATGGGAGCCGGTCCCGGTCAGGGTTGGCTTGACGCGCCTTCCTCTTGGCACGTTTCTCTCTTTTGCCCTCCGTACCTTGTCAGAATCTGCAGCACTGCTGGTCACAGCTGACTGCCAACTGGAGCGCCCAAGGGCCAGGGCTTCCCAGTTCTCAGTGTCTATGCCAGAGTTTTTAAGGTTGGCTTTGAGCCCATCTTTAAATCTCTTTTCCTGTCCTCCAACATTTCGTTTTCCATTCTTGAGTTTGGAATAGAGCAACTGCTTTGAGAGACGATGGTCGGGCATCTGGACAACTTGGCCAGTCCAGCGGAGTTGATGGCGAAGGACCGTCGCTTCAATGCTGGTGGTCTTAGCTTCTTCCAGCACGCTGACATTTGTCCACTTCTCTTCCCAAGAGATTTGCAGGATTTTCCGGAGGTCGTGCTGATGGAATTGTTCCAGGAGTTGCATGTGACGTCTGTAGACAGTCCATGTTTCGCAGGCATATAGCAGGGTTGGGAGAACAATAGCTTTATAAACAAGCACCTTGGTCTCCCTACGGATGTCCCGGTCCTCAAACACTCCCTGCTTTATTCAGAAAAATGCTGCACTCGCAGAGCTCAGACGGTGTTGAATTTTGGAGTCAATGTTGACTTTTGTGGAGAGGTGGCTGCCAAGGTAGTGCAAACATTTTCTAATGTTACACCATTAAGCTGTATTTCTGGCATTGGAGAGGGATTAGCCAATGACTGGTTCATAGAAGGAGATGTGATCTTGAAGATAGGTTGGACCTAAGATTTGTTAATACCACCGCAAAACACAAACAGGACTTTTTGGAGAAAACATTTTGCTCCTAACTGAAAAGATTTTGTTATAGAATGTGCCAAAGATGGCATCATTTTGTCTTGGAGAAGCACATCCCTTTTATTTCTTTATTTCTCCATAATATAGATGTGGAAGGAAGCCCAAAGAAAGCTATCTATCTATCTATCTATCTATCTATCTATCTATCTATCTCCACAATAGTTCATGCTGCACTAAAAACCAGCTTGTCTTAAAAATACTGCTGCATCCTGTCTCTTTCGCTTTTCCCCCCCCTTCCTTCTTTTTGAGAGTAATGGAGTTGTAGAGAAACCACATTCCTCCTGCACTTTTCTGGGTGCACCTCTGTTAAAAAGTTTATGATTTTCAGAGCAAAGGTGACCTTTCCCTTTGTGCGTCAAATGGAGGCGAATGGCCCGTCTTCATTGGTAGCAGGGCACTGAGCCAAGTAAACATTAGTCAATCCGAGCTAGGTATGAAATTAAGTTACACTTTTGTTTGCCGGCCTGTGCCAGAGGCCCGCTTTGATCTTGGAAGGCTTTTCTCCAAATGGGTCTTGGCAGCCTGGCTTTTCCATTTGTTCGCTGCTTCAAGTGAAGTGAGTTATAATAACCACCTTGTGTGGTAGTGATTTCAAACAGATGACATTATTTGGGTAATAATAAATGAGGGAAGGTAAACATGCTCGAATTAGCTCTTTCTGGGCGAAGGGCAGCGGTGCGGCTGGAAGCACTTGCTTGTCCTGGGTTGTTACTGGAATTCATCTGCCTTTACTTTTTGCTCTGGAGTTGTTTAAAACCTTGAATTGTGACTTTATATTAATAGCAGTGCTTTGTGTACATGTGAATGAACCTCTGGACCCAGTTTTTTCAGCATTAAACAAATATGTGGAAGTTTATCTTCATTTGCATTGTCAACTGGAAAAAAAGACTTCTGAAGCTATTACCTGATAAGGAGCCCCCAAACCCTTGTGCTGGCAGGACTGAAAACTGACAGGTCGGAGGTTTGAATCCGGGGAGAGCGTGGATGAGCTCCCTCTGTCAGCTCCAGCTTCCCATGCGGAGATATGAGAGAAGCCTCCCACAAGGATGATAAAGCATCCGTGCCTCCCCTGGGCAGCATCCTTACAGAAGGCCATTTCTCTCACACCAGAAGCAACTTGCAGTTTCTCAAGTTGCTCCTGACATGAAAAAAAAATTACCTTGATGTATAGCTGTCCCCACAACTAAGGAATTCAGGGCACTGCATGGGAGTTTTCTCCCTCCTATTGTTACTGGAAGATATGTTGCAGAGCTTGAAAGAGTCTTAGGACCTTAACACATTGGGATGGAGTTCCTGGTGGTGCAATGGGTTAAACCCTTGTGCTGGCAGGACTGCTGACCAAAAGATTAATGGTTCGAATCCAGGAAGCCAGGTGAGCTCCTGTGTGTCAGCTCCAGCTTCCCATGCAGGGACATGGGAGAAGCCTCCCACAGGATGGTAAAACATCCGGGCGTCCCCTGGACAACGTCCTTGCAAACAGCCAATTCCCTCACACCAGAAGTGACTTGCAGTTTCTCAAGTTTATTTATTTATTTTATTTACAGTATTTATATTCCACGCTTTTCACCCCGCAGGGGACTCAGGGCGGATTACAGTGTACACATATATGGCAAACATTCAATGCCAGTTTGACATACAACATATACAGACATACACAGAGGCTATTTAACTTTTTCTGGCCGCCAGGGGAGCTGTCTCCTTTCATTGTCCATCTGCAACACTGATGAAGTACTTCCGCATTCCCCGCATGCTTTTGCTGGAGTGCTTTGCTGGAGTCTTTTTTATGGCCTCATAAATTAGTTAATTTAGCCTCCCCGCACAAGGTGGTACCTAATTTTCCTACTTGACAGATGCAACTGTGCTCCTGACACCAAAAAAATAAATCACATTGAGATATACTCCCAATGCCATTCTCTCTTAATGAATGTTTTACTTATAGTTTTAATTGTTAATATATTGTTGCGTTATGTAGTGGCATCAAATTGCTGCCAAATGTAAGCCGTCCTGAGTCCCTCTTCGGGGGTTGAGAAGGAACGGGATAGAAATACCAGAAATAAATAAATAAATAATAAATATTCCGTTTCTGAGACACTTTTCACAATTCCAAACGGGTCCTATCGCATAATGTTTTCCCCATTCCATCAGTAATCTGTTGGAATCAGTTGGCAAAATGTTACAGAAGTGGAGAAATTGCACATTGAGAAATTGCACATGGGATTCTAAGCATGTTTTTTAATTTACTACAATTTATACGTTGCTTGAGGTGTCAGTGTTCCACACTGGTTTTTTGCCATAGGTTTAGGTACCAGGTAGTATTTTTCTGGTAGGAGGAATCTCATTGGCATCAGCACCTTGGTGGACTTTGCTACTCAATGGAAAGGGCAAAATGTCCTTCTCTCTTCAAGTATATCTTCTCATTTCAGACATGCTCATCGGCTATTTACATGAAAGGTTCTGTGCCTTGAGGATGGGCATGTTGGGGAAGACAGCGTTTGAGAGATGAACTTTATCAATGGGTTAAGATTAACCTCTTTGTGTTTGTGTCTTCCCCTCCCCTCTCCCTTTCCTTTTAGGGTGACTGCCTCATCACCATATTGCTCACTGAAGATGACCAAGTTGGAAATGATGATGTAGTTTTTTACCTAGTTTTCACTGGATCTGCTGTTCAACACTGTACCAGCACGAGGAAACTTGATTCAGGGAAATTGGAGACCATTGCCCCTGGTAAGCTTGCCGACAAAAAAAATTAAAAATTGTTTATTTATTTATTTACAGTATATTTCCCCCTTCTCTGAAGGGGACTCAGAACACATATACAGCAAACATTCAATGCCAAATATACAATGACAAGACATTCAAGAGATAGAGGTACAAATAGGCTTTTTCTCATCATTCGACATCTTTGGAGGCTGTGCTCGGTTCTGGCCACAGGGGGTGCTGTCGCTCCATCTCCTTGCTGAAGAGCTTTCTTTGTTTGTAAACATTCCTCCGAAACTCCAAGCCTAAAATTCTTTAGGGGTCTCTTTCAAATCTATGATATGATACCTGTGTATGTGTGTGTGAATCATGTATATCTATCTATGGCTGGATGGCTCTTTGTCAGGAGGGCTTTGATTATGTTTTCATGCCCTGATGAAGGGAGTTGGAATGGATGGCCTTAAGTATTTTCAGTTGGTCATGGGGGTTCTGTGTGCCCCAATTCTGTCGTTGGTGCGGTTAAGAATGCTCTTTGATTGTAGGTGAACTATAAATCCCAGCAACTACAACTCCCAAATGTCAAGGTCTGTTTTCCTCAAACTCCATCTGTGTTCATATTTGGGCATATGGAATATTCATGCCAAGTTTGGTCTAGGTCCATCATTGTTCGAGTCCAGAGTGCTCTCTGGATGTAGGTGAACTACAATTCCCAAACTCAAAGCCCACCAATACCTTCTAGTGTTTTCTGTTGGTCATGGGAGTTTTGTGTGCCACATTTGGTTCAATTCCATCATTGATGGTGTTCAGAATGATCTTTGATTGTAGGTGAACTATAAATCCCAGAAACTACAACTCCTAAATAACAAAGTCCATTTTTTTTGAGTGATGGTCACTCCTTAGGTTAGTAGGTGTCTTGTGGCCAAATTTGGTGGAAATTTGTCCAGTGGTTTTTGAGTTATGTTAATCCCACAAACTTACATTGCACTTTTATTTATATAGACTAGCTGTCCCCTGCCATGTGTTGCTGTGGCCCAGTCTGTGTATAAGTGATTTAAGATCTTCTGGGGAGGCCCTGCTCTCGGGCCCGCCTCTATCACAAGTGAGGCTGGTGGGGACGAGAGACAGGACCTTCTCAGTGGTGGCCCCCCCGCCTGTGGAACTCACTCCCCGGGGAAATTAGGTCATCAACATCCCTCCTCTCCTTCTGAAGGAAGCTGAAAACATGGATATGGGACCAGGCCTTTGGGTAATCTGGCAGACTGACAAGGTAATGACGACCAGAATTTGGAAAGGACTATGGGCAATGCTGAATGGACTTACGGATTTTAGAACTCGGTGAACGTTGGCCACTAGATTGGCTTTTAGTTGTTATTGTATTAATTGAATGTTTTAACTTGTGGTTATTGTTATCTATTTTTTCTGTTGAATTGTTGGCATCGAATTATGCCGATTGTAAGCCGCCCTGAGTCCCCCCTAGGGGGTTGAGAAGGGTGGCGTAGAAGTGCCCGAAATAAATAATAAATAAATAAATTGTGTGTGTATATTTGTATATATGTGGTTTTGCGCATGCATTGTAATGTATTTTTAAATGTTTGGCTTTTAAGTCCCTTCCGCAGTGTTTTTCAGTGTTTTTAATGAGCGATGGTCACTCGTTGGCCTGATAGGTGTATTGTGTCCACATTTGGCGGCAATGAATCCAGTGGTTTTTGAGTTATGTTAATCCCACAAACGAACTTTAAATTTTTAATTATATAGATTGTAAGCAATGGCTCGGAGCCTTGACCCTATTATAAGCTGAGGGAAGCTTTTTCAGCCCAAAAAAGGACTGAAAAACTCTTATTTGGGTATATATGTTATATCCTTGGTGGAGCATTCAGACATACCTCTTCCCTCCACAGCTAAAACTAGTATAAAGTCTACTAGCTGCCCCCTGCCACGCGTTGCTGTGGCCCAGTTTGTTGATCTGGAAAATAAAATAATGAGAAAATGTTGGTTTCTAATATATGTAATGTCTTTCTGCTTGTGGGTAAACAGTATTTCTTGCTGTTTCTTTGTCAGTGTTGATGTGGAGAGTGTCTGGTTTGCCCACCCTGGAATATGCAACATATCATTGTCCTTCTTTAAGGGTCCCTTTCAAATCTAGGATACTATATCTCTGTGTGTGTGAATCATATCTATCTATATCTATGGCTGGATGGCTCTTTGTCAGGAGGGCTTTGATTATGTTTTCTTGCCCTGATGTAGGGAGTTGGATTGGATGCCCTTAAGTATTTTCTGTTGGTCATGGGGGTTCTGTGTGGGAAGTTTGCCCCAATTCTGTTGTTTGTGGGGTTCAGAACGCTCTTTGATTGCATGTGAACTGTGAATCCCAGTGACTGCAACTCCCAAATGTCAAGGTCTATTTCCCCCAAACTCCATCTCTGTTCATATTTGGGCGTATTGAGTGCTTGTGCCAAGTTTGGTCCAGATCCATCATTGTTCGAGTCCACAGTGCTCTCTGGATATAGGTGAACTACAACTCCCAAACTCAAGGTCAATGCCCAGCAAACCCTTCCAGTATTTTCTGTTGGTCATGGGAGTTCCGTGTGCCAAGTTTGGTTCAATTCCATTGCTGATGGAGTTCAGAATGCTCTTTGATTGTAGGTGAACTATAAATCCCAGCAACCACAACTCCCAAATGACAAAATCATAATTTTTTGAGTGATGGTCACTCCTTGTGCTGTGAGACGTTTTGTTTGGATTTGATGGGAGAAACATTTCGTGAAAGGAAGCCTTCTAATTCTCAAGCGCTGAAGAAGAGTCATGGATATGAAGCCTGAGAAGGAAAGCTGCCTTTGGGTTTTGCGCTCTCCTCCGTCCTGCACCACATACTTGCATGGCCTGTGGATCAAGAAAACCTCACTTTGGTAAACAGAGGCTGGTGGTTTGGTTGCGAAGCATGAACCTTTCAGTTATGGTGTTATCCTTTGCAGGGCTAGCTGTCTTCTAACCGCCGGTCCCACGCCAAATGTATGTAATTGCATCCCTAAATTGTATATTGAATCAGGTTCGTGCAAACCATTATGGGGACTCAAAGCCAGTGTTATTTGGCTGCTGCAGGCTTAATAATGAGTGAGAAATGAACTGTAACAGAAATCAATCCCTTGTTTATACAGAGGAGGAATTGTGGGGGAAAGTGGCATGGAGAGTAGGAAGAAGTTTAATGGCTGGCTTTTCGTCTAAAACATTATCCGAGCGTAATTTTCCACACTGCTCCACTGACCCAAATTGAATGCAATTTTTATGCTTTCAGGACAGTTTTTTAAGCTTTAACTCAGATCTATCTGAAAGGAGCTGCTGTGGCTCGATGGGTTAAACCCTTGTCCCTGCTTAACTGCTGACCTGAAGGTTGGAGGTTCGAATCCCAAGATGGGGTGAGCTCCCATCTGTCAGCTCCAGCTCCCCATGCGGGGACATGAGAGAAGCCTCCCACAGGCGTCTCTTGGCAATGTCTCTGCAGACAGCCAATTCTCTCACACTAGAAGCGACTTGCAGATTCTCAAGTCGCGTCTCACACAATAAAAAAATGTTTTTTATGTATTTATTTCCTATATTTATTCTCACCCCTGCGGGAGGACTCAGGGCAACCTTACAAAAGCACCATACGGTGTCATCAGTGCATTAAAAATATTAAAATTATATTAAAACAGTAGTTAAAGCAATTGATTAATACACGCCTATTAAAATCAAAATCCAAAAATCCAGTCCAGGTCAAATCATTGCCATAAATGTTAAAATCTTTTTTCATTTGTTGCTCACTGATCGAATGCTTGGTCCCATAGCCAGGTCTTGATTTTCCTTCTAAAAGACAGGAGGGAAGTGGCCACTCTGATATGTCTGGGGAGAGCATTCCACAGGCGGGGGGCCACTGATGAGAAGGCTCTGTCCCTCATCCCCACCAGTCACATTTGCAATGTCGGTGGGATCGAGAGCAGGGCCTCCCCAGATGATCTTATGTTTCGTGATGGTTCGTACCAGGAGATATGTTCAGACAGGTAGTCTGGGCCAGAACCATTTAGGGCTTTATAGGTTAAAACCAGCACTCTGAATTGTGCTCGGAAGCTGATTGGCAGCCATTGGAGCTAGTGTAACAGAGGAGTTGTGTGCTCCCAGTACGCCGCTCTGGTGAGTAGCTTGGCTGCCGACCGTTGGATTAATTGAAGTTTCCGGGTAGTCTTCAAAGGCATCCCCATGTAGAGTGCGTTGCAGTAGTCTATACGGGATGTAACCAGAGTGTGGACCACCGTGGCCAGAAATCTGAAAGACACCAGATCTAGTTTGATTTGGATGCTAAGCATAGCCAGATTTACTTAGCACTTGGATGTGAGATTGCCAACAAATGCCAGGTGTGATAGGATATATTTCAGAGGATTTCACCACTGGGGATTTCTCACCTATGAAATGTATGGGTTGCCATAAATGGATAGGCGACTTGAAGTCCTATGCACAACTATAAACAAGTGGGGGAGTGAGTGCCCCATTTGCAGGAAATGTCTTCTGTGGTTGGAGTGCTGTCAGCTGATGCCTGGATGCGGAAAGTAGAAATGTCCTCACGTTAACTCAGAGAATGTGTCCATTCTTTTCAGTCTGTCTGCACAGAGAAAACATTTCAATATCAGCTTGAAACTGCATGAAATTGTCAGTACAAATGTGCTATGATAAAGAAGGCATCTCTTGTCTTGATTTCCCAAACAGTAGGCTTGCTTATCTTGCTTGCTTAGGCAATCCCTCATTGTCCGAGTAGGCTTGTCTTCCAAGATCAGTGTACTAGCAGTGGGTACGTAGGTGACTTTGGAGCCCTATTCTTGACCTGCATGTTCTCCCGCAGTGAGGGCATTGGTTTCCAAGTGGAAGGAGGTCCCGGTCAGGGTTGGCTTGATGCACTTCCTCTTGGCACATTTCTCTCTTTCTGTTTGTGCCTCTTCAAATTCTACAGCACTGCTGGTCACAGCTGACTTCCAGCTGGAGATCTCAAGGGCCAGAGCTTCCCAGTTCTCAGTGTCTATGCCAGAGTTTTTCAGGCTGGCTTTGAGCCCATCTTTAAATCTCTTTTCCTGTCCACCAACATTCAGTTTTCCGTTCTTGATTTTGGAGTAGAGCAACTGCTTTGGGAGACGGTGGTCAGGTATCCGGACAACGTGGCCGGTCCTGCAGAGTTGATGGCGGAGGACCATTGCTTCAATGCTGGTTGCCTTTGCTTCTTCCAGCATGCTGACAGTTGTCTGTTTGTCTTCCCAAGAGATTTGCAGGATTTTTTTTGGAAGCAACACTGATGGAATCATTCTAGGAGTTGCATGTGATGTCTGTAGACAGTCCACGTTTCGCAGGCGTATAGCAGGGTTGGGAGGACAATAGCAAGAGATTTGCAGGATTTTTTTTGGAGGAAACACTGATGGAATCGTTCTAGGAGTTGCATGTGATGTCTGTAGACAGTCCACGTTTCGCAGGCGTATAGCAGGGTTGGGAGGACAATAGCAAGAGATTTGCAGGATTTTTTTTGGAGGAAACACTGATGGAATCGTTCTAGGAGTTGCATGTGATGTCTGTAGACAGTCCACATTTCGCAGGCGTATAGCAGGGTTGGGAGGACAATAGCAAGAGATTTGCAGGATTTTTTTTGGAGGAAACACTGATGGAATCGTTCTAGGAGTTGCATGTGATGTCTGTAGACAGTCCACGTTTCGCAGGCGTATAGCAGGGTTGGGAGGACAATAGCAAGAGATTTGCAGGATTTTTTTTGGAGGAAACACTGATGGAATCGTTCTAGGAGTTGCATGTGATGTCTGTAGACAGTCCACGTTTCGCAGGCGTATAGCAGGGTTGGGAGGACAATAGCAAGAGATTTGCAGGATTTTTTTTGGAGGAAACACTGATGGAATCGTTCTAGGAGTTGCATGTGATGTCTGTAGACAGTCCACGTTTCGCAGGCGTATAGCAGGGTTGGGAGGACAATAGCAAGAGATTTGCAGGATTTTTTTTGGAGGAAACACTGATGGAATCGTTCTAGGAGTTGCATGTGATGTCTGTAGACAGTCCACGTTTCGCAGGCGTATAGCAGGGTTGGGAGGACAATAGCAAGAGATTTGCAGGATTTTTTTTTGGAGGAAACATTGATGGAATCGTTCTAGGAGTTGCATGTGATGTCTGTAGACAGTCCATGTTTCGCAGGCGTATAGCAGGGTTGGGAGGACAATAGCAAGAGATTTGCAGGATTTTTTTTGGAGGAAACACTGATGGAATTGTTCTAGGAGTTGCATGTGATGTCTGTAGACAGTCCACGTTTCGCAGGCGTATAGCAGGGTTGGGAGGACAATAGCAAGAGATTTGCAGGATTTTTTTTGGAGGAAACACTGATGGAATCGTTCTAGGAGTTGCATGTGATGTCTGTAGACAGTCCACGTTTCGCAGGCGTATAGCAGGGTTGGGAGGACAATAGCAAGAGATTTGCAGGAATTTTTTTGGAGGAAACACTGATGGAATCGTTCTAGGAGTTGCATGTGATGTCTGTAGACAGTCCACGTTTCGCAGGCATATAGCAGGGTTGGGAGGACAATAGCAAGAGATTTGCAGGATTTTTTTTGGAGGAAACATTGATGGAATCATTCTAGGAGTTGCATGTAATGTCTGTAGACAGTCCACGTTTCGCAGGCGTATAGCAGGGTTGGGAAGACAATAGCAAGAGATTTGCAGGATTTTTTTTGGAGGAAACATTGATGGAATTGTTCTAGGAGTTGCATGTGATGTCTGTAGACAGTCCACGTTTCGCAGGCGTATAGCAGGGTTGGGAGGGCAATAGCTTTATAAACAAGCACCTTGGCATCCATAAGGATGTCCCGGTCCTCAAAAGCTCTCTGCTTCATTCAGGAAAATGTTGTACTTGCAGAGCTCAGGCGGTGATTTCCCAAACAGTAGGACAGGGCTAGCATTCTTTACACCTGCATAATTTTACAATCAATCCTGTGCCATTTCGAGCTCACGTTCTGCTTTGTCTGACTTTCTGTCTTTGGACAACTGTGAAGAGCTTTGAAGTCTTGTGTGCCCCATGCCATGCAAAGGGTTCTGGGATGATTCTCTCAAGAACACATTCCCAAGTCAGGTGGAGCCCTGCCCAAGCCTGTTAGGGCTTCCTTGTCATTTCCGAGGATTGAATACACTTCAATTTACTCACGTAAATGCTAAAGGGCAGACCCTCTGCTCCGGGGAAGTTTCATGCTTGTGGGTGAGCCTTTCTTTCGCAAAGCTTGTCTGCCACTACTTGTTATTAATTGGGATTCCTCCCTGAACTTCTGGGGAGCCTGAAGCAGAGTTTGAGGATGATAGCTCTCTCCGGCTACAGGAAAACTTTCATGCTTCTCTCTTACAAATATATCCTTTTCATTGCTATCTCTCCCAGAGTATTTTCATTTTCATGTCGTACATATGACCCGCCCACTGTGTTTGGTTTTTTTTCTTTGTATTTTACACAGTTTTATTTTATTCATATGTTTCACTTATTTTATTGCGATGTTATTTTTGCCATTTTGTATTTATTTTACTGTAATTGTATTATTGGGCTTGGCCTCATGTAAGGTGCCCTGAGTCCCCTTTGGAGAGATGGTGGTGAGGTATAAATAAAGATTATTATTATTATTATTATTATTGACACAAAAGCACAGTATGTCACAGCAAACGAGATCTATATGCTGGATTTCGTATCACAAAATCACAAGTCGAACACTTCCCAAGCATCTAGGACTATGTGATGTATTTTCGAATGATGGCCAGTTCTCTCACACCAGAAGCGACTTGCAGTTTCTCAAGTCACTCCTAACATGAAAAAACAAATAATAATAATAATAATAATAATAATAATAATAATAATAATAATTTATACCCCGCCACCATCTCTCCAACGGGGACTCGGGGCGGCTTACATGAGGCCAAGCCCAACAGCGCATTACAATAAAACCAGAGCACAAAACAACAACACAATGAAATACCTAAAATATGAGAATACAGTAAACAATATAAAAATACAATTAAAAAATCATTTACAATCACAGTGAAAATGGGCGGGCCACATGTACAAGATAAAATACTAAAATACTAAAAACTTAGAGTGGGATAGGAAATGGAGCAGATTATTTGTGAGGGAAAAGCTCATAAGAATGGCGTCATAAAAACAGGCATTCATACAGGCGGGGGGAAGTGTACTATAGGGACAAACATTGAGGGGGAGCAGCAATGTATAGTTGTATGGTTACTCTCCAAAAGCGCAGCAGAAAAGCCAGGTTTTCAGTTCCTTCTTGAAAGATTCTAAGGTGGGGGCTTGCCTAATCTCACTGGGCAATGAGTTCCAATGAGTTCCAGGGGGCCACAGAGGAGAAGGCTCTCTCCCTTGTTCCCACAAGATGGGCCTGTGATAGCGGTAGGGGTGAAAGGAGAGCCTCCCCTGAAGATCAGAGAGATCGGGCAGGTTCATAGAAGGAGATACGGTCACAAAGGTAGGCTGGTCCCAAACGGTTTAGGGCTTTATAGGTGATAACCTGCACCTTGAGTTGGGACCAGAAAATAAACGGCAGCAAGGGGAGCTCTTTAAAGAGGGGGTTTGACTGCTCCCTGTAATTCCCCCCAGTTATTAATCTGGCTGCTGAGCGTTGGACAAGTTGTAGTTTCTGGGCTGTCTTCAAGGGTTGCCCCATGTAGAGTGCATTGCAGTAGTCCAGTCTAGAGGTAAGTAAGGCATGGACCACCGTGTTCAAATCAGACTTCATGAGGTATGGTCGCAGTTGGCGCATGAATTTTAATTGTGCGAAGGCTCTCCCAGCCACCGCCGACACCTGCGCATCAAGCGTCAGCGCTGAGTCCAGAAGAACAAACTGCAGACCTGTGACTTCAAGGGGAGTGCAACCCCGTCCAGCACAGGTTGCCACCCAATACCATGGTCAGATGAACAAACAAACTAGGGATTGAGTTCTTGTGGGTCTTTTCGGGCTATATGGCCATGTTCTAGAGGCATTTCTCCTGACGTTTCGCCTGCATCTATGGCAAGCATCCTCAGAGGTGAGGTCACCCCTGAGGATGCTTGCTGTAGATGCAGGCGAAACATCAGGAGAAATGCCTCTAGAACATGGCCATATAGCCTGAAAAGACCCACAAGAACTCAGTGATTCCGGCCATGAAAGTCTTCGACAAAACTAGGGATTAACTAGGCCATTTTGCTCGTCTCTATGCTGGGAATTTAAAATAAATCAATTGCCGACCACCTTAGAAACACTTTAGAAATGGCAAAATATCTTGCCCCACAATTGAAACTTGCATTGTGTGAAGGACACTGTGGGTTGCCATTTCTAAAATGTGTAGGAATGCTGCTTTTACTGTGTCACATACAACAATTGGAAAAATCACTCATGGCAATGCAGCTGCAGCCTTCTTAAACTTCATCTGCCACAAGAGGATTGTACAGTGTGTTGGTTTTTAATTGTAGCCTCTGCATCTTTGTGTCCAGTTATGTCAATATAAAAGAGACAGTTGCTTTTGGCTTTGCTTCTTCCTCCAGCCTTCCGTTTTACTTCATAGCGGGTTTTTGTTGTTGTCCTAAAACAATCATTTTTTCTTCTTCTTCCTTTATCAAATACTCTTTATATTGTGGGGACAGAAGCGTAAACAAGTTGTATAAGAAATAGTCACTTGAAAGTAATAGTCATGTGGGCTTAGTTTAAAAATACATTCTCTTACGGCATACATCATTCCTTTTCCCTTTAAAAACGGAACATAATCTGAAACCCCTTAAGAGTACTGTAAAGCCTCTGTGCATGAGTTTCCTGTGAGGGGAAAACAAAAGTTGAGAATAGAAAAGAAAGTGGAATAAATGTGTGTTTCCTTCCTCCTTAAAATGGCTGGCCAGTAACATTTGTATTGAGATGCGCCTTCTACAACTGTTGTAAGAGTTGGGTTGTTGTAGGTTTTTCGGGCTTTATGGCCATATTCTAGAAGCATTCTCTCCTGATGTTTCGCCGGGATCTATGGCAAGCATCCTCAGGATGCTTGCCATAGATGCAGGCGAAATGTCAGGTGAGAATGCTTCTTACTTACTTACATACTTACTCAATCCCTCGTAGTCCAAGTTGGGTGTTCTGGCAGTGGGTCCGTAGGTGACTGTGGAGCCCTATTCTTGATCTGCATGTTCTCCCACAGTGAGGGCATCGGTTTCCAGGTAGAAGGTGGTCCCAGTCTGGGTTGGCTTGACGCGCCTTCCTCTTGGTACATTTCTCTCTTTCACCCTCCATTTGTGCCTCTTCAAATTTTACAGCACTGCTGGTCACAGCTGACCTCCAACTGGAATGCTTAAGGGCCAGGGCTTCCCAATTCTCAGTGTCCATGCTAGAGTTTTTAAGGTTGGCTTTGACCCATCTTTCAATCTTTTCCTGTCCTCCAACATTCCATTTTCCGTTCTTGAGTTCGGAGTAGAGCAACTGCTTTGGGAGACGGTGGTCGGGCATCTGGGCAAAATGGCCGGTCCAGTGGAGTTGATGGCAGAGGACCATCGCTTCAATGCTGGTGGTCTTTGATTCTTCCAGCATGCTGACATTTGTCCACTTGTCTTCCCAAGAGATTTGCAGGATTTTTCAGAGGCAACGCTGATGGAATCATTCCAGGAGTTGCACGTGACGTCTGTAGACTCTCCACGTCTCACAGGCATATAGCACGGTTGGGAAGACAATAGCTTTATAAACAAGAGAATGCTTCTAGAACATGGTCACATAGCCCGAAAAGCCTACAACAATCCAGTGATTCTGGCCATGAAAGCCTTCGACAATATGTTGTAAGAGTTATTTCCTGGTTGTCCTTATAAGCCTCTCTCCTGAGGCTAGGTTTGACCCAGGGCATCCCAGTTGGTGAACGCATATAAACCAGATTGTATCCAGAACTTAATTATTTCCACCAGTAATGAAGTTATAACTATACTATGTCATGCTGCAATTTAATGAGTATAATGTCACTTATTTTGCGGTATAAGACTTTTCTGGTTATTGGCATGCCTTCACTAAATGAAAGTTCTTGGAGTGTTCAAGGACAACAAGTTAAACATGAGCCAATAATGTGATGCAGCAGCTAAGAAAGCCAATGGGATTTTGGGCTGCATCAAAAGGAATCTAGTGTCTAGATCGAGGGAAGCCATGGTGCCTTTGTATTCCACTTTGGTTAGACCTCACCTGGAATACTGTGTCCAATTCTGGGCATCACAATTGAAGGGAGATGTTGACAAGCTGGAATGTGTCCAGAGGAGGGCAACTAAAATGATCAAGGGTCTGAAGAACAAGCCCTATGAGGAGCGGCTTCAAGAGCTGGGCTTGATTCTGGGCACCACAGTTCAAAAGAGATTTTGACAATGTGGAAGGTGTCCAGAGGAGGGTGACTAAAATTATCTGGAGATCATTAATCCCTATGAAAAGCGTCTTAAAGGACTGGGCATGTTTAGCCTGCGGAAGAGAAGGCTGAGAGGAGACATGATAGCCATGTATAAATATGTAAAAGGGTGTCATAAGGAGAAGGGAACAGGCTTGTTTTCTGCTAGCCTTGAAACTAGGGCTAGGGTAATGGGGCCAAATTACAGGAAAAGAGATTCCACCTGAACATTAGGAAAACCTTCCTGACTGTACGAGCTGTTCAACAGTAGAACTCTGCCTTGGAGTTTGGTAGGAGCTCCTCCCTTGGAAACCTTTAAACAGAGGCTGTTTAAAACATATAACCTACTGATGCCTCAGTTGATTTAATTTTATTCATATCTGTTTTTATTTTGAAATTGACCAGTAGCTGCTGCATTTCCCACTCTTGGCTTATATCTTCTGGAGAGGCCCTTCTCGCGCTCCCGCCTCCATCGCAAGTGCGACTTGTGGGGACGAGGGAGAGGGCCTTCTCTGTGGTGGCCCCTCGGCTCTGGAATTTGCTCCCCAGAGAAATTAGGCAAGCCTCCACCCTGGCGGTCTATAGGAAAAGCTTGAAAACTGTTCTAGTGTGTCTTCAAGGAATGATTAACTAAATTATAACCTCTGACCTGACCAAACCTTGCAAAATAATGTCCTCGGAAGCACTTTATTTTCTAACTTCTAGTGCAATTAAACCCTACTTTCATCCCTCTGATCCCCTTTCCAGATACAATACATTGCCTTCTCACCCAGTGTTTTTAAACTTTTTAATCCTTGCTATCGGCTCTGACCACTGTGATTTATTTTCTGTGTTCATATTATTGTGATTTTACATTGTTTATGTTTATTTATATTGTTTCTTGTATTTTTTAAAAATATTTTACTGTTGTTGTATGTTGTTTATTTGCATTGCTCTATTGTTGGGCTTGGCCTCATGTAAGCCGCCCCCAGTCCACTTAGGGAGATGGTGGCAGGGTATAAATAAAGTTTATTATCATTTTCCCAGTTTTTTGTGGTAAAATTAGGTGCCTCGGCTTATATTCGAGTCGGCTTATACTCGAGTATATACGGTAATACTGTTATCGTTGAATAGACGAAATATTGGGTCTGGGTTTTCTGCAGAGGCTTAAAATAGCTGCTGAAGCTGAGCTCCTATTGTTTCCTTCATGGGATCCGATCCTCAGAATAGGAGCTCTTGGAAAAGCTGGCTTCCACTCCTGGCTGGAGCGGATATGAACTCATGCTTTCTCGGGGCTTCCAGTGCTGCTTGTTTAGCTACAGCAGTGTTTTGTCTCCATGCAGCGTGTGATGATGAGGACGGCTGTTTGGATGGATACCGACTATTTGGAATACAGCTGCGCATGATGCAAGTCTCGCTTGCCTTTCCATCGCAACCAGGGTGGGCAGTTTCGCCAGGTTGTGGGCCTCTTTGAGGGGTCTCAGGGATTTGAAAATACACATACATAAACAATATTTATTTATTTACATTATTTCTATCCCGCCCTTATCAGCCTGGAGGCGACTCAGGGTGGTATACACAGTCGGCACAATTTGATGCTATAAAAATACATACATTAATAAAGCAAAAACATTAAAGTGCATTTAAACATATAGACAGTGCATAATAACAATTTAAAAAGAACTATGTCCTCTCGTTCAATCCTCATCCGTTCCATTGTCTTGGTTGTCAGCCTTTCTCAACCTGGGGGTCGGGACCCCTGGGGGGGTTGCGAGGGGGTGTCAGAGGGGTCACCAAAGTCCATCAGAAAACACAGTATTTTCTTTTAGTTGTGGGGGTTTTGTGTTGGAAGTTTGACCCATTGGTTGTGTTGGGTTCAGAATGCTCTTTGATTGTAGGTGAACTATAAATCTCAGCAAGTACAACTCCCAAATGTTAAGGTCTATTTTCCCCAAACTTCTCCAGTGTTCACATTTGGGCATATTGAGTATTCATGCCAAGTTTGGACGAGATCCATCATTGTTTGAGTCCACAGTGCTCTCTGGATGAAGGTGAACTACAACTCCAGAACTCAAGGTCAAAGCCCACCAAACCCTTCCAGTATTTTCTGTTGGTCATGGGAGTTCTGTGTGCCAAGTTCAATTCAATCTTTGGAATTCAACTTGGATTGTAGAATGCTCTTTGATTGTAGGTGAACTATAGATCCCAGCAAGTACAACTCCCAAATGACAAAATCAAATTTGGGCGTATTGGGTATTTGTGCCAAATTTGGTCCAGTGAATGAAAATACATCCTGCATGTCAGATATTTACATTATGATTCAAAACAGTAGCAAACTTACAGTTGTGAAGTAACACCAAAAATAATTTTATGGTTGGGGGTTGCCACAACATGAGGAACTGCATTAAAGGATCACGGCATTAGGAAGGTTAAGAAACACTGATTTAAGGGGTCCCCGTAACCTACAAAAAGACGATCAATTGAAAACCCTAAACTTCTTATATATTTTCCTTTATGTCGGGTTGAAGAGCAAGTTGCTTCTTGCAGCAACCTGATATTTTTGGTAGGGTCTTGAAAGGAGATGACATTCCATCTGATGCTAAAACGAGGGCGATATTTCAAAGTGCAGGTTTGGAGAAGAGGGGAGCTGCTCCTGGAGTGATTTAGTTGTTTCCTGCAGTCATCAGTGAGCATCGTCTCTTTCTTTTGAACTAATTTCCAAAGTTGAAATCTTGTCCTGGCGAGAGTCTCGGCATCCTTCTAGCCCTGACATCTGTAAGAGAAAGAGGACATCAAAGCACCTAAAAGGCAATGTACACATCCCCTAGAGGAACATGTTAAACTCCTTTGTTGTATCTGGATGCTGCTTTGATCGCATTCGTTTCATATTATCTTGTTCCCATCTTGGAGACCTACAGTAGGGTTTCCAGTTGCGGCTTACTTCTATGCTCACCCCTCTTGACATTGCACACATGACTGTGTGTATAGGTATGTATGCACATACCTTCCCACTTCATACAACTTTTAAAATAACTGTTTTCTGCTTGCTATCAGCAGCACTCATTTACTCAGTGGCAACTTCTGTTTTTTGTGCCCACTTAAACTAGGTGTCTTTCAGTTTAAAGATATGCTAGGAAAGATTAATGTGCTAATCTATGATGCTATATCTGTGTGTGTGTATGTGTGTGTGAATCATACTATATCTATATATGTGAATCGTATATATCTATCTATGTCTATGGCTGGATGGCTCTTTGTCAGGAGGGATTTGATGACGTTTTCTTGCCCTGGTTAAGGGAGTTGGACAGAATGGTCTTAAGTGTTTTCTATTGGTCATGGGGGTTCTGTGTGGGAATTTTGCCCCAAATCCATCATTGGTGGGGTTCAGAATGCTCTTTGATAAATCCTAGTAACTACAACACCCATTTGTCAAGGTCTATTTCCCCCAAACTCCATATGTGTTCATATTTGGGCATATGGAATATTCGTACCAAGTTTGGTCCAGATCCACAGTGCTCTCTGAATGTAGATGAACTACAACTCCCAAACTCAAGGTCAATGCCCACCAAACCCTTCTAGTGTTTTCTGTTGTGGATGGGAGTCCTGTGTGCCACGTTTGGTTCAATTCCATCATTGATGGAGTTCAGAATGCTCTTTGATTGTAGGTGAACTATAAATCCCAGCAACTACAACTCCCAAATGACGAAATCATTTTTTTTAGTGATGGTCACTCCTTGGGTTAGTAGGTGTCTTGTGGCCTAATTTGGTGGCAATTCATCCAGTGGTTTTTGAGTTCTGTTAATCCCACAAACGAACATTACATTTTTATTTATATAAACAGTGAGTGAAGCGCTTCCCTGCATTGCTGGAAAAATGACTTTCCCGGATGCCCCTGCTCAGTGAGCAGTTCTAATGTGCCAGCCCGTTTGGGTGGGGAATCCTTCAACTCATTTGTGTAATTAAAAGCAAAGAAGAAAAGGAGAAGGGTTGGTTCATGCAGTAAGAGACTGAGGTAATAGGCAGAGCAACTTTTCCAGTAATTAGTGAATGATTTCTGCTGTTCTGCTACAAGAGACCCTGACGTCAGTACAGCCGCGGGGTGCAGACAAGAGAGCGAGAACGAGCTCCAAGCAAAGTTTACACAGCACTTGAACCCAAGCCAGATTATTAAAGGGGCCAGGTTGGCAATGGCGGGTGAGCGGCCATGCTGAAAAGGTGGGACTTCCACCTCTTCGTTTCTTTTTGGGGGTTTAACTCGCTGTGCTTAGGTCTGAATTTGCTTTCCTTGGACTATGAAACCACAGAAGGATAGGCTGTGAAGAGTTGACGTTAATTTGGCCGTGATGTTTGTATGTGTGTTTGTGATAAAAAGAGAGGAAAAAGAGACTCTGCCCCTCCTAAATCAAGGGGGTGAGGACTAATGAACACTGCCATTTGGGCAGATGAACAAGGCAGAGCACTGAGTATTCGAGAAAATAGGGAGAGTACTTACCGTATATATTTGAGTATAAGTCGAGTTTTTCAACCATTTTTTTAGGTTGAAAAAGCCTCCTTCAGCTTATACTTGCATCAAGGTTATTTATTATTTTACTTTGTTATTGTTGTTGTTGTTGTTGTTATTAATAATAATAATAATAATAATAATAATAATAAAACTTTATTTATATTCCACTCTTTCTCCCCAAAGGGACTTCGGCTGAATTCCAAACATAAATGGAAAACATTCAATGCCCAAATACAACAACAATACATCCATATTAACAAAATTTATACAACCCAACATATAAATACAAATTATAACTTTAAAAAACTAAAATTAAATGAAAAGCACAGCCTGTTATAACAGACATAAGACAAAACATCAAACATCAAATGGAAACAATAATTTCCAATTTCTTTGGGGCACATCTATTATTATTATTATTATTATTATTATTATTATTATTATTATTATTATTTGAAACACAACAAGATGAGTCCACAGCAAACAAGATCACTCTGCTGGCTGTTGTATTGGATCACGCGTCAGACACTTCCCAAGTGTCTAGGACTGTGTGATGTATCGGCGAATACTTATTTATTTATTTATAATTCAAACTTATATGCCGCCACTCCCCTGGGGCTCGGAGCAGCATACAAGAAAAATCTAACACAATTTAAAAACAATTTAAAACAATTTAAAAACAACAATATCAGAGATCAAAGGCCTGTCAAAACAGATATGTCTTACATGCCCTGCGGAAAGCTGATAGGTCTCGCAAGGCACGGACTTCAGGTGGCAGAGTATTTCAGAGTGATGGTGCCACTGCTGCGAAGGCTCTGCGTCTGGTTGCCGTCAGACGCAAGGTCTTGACACTGGGGACTTCCAATAGATCTTGGTCCTCAGAACGGAGGGATCTCTGGGGTTGGTAGGGGGTGAGGCGGTCCCTCAGGTACATCGGCCTCAGACCATGCAAGGCCTTAAAGGTGCGTACCATCACTTTGAAAGTGATCCGGCGCTCAATTGGTAACCAGTGGAGCTGTAGTCAGATTGGTGTTATGTGGCATCTCATCGGAATTCCCGCAAGAAGCCAAGCAGCTGCATTTTGTACCAACTTGAGCTTCCAGATCACCGACAGAGGAAGGCCAATGTAGAGGGCGTTACAGTAGTCCAGTCTTGAGATGACCGTGGCCTGGATCATCGTAGCGAGGTTGTCCCTGGACAGGGAGGGGGCCAGCAGTCTAGCCTGCCGCAGATGAAAAAAGGCGGTTCTGCTCACGGCGGAGACCTGGGCCTCCATTGTCAGCAGAGGATCCAAAAGGACTCCCAGACTCTTTACCAATGATGACAGGCATAGCGCCTCGCCGTCCAGGGTAGGCAGCTGGATATCCCCACTGCCCAGTTGACCCAGCCATAGGATCTCCATCTTTGCTGGATTCACCCTCAACCTGCTGGCACGCAGCCATCCAGTAACGGCCTCGAGGCACTGATGGAAATAATTGGGTATATGATGATGATGATGATTATTATTTTATTATATTTATTCTTTTACTCTATTTATTATTATTATTTCATGTACATTATTTTACTCTGTCATTATTAGAGTTACATTTATTATTTTACTCTATTTATTACTGTTATTGTTATATTTCCATTATTTTATTCTATTATTATTTTTATTACATTTATTATTTTACTCTCATTTACATTTACATTTTTGTGGTAAAATTAGGTGCTTCGGCTTACATTTGGGTCGGCTTATGCTCGCGTATATGCGGTATATCTAACTAGATCATAGCTTTTCAAACTTTCCCCCCTCACGACTCCTTTCCTCCTGAGAAATTTTTATGTGACTGAATATATAGGTAAATAAGATAGATATAAAAAAACAGAGATTTACTGATAATAAATCCACATCTCCAAGGCTTGTTAAACAAGGTGATTTCCCCCTTTTTTTGTGAAATACAGTTGAATCATTTTCTGCAGTCTGCTATTAACACAGCACTTTGTTCCTAACAGATCTGTGTATATGGATGGCATTACTGCTGCCAAATGTTTCAGGACCCCAACATTGAGTTAAGGAGACCTCATTTGGGGTTTGGACCCACAGTTTAAGAAGCAGTGATCTAGATTCTTACATCTTCATAGATATTTTATCTGTACTTTCTCAAATAATGTTCTAAGCATTTTGGGGTGGGTTTTTTTTTAAAGTAGAGATACCACGGTTGAATCTGGGATTTTTAAAAATACACAAAGCTAACTATTTTTAGTGCTGCCGTGTTGGCGAGTGAATCTGTGGACTTCTGGGAAGGTTCTTAGCCCAGATTTTGCCACGAGAGACCTTAATCTGCTTGGCAGCCACAGTAAATCCATTTATTTACAGAAACAAATAGTAATATAAGCCTGCATGTGTTCTGGTCTGTGTTGCTATTAGTTTCTGCAAATAAATGGATTTATCACTTGAGGAACTTCCACAATTGGGAAGGAAACCAATAAAATAAACCCAAAGTCCTTAGCCACAAGGCAGGTTGTTTATTGTGTCTCTGTGTGATTTATTTCTCCGTCTTTGCATATAAGCCACCGTATTTCTGTGAAATTGATAATTCCTTGCTGATGGGAATGCTCTGTGAATCTTTGCACTGATAAATAAAATAATTGCATGTTCTCAATAAGGTTGCATAAGGAACTGGAGCATTGCAGCAACCAAAATACCTGAGAGTCACCCTGGACCGTGCTCTGACCTACAAGAAGCACTGCCTGAATATCAACCAAAAAGTGGGCGGTAGAAACAATATCATACGAAAGCTGACTGGCACAACCTGGGGATCACAACCAGACACTGTGAAGACATCTGCCCTTGCACTATGCTACTCTGCTGCCGAGTACGCATGCACAGTGTGGAACACATCTCGCCATACTAAAACAGTAGATGTGGCTCTTAATAAGACATGCCACATTATCACGGGGTGTCTGCGCCCTAGACCACTGGAGAAATTACACTGCTTAGCCGGTATTGCACCACCTGTAATCCGTCGGGAAGTAGCAACTAATAGTGAAAGGACCAAGGCAGTGACATCTCCAGCTCATCCCTTGTTTGGGTATCAGCCAGTACGTCAACGACTTAAATCAAGAAATAGTTTTCTAAGATCTACAGAGACACTCGCTGTAACACCTCAGCAAGCGAGAGTCCAAAAATGGCAGGCTCAAACCTAGAACCTTAATCAATGGCTGATACCAAATGAGAGACTCCCTCCTGGGCACACAGAAAACTGGGTGACTTGGAAGGCGCTGAACAGACTGCGCTCTGGCACCACGAGATGCAGAGCCAACCTTAAGAAATGGGGCCACAAAGTGGAATCCACGACATGTGAGTGTGGAGAAGAGCAAACCACTGACCACCTGCTGCAATGCAACCTGAGCCCCGCCACATGCACAATGGAGGACCTCCTTGCGGCAACACCAGAGGCACTCCAAGGGGCCAGATACTGGTCAAAGGACATTTAATCAACTACCAAGCTTGCAAACTTTGTGTTTTGTCTGTTTGTTTTGTTAAAAATGTAATACAACTGTCTGGTTGCTCCTGACACGATAAACAAAAAAATAAAAATAAGTTGCATGTTGCATCTCTGCCCAAATCCCTGTTATGACTTGATCCCAGCTTGGAATGTCATTGAGTGATATAAATTCAAACGGTTGAGTTACTGGGTTGCTGTGAGTTTTCCGGGCTGTATGGCTATGTTCCAGAAGCATTCTGGAACATGGCCATACAGCATACACCATACAGCATATTATTTGAGAACACAGACATGCTGGACCACTCTTAACAACCACCATGTCAGACTACACAGAGAAGCTATTGAAGTCCACAAGCATGTTGACAATTTCAACAGAAAGGAGGAAACAATGAAAATGAACAAGATCTGTCTACCAGTATTAAAAAAAATCCCTAAAATCAGGACAGTAAATAAAGAGGAACACTCAAAAAGCAGGGGAAATCCTGACATGAAACCATCAGGACTAGCTAACACCTTCCAACAAAATATCCCTAGGCAGGAAACATCCAGGCTTTGAAGCTGCAAGGCCATTCAATGCTAATCAAGGTTGCAACATTAACATTTGCCTCAAATAAACAAGAGTCCTTCAGGCCTTTGACCCTGTGTAATCTATGGTCAGTTCGATGATCCGCTGATTGTGTCACTTTGCACTTTGATTTGTTACTCCAGATAGCCAGCATTATTCACAGGTTCCATTGAGTTTTAGGAAATTTTATAATTGTTTGATTTTTACAATTCTTACAGTTGTATTCGTTGGGATTTTATGTGCATTGTCATTTTTATATTTATGTCACTGTGTATATTCTTATGTATTGTTGTTTATATGCGGCTCTTGGAGTGCTTCAGTGAGCCGCCCCGAGTCCTGTTGCGTAGATGGTGGTGGGGGGGGGGGGGGGGAATAAATCTATATAAATAAAAATGTAATGTTCGTTTGTGGGATTAACAGAACTCAAAAACCATTGGACGAATTGACACCAAATTTGGACACAAGACACCTAGCAACCCAATGTATGTCCTTCACTAAAAAAAAAAAAAATGATTTTGTCATTTGGGAGTTGTAGTTGCTGGGATTTATAGTTTACCTACAATCAAAGAGCATTCTGAACTACACCAACAATGGAATTGGGCCAAACTTCACTGGACCAGATTTGGCACAAATATCTGATATGCCCAAATTTGAATATTGATGGGGTTGGGGGATTGATTTTGTCCTTTGGAAGTTGTAGTTGCTGAGGTTTGTAGTTCACGTACAATCAAAGAGCATTCTGAACTCCACCAATGATGGAATTGAACCAAACTTGGCACACAGTTCTCCCATGACCAACAGAAAATACTGGAAGGTTTTGGTGGGCAGTGTCCTTTGGTTTTAGAGTTATAGTTCACCTATATCCAGAGATCACTGTGGACTGAAACAATGATGGATCTGGACCAAATTCTACACGAATACTCAATATCCCCAAATGTGAACACTGGTGGAGTTTGGGGAAAATAGAATCTTGACATTTGGGAGTTGTAGTTGCTGGGATTTATAGTTCACCTACAATCACAGAGCATTCTGAACCCCATCGGCGATAGAATTGGGCCAAACCTCCCACACAGAACCCCCATATGGGCCACAGCAACGCGTGGCAGGGGACGGCTAGTAAATAAATAAATAAATAAATAAATAAATAAATAAATATACTGACACAAAACCACAGTATTTCACAGTAAACCAGATTATTATTATTATTATAAATGAGATTATATAAATGAGATGATGATGATGATGATGATGATGATGATGATGATGATTATTATTATTATTATTATTATTTGACCTTGGAGGGCTGCATCCTGTCCATGAGCCTTAGTTTGAAGACCCCTAGTTTAAATGGTTTAAATAATACTGATAAAGAACGCCTGAAAAAGTGTTGAGCCAATGGAGTCTCTAAAACACATTCCTGCTTTTTCCCACCTCACAGGCCATGACTGCTGTGAGACCGTGAAGGTCTCTCTGTGTGCTGCTAAGCAGGACCACCCCATTCTGGTGGTGGCCGAGGACAGCTTGCAGTTTGTGCAGGATGAAGCTTACGATGCCGCGCAGTTCCTGGCAACCTGCGCTGGGAACCAGCAGGCGCTCAACTTTACAAGATTCTTGGATCAGTCCAGGCCACCTGCTGGGGACATGGACTTTTTGGATGAGAAATTGACCCTGGCATTTCGGCACCTGAAATTGCCAGCCGAGTGGAATGTATTAGGGACAGACCGTGCCCTAAATGGTAAGTCCTTTTTGCCCGCACCACTTTTGGTAACACTACGATTTTGTCCCTGGGTTATAAATGTCATTTCCAAATTGGTTCTATCATAAAAACTTGGGGAAAGTTTATTAAACTTTGCTTTGGTGGGTGGGACATCCTGCTATAGTATATTTTGCTCAAGTTTTTCAATGAGTATCTCATAGAGTCTCAACCATAGAATCATAGAGTTGGAAGAGACCTTATGGGCCATTCAGTCCAAACCCCTGCCAAGAAGCAGGATAATCGTGTTCAAAGCACTCCCAACAGATGGCCATCCAGCCTCTGCTTAAAAGCCTCCAAAGAAGGTGCCTCCACTGTGCCGTCGCGCCTGGGGGCTATAAATCTTAGTGAAAGAAACATGGACGTGGCATCTTTTCCCCAAGGGATTGCTTCTTGCCCTCCTTTAGAGAACTGGAACTCTCAAGGATCAAGACACTATAGATAACTCGAAATAGGCTTTATTGTTCACAATGAGTTATCTTTCTTGGGGATAAACTTGATGTTCCAAAAGGGGGTAAAGAAAATATACATTACAGTCTCGGATGTCTTGGGTCCAAGGAGTTTTACAGCTGAGAAGCTTTCCAAATTCCCTCTTTCTCAATGGCTGTGAAAGCCTGAACATTCACAACCCCTAGGTTCTTGTGGGTTTTTTTCGGGCTATGGGGCCATGTTCTAGAGGCATTTCTCCTGACATTTCGCCTGCATCTATGGCAAGCATCCTCAGAGGTAGTGAGGTCACTACCTCTCAGGATGCTTGCCATAGATGCAGGCGAAACGTCAGGAGAAATGCCTCTAGAACATGGCCCTATAGCCCGAAAAAAACCCACAAGAACCTAGTGATTCCAGCCATGAAAGCCTTCGACAATACATTCACAACCCCAGTTCAATGACCTATATTGAAGGCCAAAGTCTTTCTCTCGATGCCAAAGGAGTGGTTTGAAGGCGCTTAAGATTCCTCAATGTTGTTCAGGGCGATCTGAACATGAAGCATGAATCTTAAGAGTACAAACTTCAGAATTGGTGATGAGAGATGACTTAACTGAGGGCTTTAGAGCCAAGCCTTTCTCACGTCCATCTGCTGAGTTGTCTGATGGTAGAATGAAAAGAAAGTACTGCCTTCTTCCCCAGGAAGGGACGGAGCCAAACAATTGAGTAGGGGGAGCAATTCAACCGGTGCAAAATAACATTGATTGACAGCTGTAAATAACCAAACAATTTAGCTATACATTCACATACAAGTGGTGCCAGACACGCCGTCACATCCACCACACTCTGGGGCAGAGAGTACCACTGCTGAACAGCTCTCACAGTCAGAAAGTTCTTCCTCATGTTCAGGTGGAATCTCGTTTCCTGGAGTTTGAAGCCAATTCAACATAGTATTTGGCAGCTACAAAAACAAAGTTTCTGGAGTAGAACAACTACTTTCAAAGTATGTGTGACACAATTAAACAGAAATAAGTTCTAACACTTTCAAACAAGGAAAGGAAAAATTTTCAAACTTTATTACACGGTGTAATTATGCTGGATAATTGGGATTGATTGTTCTGGACAGGGGACTTTACCAAATTGCATTGCTGCCATTAGGAGTAGCAACACCATACTGATTTGATGATTTTTCAGTATCACAAGTATCTAAGCATCAAACATATTGTTTTGTATGTCCATGGCCATCATCCTGGGCAGCAGCCGAACTCTGCCCTCCTTCAGTGCCGCTACTTTGGAGATTTATTTATTTATTTGTTATTTGTTTTAATAGAAGCAACTTCACATTTGGGTTGTTGTGAGTTTTCTGGGCTGTCTGGCCATGTTCCGGAAGCATTCTCTCCCACATCTGTGGCAGGTATCCTCAGAGGTTGTGAGGTCTGTTGGAAACTAGGCACGTGAGGTTTATATATTTGTGGAATGCCCAGGGTGGGAGAAGGAACTTGTCTGTTGGAGGTAGGTGTGACTGCTGCAGTTGACCAGCTTGATTAGCATTGAATAGCCTTGCAGCTTCAAAGCCTGGCTAGTTCCTTCCTGGAGGGTCCTCTGTTGGGAGGTGTTAGCTGGCCCTGAATGTTTCCTGTCTGGAATTCCCCTGTTTTCTAAGTGTTGCTCTTTATTGACTGCCCTACATTTTAGAGTTTTTTTTAAAATAGTGATAGCCAGATTTTGTTTATTTTCATGATTTCCTCCTTTCTGTTGAAATTGTCCACATGCTTGTGGATTTCAATGGCTTCTCTGTGTAGTCTGACATGGTGGTTGTGAGAATGGTCCAGCATTTCTGTGTTCTCAAATAATATGCTGTGTCCAGGTTGGTTCATCAGGTGCTCTGCTATGGCTGACTTCTCTGGCTGAATTAGTCTGCAGTGCCTTTCATGTTCCTTGATTCGTGTTTGGGCAATGTTACTGCGTTTGGTGGTCCCTATGTAGACTTGTCCACAGCTGCATGGTATATGGTAGACTCCTGCAGAGGTGAGAGGATTCCTCTTGTCCTTTGCTGAATGTAGCCTTTGTTGGATTTTCTTAGTGGGACTGTAGATTGTTTGGAGAGTGTATTTCCTCATCAGCTTCCCTATGCGGTCAGTGATTCCTCTGGGCAGATATTTTTCTTTACTCTCGTGGCTAGATGTGGGTGAAACATCAGGAGAGAATGCTTCTGGAAAATGGCCATACAGCAACCAAGTGGTTCCAGCCATGAAAGCCTTCGACAGCACATTGAAATTCACATTTGCTGGGTAGTCTTAGTTTACATAATAAATAATAACAAAACTACATTTGTGTCATAAGATAAATTACAATGAAGGAGCGAGTTTCCTCGTTTGAAAACATTTGGAACAATAAGAGTGGGAAGAGACTCCATGGAGAATGGTATGCAGAATGAACAAGCGGTAGCCACGTATTGCATTATTGAGCTCAGACATTTTGCTGGGACGAGATTGGTAAAAACTCTCATAAATCAAATTTCAACTTCCTTGTGCAAATGAAGAAAATGGCCAGGATTATGTTAGAACATACCAGAGTAGCTGGAAAAGAGCCACTGTGAAAGGATCTATTCTGGTTTGCGAGAATTAAAAAGGATTTGAGAATTTAATCCCACAGTCAAATGTCACCAAGCAGCAGATTTTGTCCTGAAATTTCTTGCAGTCCTGTTTTCGGGGAGTGTGTGTGTGTGGGGAAGAATTGAAACCCTATATTTTTTCAGAGAGACTGCACTATTTAATATATAGTATAACATAAAGGTTCTGCAGTGACGCAGCAGGTTAAACCGCTAAACTGCAGAACTAGCTGACTTTAAGGTTGGCAGTTTGAATCCGCGGGATAGGGTGAGCTTTCGTTGTTAGCCCCAGCTTCTGCCAACCTAGCAGTTCGAAAACATGCAAATGTGAATAGATCAATAGGTACCACTTCAGCAGGAAAGTAATGGTACTCCATGTGATCATGCCGGCCACATGACCTTGGAGACATCTACGGACAGCACCAGGGGAAACCTTTACTTTTACTCTAACACCAAGATTGACTTGGATTTGTTCTGACAGCAAACAAGGCTGAAATGGCTCAATGATGGAAAGCTATCTAAAATGTCTAAATAGAATTTGGACCACGGTTCTATCAGAGGTACAGATTAAAGTGTGTGAAAGACACGTGCTGGTTTATTTTCTAGTTTTGTGTATAGGTTAAAACTAAGTACTGGTTATGACCTATAAAGCCCTATGCAGTTTTGGCCCAGCTTACCTGTCTGAACGTATCTCCCTCTATGTCCCACCTCGCAGTTTAAGATAATCTGGGGAGGCCCTGCTCTTTGCCCTCCCAGTTTCGCAATTGCAATTGGAGGGGACGAGGGACAGGGCCTTCTCGGTGGTGGCCCCCTGCCTATGGAACTCACTCCCTAGTAAGATTAGGTTGGCTTCATCCCTAATTCCTTTTAGGAAGAAGCTTAAATCATGGTTCTGAGACGAGGTTTTGGACAGAGAGCAGAACAGCACTTTGGAAGTAGAATCGGACTGGAAATGGCTGTATGATTTGATAATGATGCTTTAACTTGTTTTAACTCAATGTTCTATTTATTGTTTCATTGTGGTTATATTTTTGTATCTGGTTATATTTTGTGGTTATATTTTATGTTGCGGCATCAAATTGCTGGCGGGTGTAAGCCGCCCTGAGCCGCCCCCCCCCCCCCCCCCAGGGCTTGAGAAGGGTGGGTTAGAAATGCTGGGAATAATAATAATAATAATAATAATAATAATAATAATAATATAAATAAATAATGCCAATGCCATCAAAGCCAGAATTGAAAAGTTGACAACAGATCCCAAATGTAGACTCTGTAAGTAAGCAGATGAAACAATAGATCACATCCTGAGCTGCTGCAAGAAGATTGTGCAGACAGACTACAAGCAGAGGCATAATGCCCAAGTTTGCCCATACCTGGGTTAGAGGGAGCTCAATAGAAATGATGGTGAATAAATGACGTTTTTTTGTTTTAGTGATGGGGAAATAAAAAAAAAATGAATCCAAAGAAAGCTCGACCGAACATCTATATCCAGGTGGTAATGGCGGTTTCTAGAGATGGTGTTAACCTTAGCCACAGCCTAAATATATGTGTTTTCTCTTCTGTTTTGCTTTCCAGAAAATGTCTCCCAGGAGACGTTGATGCATTTTGCAGTAAGGCTGGGGTTGCAGCGTCTGACGTGGTTCCTGTTGCAGAAACCGGGCGGAAGAGAAGCCCTTGGCGTTCCCAATCGGGAAGGGGCTACCCCCATAGGTTTGGCCTTGGAGAGGGGCCATCAGAAGCTTCACCAGCTCCTGATAGAGTAAGTAGGAAATTCTTAATATTGTAGTGACTTGCTTTCTCTATTATAGTCTTATTCCTTTTTTTAAAGGTCAGGGTCCTACCTTCTAAGGTAGGAATCCTTTGTTGGGAGGTGTTAGCTCCCAACAAAGGATTCCTACCTTAGAAGGAATCCTAAGGATTACCCGAGACAGGAAGCAGCCAATTATTGGAGAAATGCTGGACCACTCTAACAACTACTATGTCAGACTACACAGAAAAGCCATTGAAATCCATAAACATGTGGACAATTTCAACAGAAAGGAGAAACCATGAAAATGAACAACATCTGGCTATCAATATTTTGAAAATTCTAAAATTTAGGACAGCAAATAAAGCGCAACACTCAGAAAACAGACAGGAAACAATCAGGGTCAGCTAACAGAGGATCCTCCAGGCAGGAAGCAGCCAGGCTTTGAAGCTGCAAGGTTATTCGGTGCTAATCCAAGTGGCCAACTGCAACATTCACTTGCCTCCAACAGACAAGAGTTCTTCCTCCCACCCTAGACATTCCACAGATATATAAACCCCACTTGCCTAGTTTCAACAGACCTCACAATCCCTGAGGATGCCTGCTGTAGATGTGGGTGAAACGTCAGGAGAGAATGCTTCTGAAACATGGCCATACACGGCAGAAAACTCACAGCAACCTAGTCAATAAAGGTTTCCAATCTTTCATCCCTCCCCTCCCCCCATATCCCTTCTTTTAATAAGAAATTAATTTGTCCACGTTTCCTTTCTTGTTATTTATTTATTTATTTACGATATTTATATGCCGCTTTTCTCACCCTGAAGGGGACTTGGAGCGGCTTACAAGATATATATACAAACAATATATTATATTATTAGCATAGTACAATTAATTATTATTATAATATTGTATTATATTTATCATTTATTATTTATTATTTATTATTTATTATATTTATTATTATTTATACCATTATATTGTAATATTATTAGTAATATTACATGTAACATAAATATATAATCATAATATCATGTTATTATTCGTAGTATTACATTACATTACATTATAATATTATAAATATTATATGTATATACAATAATATAATATAATAAAATATTATATTATATTATATTATTAACATAGCACGGGAGACAAGGTGGAACTGTCCCTTGGCCCCCTCTCTCTTCAATGATGGTTTGCACTGGTATTAACAATAGTTAAAGTGAGTGCGGTGACAACACTCCTTCTAAGGGGTTATTTGGAAAGGGGATGAGTGGCTGGAGAGAGAACAACTATGTGACCTCTTCCCATTTCTTTCACGTGTTCCCAACTTGAAAGTGGAGATATGAGAGATCTCAGATATCACATTCTGGGCTCAGCTAATTGTGTATATTCTTCCTAAAATTCTTAGAATTAGGTTCTCGACAAGTTTCATTTGCAGTTCACCAGAAAGTTGTAGGCTCTTCAGTGCCTCCTTTTCTAAATATTTTGGTTAGGGTCCTGCTAAATGTGTTTCTTCACTTGCATACAGTGTGTACTTAAAAAAGCAAAGAGTAGTTGCTGCTCATGGAATTCCTAACTCCTGGCCAAGTCAGTTAGGACGTTTAGGAGCTGAAGTCCGAAAAACCTTGAAAACTTACTAAAATAATAGGAATAAGAGATCCCTTATATACTCAAGTATAAGCCAACCCGAATATAAGCTGAGGCACCTAATTTTTACCACAAAAAACTGGGAAAAGTATTGACTCGATTATAAGCCAAGGGTGGGAAATGCAGCAGCTACTGGTCAATTTCAAAATAAAAATAGATACCAATAAAAAGAGGTCGGGTTGCCTCTGAAGTGTTAGGGATTCCTCATCTTCAGAAGACGAAGGGGAGCAGGGAAGTGCTTAGGAATTGGAGGGAGAAGAAGAATCAGATGATGAGGGTTTGAAAGTGCCTATATTTCTAGAGAGATGAAAAGAGACAGAGCACAGACGGCGTTCAGCTAGAATAGCTGCTAAAAACGCTGAGCTAATTGGGAGACGCCTAGTACCTCCTGCGTAGGGAATTCAGGGCTATAAATCAGAAGGAAGAGCAGTCAGCATTTGCTGGTAACAACGACCCTGATACTGATGTTTTCACTCCAATGGCACCTGCTTTGTGTCTGCTGCTAAGGACTTAGTTCATAAGGACATGGTAGTTGAACTAAGTTAGTTGTTAGTTAGTTGTCTGATGGAAGACTGATGTTTCTTTTGGGACTTTGTAAGAGACTTTAATTTGTGTCTGGATTGAAAATTCCTTGCTTGCGTTTGCAGTTTTCAATTGCATTTGCTTATCCTTTGTGTTTGCTGAACCAAAGCATTTTTCTTTTACTTTCAACATTGTCAAAAGGCTGTTTTTGAAGGGCAACTCAGGACAGGAAGACTGTTCGGAAGCTTCAGCTAGTCCAACGCTCGGCAGCCAGGTTGCTTATGGGAGTGGGATACCAAGAGCGTACAACGCCCTTGCTTCGCCAGCTTCACTGGCTACCTATTAACTTCCGAGCACAATTCAAAGTGCTGGCTTTGGCCTATAAAGCACTTAACGATTCTGGCCCAGTTTACCTGTCTGAATGTATCGCCTGCTATGAACCACGTAGGACCTTAAGATCATCCGTGGAGGCCCGGCTCGCTGTGCCCCCACCATCGCAATCACGATTGGTGGGTACAAGGGACAAGGCCATCTCCGTGGTGGCCCCTCGGCTGTGGAATTCCCTCCCAAGTAAAATCAGATCTGCTTCATCCCTCCTGCCTTTCCAGAAAAAAAGTGAAATTCTGACTCTGGGATCAGGCCTTTTTAGTAAAGCCTGATCCCAGATGGTAAAGCTATGGTATTAATGGACTCTGATGGACTGTTCTTAGGGCGATGACTTAAATTGGCTATTGTTTTAATGTTTTTATAATGTTTTATATTGCTTTTACTTTATATGTATACCTGTGTTTTTTTGTTGTTAGCCGTCCTGAGTCCCTCTGCGGAGGTTGAGTCACGACGGGATCTAAATGTCCTATATAAATAAATAAATAACATTACATTACATTAATGGAGGTCAAATGTTTTTGAATATTTACATAAAACCGTAAGTTAAGACTGTCCAATTCTTATTAAACTATTATTCTAAGCGTCTTCAGACTTAATCACATGTCTTGCAGTTCTCATTATGGGAGCTATAATCCAACCCAGCCAAGTTGGAGAAAGCTTATGTAATATTTTGACAAAGGCAATATTCATGATGATTTTTGTGTTCTTTTTATAATTTTAGGAAAGAAGCCAGCGAACCCTGCTGCTGGAGCACCTTGTCCCAAGTAGTACATTCGGAGGAATACTGTGTTGTTAAGTACCACCAAGGGTTAAGTGTTTACACGTTGACAACGGACGTGAAGAAAGGAGTAGGGCCCAGCATGGAGAATGACCTCCTTTGCCTCCGGATGCACATACAGAGCCACCGGGATATGGTGAGGAAAAAGCGGGGGGCCATCTCAACACACCCCATGGACTCAAAGCATTTCTCTCTTGCCATTATTCTAACCTTCTTCAATGTAAATGTGGTTACGTATCCTTCCAATAATAATCAGAGGAAAATAATGGAAATGTAATAACAACACTCAAGTAAAATAATAAATTTAATCATAATAAATAGGGTAAAAATAATAAATGTAATAGTAACAATAATAAAGAGAGAAAAATAAATAATAATAATAATAAAATAATGTAAATATAATAATAATAATAAAAGAGAGAAAAATAATAAATAACTTTGAATCGAGTATAAGCCAAGGGGGACTTTTTCAGCCTAAAAAAGGGCTGAAGAACTCCGCTTATACTCGAGTATATACGGTACTCCGAAATATGCATGCACTGTCACATTCTTAATACATATTGAATACATCAGTATTGCAATCGTAATCACCTATTAGGGCATTCCGTTTTCTGTATTTCATTAGCTTCTATGCTATTCCTATAATTTCTGGTCATTGGCTATACTGGCTGGGACTATTTATTTATCGTGTCAGAAGCAAATTGAGGGTACAGTTATCATGTATTTAAAAACATAAACAAAGTGAAAAACTTGACATTGTACTAAATGTCCTTTGACCAGAAGCTGGCCACTTGGAATGCATCTGGTGTTGCTCTGAGAAGGTCCTCCATTGTGCAAGTGGCAGGGCTCAGGCTGCATTGTAGTAGGTGGTCTGTGGTTTGTTCTTCTCTACATTGGCATGCCATGGACTTTGTAGCCCCATTTCTTAAGGTTGGCTCTGCATCTTGTGGTACCAGAGTGCAATCTGTTTTGTGGCTTCCAAGTCACCCAGCCTTCTGTGTGCCCAGGGGGGAGTCTCTCATTTGATATCAGCCACTGATTGAGGTTCCAGGTTTTATCCTGCCACTTTTGGACTCTTGCTTGCTGAGATGTTCCTGCAAGTATTAGAAAGCTATTTCTTGATTTAAGGCATTGGCATGCTAGCTGATATCCGAACAGAGGATGGACCAGAGATGTCACTGCCTTGGTCCTTTCATTATTGGTTGCTACTTCCCGAGGGATGACAGGTTGTGCAACACTGGCTAAACAGTATAATTTCTCCAGTGTTGTAGGGCATAGACATCATGTGATGATGCGGCATGTCTCATTAAGAGCCACATTCATTGAGCATGCGTATTCAGCAGCAGAGTAGCAAAACGCAAGGGGAGATGTCTTCACTATGTCTGGTTGTGATCCTTAGGTTGTGCCAGTCAGCTTTCATATGATATTATTTCTAGCACCCACTTTTTGCTTGATACTCAAGCACGACTTCTTGTAGGTCAGAGTACGGTCCAAGGTAACTCCCAGGTATTTTGGTGTGTTGCAATGCTCTAGTGCAGCAGTTCTCAACCTGTGGGACCCTAGATGTTTTGGCCTACAACTCCCAGAAATCCCAGCCAGTTTACCAGCTGTTAGGATTTCTGGGAGTTGAAGGCCAAAACATCAGGGGACCCACAGGTTGAGAACCAGTGCTCTAGTGGGATTCCTTCCCAGGTCATCCTCAGAGCTCGGGATGCTTGTCAGTTCATAAGATGAAAAGCACACGCCTGCATTTTATTTTATTTTTTGTTATATAATCTTTATTAGATATTTTCATAATACATGGTAACTTAAAATAATAGCAAGTCTGCATTTTAGATGGATTAGGAATCAGCTAAATTAGGGCCCCCGGTGGCGCAGTGGGTTAAAGCACTGAGCTGCTGAGCTTGTTGATCGAAAGGTCGCAGGTTCGATTCTGGGGAGCGGCATGAGCTTCCGCTGTCAGTCCTAGCTTCTGCCAACCTAGCAGTTCGAAAACATGCAAATGTGAGTAGATCAATAGGTACTGCTCCAGCGGGATGGTAACGGCGCTTCATGCAGTCATGCCGGCCACATGACCTTGGAGGTGTCTACGGACAACGCTGGCTTTTCGGCTTAGAAATGGAGATGAGAACCACACCCCAGAGTCAGACATGACTGGACTTAATGTCAGGGGACTACCTTTACCTTTTAGGAATCAGCTGGTTTTCCCTGTAATAGGCACTAAGAGCACCTAAAGCTTCAGAAAGTTTCTGTTCAACCATTTCAAAGCTCTCTGCTTGAGCCAATGATGAGGAATAAATAAATCAATATTACTATGAGAATTGCCTATTGGGGTGTCCGACCTTCTAGATTTCTTTAGCTTCTAGCACAGGAATGGGCAAACTTGGGCCCTCCAGGTATTTTGGACTTCGACTCCCACTATTCCTAACAGCCTCAGGCCCTTTCCTTTTCCCCCTCAGCCGTGTGTGAGAGAAAGATTGGAAGAGAATAGCAACAAAACACATGACCACTTAAATTGTGTGATTAGTATTAAAACTTGGTTGGTTTGCCTTGAAACTCAGCATGTGCCAGAGCAAACCTGCTCTTTCTTTTATTGATAGCACGAGCACTGCTTGGGTACATCATGTCTGGCAAAACGGAGAGGCTGCGTTTAGAAGGCCTTCCTTTTGAGGACTGGTTTGCTTCACATCTAATCTAATTTGCTTTGGACCGGGGCCGACAATTATTTCACTTTAGTTCATGCAGGGTCAGCAGAGAGGCCGGTTGGCTTCCTGTCGAAGAGGGCTCTGTTTTTTTCAGTTGGTGGAAGCGGAATGACTTCATTGCAAGGATGGCGGAGAACTCCCCTTCCCCAGCAGCCTCCTTTCCCCTTTCCCTCCCCGCTTCTACCTCCTGCCAAATCTCTGTGGAGCACTTTTGTGTTCCAGAACAAGTGTCACTTTTGTCTGTGTTTGCTTGGGCTGCTGGCTGAGAACTATCTCAAGTGTTTCCCTCTGCTTTTGGCTCAGAGTTGACAGCCGCTAGACTCAGCAGAGGCTTCATTTCAACATGCCTTCCTTGCGCTGATATTTAAGGTTTGTGGGGGGAGCTCTTTTTCTCTCTCTCTCTATGTGAGTAACACTTTGGGCAAAAAGGCCAAGGCTCTCAGTATCCATCCGCACCCTATAAGCCAGGTATGGGCAAACCCAGGCCCGGGTGCTGGATGCAGCCCCTTGAGCTCTTTTCTCAGTCCTTCCTCTCTCTCACAATCCTATCCTTCCTTCCTTCTTTCTTTCCTTACCTCCCTCTTTCTCCCTCCTTCCTTCCCTTCCACCCTTCCTTCCCCTTTCCTCCTTCCCTCCATTCCCTTCCATCCTTCCTTCCATCCTTCCCTTCACCCTTTCGTCCTTCCTTCTTTCCTTCCCTACCTTTTGTCTTTCCTTCCTTCTCTCTTTCCTCCCTCCTTTCCACTCCTTTCTCTTCCACTCTTCTTTCCATTCATCCTTCTCCTCTTTCTTTTTCCCCTTCCTTCTCTTTTTCCTTCCTCCTTTCCTCCTGGGAAATGTTTAGCTGGGAGAAGAGAAGTTATAGAGGGAACATGAGAACCATGTTTCAAGATTTCCTTCCCTCCCTCTTTCTTCCTCCTTCCCTCCTTTCTTCCCTTCCACCCTTCCTTCCTTCCATCTTTCCTCCCCCCTTCCCTTTCTCCCTCTTTCTCCCTTCCTCCATTCCCTTCCACCCTTCCATCCTTCCTTCCCTTCACCCGTTTGTCCTTCCTTCTTCCTTCCCTACCTTTTGTCTTTCCTTCCTTCTCTCTTTCCTTCCTCCTTTCCTCCCTTTCTCTTCCACTCTTCCTTACTTCCATTCATCCTTCTCTTCCTCCCTTTTTCCCTTCCTTCTCTTTTTCCTTCCTCCTTTCCTCCTGGGGAATGTTTAGCTGGGAGAAGAGAAGTTAGAGATGGAACATGAGAACCATGTTTCAAGATTTCCCTCCCTCCCTCTTCCTTCCCTTCCACCATTTCTTCCTTCCCACTTTCCTCCCCCCTTCCTTTCTCCCTCTTTCACTTTCCTTCCTTCCTCCCTTCCTTCCCCCCCTCCATTCCCTTCAACCTTCCTTCCATCCTTCCTTCCCTTCACCCGTTTGTCCTTCCTTCTTCCCTACCTTTTGTCTTTCCTTCCTTCACTCTTTCCTCCCTCCTTTCCCCCTCCCTTTCTCTTCCACTCTTTCTTCCTTCCATTCATCATTCTCTTCCTCCCCTGGGGAATGTTTAGCTGGGAGAAGAGAAGTTAGAGAGGGAGCATGAGAACCATGTTTTAAGATTTCCTTCCCTCCCTCTTTCTCTCTCCCTCCCTCCTTCCTTCCCTTCCACCCTTCCTTCCTTCCATCCTTCCTTTAACCCTTTTATCCTTCATTCCCTTCCTTTTTTCTTCCTTCTCTCTTTCCTCCCTCCTTTCCCTCCCCCTCCCTCCTTTCTCTTCCACTCTTTCTTCCTTCCAGTCATCCTTCCCTTCCTCTTTTTTTCCTTCCTTCCTTCTCTTTTTCCTTCCTCCTTTTCGCCTGGGGAATGTTTAGCTGGGAGAAGAGAGGTTAGAGAGGGAACATGAGGTTCAAGATTTCAAAAGGTGTCCCATTGAGTAGAAGGGGGGAAACCGACTTTCTGCTGCTCTAGAGACCAAGGCACAAGGGAGCAATGAGGTCAAATAGCAGGGAAAGAGATTCAACTGAAATAGTTAGGAAGAAGTTCCTGGAGAGTGGCTTAGGCTGCCTGGGAGTGTGGTGGCGTCTCCTTCTCTTGAGGCTTTTTCGCAGAGACTGTCTATTGGGAGTGCCTTGATTGTGCCTTCCTGCATAGCAGGAGGTTGCACTGGATGGCCCTTGGGGGTCTCTTCCAGCTCTAGGATTCTAGGATTCTGTATCAGGAGTAGACAATACGGGACAATTTTTCTCTCCCGTTCATTATCTCATCCTGACCAAGGCCAACCCTTTTGGGATCCAAACATTTCCTGTCTTCCCATCACTTTCTGCCTCTGAAAGAGAAGAGAAAGGGGAGCAAAGGCCAGGAAGGGGGCTTGGGGAGAACATCCACTCCTGGCCTGCTCACCCTATTCTGGCTCGCCATGCAGCCCCCAAGTTAGAAAGTTTGCCCATGCTTGCTATAAGCACAAAATGGCAGCGCTATTTCTAGCATTCTGAAAATTTATATTTATGTTGTTTACAAAGCAAATTCCTAGCCTTTAAATCTGCAAAAATAGATTTAGAGCACTGTGCGTGATAAAAGTCTGCAAACTTCAGGAAAGGAGATTCCACCAGAACATGAAGAACTTTCTAATGGTGAGAGCTGTTCAGCAGTGGAACTCTCTGCCCTGGAGTGTGGTGGAGGCTCTTTCTTTGGAGGCTTTTAAGCAGAGGTTGGATGGCCATCTGTCGGGGGTGATTTGAATATGATTTTCCTGTTTCTTGGCAGAATGCGGTTGGACTGGATGGCCCAATTCTATAATTCTATAACTTGTATACGTAGTTTTACATGTGGCATACGGTAGCTTTTTCCCATTTTCTGTGACAGGGAGATATTGTTATGAAAAGAATGGATTGATTGCAAAAGCAATTACTGAAGCAACAAACATGTCATGAGAAAAGAGCAACGAACTTCCCCAAAATCAGGTTCTTGCAGAGTAAGCAAAAGGTGACCCAAGTCAAGGTGCAAAGCTTTCTGCTGTAAAGGAAGCTCCTGGGGCCATTCTTCTTCCTGGAGGAATGTGGTGTGGTCCCCGAAGGCCAGCTTTGGAGGCAAAATTAGGGTGTTGGTTTTGGAAGTGGGGCATCCTCTCTCTCAAGGTGCAAGGTGGGGCCGGAGCTTCTCCCTATCCTCCCAGAAATGGCTGTTCAGCAAAACTAGTTGCTAAATTGGTGGTGACAGTGGGGAGCATGAATGCAAATAATAAGAATATAACAGTATAAGGTTGCTGTAAGTTTTCCAGGCTGTATGGCCATGTTCCAGAAGCATTCTCTCCTGATGTTTCATCCAGATCTATGGCAGGTGTCCTCAGGGGTAGTGAGGTCTGTTGGAAACTAGGCAAGTGAGGTTTAGCATCTGTTAAATAATGTCCAAGGTGGAAAAAAGAATTCGTTGTCTGCTTGAGGCAAGTGTGAATGTTGCAATGGGCCACCTTGATTAGCATTTAATGGCCTTGCTATCTAATCAAGGTGGCCTATTGCAACATTCACACTTGCCTCAAGCAGGCAAAGGTTCTTTCTCCCATAGAATCATAGAATCATAGAGTTGGAAGAGACCTCATGGGCCATCCAGTCCAACCCCCTGCCAAGAAGAAGGAAAATTGCATTCAAAGCACCCCCGACAGATGGCCATCCAGTCTCTGTTTAAAAACTTCCAAAGAAAGAGCCCCTACCACACTCTGGGGCAAAGAGTTCCACTGCTGAACAGCTCTCACAGTCAGGAAGTTCTTCCTAATGTTCACATGGAATCTCCTTTCTTGTAGTTTGAAACTATTATGTGAGAGGAAGCCACAGGGAGGAGGGAGCAAGCTTGTTTTCTGCTTCCCTGGAGACTAGGACACGAAACAATGGCTTCAGACTACAAGAAACTACAACCCCCTGCTTCTTGGCAGGGGGTTGGACTGGATGGCCCACAAGGTCTCTTTCAACTCTATGATTCTATGATTCTATTGTTCCGCGTCCTAGTCTCCAGGGCAGCAGAAAAGAAGCTTGCTTCCTCCTCCCTAAGACTTCCTCTCTCATATTTATACATGGCTACCATGTCTCCTCTCAGCCTTCTCTTATCCAGGCTAAACATGCCCAGCTCTTTAAGCCACTCCTCATAGGGCTTGTTCTCCAGACCTTTGATTGTTTTAGTCACCCTCCTCTGGACACATTCCAGCTTGTCAATATCTCTTTTCAATTGTGGTGCCCAGAATTGGACACAATATTCCAGGTGTGGTCTAACCAAGGCAGAATAGAGGGGTTGCATGACTTTCCTGGATCTAGAATGTCCAGGATTCCATCCTGGATATTCCACAGATATATAAACTCCACTTGCCAATTTCCAACAGACCTCACAATCTTTGAGGATGCTTGCCATAGGTGTGGGCGAAACGTCATACAGCCTGGAAAGCTCACAGCGACCCAATGATTCCATCCATGAAAACCTTCGACAACACATATAACAGCATAGTTGCTAGGATGTGTAACCCTTGGACTTCCTCCTTCCTAGGAAGGATTGCTGTGCAGCTTTTCTTTAGAATTATTAGCAGTAGTGGGGAAAGAGTTTTGAGGCTTGCAAACTATTATGTGTCCTGTCAGAGTGTGTTTCACAGAAAACAGCATTTCACCTTCTTTCTTCTTCTCTTCCCTTCCAGAAGCCAAGCGAACGCCCACATCCTGCACAGCCCTGCAAGGACTGTAGCTCAAGCACTGATGCGAGGGACCATACAGCTGCACCCGGGGACAATCTTTGTGAAGTTGTGGCAGAAGGAAACCAGGGAGATCCTTCTGACCCACTGGATCTAGAGGCAATCCAGATTTTGGTGCCTTCTTGCTTTGAGGAGGGCCCCTGCCAGCAAGAGGACGAGCTCTTAGACATACCCAAAGTGTTGTTGGGGCTGGAGGGTGTCGAAAACTCAAGACCTTCCTGTAGGAGTGAACATACAATTGCCGAGCTGCACAAAGAGGAAGAGGAGGGGCTAGCTTTTGCTGCAGGTTTTAAGGCAGCATCGGAGGAACGTGACAAGCAGCTGTGCCTGGTTAATGGCCTTCATGGGACTGCAGAGCTCCCCTCCTGTGGATGTACAAATAGGGAAGTTGGGATGACATCCCCCAGTGTTGTTTTGGGGCCAGACGACCTGAGCGACAGTGGTAAACTATACGACAGTGCTAACTTTCCCCAGGAAGTGGAGACAGCCACACCAAGAGACACAAAGCAGCCAACTTCCTGCAAGGAAGGCAATGTAGTGATGGGGCAAGGAGAATGCAAGAGCTGTACGGGAGCCACAGATGTTACCACAACAGCCCAGCAGCCTGTGGAGAATGAGGAGAGTGATAGCGAGCCCTCTGCAACCACGGCTGTGGAAGTGGTATCACCTGATGTGGCCACTGCATCCTTGCTTGGAGATAATAGTGCCATTGCTGCTTGCCAAAATGCGGGTGATAATGATGATGATGGACCTGGAGAAGTGATGCTTCCACAAGGTAATGAGCTTGTGATTATTGATGCAGATGTTGGTCCTTTGGAGAGTAGAAGGAGTGAACAAACAGGGCCAGAGATCTCCACCAACAAGAATGAGTTTAGAAAATGTCCTGAAGATTGCGAGCGCCTGGGAAATGAGGTGCAAAGTTCAGCTCTGGAAGACCCACTTGCAATCAACATGGTGGGGATTTTGGAGAAGTCAACAAAAGATGACCCTGTAGTAGAAATAAACAGTAATGGAGAAGAACGGAAAGATGGACATATGAATAATATGAATCCTGGGATGGGTGATTTGGATTTGAGCGACCGAGTCCAAAATGTTCCTCCTCCTCCCAGTGCAGAAAATGACAAGCCAGGTCCAACGTACATGGAGGCCGTCAACCTCCCTGCCAGTGACGGCATAACATCGATTGTAGCTGACGGGCAGGAGGAGCAAAAAAACGTTGAGCTGAAGCTGCCAGGAACTGAAACCAGCAGCTGTGGAGGAAGTGCTGACTCTACTCCTTTCTTTCTGGGCCTGGATGTTGCTCCGTGCCACATTCACGAGCAGGGAGTTGGCACAGATGAGCAGTGTAGCGTCTCTCCCTTGCACACTGAGCCCACTGGTGCCTCTGAACTGCCTCCATGCTTCCTAAGCCCTGCAGTGCCATCCCTCGTCGAGGAGCAGACTCTCAGTAAACAAGCTGAGATGGCAGGAAGCGATTGCAAGCCGGACCGGTTTAGCAAAAACGCTCAGGAATTCATAGCTGCGGCTTCCGCCTTGCTTGTGGAAGACGTTATCCAGCAGGCCCGGCTGACTCTGGCTCAGGAAGAGAATGGCCAAGCAGCCCCTGCCGGCCAGAAGGCGTCTCTGCGCCCCGAGGACCTTGCCCTGCCTTCCCTTGGCAAGGGTATGGAGCGTCTACAGGGTAATTTAATGGGCACACCCTCTGCTGTTCATGATAATGAATCCAAACAAAACCAGGAAGTCGCAGCAGAAACAGTCGTGGAGGCAGCGGGAGCGAAAGAACTGACTGCGGTTGCCGAGCACGGAAGCCCCGTGTGCCTTGAGCTAACAACAACGAATCATTCTCCGGTTATTGGGCAGCAATATTTTGGTGAGAACAGCTCACAGCTGCCTGAAAGTGGGCAGGAGCTACCTGGCAAGGAGACGGCTTCGTTAGAGGGCCTGACAACAACAACAACAACAGCTGTTGTGCCATCTCCTGCTTTGGATCAAGTTGAGGAACTCCATGTAAACAATGGTAATCCTAAGGTCGGCTCAAAGGGAGAAGCCACCAACCCAGTAGCAGGTGAGAATGTGAAAGTCGATGAAGTTGGGGCTCATCAGGCAACGCTTGTACTCTCAGAGGATGCCCTTCTGTGTGACGAGGAGGTCCCCTCTGCTGATACTGTGGTACACAGTCAGGTGGATCTTGATTCAGCTTCATGTGGCATTTCTGCAGCCAGTGGAGCTTCTGATTTAATGGAAGTCCCACTGCTCACCCCCTGCGAGCTGCTCCCAGGAAGTCTTCTCCAGGAAGGGGAGGAGGTGGAAAATGTGCCTTCAAGGATATTGCTTCAGCCAATTGCCGAAGAGCCCCCATGTGATGGTGACTCTGGTTCGGAAATGCTGTTTGTGGTGGCTGAGGGTGAAGCTACCCTTGTGGCTAACGTAGCCCCCTTGGAAGCTGTGGCTCAAGCCCACAAGGCTCAGGGGGAAGACAGCCAAGCTGAGCCACAGGAGCAGCTTTTGCAACCCTCTCCCTCTTGTGTTGTTGAACTTCCAGAGCAAATGGAAGTGCACAGTCCTGTTCCAGAAGATGGTAATGTTTTGGTGGATAATGTTGATCACATAACAAAAGAACCCCATGAAGCCCCACTGATGACCGAGTCAAACGGTCAGTTGGTGTTTCCGGCTGGAAATCCCATGGAAATATTTCCCTTAATGGAATCTGAAATTGAGACCCAGGATATAGAAGATACTGGGCCCACCACTACTGGAGAAGGGGATTTACATTTGCAACCAGACGGATTGGTGAGGAAGAATGAAAACTTAGGGCCAGCAAGATCGTCACCTGCTGCAGGTAAGCAACCACTTTGCGATGTGCTTTGACATGTGGGATGAGGGATGGAAATTGGGGAGTCATAGGATTGCTGCACAGAGGCATTTAAAGTATTCAGGTAGAAGGGAGAGGCAAGATCATTCTTGATGTGGGGAAATTATTCAAATTTTAAACATGTTTTGGAATGTGGAGCCCCTGGTGGTGCAGCAAATTAAAGCGCTGAGCTGCTGAATTTGCTGACCGAAAGGTTGGCGGTTTGAATCCGGGGAGCGGGGTGAGCTCCCACTGTGAGTCCCAGCTTCTGCCAACCTAGCAGTTGGAAAACATTCAAATGTGAGTACTATACGGACTGAGTTGGACATGATTTTATCTTGACGAACTGGCTTTTATGTATTTTAGTCTATATGTATTTTAATTTATTGTTGATGTACGATGTTTTAGATGGTATTGTTAGCATTGAATCCTTGCTGTTAGCTGCTCTGAGTCCCTCTATGTAGGTAGAGAAGATCGGGATACAAAAGTTTTAAATAAATAAATAGATCAATAGATACCGCTCTGGCAGGAAGGTAACGGTGCTTCATTCAGTCATGCCGGCCACATGACCTTGGAGGTGTCTATGGACAACGCTGGCTCTTCCGCTTTGAAAATGGAGATGAGCACCACCTCCCAGAGTCGGACATGACTGGACTTAATGTCAAGAGGAAACCTTTGCCTTTGCCTTTACCTTGGAATATGTATTGTCGAAGGTTTTCATGACCAGAATCACCGGGTTACTGTGCGTTTTCTGGGCTGTATAGCCATGTTCCTGAAGCATTCTTTCCTGACGTTTTGCCTGCATCTATGAAAGGCATCCTCAAAACTGCAAGGCCATTCAATGCTAATCAGGGTGGCCAATTGCAACATTCACACTTGCCTCAAACAGACAAAGAGTTCTGCCTCCCACCTTGGAGAGACCTCACAACTTGTGAGGATGCCTGCCATAAATGGAGGCGAAATGTCTGGAGAGAATGCTTCTGAAACATGTCCATACAGCCCAGAAAACTCACAGTAACCCAATGGTTTGGAATACTTTGGTACTGACCGAGGGCTTCTGAGATTTGTAGCCCCAAAACTAAGATTTCTAAGGAGGCAGAAATGTGCTTCTTTCTTTTTTTTACCCTCCCTCCCCACTTCTTTTCTTGTGCATGGCTGTGAACATAAGGTGGTTGTAATAGAATTTCAGAAGAAAGGGCTGACAAAACTATCTCTGAGTAATCCTATGACTTAGATCATGGGGCGACTTAGAAGCAGTATTAAATGGTATCCTCCAAGGACACAGGCTGTGGCTAAAATAGTTAGCAAAATAGCCTTTTGGTTGTGGTTTCCCTCCTAGCAGGTGCTTTGCTGGACCCAGAGAGTTCAGTTGTGTCCTCATCGCCGCAAGCGTCAACTGGAGAAGGCAACAAACATTGCAGTGTGTAAAGGTTTCTGCTGCACGTCAGCTGCTAAAGTTCAAAAAGCCTTGGTCTAAATTGAGCCACCCTGTTTCCAAACATACTTTCAGATCATAGGAAGGGGGAGATGGGCAAAAGCATTCCAAGCTGTTGCCCGGTTTATCCATTTCTGAATCCCTTGCTAAGGCGATCACCTCTCCTTCCTCGCATATTTAAGAGCCAGTTCGTATTTCCAACTTGACAAAACAAAGGACAGGAGGCGGATTTTGGCTGGTGAACAACTTGACAGGAGGAGACTTGACGGCATCAGGACAGACCGGTTAGATGCCTTACTAAACCACTTTGCCTCTTCGGGAACAGGAGTTTTAGAATTCGTTGGGAGGTGTTTTTTTTTTCCAGCTAAAAAAGAAAGTATTTTGCCAAAAAGGCTGAAATCCTAGAATCTTTAGCAATGCTTAATAATAGTTTTAATGCAGACTTTCATGGCTCCCACCTGCTCAAGCTACTGTTAAAAAATGTAAACAGCTGATTGTTCTCCTTCCTCACTTTCTCTGCCACCTTTTTGATGTTTGCGCTGAACGATCGCAGGTGTGGCAAGCCGCCTTCCCCCAAATTTGATTTGCTGCTAATTATTACGACCAAGTTTAATGCAAGATAGAACTGCAAAGAAGCACCACATATTGAAAAAAGTGTTTATTTGTAAATACATAAAATGAAGACTCCCCCGCTGTCCTCCCACATCATCCCCAACCTTAGTAGCAAAGAGAGGGAGAGAATGGAGTAGCTCTTGGACCTACTCCTGTGTTCTGGCCATATGTGAATTAATAATGATAATAGACTGACAGAGCTTTGGAGCACAATACTCCTGACCTCACGATCGTGTTAAAGAACCAAGTATGGATCGCTTATGTTGCAATCCCAGGCAACAGCAAGATTGAAGAGAAACAACTGGAAAAGATGACACGATATGAGGATTTAAAGATCAAATTGCAAAGACTCTGGCACAAGCCAGTCAAGGGGGTCCCAGTGGTGATCGGCACACTGGGTGCAGTGCCTAAAGACGTTGGCCTGCACTTAAACACAATTGGCGCTGACAAAATTACCATCTGCCAGCTGCAAAAGGCCACCCTACTGGGATCTGCATGCATTATTTCCTGATACATCACACAGTCCTAGACAACCAGCAGAGTGATCTTGTTTGCTGTGTACTAATATTGTTATGTATCAAATAGTAATAATAACAGTCCTAGACACTTGAGAAGTGTCCGACGTGTGATCCAATTCAGCAGCCAGCATACTGTCTGCTGTGAACTCATCTTGTTGTGTTTCTAATAATAATAATAATAATAATAATAATAATAATACTTCCCCCCAATGGGTGCCGCCTTGTCATGGTGGGGGGCCTTAACTGCTCCAAGGATGCTGAGAGCTGTGCTGGTGGTAGTGTAACTACCAGCAGGCCCAACCAAGCCAGAGAGACGCTTGGGAAATGTTCGACTTGTGATTTTGTGACATGAAATCCAGCATATATATCTCGTTTGCTGTGACATACTGTGTTTTTGTGTCAGTAAAATAATAATAATCATAATTATTATTATTATTCTTTTATTATTATTATTCTGACACAAAAACACAGCATGACACAGCAAACAAGATAGATATAGATATAGATATCCTGGATTTCGTAATACACAATCACAAGTTGAACACTTCTCAAGCGTTTAGGACTGTGTGATGTCTTTTCGAATGATGTGTGCAGATCCAAGTAAGGTGGCCTTTTGCAGCTGACAGATTGTGATTTTGTCAATGTTTATTATTTCCAAATGTTTATTATTTCCGGTGGAGATCTTTTGGCATGGCACTCAGTGTGCCGATGACCACTGGGACCACCTGTACTGGTTTATTCCAGAGCCTTTGCAATTCGATTTTGAGGTCCTGATAACGGCTGAGTTTTTCCTGTTGCTTTTCGTCAATTTGGCTGTCACCTGGTATGTCGACATCAATAATCCAAACTTTTTCTTTTCCACAATCGTGATGTCTGGTGTATTGTGTTCCAAAACTTTGTCAGTCTGGATTTGAAAGTCCCACACCCCCGATGAGTGCCACCTTGTTGTGGTCGGGGGCCTTAACTGCTCCAAGGATACTGAGAGCTGTGCTGGTGGGAGTGTAACTACCAGAGGTCCAATCAAGTCAGAGAAGTCTCAGCTGAGGAGTGGAACTAAGAGTACCTAACCCATTAGCACTATGGAGAAACAAACCAAAACGAAGTCTATACTGGCTCGGTCGTCTCCCAGGATAAAAAGGACCACGGTGGGTGCTGCTGATTCTGAACATCCATCAACTAGTGGGCTACAGAATCAAAATACAAATGAACAGTCACAGAAGCGGCAGAAATATACAATGCCAGAAAACCATACAGTTATAAAATAATAATAATAATAATAATAATAATAATAAGTTTTATTTGTCTATTTATAACTTGCCATCTCTCCCCAAAGGGACTTAGAGTGGGTCCAAAAAAACACAAATGGAAAACATTCAGTAATAATATAATAATAACTTTATTTTTGTACCCTGCCTTCATCTCCCCGGCGGGACTTGGGGCGACTTACATGGGGACAAGATCAAACAAACATCTATCTATCTATACATATTATAAAAGTGAAAAATGTGTATGTGTGTATGTTGTGGAGGTGCCCATTTACACAGACAGCCTCCTGCTTCCACAAACAGGCTATAGTTTCAAGTGCCGAGAAGCCTCCAAAGAGCGAGCACCATGAACATGTAGCCACGTGTTGCCAGTGTCCTCCCTACGGCCCACCACCCAAGGAATGCTTTCATTGGGGGAGTCTTTCATTCTAGATTTGACATGTTTTTGATTAGACAGGCAGGCATCCCAGGGTTCCTTGTGTGGAATTTGCATGACCCTGCCCACTACCTCTCCCTTACCCCTTTCCTACCCTTTCATATGGCACACAGAAAACACAGAGTAATTGATCCACAACTGAACAGACTGAAGGGGTTTGGGGGGCTGACTCAACAGGATGGAAGTTATAGTTCACCTCAACCCAGCAGGTGACAGATCTGGACCACACTTGACACACAGACCCAACATAGCCAACTGTAAATACTGGCAGGATTTGGGGGTGACTGCCCTTGGCGTATGCGAGTTGTAGCTTACCCTTATCCAGAGAGTACTGAAACCAGCCAACAACAGATCTGGACTAAACTTGGCACATTCAACATGGCCAACTGTGCAACTGGTTTGGGGAGGATTGACCCACGTTTCTGGGAATTGTTCTTCACCCACATTATTATGTATTTTCTAATGGCAGCATTCATAAAAAAACTAAATCACATTCTGCCTAATAAATAGTGTTGGTAATTAACTAAATGATATTACCTAACAACCCAAAACAAACAATGCCTTTTTCAAATAACCCGGACACCGATGGATACCCAAGCTAGTAGCTAAAATATAACACACTAAAATACAAAAACAACAGTGTAAAACAGAATAAAACAACAACATTATAACAGAATATAAGAGCAACCATCAAACCAATGAACCTGCAATAATAATCAATTTCCGGACATGGTTGGGCCCAAAGTGGCAACGTTTTTGTAAGAACTAGATCTGAAAGAGTATCGCGGAGCCTGGAAAGTCTTTTTGCTGTTAGACTCTGTGCTTGGCGTGAATCAGCATTTAACAAGCTCCATTTTATTTTTGTGCAGCAGGACAGTTTGATATTTCAATAGCATGGGAGCGGCTGTAAGATGAGACTTGGAGAATGCCGATTTCATGGAAACTCCTCCTCCTCCTCCTCCTCCTTGTCCCAGACTGTATTTATTCTCTCCCACTGCTTTATGTCTTCCTGGGACTTTGATGTCGGATGGCATCAGTGGAAGGTTTTGATTTGATTTGGAATGGGAAAGAACCACCAGATCCAAATGTACAATAGAGCAAGGAAGGCTGGCGTTTCCACTGAATTTCATGGATCTGGAGTGTCCTGGACTTGGAAATGCCTGCCCACCAGGTAGATTGAATTGGAAGCCAAACAAAGAAAGCTCGTCAGCATCAAAACAGCTTAATCACAGAGCAGAGTTCTCCCATTGGTCAGAGAGGGCACGAAGGCATGCTGGGGGCGCAGGCGAGGGGCTGGCAAGGCAAGACTATAATTAGCCTGCGCTTCCTGCTCTGCACCTGCTGCAGATTCGATCTTGGGACCAGCGAGTGCGGAAGTATTCTTACTTGGGCTCATTTTGTCGGTGAAGTTCATTACTGGCCTCGGGACAGCTTGAGAAACGAGCAAAAATGGAATTAAGCAGTGGAGCTTATACGTCTCCCGCTTCCCCATCAGCAAGTCTTCTCTCCATTTGAAAGGTAGGCTCCGAAGGAGCAAAGGAGTCACAGCGACACCAGAAACAAGAAGGGCTCCTGGGTCTTAATATGTTTGGTGGTTCAACACCCAGCCAGCATGGCCAGGGATTCTGGGAGTTGAGATACAAAACATCTTCTGGGTATTGAGAACCAGATTTGTCACTGAACACTTATGAAAAGTAGGAGCTGTTTCCAGAAGACTGGGCAGGAGATGACATTGCTGTGGAGAAGAGGGTAGTTGTTTTGTCTCTTCCGTTTGGTTAAAAGTAGTTGACACAAGTATGGCCAGCAGAGATAATGGCTGGAGATGTACCTACAAAACTGTCTTCTTTCTTTTTTCCACCACTTTATCTAAATGCTTATTCCCAACCTTTTTTTGACCAGGGACCACTCTCCAACATTAGTACCAAAAAGGTTATGAATCAGTTTTTGGTCAGCTGGTTAAGTCTGGTTATTTGAGGTACTGATTCAGAAAATTGCATTGGATAGACCATATCAGCTCTAGTTTCTGATACAGAACATATGCCATCCAGTAGTCACCATCTGCTCACCCACAGAAAATATGTAATGATCTAGAGCTGGTGTGGTAGCAGTAACCTTTCGTGGGTAGTCAGCCTCTTCCCTCCCAATATCCCTGTTACCCCGGCAGTATAAGAGGGCTTACCAGACCAGTCGCTCTCGTTGCTGTGTGGTTTCAAGGCAAAGTGTACTAATGGTGAGGCCGCGGACCATATTTTCAGTCTTGCGGACCACAGGTTGGGCTAAAACATGGGTATAGAATTCTAGAACATGAAGATGAACAAATCCAGTACACTAACCTATGCCTCACTTATTGCAGATGCAATTTAGATAGCATTATGGAATTTATAATAACACATATATGAAGGGGAAACTTTTCCACAGGAACAGCACTTACTTCCTCCTGTATCCCATCATGTTATCTATCTGTTAGATCAGTGCTTCCCAACCTGTGGTCTGCGGACCACCAGTGGTTTGCAAGAACTAAAATATGGTCCTCAGCCTCGCAGTTACTACAAAATTGCAACAAGAGTGACTGGCCTCGTGAAACCTCATATACGAGTGCTGTGGCTTATTAAATATGTTTTTCCGTGGCGAGTAGATGGCGACTACAGGATGGCATATGTTCTGTATCAGAAACTAGAGCTGATGTGGTCTATCCAATGCAGTTTTCTGAGTCAGCACTCCAAAACACCAAACTGGATCTAAAGTTGACCAAGAACTGAATCAGCTCCCTTTTGGTACTAATGTTGGAAAGTGGTCTCTGGTCAAAGTGGTCCCTGGTCAAGTGGTTTCTGGTCAAAAGAAGGTTTGGAACCACTGTTTTAGTACATCTAGGGCTCTTAAGTGTAACACGATTTATTGATCAACGTGTTTTATAGATTGCCCAACTGCTATTTTGTATCTGTGGAGTCTGATTTATCTGGAGAACAGGTTCCTGAGAGCAGGTTTGGTACACTGGAGAGACAGCATCCAGACCTTCCATCCCTTTCTTACTGTTTGAATTCTGGGAATTCTAATAAAAATGTAGCTATTCCAAACTCTGAAACATCCTATTTCAAATCTAGAAGGAATTCTCCTGAAGCCAAATTCAGTCGATACAGCTGTTCCCAACATGGAAGGCCCATGTTGTTCTTGGAGTCCTTGTAGGGAGGAAGGTGAATATGAGCTAGCAATGTCATGCGGTGGCTAAAAAAGCCAGTGAGATTTTGGCTTGCATAAATAGGAGTCTAGTGTCTAGATCCAAGGAAGTCATGTTACCCCTCTATTCTGTCTTGGTCAGATCACTTTATCTGGAATCACACTGTGTCCAATTCCGGGCGCTGCAATTAAAAGGAGATGTTGACTCTAAGCTGGAATATGTCCAGAGGGCTACTCAAAAGATCAAGGGTTTGGAGAACAAGCCCTATGAGGAGCGGCTTCAAGGGCGGGGCATGTTTAGCCTGCATAAGAGAAGGTTGAGAAGAGACATGATGAGGGTCATAGATAAAGAGGGAAGGGGAAGTCATAGGGAGGAGGGAGCAAGCTTAATTTCTGCTGCCCTGAAGACTGGGACGCAATGGAACAATGGCTTCAAAGGACAGGAAAGGAGATTCCACCTGAACATTAGGAAGTACTTCCTAATGTTGAGAGAGAGAGCTGTTCAGCAATGGAACTCTTTCTCTGTCTGGAGTGTGGTGTAGGGTCCTTCTTTGGAGGCTTTTAAACAGAAGTTGGATGGCCCTCTGTCGGGGTTGCTTTGAATGTGATGTTCCTGCTTCTTGGCAGAATGGGGTTGGACTGGATGTCCTATGAGGTTTCTTCCAACTCTGTTGTATCTGCCTGTCATGTAAGTGTGACAATCAAGGGGACGAAGATACAGCAACCTTAGTTCTAACTGAAATTTGGTTGGATGCATCTAGATTCAAGTTGACTGAAATTTCTGGGCCTAGATGAATGAATCGATGTGTTATGCTCCTCACACTAACTTGTTTTCAATACATTTCCCTACACATTTTCCAGAAAGAGAACTTCAAAATAGTTCTCTTTCCACCCCACTCCCAGTGTTGCAGAAACTAGGAAAGATCCAGTCTTCCCTCCCCTCCTTTTGTTTGTGGCTGGCCCCTCTTGCCAAACTTGCCTTCATTTATTTGTTCTGAGCTATTGCTGAGCTTGCCCTCGCTTGCCAAGACATGCTCTGTGTGTTCCCCCTTCTCCCTTTTGCCTTTGCGGAGAAGAAACCACGATTCCATGAAAACAAACACAAAATCCTCTCCTGGCAGCCCCCTTGCTCTGCAAGAGCAGAAAGGTTTTGTGGCTCTTCCTCAATCACAAATCCCCTCCTCTAGTCCCGTCCCCCCCTTCAAACTATGGTTGCTCCTGCTGCGTAGTTGTCAACATTTTGGCTTTGTCACCATTCTGTACTGCAGCGTTTCTCAACCTGGGGGTCAGGACATGAGGGGGTGTCAGAGGAGTCACCAAAGACCATCAGAAAACACAGTATTTTCTGTTGTTCATGAGGGTTCTGTGGGGGAAGTCTGGTCTAATTGTATCATTGGTGGGGTTTAGAATGCGCTTTGATTGTAGATGAACTATAAATCCCAGCACCTTCAATTCCCAAACGTCAAGATCTATCTTCCCCAAACTCCATCAGTGTTCACATTTGGGCATATTGAGTATTCATGCCAAGTTTGGTCCAGATCCATCATTGCTTGAGTCCACAGCTCTCTCTGGATGTAGGTGAACTACAACTCCAAAACTCAAGGTCAATGCTCACCAAGACCTTCCAGTATTTTCTGTTGGTCATGGGAATTCTGTGTGTCAAATTTGGTTCAATTCCATCATTAGTAGAGTTCAGAATGCTCTTTGATTGTCGGTGAACGACAACTCCCAAATGACAAAATAAATCCACCCCAACCCCACCAGTACTCAAATTTGGGTATATGGGGTATTTGTGCCAAATTTGGTCCAGTGAATGAAAAAGACATTTATTTATTTATTTATTTATTTACAGTTCTTATATTCTGCCCTTCTCACCCCGCAGGGGACTCAGGGCGGATTACAGTAAACACATATATGGCAAACATTCAATGCCAGTTTGACAAACAACATTTAACAGACAAAGGCTATTTAACTTTTTTCTGGCCGCCAGGGGAGCTGCTGCTTTTCATCGTCCATCAACGACACCGATGAAGTTCTTCCGCATTCCACATTCCCTGGAGTCTTCTTTCTTTATGGCCTCATAAATTATTTAAATTTAGCCTCCCACACAAGGTGGTCCCTTATTTTCCTACTTGACAGATGCAACTGTCTTTCGGGTTGCAAAGGTCGACAACGGGCTACACAATGGCTGGACACCCACTCCAGCCCGGGCTGGCTTCGAACTCATGACCTTTTGGTCAGAGTGATCTTAATGCAGCTGACATCCTTCATATCAGATATTTACATTGTGATTCATAACAGTCGCAAATTTACAGTAGCAACGAAAATAATGTTATGGTTGGAGGACACCACAACATGAGGAACTGTATTAAAGGGTTGTGGCATTAGGAAGGTTGAGAAACACCGCTGTACTGCTTCTAGTCCTCTCCATCACACCCAAAAACCTTTGATAGATTCTCCATTGTGCGCCTTTATGGAGGCACAAAAATTATGATTCCTTTGTGCCTTCTCTGTCAAAGAGGGCTGGTGCATCACCAAGCCGCAATTCCCATGCTTCCACTGAGCCATGGCAGCTAAAGTTGACCCAACCTCAGGCGTGGGCAAACTTGGGCCTTCCATGTGTTTTAGACTTCAACTCCCACCATTCCTAACAGCCTCAGGCTCTTTCCTTTTCACACTGAGGCATTTCTCCCACTGAGGCCTACCTCACAATGAGGGCTCTCTCAGACTGATGCCTCACTCACTGAGGTGTTTCTCTCAGTCTGCCGGCTACTAAGCTATATTGAACTGCTTAAGCGGCTGAGTGGGAAAAGGAAAGGGCCCTAAGCTGTTAGGAATGGTGGGAGTTGAAGTCCAAAATACATGGAAGGCCGGAGTTTACCTATGCCTATTCTAGAAGCACTCAAACGAGTAGTGTTTGAAAAGCTATCTGATGTGGGAGAAATGTCATAAACTGAATCAACAGCCCAGAATGGATTGAAACCAGCTGCATGGAGTGGAAAGCAGATGCGGGGCATCGTATGGCTGGGGAGGGTTAGAGGTGGGAAGAGCTTGCTGAACGGAAACTTGTTTTTGTGACTTGAGATACATCAGCTGTGGTGTGCGAGGAGGGAAGTTGGTTTTAAAGCCACACGACGTTTTCTATCCTTGCAGAGGCCATAGAGATGAAAACCGAAGAAGAGGTCGACGCTTCAAGAGGCCCGACGGAGACACCTACTTCTGAAGGAGTGGTGAGTCCATCTCTGTGTGCTTTGTCTGTCTAAACTTCTGAAGTTTAGAGCCATGCAACATATCAAAATGCTAACGTTTGTTTTTGTTTTTGTTGGGGTTTTATGATGGAAGAAGCCAGTGTTCCGGGTTTGTTTAAAAATGTATTTGAACTTGCTCTTTGTTATTGAGTGACCTTTCATTCACATGGCAGAAGGAATATCGTTTAGATCAGTTGATTCATGGTTGTGTGTTGTCATCCCTTTCCATTTGTGCATAGAGGAGTCTTGCCTTTTCCCTTGTCGTTTTGATTTATAGTGATTCAGCAGCACATGCTAGACAGTGGAGCTGCTTTGATCTGGAGGACATAGACAATTTGATGAGGATTGGTTTGTTTTTGTTATATCACAAGGATAGCAACTGTTAGCCAGTGGACTCCATTTCTATTGGTCATGGGGGTTCTGTAGGGGAAATTTGGCCCAATTCTGGGGTTCATAATACTCTTTGATTGTAGGTGAACTACAAATCCCAGCAACTGCAACTCCCAAATGTCAAGGTCTGTTTTCCCCAAACTCCACCAGTCTTCGCATTTGGGTATATTGGGTATTTGTGCCAAATTTGGTCAAGTGAATGAAAATACATCCTGCATATCAGATATTTACATTACGATTCATAATGGTAGCAAAATTACAATTATGAAGTAGGAATGAAAATAATTTTATGTTTGGAGGTTATCACAACATGAGGAGCTGGATTAAGGGGTCATGGCATTAGGAAGGTTGAGACACACTGTGGTAGACAATGGAGCTGGTTTGCTCTCAAGAACATAGAGAATCTGATGACGATTCAAAAGGTGTCTGTCCATCCTGTCTTGGTTTGTTTTTGTTATATCACAAGGATAGCAACTGTTAGCCATCTTATGTGATTAGAGTTTTTTAATAAACGTTTTCCCATTTACTGTATTTCCCCAGTATGGGAGCACATTTATGTTTCTTTGTTTGGCTCTTGCATTGTTTTTAATTGTTATTGCTTTCCAATATCGGATGCAAGTGAATACTAACAATAACAGCAACCACAGCATTTTCAAGTTCTGCCCAAGATGGAACTTCTTTTCTGTTTCGAGTTCTGTCAATCACTTCCTGCTCCTGTCTTTTTCTCCCTTTTATTGGCTGCTGGTCCTTTTAAATCTTTTTTGGTATGTGGTTAGGAATACTAAGGCACAAGGAACATTTGCTCCAAGACCAGTGACCACAGTTTCCGTTGCTAAGTTAGCTGAAAAGGAAACCATCACATACACAACCCACAACCACCTTACTTAAAATGTGCTGAAGTGTCTTTAACCCTCTGACACATTTATATCCCTATCTGACTTCAAAATATACCTACTATATTTACAAATGTAATGGATTGGACAGGTTGACTGAAAGAGCAATTCAAGCGAGGCGGAGGAGAGGAAAACATTCACTTTCCAAACTGTTAGCATGTCAGTTGATTTATTTGGGTGCATTCCAGTCTAGAGTCAGATGCAGATTCAGGACTTAAACTGCTTTGATTACTCTCGTGGCTATTGCTGTCTCTACATCATGACTCCACTGGACCGGCCACGTTTTCCAGATGCACGGCCACCATCTCCCAAAGCAGTTGCTCTACTCCGAACTCAAGAACGGAAAACAGAATGTTGGTGGGCAGGAAAAGAGATTTAAAGATGGGCTCAACGCCAACCTTAAAAACTCTGGCATAGACACTGAAAACTGGGAAGCCCTGGCCCTTGAGTGCTCCAGCTGGAGGGCTGCTGTGACCAGCAGTGCTGTAGAATTTGAAGAGGCATAAATAGAGGGCGAAAGAGAGAAATGTGCCAAGAGGAAGGCGTGTCAAGCCTGACCAGGACCACCTTCCACTTGGAAACCAATGCCCTCACTATGGGAGAAGATGCAGATCAAGAATAGGGCTCCACAGTCACCTATGAACCCACCACCAGTACACTGATCTTGGGAGACAATCCTACTCGGACAACGAGGGATCACCTAACTAATTAACTAGGTTTCCAGAACCTTTACATACCACTCTGTTCTCCTCCTCCTTCTCCTCCTTCCCCTCTTCCTTCCCCTCTTCCTCTTGCTTTCTGTGTGCTTTGCAGTTATTTCCAAATTACGGCAAACTTAAAGCGACCCTATCACAGGGTTTTCTAGGTAAGATATGTTGAGGGTGGTAGAAAGAACTCTTGTCTGTTGGAGGCAAGTGTGAATGTGGCAGTTGGTCAGCTTGATTAGCATTGAATGGCCTTGTAGTTTCAAAGCCTGGCTGGTTGCTCCCTGGGGGAATCCTTTGTTAGGACGTGTTAGCTGGCCCTGATTATTTCCTGTCAGGAATTCCCTTTTTTTTTTTTTTTTAGTGTTTCAGACTTTGCTATCTGAAATTCCCACTCTTGGAAATATGCACTGGTAATATAATAATAATAATAATAATAATAATAATAATAATAATAATAATAATAATCTGCAAAGGCTCTGGCATAAACCAGTACAGGTCGTCCCAGTGGTAATCGTCACACTGGTTGCCATGCCAAAAGATCTCAGCTGGCATTTGGAAACAATAAACATTGACAAAATCTCGATCTGTCAGCTGCAAAAGGCCACTTTACTTGGATCTGCACACATCATTCGAAAATACATCACACAGTCCTAGACGCTTGGGAAGTGTTCGACTTGTAATTTTGTGATAAAGAAATCCAGCATATAGATCTCATTTGCTGTGATATACTGTGTTTTTGTGTCGGTAAAATAATAATAATAATAATAATAATAATAGCTTTATTTTTATACCCCGCCATCCATCTCCCCAAGGGGACTTGGAGTGGTTTACAAGGGACAAACCCAAAAATTACAAATAAAACACGACCAATTAAAAACATCAGATAAAATATAACAACAATCAGAATTGTAAACAAGATCAAAACAATATGACTGAGAAAAAGAACATAGCTGAGGTTCAGGCCCCATGAGTGCAATACATCCTGAAGGGAGCGCAAGGAAAGTGCAACAATCAAGTAGACAGGGCTGGGGTGGGCTATAAGAGGTGGGCGATAAGAGGGCCACACGTAAAGTGCTGAACTTGAAGTAGTTCTAACCTTCAAGAGCTTATGCTGCAGAACGTTGTTGTTGTCGGTGCTGAGACAGGCATCTTAAAGCAAGACGACCCATGCAAATATTTGTGGCTGAATTAAGTTTCAGGATTTGGCAATGCTTACTTTGCAAGAACGATGCTTTGTGCTTCTACTTAGGGAGCAAAAAGGGTTTCCCCCTACAAAAGTAAGTATGAGAAGGAGGAAAAGGCAAAATGCTGAGCTTGGAGTCAGAAGGCATGCATTGATTTTGCTGTGCTTTGGAAAAGACGTTCCTAAGCTAACTTCAAGATGGCCTGAATTGAGCCTTATTTTGGTACATTATGCAGGAGGAAGGGCTCAGGACAGAGGTCAGCATAGCTGGATGAATGGGATCTCCAGGCTCCTGGTTAGGAATCCATAGTTACCCCAAAAGTCAGGATTGACCCTGACATTGAACTGACTTGGTTGTCCCATGCTGGGAGGTGACAGTGCAAAGTAAGGGAGGAGAGAGGCATGTGGGAAGGTGCGTGGGAGTAAAAAGCCCACTCCAGCTTCAAGGTCAGTGTATTCCAGGAAAGTATAATTGCTATAATAGGACACTCGTTTAGTCACTGTTTTTCTCACACCCACCAGCATCCTCTTTCTGAACTTGTCCGTGGCAGAACGGTGCTTGTTGCCAGGGAGGAGTTGTGTGCATTTAAAAACAAAACAGCACGTCTTTTTATTTCCTTTTCAAGCGACACACATTTCTGAATGAAGCACGTAAACGTACAACACCTCTGATACAGCTCGTAATAATAATAATAATAATAATAATAATAATAATAATAATAATAATAACCTTCTCCAGCTCTGGGGAAGGTGCTGTTGTGCTGTTCTCCATTTCCTAGCTGTGAAGCCTGCATTGTCCGTTGAAACCTTCTGGTCATGTGTCCAGCATGACAGTTTGGAGCATCTTTTTTGCCTTTCCCCGCTGATCTACTCTCATTTGCATGTTTTCAAACTGTTAGGTTGGCAGGAGCTAGGGCTAATAGTGGGAGCTCACCCCATCCCACAGATTCGAACTGCCCACTTTCCGGTCAGCAGTTCAGCAGCACGAGGGTTTAACCCATTGCACCACCACAACCCTAATAAACCTGCTTATGCACCCTTGACACTGGCTGGACCTGTCCTTTTGACCTTCCTACTATTTGTCACCTCTAACTTGTCAGAGAGTACAGCTGAGATGCAACACTTTTTCATGTGATGATAACACCAGCTTAGAAGACTGGAGCCAGGCAAAAACATTAGGTCAGAGAACTGGCATTGGTCTGTTTAACATCAGGATTTTTTTCCCTCTCTAGATGATAAAGCATGTCATCATAATTCAGGCTCAGACTCCAGATCCTCGAGACTTTGGTGCATTATTTTATTACATTTCGGTCTGTTCCCCAGGAAATAGGCATCATGTTATGTGATTGACTTTAATCTGTGTATTTTAGATTTTAGCCTGTACAATCTTTGTCTTGTTGTTGTTGTTTTCACACATTGCCCAGCTCTATCCTCATAACAATCCTAGTTCGTGGTGTTGGTGAAGCTGAATTTCATATACCGTATATCAGGGGTCCTCAAACTTTTTAAACAGAGGGCCAGGTCACAGTTCTTCAAACTGTTGGAGGGCCGGATTATAATTTGGAAAAAAAAACAACACATGAATTCCTATGCACACTGCACATATCTTATTTGTAGTGCAAAAAAACCCACTTAAAAAACAATAGAATATTGTATATACTCGAGTATAAGCCGACCTGAATATAAGCCGAGGGACCTAATTTTTCCACAAAAAACTGGAAAAACGTATTGACTCGAGTATTAGCCGAGGGTGAGAAATGTAGTTGCTACTGGTAATTGTCAGTAGGTTGGATGCTTTTGAGTATTTACACAAAACTATAATTTAAGAGAAGACTGCCCAACTCTGATTCAACCATTATTCTAACCTCCTTCAATGTAAATGTGCTTACCTATTACCTATAATGATAGAATAAAATAATAAATGTAATAACATGTAATAAAAATAATAATATAGAGTAAATAATGGAAATGTAATAATAATAGTAGTAATAATAATAATAAAGTAATAAATGTAATAATAACAATAATAGAGTAAAATAATAAATGCAATAAAAGTAATAATAGAGTAAAATAATGTAAATATAATAATAATAATAATAATAATAATAATAATAGAGTAAAATAATAAATGTAATAAAAATAATACTAATAGCAGAGTAAAATAATAAATAACCTTGACTCGAGTATAAGCCGAGGGGATTTTTTTTCAGCCTAAAAAGGGGGCTGAAAAACTAGGCTTATACTCAAGTATATACAGTAATTAAAATGGAGAACAATTTTAACAAATATAAATTTATTAGTATTTCAATGGGAAGTGTGGGCCGCTTTTGGCTGTTGAGATAGGATTGTTGTTGTTGTTGTGTGCTTTCAAGTTGTTTCAGATTTAGTTTGACCCTGAGCGAGGGCCGGGTAAATGAACTCGGGGAGCCGTATCCGGCCCCCGGGCCTTAGTTTGAGGACCCCTGCCGTATATACTCAAGTATAAGCCAAGGCACCTGATTTTACCACAAAACACTGGGAAAACGGATTGACTCAAGTATAAACCAAGGGTGGGAAACACAGCAGCTACAGGTGTGTTGTTCATGCGTTCAGTCATTTCCAACTCTTCGTGACCTCATGGACCAGCCCATACCAGAGCTGCCTGTTGGCTGTCACTACCCCCAGCTCCTTCAAGGTCAGTCCAGTCACTTCAAGGATGCCATCCATCCATCTTGCCCTTGGTCGGCCCCTCTTCCTTTTTCCTTCCATTTTCCCCAGCATCATTGTCTTCTCTAAGCTTTCCTTTCTTCTCATGATTTGGCCAAAGTACTTAATCTTTACCTCTCATATCCTTCCCTCCAATGAGCTACGGGGAGATTTCAAAATAAACATAGATACCAGTAGAATTGCATTAATTGAAGCATCAGTTAAATGTTTTTGGATATTTACATAAAACTGTAATTTAAGACTGCCCAACTCTGAATTAAATCATTATTCTAACCTTCTTCAATGTAAATGTGCTTATGTATCCTTCCAATAATAAAGAGAGTAAAATAATAAATGTAATAATAATAGAGTAAAATAATAAATGTAGTAATAACAATAGTAAATAGAGTAAAATAATAAATTAATAACAATAATAAAGTAACATGATAAATGGAATAATAATAATAATAATAATAATAATAATAGTGATAATCATAGACACAACTTCTTCCCCTGAGTTTAGTCTGATGCCTGACACCCTGAAATCTCCCTGGCTTTTCCTGAATGCTCTCAGCAATGACAGTCTGATCTGCAAGGTTTTATAAAAAAAAATTATTGAGAAAGAAAATAATAACATATTTGAACAGATAATACTTGTCTATTGTAGGCATACATTATAGTAACAGATTTCTGTATTATCTATTCTCATTCTTTACATGTTTATTCATATTACATTTTTATTATTATTATTTTCTTCTTTTTTTTCTCCCGCCTCCTCCCACCACCCTTTCCTACCACTCCCACCACATTTCTCTCTATATCTTTATTTCCTGCTAAAATCATTGCTTTAAATAAGTTTTGGTTCTTCGCATCAATATTTTTATTTCTTGTAATTGCCATCACATAAATTCCATATTGACTTGTATTGTTATTTTGAAAAGTTTCCCAATGTTTCTAATTATCTTATTCCAAAAAGTGTTTGCATTTAAACAGTCCCACCACATATGTGCATACCAGCCTTTCTCTACTTTACAGTGCCAACACATTGGACTTAATCCTCTTCCCATATTTGCTAATTGAGCTGGTGTCCTGTACCATTTCCAGATGAATTTCCTTTCTAATTCTTTATATTTTTCCATTTTAATTTTTTTTATCCCTTTCCTTAATTCCTCAATAGGTTTTTTTTGTGAGTGTCCCCTCCTTCTGCCACTTATTTTGTAATGTTCTGACTACATATTCATCGTCCTTTATCATTGTTTTGTATAATTCTCCTACTAAACCTTTCATTGTTCTGATCTGCAAGGTGATGGATGTAGACAGCTGGGCCCTGTCACTGTCACTGGAAAAAGCTTCGTCATTTCTTCTGCTTTTTTTGCTCCTTCTCCTCCTCCACCCTTTGATCCTGTATTTCTGGAAGGTTAGAGGGTAGTTGAGCTCCAGCTTTCCATTTGTAAGGACAGGCTGGGTGTACTCACTGGCAAATACTCTGGACTGGGTGAAAAATGATCAGCGTATTTTGAAAACCTGTCTTGGAGGAGAAACTTAAGAACCTCTTCACTTCTTAAAAAAGGTGATATACAGCTGTTGGGCACTGTGGTTGTGCAGTAGGTTAAATGCTAAGCTGCAGAATTTGCTGATTGGAAGGTCGGCGGTCCAAATCCGCGGGACGGGATGAGCTCCCGTTGTTAGCCCCAGCTTCTGTCAGCCTAGCAGTTCAAAAACATGCAAATATGGGTAGATCAATAGGTACTGCTTCAGCAGGAAGGTCATGGTACTCCATGCCACATGACCTTGGAGGCGTCTACGGACAACGCTGGCTCTTAGAAATGGAGATGAGCACCAACCCCCAGAGTCGGACTCAGCTAAACTTAAGGTCAAGGGGAAACCTTTCCCTTTTATGCAGCTTTTGCAAGCTTTGGGTGAAGCAAATAATTATAGCAGCTAATATACCTTGGCTTCAGATGGAGTTGGCACTTGGCACCAGGTTGGGGGGCATCTCTGGGCATTTTATCTTAGTGCCCTTTTCTTCCCCAAAGAAATCGAGATAGCCACAGCTGTGTGTTTTGATTTTCTCCAGTTAGTGTTGAGGCATGACTATCTGATGACTACTTGTTACTTCCGCTATCAGAGGCAATGTGACTTTGGATATCAGTTGTTGGGGAACGTTAGCAGAGGAGCCCTGTTGCTACCATGCAAATGCTTGTCTGTCTGATTGAGTCATGAATGCCACCTTGAGCTCAGAGAATGAAAGGCAGCATGCAAAAAATACTGATAAAATGTGTAAAACTTGATAAATATGAATAAATAAAAAGTGTTTTTCAGGAGATGCATTTCCCCTCCCTTGCAATTCCTTTTTCCCCAGTTCTTTCTCACTGTGGCATGAAACAAATCTCCGGCTTGGAATAAGTAGTCAGTGTGGCTATTTATGGCAGGGATCTTCAGGGACAGAACCTTTAGCCTCATTGCACAGACACGCTCCTGGAGAAGATGTACTCCTCTGCTTGTATTTTGCAAGGGAAAACTCCTCAGGAAAGTGTCAGGGGAAAACATTTACCTTTACTATTTCAATATTAATATCAAGTCAATATGGAGTTTTGTATACCGCAGTTTCTCAGCCCGTAGGCGACTCAACGCGGTTTACAACAAGAGCAAAAATGCAATGCTAACAACATACACTATTTAAAAACAATTAACACCGTAATATACTAAGTAACTACACATCAATAGACAACACATTAACTTCTCGTAACTAGAATCGTGATCCAACTCGTCATCCGTAATTCCGTTTTCCTATATTCATTATATTAGTTGCACTGTTTATCCAAACGCCTGTTCAAACAGCCAGGTCTTCAGTCTTCTTCGAAACACCATTAACGAGGGGGCTGATCTAATGTCCATGGGAAGGGCATTCCACAGCCGGGGGGCCACCACTGAGAAGGCCCTGTCCCTCATCCCCACCAAACGTGCCTGTGATGCAGGCGGGATCGAGAGCAGGGCCTCCCCAGAAGATCTTAAAGTCCTGGTGGGTTCATAGGCAGAGATACGTTCAGATAGGTAACTTGGGCCAGAACCCAAGTAACTCTCAAGCAACCAGAAACTACATTTTTCTGGCATGGGTGCCAGTTAACTGAAAATCTACTGTAGTTAGTTGGCTTCTGGCTCCCAACTAGAAAATAAGAGAGAGAAAAACTCCCTTGTATTTAGATCTTGGGTGCTGGATTTCCCTACTTGAGCATCTGTATTAAATAAGCTTCCTTAGCAGAACTTGATCCTCTTATAAAAACAAGTAATAATCTCAATGTCCCCATATGGGATTCATTATTTCTTTTTGTTATGTTTCGCATGAGTCCTTTTGTTTTGCTTTTCACGGACTTCAAAAACATCAGACTGACGGGAACAATAGGCCACTAAGAAAGGTGGACACGACACGTCCATTTGCCGACCAACATATTAACCGTTTCCTAAATGGGAAGGAACTCTCATTCTGCCTCTCGCTTTGCCGAATAATCTCCTGTAATCCCAGCTAGGCTGCCAAATCCCTTTGTTGTATTTCTGTATAGATTTCACTGGAATCTGCTTTTGCTGATTATCCCTGGGCTTCCTCAGAGCTGCCTTGAGCAGCAGTTCAGCTTTTCGGCTCCAAGGAATTTTTTCCTAAATCTAAATTTGAGACGTAATCCAAAATGCCATGCTTTTATTTTACATGGGGGCTCTACTAGTCATTCATTCAGATTGACTTTTCATGCAACTTTGTGTAATGACCACCTCCTGAACCAAGTTGATTCATCCTGCAATGTAGATGTCCTCTAGGGCGCCATAGCAAGGGAAGCAGAAAATAGTCTGAGATAAACAAATGCATATGTATCTCCATAACCAATCCAGAAAGAACAAAATCTGGGACTTTCTCTTCTTTTTCATTCATCCAGATGGACCCTTAGAGGGGAATCCAGTTGTATGTGTCCCTGCACATGTGCCTTCAAGTCATCTGTGACCCCATGATTTCTTAGGCAAGGAAAACACAGAGGCAGTTTTGCCTGTTCCATAACATCTGGAATTCCTTGGTGGCCTCCCATCCAAGTACTGACCAGAGCTGACTCTCTTTAGGGTCCAAAATTAGACAGGATGTGGTGGGTTATTTTGGAGAAATAATGAGATAATTCTTTGAACAGTTGGGTACAAAGATATGCCAATGCACAAGCACACACACACAAAGACACACACACAATATAGTTTCAGAAGTGTTCTTTCAGTTGCCCAAAAGCATCAACTCTCCTTTAAAACATCTTAGTTTAGATCTCAAGAGACCAAAATAAAGTAGTCTTTGATAAAATAACATAGTTGGTTTACTCACAAACGTCATGTATTCAGCATACAGCTACTTTGCATTTCAATCCAGTTACAGATCAGATTTGAAGTAGTTTTTCTGTGCAAATAACACAGGGCATCATTCTTAGAATCAGCAGTCCATAGTCTAAAGCAGGGGTCCTCAAACTTTTTAAACAGAGGGCCAGGTCACAGTCTCTCAAACTGTTGGAGGGCCGGGTTATAATTTGAAAAAAACATGATTGAATTCCTATGCACACTGCACATATCTTATTTGTAGTGCAAACAACACTTAAAAACAAGACAATAATTAAAATGAAGAACAATTTTAACAAATATAAACTTATTAGTATTTTAATGGGAAGTGTGGGCCTGCTTTGGGCCGATGAGATAGGATTGTTGTTGTTTTTGTGTGCTTTCAAGTCATTTCAGACTTAGGTTGATCCTGAGCGAGGGCTGGGTAAATGGCCTTGGAGGGCCGTGTCCGGCCCCCAGGCCTTAGTTTGAGGACCCCTGGTCTAAAGTATCTCTCTGGTTTGAGAGTTCTGATGGAGTCTTTGTCTAGTCTGAAAATCCAATGGAGTTGCTGCAGCATTCTGTTTCTATTGATTGCTCTAAAGCAGGGGTCCTCAAACGTTTGAAACAGAGGGCCAGGTCACAGTCCCCCAAACTGTCGGAGGGCCGGATTATAATTTGAAAAAAACCCCCATGAATTCCTATGCACACTGCACATATCTTATTTGTAGTGCAAAAGCCACTTAAAAACAATACAATAAATAAAATGGAGAACAATTTTAACAAATATAAATTTATTAGTATTTCAATGCGAAGTGTGCGCCTGCTTTTGGCAGATGAGATAGGATTGTTGTTGTTATTGTTGTGTGCTTTTGAGTCATTACAGACTTAAGTTGACCCTGAGCGAGGGCCGGGTAAATGACCTTGGAGGGCCACATCCGGCCCCCGGGCCTTAGTTTGAGGACCCCTGCTCTAAAGTATACAGTTCCTACTGACTTCTAAAGGCAAACTATTTTAAAATGGAGTCTGAGTCCTGAACAGTTCCAGTTCTGATCACATGGTCTGCAGCCCATCCCTTTCTTTGGGTTCAAGAAAGGTATAAATAAATAAATAAATAAATTATGCATACCAATACACACATATACAATACAGTAAGCAATTATATACATAAGAAATAACTCGCAGAGGCTTGAAGAAGGTTGCCATTTCCAACAGCTTTGTCCCAGCTAAGTTTATCCAGCTATTCTGGTCAGCAGAAGGTTTTGGGGGTCCAAAACAAAATGTTGTCATTACTGTCATTTGTGACTTATGGTTATCTAAGACCATCCTATCATGGGGTCTTCTTGGAAACATTTACTGAGATGGGGGTTAAGGCTAAGGTTGCCTGGTGGATTTCTATTGCTGGGCTCTCTTCTTAATAAAGACATAATCGCCTTTGCTTTACCTGACTTATTTTCCTTCTTGGAGTCACTTTTGAGTTAACTCTCAAAGTTAAAAGCCTTCAGCCTCTAAGATCCCGTACAGAGTGCGTTGGACAGCTAGTAAGACCAGGTATTGCTCTTATCAATATGACTATGATCATAATGATAAACTGCTTTATTTACACCTCATCATTTCCTCCAAAACTGGGACTCAGTGGTGGCTTGCGGCTCAAACCACATTGGCTGTATTGTTGTAGATCAGCTGATGGATTAACTGATGAGTTAGAGAGGATTTTGTGCTTTCCTGTGGAACAAAGTGATAGGCCTTGAAGTCCTGGAAATTTGGGTCTTGGAAATGATTGTCCTCTCTGTGATGAAACTGGCTTGGAAAGTGTAGGGCCTCAAGGCCAGTCTGGGGAGCCAGAAGTAGCAACAGTAGATAAGGAATCGAGCGGAGAACTGAGTGATGAGGGTTCCCAGGAGAAACTGCCTGTAGCTACTGAGATCAACAAAAATCTTCATTTACCAATCAGAGCCGAAAATAGATTGCAGATTATGTGGGGAAGTAATGCTTTCATATGTGCCTATTAAACAAGTTGTTTATAAGGGCAGTTCAGGCAACGCTGCGTTAGAGTGAGAAGCTAAGCCTGAGTTCTCTGCTTCCTGGTTCAAGTCAAGCCTTGGTTTTGGATATAATATATCCTGGAAGTTTTCTATGTTTTCTATGCTCCAGTTCAAGTTTTACTAATTATGTCTTCTTGTAAGCCGCACCGAGTCCCTTGGGGAGATGGTAGCAGGGTATAAATAAAGTATTATTATTATTATTATTATTATTATTATTATTATTTTATTGATTGTGGACTTATGCTGTGTCTGGGATTTCTGGCTGTTCCTGGACTTTGTCACTTCTGGAACTTCTGGAACTTTATGAGGCATTTGAATTATTGTTATCACCTGCTGCTAAACTGTTTTGAATTATATATCTACCTTTCTTATTCCTGCTTTTTTATATGCTTTTATGTGTCTTACAATAAACCATTTGCTTATATTCCTGGACAATCTTGTGTGATGTGGTGGTCATAGATGTTTCCAGGCCTGGAGTGCAGCACTTACAAAAAGTGTGCTACTTCTTTGTTAGAGCTACGGAACGGAGGGATTAAACTTTGGACTTTTTGTACCAAAGAAAGACAGCAAGATTCTCACCTATCCTCTCTTCCTCCCTTGAATTCCAGCTGAGATTTATCAGCCACCCAGTCCTGACATAAACATCTGCCACAGTTCAGTCTACTTGGCTCTCCCAGCTTCGTGTTTAGACAGGCTTTTGTTTAATCTCACTGCTGTTTGGGACGGCTGTCATTGCAGATCCTTTCTCATTGAGCTTTTAATGGTGCATATTTAGCTGTATTTAAAAGCCACATTAGGTGCCTCCTTTTTACTATTTGGCTTTAGAAGCTTTTATTCTTAGGACACATTGATAACAGGTCTTAGGCTCCCAGTGTTTGAAGAGCAAACTTCCGCAGATGCTCTCAAAAGAGATACTGTGGGTGCAAAACCTTATCAGATGTGTGCATTATTCTCTGAAGCTTAGACTTTATGAGTTGCAACTTATATAGTTACATATACAAGTTACTCAACAAATAGCAAAATGAAGTTTTTTTTCCAAAGCAACACAAATATTGGCAATGATGTTGTGAAATGTAATGAGTAATATCGAATTTCTTTGATTCTAAGACACTGTTGACTGTAACACACACACTAATTTCAGTCTGTCTATGGAAAAAAATCCATATTTGAATATGTGTGTTGTTTTTAACTCATCCTTGTTAAGTGCACATCTCGTCTGGTGGGGACAAGAGACAGGGCCTTCTCGGCTGTAGCCCCCCGCCTGTGGAACTCGCTTCCCAACGAGGTAAGATCAGCTTCATCCCTCCTGTCTTTTAGGAAGAAATTGAAGTCGTGGTTCTGGGACCATGCTTTTGGACAGCAGGCATAAATTGTACTTAGGATATGGAATTTGATGGAATTGTGATACGGCGGTTAATACTGTTTTTATTGTTCTATTTATTGTTATAATTGTTGTTATATTGCTTTGTTATATTTAATGGCATCAAATTGTGCCAAATGAGTCCCCCTTTGGGGATTGAGAAGGATGGGATAGAAATGTTGGAAATAAATAAATATTTTGAATTGAGAACTGAGTTGTAGGCTTGCAAAATTCGTTTACAAATCGGAGCTGAAAATAGTTTGTGTCATTCAGAGAGATTACATGGGAAAGTTATGAAGGAAATTCATGGGAAACAGCATGATTTCATGGGCATCTATTAAACAAGTTGTTTACTTTGAGGTCTGTTCAGGCAATGCTGCATTAGGGTGAGAAGCTAAGCCTGAGTTCTCTTGTTCCTGGTTCAAGTCAAGCTTTGATTTTGAATTTAATATATCCAGAATGTTTTCTATATTCCTGTTCAAGTTTTACTAGTTATGCCTTCTTGATTGTAGACTTTTGCTGTGTCTGTGAATTCTGGCTGTTCCTGGACTTTGTCACCTCTGAACTTTATGAGACATTTGGATTATTGTTTGGTTATCATCTTTTGCTAAACCTTTTTGGATTATATAGCTGTCTTTTTTTATTCCTGATTTTTATATGCTTTTTATATATTTTTACAATAAACAGTTTGCTTATATACCTAGACTCTTGTGTGGTGCGGTGGTCATAGGTGTTTCCAGGCTTGGAGTGCAACAGAACCTATCAATGACTGAAGCGCCTTTCTACATTGACTCTGTTGCTGTATCACCAAACAGCAAAGTGGATTATGATTGCATTTTAAGACAAGCTTGGTGTACCTTGTGTCTAAGGAGACTATGATTCTGAAAGCCTCTCCAAATGGACTTGAAACACACTTTAAAGGGAAATTATTGGTTGTTTTGGTTTTTTGTTTGCCAGTAGAAAATTCAGTGACAGCTGTGAGAAGATCAAGAAAACTGTGGTAATAACAGAGCCCACTTAAAAAGGTTTCTGGGTCTTTTTTCTGGGAGTGAAATATTCAAACCACTAGATGGCATCCGGACTAGATCTATGACGGTATCTCCGTTTGGGTAATCTAAATAGGCAAAGTCTTGCTCTTGAGGAGATGGGAAAGCAGAGCTATTCAGAATAGGAGAATATGCCTTTATGCTGGGTCATATGCTTTGGTTCCCTCTATCTTAGTAGAGACTACAACCAACTGGGATTTCAGATGAATTTTTTCTCAGTCCTGCCTTGGATTAACCTCAGATCTTGTTCATGCTCAGCGTGTGCTCCCTGCTTTACTGCACCCTTTAAATAGATATAAAAATCTCATTTCTTTTGCTAAGTGGGGGATTTTTATCATCCTCTTATAGGGAGTTGGGCCTTTACTACCAGGTAGTTGGAGAGCCCTTGTTAGACTTCGAAAGGAGCATACGAAAATCAGGAAAGAAAGATTCCTACCTGCAAGGCTATGGTTGGAAAAAGAAAGTAGAAAAGAAGAGGAGACCAGCAGGAGTTACTCGTTTAAGTTGTGCAACGAGGCCTTCCAGATATTATCTCCAGGCTTGCAGTACTTTTGTGAAGAGGCTAATGCTTTAATTCTTATATTGCACTGAAGAGGTTGAGGCTATGTTAGGGAGGCTATCGAGTGAGTCATTCTGAAATTTGTTCTGGAAATGTTGGTGACAGGCAGACATTTCTGCTTCCTGAGCATTAATTCAAACACTGGGTGAGTTGCAGAATTGTGCGTGGAACCGTTTTCCTTCATTTCATCCGTTCTTTTGTTACCTTTGGGAGCACATAACGGGAATATCAGCCAGCATGTCAGTATCTTAAATCAAGAAATAGCTTCCTAAGATCTACAGAGATACTCACAGGAACACCTCAGCAAGTGAGAGGCTAAAAGTGGCAGGCTAAAACCCAGAACCTCAATCAGTGGCTGATGCCAGAAGAGAGACTCCTTCCTGGGCACACAGAAGATTGGGCAACCTGGAAGGTGCAGAACAGGCTGTGCTCTGGCACCACAAGCTGCCGAGCTAACCTTAATAGATAGGGCTACAAAAGTAGAGTGCATGACTTGCGAGTGTGGAGAAGAACAGACCACAGACCACCTACTACAATGCAACCTGAGCCCTGCCACATACACAATAGAGGACCTTCTCACAGCGACACCAGAGGCACTCCAAGTGGCCAGCTTCTGGTCAAAGGACATTTAACATAATGCCAAGTTTTAAATATGGTACATTATAACTGTACCCTCAACTCGCTCCTGACACAATAAATAAATACATGCAGGAAGTAGTTTGTGACCTTACAGGAGAGGTTTAATCCCAAGATTTGAGTTTATGGAAATTGTGGCTGGCTATTAAGTCCAATAGAGTTATCCAGGCCCTGTCAATGCTGTGTTCGGGCCTCGCCTATCTTCGTGATCACATCTCTCTCTATGAACTTTAAGATCTTCTGGAGAGGCCCTCCTCTCACTCCCACCACTGTCACAAGCACGGTTGGTGGGGATGAGAGAGAGGGCCTTCTCGGTGGTGGCCCCCCGCCTCTGGAATGCCCTTCCTAGAGAAATAAGACAGGCCCCATCCCTCCCCTCCTTTCGTAAGAGCTTGAAGATCTGGTGGTTTAAACAAGCCTTTGAGAACAACTAGTTCTAGCTCAGGCCCAGATATTGTTGAATATGGCTATGTATTTTTCTACCACCCATCCAGGTCACTTCATCCTATTAGGCCCAGGAAATGAACAGTCATAGACTATACCCATTATTTGATGTTGCTTGCTATAGCATTGCATCTAATTTCCCGGGCCCTCTAGAAATTGCACAAGCTTTGGCCTGGCCTTTCTAAATTGCCCTGAACAGGCAGGATTATTTTAAACATATATGTGCTAGTGTGATTTTTAATGCTTTTATTGCTTTGTTGATTTTATGTTTATGTTGTTTACTCTGTTGATGTTACTTGGAAACTGCTCTGAGTCCTCTCGGGGAGATAGAGCGGTATATAAATAAAGTTTTGTTGCTGTTGTCGTGTTGACATCTCATCCCGTACTTCCCTCACATGTGTTATGGCAACAGTCTTGGATAGCAATGACTCCCAAAGTGACCCATTTAAGGTGGAATCAGGTGTCAAACAGGGATGTGTTATTGCCCCAAATTTATTCTCCATCTTCATCGCTATGATACTTCATCTTGTTGATGGGAAGCTTCCCACCGGAGTGGAAATCATGTCTCGGACAGATGGCAAGCTATTTAACCTCAGCAGACCGAAAGCCAAAACCAAGGTTACAACAACATCTGTTATAGAACTCCAGTATGCTGATGACAATGTCATCTGTGTGCATTCAGAAGAAGACCTACATGCCACTCTAAACACCTTCGCAGAAGCATACGAGAAGCTCAGCCTGTCACTGAACATCGAGAAAACCAAAGTGCTCTTCCAGCAGTCACCAGCCAATCCCTCTGCAGTGCCAGAAATACAGCTTAATGGCGTAGCATTAGAAAACGTTGACCATTTTCTCTCCCTTGGCAGCCACCTCTCCACAAAAGTCAACACTGACACCGAAATACAACACTGCCTGAGCTCTGCGAGTGCAGCTTTGTTCCAAATGAAGCACAGAGTGTTTGAGGACCAGGACATCCGTAGGGATACCAAGGTGCTTGTTTATAAAGCTATTGTCCTCCCAACCCTGCTATACGCCTGTGAGACGTGGACAGTCTACAGATGTCACATGCAACTCCTGGAACAATTCCATCCGGAAAATCCTGCCTCCGGAAAATCCTGAAAATCTCTTGGGAAGACAAGCGGACAAATGTCAGCGTGCTGGAAGAAGCAAAGACCACCAGCATTGAAGCGATGGTCCTCCACCATCAACTCCGCTGGATTGGCCATGTTGTCTGGATGCCTGACCACAGTCTCCCAAAGCAGTTGCTCTACTCCAAACTTAAGAATGGAAAATGGAATGTTGGTGGGCAGGAAAAGAGATTTAAAGTTGGGCTCAAAACCAACCTTAAAAACTCTGGCATAGACACTGAGAACTGGGAAGCCCTGGTCCTTGAGTGCTCTAGCTGGAGGTCAGCCCTGACCAGCAGTGCTGCAGAATTTGAAGCAGTACAAATGGAGGGCGAAAGAGGGAAACGTGCCAAGAGAAAGGCGCATCAAGCCAACCCTGACCGAGACCGCCTTCCATCTGGAAACCAATGTTCTCACTGTGGGAGAAGATGCAGATCAAGAATAGGGCTCCACAGTCACCCATGGACCCAGCAGTGCAGTGATTCTGGAAGACTATTCTACTCGGACAACGAGGGATTGCCTAAGTATGTGCAGACTCCCAATTTTCAGTATGATTCTGGTTAAAAGGGCTAAGAAGACGGACAGCCACTCCAGCTTCCTTTATGAATCCATTCACTGTATAGTTTGGGACATGAATACGCACCACAGTATTTCTGCAGATTGCATCATTTTCAGGCTTTCATAACAGCACGGCTAGTCTAATATGAAACAGATATCAAAGAGGTTCTCTGTTTTTCTGCGTGACTATGATTTCCTCGCCATTGAAAGGTCAGCAACTGGAAGAAGATGGTGGGGAGGAGGACTATCTGGATGAGCCGCTGTACAGCTTGACCGAGGGGCGAAAAAAAGAGGGGGTTGTCTTTTTTAACAAAATCCTGCAGCTCCAGACTTTGGTTTGGAAACGAAATCGCTGGCTCGCTTCATGAAAAGCTCAGCAAAGCACACAGATCTCCAGCTCTTCCAGATGTTTTTAATAATTGAACTTGGAACTGTCACATCAGCAAATGAGAGGAGAAAGAGAGCGGCCACTGCCTTCTTTGCTCCATTTTGAGTGAGTCTCATCTACAGGTTTCCTTTCAATGTGCATTGCCCAAAAGGAAACCATGAATATGAACAAAATCTGGCTACCAGTATATTAAAAAAAACCTCTAAAACCAGGACAGTAAATAAAGAACAACACTAAAAAAAAATCCAGGGGAATTCCAGACAAGAAACAAATAGGGCCAGCGAACACCTCCCAACAAAGGATTCCCCCAGGCAGCAACCAGCCAGGCTTTGAAGCTGCAAGGCCATTAAATGCTAATCAATCTGTCCAATTGCAACATTTACACTTGTCTCAAGCAGACAAGAGTTCTTTCTCCCACCCTGGACATTATTCCACAGATATATAAACCTCACTTGCCCAGTTTCCAACAGACCTCACAACCTCTGAGGATGCCTGCCATAGATGTGGGTGAAACGTCAGGAGAGAATGCTTCTGGAACATGGCCATCCATCCTAGAAAACCCATAGCAACTCAGTAACTACCAACCTTTTGAATTGGGTTGTAAAATGGGTATTAAACATGCTCCGGTGGGCAAGCAATCACAAATTCCATCTCTCCTATATCTACATTAGGGAGATAGATTTAAATTGGCCTAAAACACAGGACCATGTAAAGATACTGTTTCCCTTTGGCAAGATATTGTGTACTTGCAGGACATCTCAATTAGTGAATGTATTTCTTTGTCATCACGCACTAGGCCTGGTGCAGAAGTGACAGATTGGGAATGGCTGCCTTTCCAAGCTGTGCTCTTGTGTGCCTGCTTGTGTAGCGGTGTGTCTGCTCACGGTGACTCAGGTTTTAAATTGGAGAAGCACTAGTATATGCTTATATATACACACACACTACACAACTGCCAAAGCAATCTCTTCAAGCACACTGGTGGCTTTCTTCTTGCCTTTCCTCTGCTGTAGCTGTAAAGGGACTTCCTTGTGCCTGAAATTGGAGACCTACAATCTGTGGGCGGTGGAACAGCAATTCCATCCAAAACATGAGGCAAATACAGTCGTAATTGTGAACGCAAGCAGTGTGGTGATTTTGCACCACAGCTGTTTATGTCATGAAGAAGTTGACAATAGCTAAAACCCAGTTTGAGAAGGGAAGGGGGAGCTAATGGCAAATCCTATTCATTGGAGGCTCGGGAAAGATGGAAGTAGATGTAAGTCATATTAAGTAAATTCTGATGCGAATAAAGATTTTCAAAAATGGATCTCCAAACAATATCTGTAGTATAGTGGACAGGATATCAGGGACCAGGATTTAAGTCTGCCTTCAGGCAGGGAAATCCCCTGGGTGACCTTGGGCAAGTCACATTCTCTCAGCCTCAGAGGAAAGCAATGGCAAACCTGTGGCATAATGTAATGTAACATAGTTCACGTTTTATCAGTCCACACACTGTCTTGTCAAAGAAAGAAAATATGCTACGCAGGTGATCAATAAAGAATAAGTAATTTACTTTTCCTAATGCAGAACAACGTATGTACAATGATGTGAGCGGTTATATTAACTCACATAATGTCCTTTTAGAGAGATTTAAAATGGTCTTTCTTTGTCCATTTGGAAAAAAATACTTCCAGCAGCTCATGACGCAAGAATACACTCAAAACGCTCTCTCTCTCTCTCTCTCTCTAAGCACGTGCACAGCTCAAGCCTGAATAATGTAACTGTAACCAAAATACCCAGGCTCAGCTAGCTCCCCAGGCATAGCCCAACCGATCAGCTTAGTGCCTTTATTTTACAGGGTTCTTTTTGTTTTTTGTTTAAATTAGAATTTTATTAATTTTTATATAGATTACAACGAAAGAGTGAGAACAATAAAGTATAGGAAAGTGAGGAAATAAAGAAAAAAAAGAGAAAAAAGAAGAAACAAAAAAATATACTAAAATCCCAAATAACCCCTAAAATAAAATTCTACAAAAATACACAAAAAACAAAAAAGAAAAACAAAAACAAAAAAAAATGACTTCCATTCCATCTTCTTGGATCATAACTTCTTATTATTCAAAAATATAAAATAAGTTCAAAAAGAAATTGTCTCTCTTGTTTCTTATTTTCCCAAATTATCCAGATATTCATGGAGATTATCCCAATTCGTTCTTCTTAGTATCATACTTGTATTTTTCTTCAACAAAAAAGTCAATTCATCCATGTCCTTTTTTTGTCTAATTTTTTCCACCCATTCCTGTATGGGTGGTACTGAGTCTTTCTTCCATTCTCTAGCAAAAAACAATTCTAGCGGCAGTCGTCATATATGTAAAAAGTTTATCCTCTTGTTCCATCAGTTGTAGATCCAAATCTGTAAAACCTAACAAATAATACTCCGATTTTCTTATAAATGTTCTTTTTAAAATCTTTTGTGTCTCTTCATGAAATACTCTGGGTTCTCTTCAGATCGTTAGTAACATGGCGCGGCAGCCATGTTACTAACTGGAGCGGGTGGCAGGGAGCACACAACGCCCTTGTTGTCCCAGCTTCACTGGCTGCCGATTTGCTACCGGACCCAATTCAAGGTGCTGGTTTTGGCCTACAAAGCCCTAAACGGTTCCGGCCCAAAATACCTTTCCGACCGCATCTTGGCCTACGAGCCCACGAGGACCTTGAGATCGTCTGGGGGGGCCCTTCTCTCGATCCCGCCTGCCTCACAGGCACGGCTGGCGGGGACGAGGGAGAGGGCCTTCTCGGTGGTGGCCCCCCGGCTGTGGAACACTCTCCCTGCACACATCAGACAGGCGCCTTCCCTCATGTCCTTTCGAAAAAGCCTTAAGACATGGCTGTTCGAGAGGGCATTTAATTAAGTGCTAAACAATACGGTAATGAGAACTGGAATGGAACAAAGAATATGAGACTGGCTATGATTCCACTAAGAGACGAAGCGGATTTTTAGTGTAGTCTGTAATTGTTGTATAGTTTATATGTTGTTGAAACTGGCTTTTTTGTAATTGTCTTTTATGTGTACTGTACACCGCCATGAGTCGCCCTTATGGGCTGAGAATGGCGGTTAATAAGTGCATCAAATAAATAAATAAATAAATCTTTCGCCTTTTATTTTACAGTTAACACACACTCACTAGCCGATTTCTTACATTTCTTACATGCCCTAATACCCCTCCTTGTGTTAACAGGAAAATAAGCTTTTACATTTACACGGTACATTAAAAAAAATACACAAATCACTCAATACTGCTAAAGTCTCTCTTCAGGCAGGAAGATGCATTGAGTGACCTTGGGCAAGTCACACTCTCTTAGCCTTGGAGGAATTCCAGGAAGGAATCTTTCCCACCTGGTACCAAAGTTCCTGGGAACTTACTGGGAGTCATCTATATGTAAAAGAATGGGCTGTTTCATTGAGCCATGGTGGTTATTCTTGTCTCTGTATATCTGGAGAAATTGTCTGTCACTGATCACAAGTTAGTTCCCTTGGGGAGATAGAATGGGCTACAAATAAAGCATTATTATTATTGGCCATCTGTCAGGGGTGATTTGAATGCAATATTCCTGCTTCTTGGCAGGGGGTTGGACTGGATGGCCCATGAGGTCTCTTCCAACTCTTTGATTCTATGATTCTATGATGACGATGATGATGATGATGATGATGATGATGATTGTTATTATTATTATTATTTATGCCTTAAAATAATAATTTTAACAAATTTTAGAAGTGGTAGACGAGGATAATTTCTGCTGAAACTGTGGTTGTTCATGATGCCATGTTTCCCCGAAAATAAGCCATACCCATAAAATAAGCCGTAGCAGGATTTCTAAGTATTTGCGCAGTATAAGCCATACCAGAGAATAAGATATAGTGATAGATGTGGCTATGTAGCATACTGGTGTGGAGCAGTAAAGAAGATGAGCAGCCCTTCTCATATGCCCCATTGTGACAACTGCTATCTTGGAGGTGACCAGAGAGGTGCAGGCAGACCCATCAACAAGTTTGGCTCCCCATGTCAGGTCCCAGTCGTTTTGTGTGTGCTCCAAAATGAGGCATATATGAGACAATGGCTTATACCAATGTGTATTGTATATAATTCCAATTATGAATCACCTGTCATTCCTCTCTGATTGGCAAATCAGGGGATGTTCCTGAGAAGGATGTGGAACTATGTAAGCTATTCCATGGTTCCTCAAGCAAAAATGACCCCAAAGTTGTCATGTCACCACTTGTTGTCCATATCATTATGAATCATCACGGCCCCTTCCAGGGAGAGGGCTGAATGACCAGAGGGGTTAATTTGCCAACTGGAAGTAACTCTTTGATTGCAGGTTTTCCCCACTTTGTCAACATGGAGCATGAGTAATTGGAAGGTGCATCATAAGATGCATTTGTTGTCATACACAGCGAGTACAGAAAAAGATCCTAGAAAATCCCGATTTTGCAATAGGGTCACTTGCAAAGACATGTCTGAATGTGGAAAGGAGAAGTGTCTGATAACATAAATATCAATACTTATTTTAATATGATTAATTCTGTAAATAGTTTAATTACATTTGATTTTATAATATTTTAACCTCCTTGTGTTTTTTTTTCTGTACTATTTCTAATTGCAATAAAAATAGACTTATAGGCGCATATATATTGTATATACATATAATATTTATAATATTATAATGTAATGCAATATATACTGGAGCCCCAGTGGTGCAGTGGGTTAAAGCACTGAGCTGCTGAGCTTGTTGACCGAAAGGTTGCAGGTTCAATTTCGGGGAGCGGCATGAGCTTCCACTGTCAGCCCTAGCTTCTGCCAACCTAGCAGTTCGAAAACATGCAAATGTGAGTCGATCAATAGGTACTGCTCCAGCGGGAAGGTAGCAGCACTCCATGCAGTCATGCCAGCCACATGACCTTGGAGGTGTCCATGGACAACACTGGCTCTTCGGCTTAGAAATGGAGATGAGCACCACACCCCAGAGTCGGACATGACTGGACTTAATGTCAGGGGACAACCTTTACCTTTACCTAATATATTCTATTATAATAGTATGGTATAATATAATAGTAAAATGCCATGTTTTTATCTTTGTTTGTGTTTTTAAATACATTACAATTGTACCCAAAATTTGCTTCTGACACAATAAATAAATTTGAATTTCAGAAAAAGTAACAAGATAAACGTTTTTAAAGGAATGTTTACAGCAAACATGGACTAATATTCACATAAAAAAGTAAACATGCAACCTGACGATACGTTATATCATGATACCCTTTTTAAACATTAGCTATGGGTAATGCTCTTATTTGTAACACAGCCTTTACCTAATGTAATATAATACTTATTTATAATATTATAATGTAAAATGATAAAATGTATAATAATATAATGTAATGCAATATAATACTAATACTAATAATATGATATTATAATTATATATTTATGTTACATGTAATATTACTAATAATATTACAATATAATGGTATAGTACAATACAGTAATATTTAATACTGCTATTGTACTATGCTGATAACATAATATATTTTGTGTGTGTGTGTGTGTGTGTGTGTATATAAGCCGCTCGGAGTCCCCTTTGGGGTGAGAAGGGTGGCATATAAATGTCGTAAGTAAATAAATAAATAAATAAGTTGAAAGAGTCATGTCATCCACTCTCCTAGCAAGTAGGAATCCATTGTTAAATCACTAATGAGGGTGACCTTAAATCCTAATCCCAAGAAGAGGATGGGATAGATACAGATGATTCTAGTTCTAATGGCAAAACCATACTAGAGATTGCATTTGTGGCCTTTTCCAGATTAAGGACTGTGCTGGGAAGTTCCTTGTTCCTTGTCTGAAGCCTCCAAAACCCTTGAGTTGCTGCAAGTGACTGTGCTTTCAGTGACTGGTCAGCTGTTGATTGCTCAGAGCTTTTCAAGAATGTCAGTTGCAAGTCCTCAGACTTCAAAAGGTCCTCTTGCCATAAAAATTATGGATGTTGGAAACCCCTCAGTTGTGTCATCACAGGTTTATGTCTTGGGGCTCCAGAGATGAGAGAGCGCAACTTAATAAAAATAGAATTCTTGGTCAGTGTGTCAAGGAGGGGAGCTACACAGATATTTGACCAGATAGTAGGCAACATTGGTTTCTTGCTGGTTTTCCTTTGAGTTGCATCCTTTGAGTTGTGTTCAGAGGTTTGTTGGTTCTGATCCTGGGTTTCATGCATTAATCCCTGTTGCATCACACCTGTTGAACTAATGGAATTTGCTTGCAGGTTGACAAAGATTTTGGAGTCCTCGTGGATAATAAGTTAAACGTGAGCCAACAATGTGATGTGGCAGCTAAAAAAGCCAATGGGATTTTGGCCTGCATAAACAGGAGTCTAGTGTCTAGATCCAGGGAAGTCCTGCTACCCCTCCATTCTGCCTTGGTCAGACCACACCTGGAATCACACTGGGTCCAATTCTGGGCACCACAATTGAAGGGAGATGTCAACAAGCTGGAATGTGTCCAGAGGAGGGCAACTAAAATGATCAAGGGTCTGGAGAACAAGCCCTATGAGGAGCGGCTTAAAGAGCTGGGCTTGTTTAGCGTGCCAAAGAGAAGGTTGAGAGGATACGTGATGAGGACCATGGATAAAAGCCATCTGTCAGAGGTGCTTTGAATGCATTTTTCCTGCTTCTTGTCTCGGGTTGGACTGGATGGTCCATGAGTTCTCTTCCAACTCTAGGGTTTTATGAAGCTGAATCATATGCTCATTGTTGACTCAATTAGTGTGTTTGTGTGTGTGTGTGTGTGAGAGAGAGAGAGAGAGATACACACACACACACACGCAAACATGTAGGGGGTTTTCAACTTGTTACTTTTGGTTTTGATTTTTTTAAAAAAAATCTGAAAGTTATTTGTTTATGCATTTCTGATGTATGCATATTATTGGGAACTTTTTTATTTGCAAGAGAAACAGCACGAAGCATTGGAGTCTGGCATCCTTGCTCTCTTGTGACCAAAGAGATAGCAAGCCTGTCATCTTTCTCTTGCACCTTCGTTTTTCCCTGCATGTATTTGCTGCAAAGCTACAATGATGATCCCAACGAAGGGAAAGAATAGAAAGATTTCATCCCAGAGAGGCCAGAGGCGGGCATGGAGGGTGAAAGGGAGCTCAATCAGTTTTGAAAACAGGAAACTGTGTGGCAGCGTGTTCTTCAGACTGGCTGCTGATATGAATGGCCTATTGATAGAGAACGAAGCCCTGAATGCAGCCATGGATAAGAGGCGGAACAGACAGCGAAGGGGATCCGAGAGATTTTGTTTTAGGAAGGAGACCTGGGGTTTGGTTCAGAACAAATTTGGCATGTAGCGCCAATTTGTAGTCTTCAATAACTCAATCATGTTCTTGGCTTCACTCTCCTGTGCTTCTTAACCTTTTTTCCACTCGGGACTCCTTTCCGCCTGGGAAATTTTTATGTGACCCCAGGTATATAGAAATATAGACATCAATCATCTACTGATACAAATCAGCCTTTCCTTTTTTTATGGAGTACAGCTGAAGCATCTTCTGCAGAGTCCATTGTAAACACTGTGGAACAGTTTCGTGTAAATGTCCCAAACATAGGTGATGTTTACAAAACTTTTACTGTTGCCAGATTTTTCAGAACCCCCGCATTGATCTCAGGGGGACCCCATTAGGGGTCAGGACCCAAAGTTTAAGAAGCCGTGCTCTAGGGAAGAATGGATTCTGCATAGGGTTGTTTCCCCTTTTGCCTTGCCTGTGTTTTGAGAATCTCTGAACCCCACAGAGCTACATATTTATTTGCATGCATCGAGACCAGACATTGGCAAACTTTGGCCCTCCAGTTGTTTTGGACTTCAACTCCCACAATTCCTAACAGCCTACACAGCAAACAAGATCATTATGCTGGCTTTTGTATTTGATCACACGTCGGACAGTCCAAGTGTCTAGGACTGTGTGATATATCAGCAAATAATGCGTGGAGATCCAAGTAGGGTGGCCTTTTGCAGCCGACAGGTGGTGATTTAGTCAGCGCTGATTGTTTTTAAGTGCAGGCCATGGTCTTTAGGCACTGCACCCAGTGTGTTGATCACCACTGGGACCACCTTGACTGGCTTGTGCCAGAGTCTTTGCCGCTCAAATTTTGCAGTTCTATCTTTAAATCCTATTATTATTGTTATTATTATTATTGTTGTTGTTGTTGTTAACAACAACGACAACAACAAAGCCCCTGAGTTCTTAAAGTGCATCATTCAAAATCCACAGTTTTGCTCTTTTCTCTTCTTCTCTGTAAGTACAGAAGAGACAGACGACACCGGACATGAAGGAAGAAACCTCTGCTCTGTTTCCCCCAGTAATTCTTCCAAAGAGGTGAATCATATTCCCACAATTGCAATTAATGTTAATCTCTCACAGAGCGCTGGAGCAGTGAGCAAAGAGTGACGTTTTCCTCTTGGATCAGGAGGGGAGTGACTGTCTTGGGGCCACCACCTTTTCCCTTGTGTTCTCGTCAGGCTTCTTGGCTTGTTCAGGATCATGGTGAAAAGTTGTTGATTTTTTTTGTGTGTGTCAGGAGCGATTTGAGAAATTTCAAGTTGCTCGAGGTGTGAGTGAAGGACGATGCCCAGGGGACATTGCCCAGATGCTTTGATGTTTTATTTATTTATTTATGGCATTTATATGCCGCCTTTCTCACCCCACAGGGGATTTTAAAATTTCTTCTGCAGTGTTTTTCAATGTTTTTATGAGTGATGGTCACTCATTGGTCTGATAGGTATATTGTGTCCAAATTTGGTGTCAATTCATCCAGTGGTTTTTGAGTTATGTTAATCCCACATACAAACATTTCATTTTTATTCATATAGACTAGCCGTCCCTGCCACGCGTTGCTATGGCCCAGTCTGTGTATATGTGTTTTGTGTGTGTATATATGTGTTTAGGTGTGTGTATACATTTGTGTATATATTGTGCTTATATATATATATGGGTGTATATATATTTGTGTGTGTATGGGTGTATATATGTGTGTGTATATATATGTGTATATATATTTGTGTATTTATGTGTACATGCATATTGTGTATATGTGTGTGCATGTGTATATGTATATATATGTGTGCATGCATGTGTGTATGTATTTGTATGTGTGTATATATGTATATTTATGTGTGTTTGTGCATATATATACGTGTGTGTGTATGAATGTGTGCCTGTGTGTATATGAGTGTATGTGTATATGTATATATGATGTACTTTGGGTTTTTAAAGTCTGTTCTGCTGGGGGTTATTGTGTGTGTGTATGTATTTTTAGGGATGATGGACACTCGTTGGACTGTTAGGTGTCTTGTGTCCAAATTTGGTGTCAATTCCCCCAGTGGTTTTTGAGTTCTGTTAATTCCACAAATGAAGATTACATTTTTATTTATATAGATTATTAGTAATATTACTTGTAATGTAAAATATATAATCATAATATTGAATTGTTATTAGTATTATATTGTATTGTATATGAATATATATATATATATATATATATATATATATATATATATATGTCGTGTCAGGAGTGACTTGAGAAACTGCAAGTCGCTTCTGGTGTGAGAGAATTGGCCATCTGCAAGGACGTTGCCCAGGGGACGCCCAGATGATTTTGATATTTTTATCATCCTTGTGGGAGGCTTCTCTCATGTCCTCACATGAGGAGCTGGAGCTGATAGAGGGAGCTCATCTGCCTCTCCTTGGATTCGAACCTGCGACCTGTCGGTCTTCAGTTCTGCCGGCATAGGGGTTTAACCCACTGCGCCACTGGGGGCTCCATGTATATGAATACACAATAATATAATATAATATAATATAATATAATATAATATTAGCATAGGGAGCTGGGGGTGGTAACGGCCGACAGGGAGCTCTGGCGTGGGCTGGTCCATGAAGTCACGAAGAGTCGGAGACGACTGAACGAATGAACAACAACAACAAAGCATAACACAGGAAACAAGATGGAACTGTCCTCCTGGCCCCCTTTTTTCACTCTGGCTTTTTACCATCCTTGTGGGGGCTTCTCTTATGTCCCGGCATGGGGAGCTGGAACTGACAGAGGGAGCTCATCCACGCTCTCTGCGGATTCGAACCTCCGACCTGTCGGTCTTCAGTGCTGCCGGCAAAAGAGTTTAACCCATTGCGCGACCGGGGGCTCCTTGGTGAAAAGTGACCAATGCATGATAAAGATAGAAAAGCAAAGTGTGACATACATGTATGCATTTTAAATGGCTGGCCTTTCCCCTTCTTTATTAACTCAGCAACAAAACTTTCTGGGTCTGGTGCCAATGAGACAGGGTGAGATCCAGTCTCGCCTGTTGTTCCCTCCCTCTCTTTGCAGTTTTTTGTTGTTTCACACATCTGGTTCTTTTGCTCCCTCCATTTTTCTTTCTTCCTTTCCTGTATTCAAAGACTATTCTGCTATTAAATTTGAGACTTGCGAACTTTCAGTGGCAAAAAAAGTTAACAGGGAGAAATTGGCATGACTTTAAGAAAACCCCACCCTTTTGCAGAGCCAACCATCTTCTGCGTATCCATCCTGTGCGCTGCATTCGCCTTCCATACAAGTAGCTCTGTGTTCCAAGAAGTTTTTTTTTTTAATCAGCCAGCCACAGTGTTGAGACTTTTTTTCCTTCTTCCTGTTAAGAGAGCTGGCCAGACTCAGCGTGATTCAGAGAGAAAGAGATCTCTGGGACTCTCAGCAAACACATCTGGGAGAGATTTCGGGAGCCCTCGCTTGCTGAATTACTGAATCTGTTCTGGAGTTCATGGTTGTCTCTGCTCTCTCTGTTTTCCCGTTTTTCGGACAACATGTACGAACGGCACAAGAGACGGTACAGCCTGTGCGACATTTCCAAGGTGGACAGGGCTGTAGATGTGGTCTTGTTGAAGGTAGGCTGTTGCTTCTTTTTCCACGGTCACGGTCATATCTCCCCTAGCTTCTGTTGAAGGAATCACTGCTAGATAAGGTCTGAAGTTGCTCCATTCAAGAGCATGAATTAAAATGGTCAGTAGCTGATAGTATGGAATGCTCTGCATGTTTACTCAGGAGTAAATTAGCGTTTCTTTGTAAGGGCATTTACACCACAATTTAAGGGAGATGTTGACAAGCTGGAATGTGTCCAGAAGAGGGAAACTAAAATGATCAATGGTCTGGAGAACAATCCTTATGAGGAGCGGCTGAAAGAGCTGGGCATGTTTAGCCTGCAGTCAGACCACACCTGGAATACTGTGTCCAATTCTGGGCACCACAGTTTAAGGGAGGTGTTGACTCTAAGCTGGAATGTGTCCATAGAAGTGCGACTCAAATGATTAAGGTTCTGGAGAACAAAACCTATGAGGAGGAGCTTAAAGAGCTGGGCATGTTTAGCCTGTGGTCACACCACACCTGGAATACTGGTTCCAATTCTGGACACCACAGTTTAAGGGAAACATTGACAAGCTGGAATGTGTTTAAAAGAGGGAAACTAAAATGATCAATGGTCTGGAGAACAATCCCTATGAGGAGTGGCTGAAAGAGCTGGGCATGTTTAGCCTGCAGTCCGACCAGACCTGGAATACTGGTTCCAATTCTAGGCACAACAGTTTAAGGGAGATGTTGACAAGCTGGAATGTGTCCAGAGGAGGGCGACTCAGATGATTGAGGGTCTGGAGAAAAATCCCTATGAGGAGCGGCTTAAAGAGTTGGGCATGTTTAGCCTTCAGTCAGACCACACCTGGAATATTGTGTCCAATTCTGGGCATCACAGTTTAAGAGAGATGTTGACGCTAAGCTGGAATGTGTCCATAGGAGGACGACTCAAATGATTAAGGTTCTGGAGAACAAGCCCTATGAGGAGCGGCCGAAAGAGTTGGGCATGTTTAGCCTGCAGAGGAGAAGGCTGAGAAGAGACATGATGTGGGCCATGTATAAATATGTGAGGGGAAGTCATAGGGAAGAGAGAGCAAGCTTGTTTTCTGCCACCCTGGAGACTAGGACGCAATGGGACAATGGCTTCAAACTACAGGAAAGGAGATTCTACCTGAACATGAGGAAGAACTTCCTAGTGATGAGAGCTGTTCAGCATTGGAACTCTGTGCCCTGGAGTGTGGTGGAGGCTCCTTCTTTCGAGGCTTTTAAGCAGAGGCTGGATGGCTATCTGTGGGGGGTGCTTTGAATGTGATTTTCCAGCTTCTTGGCAAAATGAGGTTGGACTGGATGGCCCACGAGGTCTCTTCCAACTCTGTGATTCTGTGAAGCACAGTCATATGCCCATTGTTGACTCAAACATATGAATATATTTCGTAATTTGTAATGGATTTTGCTCAGTGATTTGTTCTTTTTAAATGAAAAACAATGTAGAGAAATGGAATACTGCTGATAATAAAAGTTAATCCTGTAGTGTGTATGTCGTTCCATCTATGGGCAACTCATCCCAACTCATTTGTTGGCTTATGTTGCCTTTACTGTCTTTCTGCTCAATATTGTAGTATGAAAACCTTCATATGTCGTTCTGTTGCTCGCATTTCTTTTGTTTATGAAATTCTTCTAGAACGCATCTACCTCTATCTCATCACAATCTAGGTTTAAGAGGAAGAGAATAGTGTCCCAAGGCTCCAGCAATGCTATATTTTGATGAATTTCCTATTTTCTGGTCCCTTTAATGGCAGAGATTGTGAATCCAACTTTTCAAATTCAGGGGTGGGATTCTTTACTTTCAAAATATTGGTGGACTCTTCATTTCAGTCATCCTCATTGGCATACTCAGTGGTCATAGAAGGTGGGGTTTATAGTTCCAAATTGCTTGGAAGGCCACAGGCAACAGACATATCAGAGCCGAGCCATCTTTTGCTTTCTTATGCATGCTTCTTTCAAGCTCCATGCAGCTGTTCTCTTCCCTACTTGGCCTTTGTGCAAAAGCTACAATAACAGCCCTTCTTCCAGAATTTGGTTCTATCGCAGTGGTTCTCAACCTTCCTAATTCCGCAACCCCTTAATGCAGTTCCTCATGTTGTGGTGACCCCCCAACCATAAAATTATTTTCGTTGCTACTTCATTACTGTAATTTTGCTACTGTTATGAATCGTAATGTAAATATCTGATATGCAGGATGTAGTTCAATTCACTGGACCAAATTTGGCACAAATATCTGGTACGCCCAAATTTGGGGGTTGGAGGGGTGGATTCATTTTTGTCCTGTGGGAGTTGTAGTTGCTGGGATTTATAGTTCACCTACAATAAAAGAGCAATCTGAACTTCAACAACGATAGAATTGAACCAACTTGGCACCCAAAACTCCCATGACCAATAGAAAATAGTGGAAGGCTTTGGTGGGCATTGAGCTTGAATTTTGAAGTTGTAGTTCACCTACATCCAGAGAGCACTATGGATTCAAACAATGAGGGATCTGGACCAAACTCGGCACAAATACTCAATATGCCCTAATGTCAACACTGGTGGAGTCTGGGGGGAAATAGACCTTGACTTTTGGGAGTTGTAGTTGCTGGGATTTATAGTTCACCTACAATCAAAGAGCATTCCGAACCCCACCAATGATAGAATGGGGCCAGACTTCCTACACAGAACCCATGTAACCAACAGAAAATACTGTGTTTTCAGATGATCTTTGGAGACCCCTCTGATACCCCCTCGCAGCACCCCCCAAGGGTCCCAATTCTCAGGTTGGGAAACACTGTTCTATTGCATTCCATCAAAACCAGTGGATGGAAAATTGCTGCAAATCCGCATCATACGTTGTCCCCTTAACCAAGATCAGTGTGAGTCTATGACTTTGTAGTTCTGTCTACTCCTAGCTAGGTGCATGGGCATGTCAGCTCTTACAATACTAAGGCTGCATCTTTCAAAATCCTGGGCTTCCAGCAATATTTTTCCACTTCATTTTGGAAAAGTTCTAATTTAGAGCATGCAAGCGATTGAAATTCACTTTTATGAAAACTGTGTTCTTTCCGAAAAAAGGCACCGAAAGAAAAGTGTTTAGCCTTCCCACCAGCAGTTTGTTTGAGTAGGTCTGTCCTTTTTCCATCTTGGCTTTTCTTTTCAATAGGGTGTGGAGGAGAGAGCTGCAAATACCTCTCCTGGCTAACTAACGGTTCTTGGCCTTCTTTCTCACCCTCCAAATCTAAAATTAGTAACTGTTCCACCAAACAGCAAGGTGGCAGTCTGGGAATGTTTGTCACTGTTTAAGAACTTTATTTTCCTGGCAGAGAAGGCGACTGGAGGAATGCAGCCAACTTGATGGGTAACTAATGGATTCTGGCTGCTCCTCCGTTTTAACTTGGGTAGGAGGAACCTCTAATGCAGTGTTTCTCAACCTCCCAAATGCCACGACCCTTTAATTCATTTCCTCCTGTTGTGGTGACCCCCAAACATAACATTATTTGCGTTGCTACTTCATAACTGTAATTTTGCTATTGTTATGTATCGTAATGTAAATATCTGATATGCAGGATGTATTTTCATTCACTGGCACAAATATCCTATACTCCCAAATTTGAATACTGGTGGGTTGGGGGGGGGGGGGGGTGTCGATTTTGTCATTTGGAAGTTGTAGTTGCTGGGATTTGTAGTTCACTTGCAATCAAAGAGCATTCTGAACTCCGCCAGCGATGCAACTGAACCAAACTTGGCACACAGGACTCCCATGACCAACAGAAAATACTGCAAGGGTTTGGTGGGCATTGACCTTGAGTTGTAGTTCACCTACATCCAGAGATGATACATAATGGGTTACAAAGCTTTTTTGTGGAGACTTTGGAGCTGGACACAAACAATGATAGATCTGGACCAAACTTAGTACAAATACTCAATATGCCCAAATGTGAACACTGGAGGAGTTTGGGAATAATAGATTGTGACATTTGGGGGTTGTAGTTGCTAAGATTTATAGTTCACCTACAATCAAAGAGCATTCTGAACCCCACCAACTTCCCACACAAGACCCCCATAACCAGTAGAAAATACTGTGAACACTGGAGGAGTTTGGGAATAATAGATTGTGACATTTGGGGGTTGTTGCTGGGATTTATAGTTAAGCTACAATCAAAGAGCACTCTGAACCTAGCCAATAATGGATCTGCACCAAACTTGGCACACTACCTACATGGCCAACATTGAATACTAGTGGGGTTGTGGGGGAGGGGGTCTGTTTTTGAATTCTGGGAGTTGTAGTTGACCAACACCAAAAGGGAATAGAAGGACAGGCGGAGAGATCTTCAGTGTTCTCTTCCAAAAGTGTTCCTAAGACCATAAGAACTATGTGTTTTCTGATGGTCTTTGGTGACACCTCTGAAACTCCCCTCCCGACCCCCAGGTTGAGAAACACTGCTCTAATGGAAAGGAATCACTTGGCAAAGATTTGCCAGGTTTTGCTTAATCCGTGTCCCTGATTATTGAGGGGTTTGGGGCCCGGGCTTTTATTGTGGGAAAATCGATCTCATGGGGAGGCTTCAGTATTTGTAAGCAAAGCTTGCAAACTAAAACACAGTGCAAAGGCAATAGCAAAATCTGGAAGTCTTCACTCATAAACATTGTGTCTTGGCTTTGAAATGTATGCTATCATGTAACAAACAGGAAAAAGTGTGTTGCTCTCATTCTGAAAGCTAAATTGAAACTTGATTAAAGGAAATGTAGACCCGAGGGTATAATAAGGAAATGGAAAGCTTAAAATAATCCACGTGTATCCCCCTTGGTGAGCTAAGTTTGTTTTTATAGCTCAGGGGGGTTATCTGTTGCATGGCACTTAAGCCCAGGGAGGTGGTCCAGGGTTGGAATGCCTTGTGATCATCTTAGGTGAACAGGTGAGTGGTAAAGACTGGCCACCAGGTTCCGTGGTTTGTTGACAGGTTTTAGTCTTAAAGCATCTTGATCAGTGCTTCTCAACCTTCCTAATGCCACAACCTCTTAATACAGTTCCTCATATTGTGGTGACCCTCGACCATAAAATTATTTTCGTTGGTACTTAATAACTGTAATTTTGCCACTGTTACGAATCGTAATGTAAATATCTGAGATGCAGGATGCATTTTCATTCAGTGAATCAAATTTGACACAAATACCCAATACACCCAAATTTGAATACTGGTGGGTTTGTGGGGTGGTGGTAGGTGGGTTGATTTTGTCATTTAGGAGTTGTAGTTGCTGGGATTTATAGTTCACCTACAATGAAAGAACCAAAGAGCATTCTTTGATTGTAGGTGAACATTCTTGAGCATTCGTAAGATCATCCGGGGAGACCCTGCTCATTGTCCCCCCATTATCGCAATTGCATGTGGCGGGGACAAGGGACAGGGCCTTTTCTGTGGTGGCCCTCCCTCCTGAGTGAAATTAGATCTGCTGCATCCCTCTTGACCTTCCGGAAACAAGTAAAATCCTGGCTTTGTAGATTAGGCTGACTTCATGATGTGACGACTTACATCAAACTGATAGACTGCCCTTGGGTGATGATTAAAACCGGTGACCGCTGACTGCTTGATTGTTTTTATATTGTTTTATACTGTTTTATATTGTTATTATATTGCTGTTAAGTTGTATATTTATGTTATGTGAGCGCCATGGGGTGCCGATTTGTTAGCTGTCCTGAGTCCCTCTGTGGAGTTGAGATAGGATGGGATATAAAAGCCCAAAATGAATGAATAAATAAATAAATAAATAAATTCTCAGCTCCACCAACAATGGAATTGAACCAAATTTGGCACACAGAACTCCCGTGACCAACAGAAAATACTGGAAGGGTTTGGTGGGCATTGACCTTGAGTTTTGGAGTTGTAGTTCACCTAGATCCAGAGAGCACTGTGGACTCAAACAATGATGGATCTGGACTAAACTTAGCACGAATACTCAGTATGCCCAAATGTGGACACTGGTGGAGTTTGGGGAAAATAGACCTTGACATTTGGGAGTTGTAGTTGCTGGGATTTATAGTTCACCTACAACAGTGGTTCTCAACCTGTGGGTACCTAGATGTTTTGGCCTACAACTTCCAGAAATCCCAGCCTGTTTACCAGCTGTTAGGATTTCTGGGAGTTGAAGGCCAGAACATCTGGGGACCCACAGGTAGAAAACAACTGACCTGCGATCAAAGACCAAACTTCTCTCACAGAATCCCCATGACCAACAGGAAAAACTGTGTTTTCTGATGGTCTTTGTTGACCCCTCTGACAACCCCTCTCGACTCCCGCAGGGGTTCTGACCCCCAGGTTGACAAATGCTCATCTTGATAGATCTGGAAAATGGAGCTTCACACAAATGGCATGCCTTGCTGTTTGTAAACTACATTGTATGAAGGCCTTTCATAAATCCTCCATTGAATGTATTGTCGAAGGCTTTCACGACAGAAATCACTGGGTTGTTGTAGGTTTTTCAGGCTGTATGGCCATGTTCTAGAAGCATTCTCTCCTGACGTTTCGCCTGCATCTATGGCAGGCATCCTCAGAGGTTGTGAGATTTGTTGGAAACTATTAAAACTAGGAAACTGCCATAGATGCAGGCGAAACATCAGGACAGAGCGCTTCTAGAACATGGCCATATAGCTCGAAAAACCTACAACAACCCTCCATTGAATGCTGGGTATGAAGTTTTCCAAAATAAGGCTTGGTGGAACTTGAGAAGGCAGCATTTGGGCCCTGTTTTAGAGGACATTAAACCCTTGCGTATTTGAATATTTTTGACAGCGAGTCTCTTACAACATCTCCAAAATTAGCATGGTTTTATTAGGCAGTGGGTTGCTGTAAGTGTTTTGGGCAGTATGGTCATGTTCCAGAAGCATTCTCTCCTGACTTTTTGCCTGCATCTATGGCAGGCATCATCAGAAGTTGTGAGGTTTTATTAGGCACTTTGTCAGATGAAACCAGAAGAGGTTTGTGGCTGTAGTCCATGAAAGTATAAACCAAATATGTCGTTGTCGTTTCTCAAGTCACTCCTGACACAGCAATAATAATAATAATATAATATACTAGCTGTGCCCTGCCACGCGTTGCTGTGGCCTATAGTAAAACTTATCAAAGTTGAGGTAAATATCTGGACTATTATGAAAGAGAGGTACCTACCTATTCCTTCCCCTTTTCCTCCCCCTTTCTCTCCTTTCTTCCTTCTCTACCTCTTTCTTTCTTTCCTTCTTTCACTACTTGGTTTCATCCTTCTCTCTTTCCTTCATTCCCTCCCCTTTTCTTCCTTTGCCTTTCTTCCCTCCCTGTTTGCTTCCTTCTTTCACTTTTTATTTCCTTTTATTTCACCACCATCATAACAATAACAATAATGCAATGCATTGCCTCCGGGACCTGACACCTCTCCCATTCCCCCTAAAAGGCTCTCATAGGAACAATAGCATCATCATAATAATAATAGAAATAACAACCTTTACCCGCCACGTGTTGCTGTGGCCAATCTTCCCTCTTTCTCTCCTTCTTTCCCTCCCTCCCTCCCTCCCTCCCTCCCTCCTTCCTTTCTTCCTTCCTTCCCATCTTTCCTTCTCCTCTTCTTTGTCTATCTCTTTCCTTCCTTCCCCCTTTTTCTTTCTCTTCTGCTGTCTCTCTTTTCTTTCCTTCCATCTTTCCTTTTCTTTCCTTTTCTTCTTCCTCTAACTTTCCTTCCTTCCCCCTTTTTGTTTACCTCCCTTTCTCTTTCTTCCTTCTTTCCTTCCTTCCTGTCTTTCTAGATTTTGACAGGGCGGGAAGGGGTGGGGTGGGGTTTGGAGGGGGCGTGAAGTAAAAGGAGGTAAGATTGGGGCAGGGGAGTGATGGAGCGTGGGGTTGCGTGTGTGTGTACGGCGGCGGGGGGAGTGGGGTTGCGTGTGTGTGTGCGGCAGCGGGGGGAGTGGGGTTGCGTGTGTGTGCGGCGGTGGGGGGAGTGATGGAGTGTGGGGTTGCGTGTGTGTGTGCGGCAGCGGGGGGAGTGATGGAGCGTGGGGTTGCGTGTGTGTGTGCGGCGGCGGGGGGAGTGGGGTTGCGTGTGTGTGTGCGGCAGCGGGGGGAGTGGGGTTGCGTGTGTGTGCGGCGGTGGGGGGAGTGATGGAGCGTGGGGTTGCGTGTGTGTGTGTGGTGGCAGGGGAGTGGGGTTGCGTGTGTGTATGCGGCGGCGGGGGGAGTGATGGAGTGTGGGGTTGCGTTTGTGTGTGCGGCAGGGGGTGTGTGTGTGCGGGAAGCGGCGCGGCGCGGCTTGGAGTGGGCATGGTTTCCGCAGAGGGAACGTTGGCCGGAAGGCCATGTGCGCGCGCCAGGGAACTTGCGGCTGGGCGCCAATGCGCATGCTCAGTTGTTTTGCCGTTTTGTGAGTGTGTTGTTGTGTTGTTTTTCATTTTGAGTAGATATGTTTGTACCTTGTGGGTTGTGTTATGGGCACGGGGATTTTGGTTAAGTTTCGTTGGGGTTTTTTTGAGTTTTGTTGTTTTGCCATTTTGTGAGTGTGTTGTTGTGTTGTTTTTCATTTTGAGTAGATATGTTTGTACCTTGTGGGTTGTGTTATGGGCATGGGAATTTTGGTTAAGTTTCGTTGGGGGGTTTTTGAGTTTTGTTTCCTCGTTGGATGCCCCTAACAAATTTATATATATAGATAATAGTAGACTGACAAAGTTTAGGAACACAATACACCAGATATCATGATTGTGGAAAAGAAAAAAGTTTGGATTATTGATGTTGCCATACTGGGTGACAGTCGCATTGAGGAAACACAACAGGAAAAACTCATCCTTTATCAAGACCTCAAAATTGAACTGCAACGGCTCTGGCATCAACCAGTACAGGTGGTCCCAGTGCTCATTGGCATACTGGGTGCCATGCCAAAAGATCTTAGCCAGCATTTGGAAACAATAAACACAGACAAAATCACAATCTGTCAACTGCAAAAGCCCACCTGACTTGGATCTGCACACATCATTCACAAATACATCACATAGTCGTAAACGCTTGGGAAGAGTTCGACTTGTGATTTTGTGATACGAAATCCAGCATATAGATCTCGTTTGCTGTGACATACTGTGTTTTTGTGTCAGTAAAATAATAATTTGTGTCAATAATAATAATAATAATAATAGGAGCTATTGGGTACAAACACCACATGCAAATGTTATGTTAATTTGCTACTCCTCTGCTTTTTTTTCCTTAGATTAACCGTGAAAGCTGGTGTCCTGCTGAATCTTCTTCAGATGCCTCACTTTTGGAAACAAAGCACTCTTGTCATTCTTCAGGTAAGATGATGTTTACAGAAAGGAAAGGAAAGGGATGCTGTGCTGTTAGGGTGTTAATCATCTGGGTACAAGGATACGCAGAATAGTTCTTTTCTTTGGAGTTCTTTGCCAGGCTGGTTACCTTCCAGATTGCGCTTCCAGGTTGCAACTTTTCCTAGATAAAGGTAGCCTAGATACAGCAACCTGCATTATGATAGCCATAGGTTGGGTTCCTGAAATGGTATACAGATCTGATATTTGCCATGAGAACCACCTTTTGGAGATCTTGTGAGATCAAAAGACTACATGATTTTTTTAAAAGGGTACAGCTTAAAACTTATAATGCAACACATGTTTGAGCCTCTCAGGAAAGGCATTGCTTCTTTTGGAAGTGTAGGTTTGGGAACTCATTGTGGCAAAAAGAAGCTGGAATTTTAGACTTTTCCTTATCATAGAGACATAGGAAAAAACAACCTCCAAAGTCGAAATAAAAAGGCTTTTAGCCCATTATATATCACACGTTCTTATCACTTCACCATTGATCAATATCTGTGCCTCCTCAATATCGTATACAGGTAGTCCTCAAGTTACAAACAAAATATATTCTGTAGGTTTGCTCTTGAATTTGTATGTAAGCCAAAACAGGGGCATTTTGGGGTTGCTGTGAGTTTTCTGGGCTGTATGGCCACGTTCCAGAAGCATTCCCTCCTGACATTTCTCCCACATCTATGGCAGGATCCTCAGAGGTTGTGAGGTCTGTTGGAAACTAGGCAAGTGAGGTTTATATATCTGTGGAATAATATCCAGGGTGGGAGAAACTCATTGTCTGTTGGAGGCAGGTGAGAATGTTGCAGTTGACCAGCTTGATTAGCATTGAATGGCCTTGCAGCTTCAAAGCCTAGCTGCTTCTTGCCTGGGGGAATCCTTTGTTGGGTTCCCCCAGAGGAGACTTCTTTATTGGGCCCAATTCCTTTGCTCTTCCCAATCCAGTTTCAGATCAGCATTTCAGACAGACGGATGGACACTCTGTGTTCCTTCAAGTGAGTACATTGAAGTAGCAGGTCCACACCATAGTTAATATTCACAGGAATAGAGAGGAACATTTTTGAAATTCCAGGCTGAGCTGGGATTGAGACGAGGAGAAACTCATGATCATGCTTTTCCTAATAAAATGTATGTGGTAGTGTAATATACTCTGCTTACCAGAAAATGTGGGTGCTGCTGCTACTTTAGCGGATCAGGAAACCTTGAAATCTTACAGGTTGAGTTCCCTCATCTGCAAATCCAAAATCTGGAATGTTCCCAATTCCAGCATTCACCGCAAGGATGACTTTGTTTTGTAATGGTCAGTGCACACACTTTGTTTTATGCTCAACATCTTTTAAAACATAGTACATTAAATTACAGTGTATAACAGGAGTTATTTAGTACTAACTTAGGCGATCCATCGTTGTCCGAGTAGGATTGTCTTCCAAGATGGGTTTCCTGTCGGTGGGTCTGTAGGTGGCTGTGGAGCCCTGTTCTTGATCTGCATGTTCTCCCACAGTGAGAGCATCAGTTTTCAGGTGGAAGATGGTCCCGGTTGGGGTTGGTTTGAGGCGCCTTCCTCTTGGCACGTTCCTCTCTTTCGCCCTCCATTCGTGCCTCTTCAAATTCTATAGCACTGCTGGTCACAGCTGACCTCCAGCTGGAGCACTCAAGGGCCAGGGCTTCCCAGTTCTCAGTGTCTATGCCAGAGTTTTTAAGGTTGACTTTAAGCCCATCTTTAGATCTCTTTTCCTGTCCACCAACATTCCATTTTCCGTTCTTGAGTTTGGAGTAGGGCAACTGCTTTGGGAGACCATGGTCGGGCATCCGGACAATGTGGTCGGTCCAGCGGAGTTGATGGTGGAGGACCATCGCTTCAATGCTTGGATTTTTCTGTGGCAACACTGATGGAATCGTTCTAGGAGTTGCATGTGACGTCTGTAAATAGTCCACGTCTCGCAGGCATATAGCAGGGTTTTGGAGGACAATAGCTTTATAAACAAGCCCCTTGGTATCCCTATGGATGTCCCGGTCCTCAAACACTCTCTGTTTCATTCAGAAAAATGCATGGGCCAACTTGGGCCCTCCAGGTGTTGTGGACTTCAACTTCCAGAATTCCTTTCCCCCCTCAAGTCTCCCAACTTCCAAATACGTCTGTGTCGGTGATTTAGGATTTTATTGAAAGTACATTCTGCTTGTTCAACCCAAGTTCAAGTAAATTGAAGAAATGGAAAGCAGGCTTTCCAAAACTTTTGGAGTTTAAATGTTCCCAACAAGATGAAAACCATTTTTCCATGTCAGGATAATTATATTATTTTAACTGTTTCTTCAATACAGAGAATTTAATAATTCGTTTAACTTCTGGGTGGGCTTTTTAGAAAGCATGAGGAAACGATCTAGAGTTATTTTATGGACTTAAGAGTCCACCTGTATAGCAAACATCCCATAAAGGAAAAATTGTGTTTATATTAATTTGGAGGCAATGGGCTTCCCAGAGGTGCTGATGGGGTGTCATAGTGCTCTGTTACACCCAAACTCCCAGGAATGTCAGTTGTTTATGCTCCAGTTAATGAGCGGTAAAAAAGACAAAGGTTTCCCCCTGATATTAAGTCCGATCGTGCCCGACTCTGGAGGTTGGTGCTCATCTCCATTTCTAAGCCAAAAAGCCGGCATTGTCCATAGACACCTAGGTCATGTGGCTGGCATGACTGCATGCAGTGCTGTTACCTTCCTGCTGGAGCGGTACCTATTGATCTACTCATATTTGCATGTTTTCAAACTGCTGGTTGGCAGAAGCTGGGTCTAACAGCGGGAGCTCATGCCACTCCCCGGATTTGGGCCTGCGATCTTTTGATCAGCAAGTTCAGCAGCTCAGCACTTTAACCCATTGCACCACCGGGGACCCTGAGATCAAACCTGAAAAAAACTATGGCTTTTCAACCTATTTTTCTAGACTTTAATGTGGGGTTGATCTTGATACTTAAATTGTGATCTTGGAAACAAAATGGGAAACAAACATAATCACCGTCACTGTTATCATGGGAGCAACAACAGCATAATAATAAAACCATAAAAATCATAACCAAATTGTAACTATTCTTAATTATTAACAAATTCTTGACCATTTTAAACATTAAACAATTACAATCAATAAACATCAAACTGTAAGTTTTGCTCTATTAATGTTTAACATTTATTCAAATGACCAGCCACTGCCAGAAGGGACAGAGACCTTCATCTATGCTGACGATCGTGCTATCATCGCCCAAGCAGGGAGCTTTGAAATGGTTGAACAGAAGCTCTCCAAAGCTTCAGGTGCTCCTACTGCCTTTTACAGGAAAACCAGCCAATTCTTAATCATCTAAAACACAAATGTGTGCTTCACATCTTAAGAACAGACAAGCATCTCGAGCTCTGAGGAATCCCACTGGAGCATGGCAGCACACTAAAATGCCTGGGGGTTATCCTAGACAGTGCTCTGACTTACAAGAAGCACTGCCTGAGTATCAAGCAAAAATGCTAGAAACAATGAAAGCTGGCTGGTGCAACCTGGGGATCACAACCAGACACAGTGAAGACATCTCCCCTTGCTGCTGGGTATGCATGCCCAGTGTGGAACACATCTCACCACAGTAAAACAGTGGATGTGGCTCTTAATGAGACATACTGCATTATCATGTGATGTCTACACCCTACACCACTAGAGAAATTATACTGTTTAGCTGGTATTGCACCACCTGACATCCACTGGGAAGTAGCAGCCAATAATGAAAGGACCAAGGCAGTGACATCTCCAGTCCATCCCCTGTTTGGATATCAGCCAGCACTCCAATGCCTTAAATCAAGAAATAGTTTTCTAAGATTGTTACAGAGATACTTGCAGGAACACCTCAGCAAGCGAGAGTCCCAAAGTGGCAGGCTAAAACCCAGAACTCAAGCAATGGCTGATACTGGATTAGAGGCACAGAAGACTGGTGGACTTGGAAGGCACTGAACAGACTGCACTCTGGCACCACGAAATGCAGAGCTAACAAGAAATGGGGCCACAAAGTGGAGTCCACAACATGTGAGTGTGGAGAAGAGCAAACTACTGACCACCTATTACAATGCAGTCTGAGCCCTGCTACATGCACAATGGAAGACCTTCTTACAGTGACACTAGAGGCACTCCAAGTGGCCAGCTACTGGTCAAAGGACATTTAGTGTAATGCCAAGTTTTAAACTGTTTTGTTTTAAAACTACATTACAACTGTACCCTCAGTTTGCTTCTGATATGATAAATAAATAAGTCTGAAGCATCCAACCTCTAATGTTAAGAAACCGTAGTTCAGATATAAGGAGGAATGTAATTTGTTTACAATTGTGGACGACAGTTTCCATCCCTCTTTCCTTTTTTGAGAATGAGGGACAGAGGAGCTTGGTCACCCCAGGAACGCTTGCATTCGTATTACATTGGAACCATGTAAATGTCAAATGCATCTTTGTATGTCTGTGTTCTAAGTGACTGACTTCTTAAGTCCATGTCAGATCCATAAACTGATTTTTAGAGTGCCTTCTAATCGAGGTGAAAGAAGAAAGCGCAAAAGCTGGTTTGCAGATAAACATAAAAAAACCCAAGATTATGGCAACAAGAATGATTGACACGTGGGAAATAGCAGGAGAAAACGTGGAGGCCGTGACAGACTTTGTATTTCTAGGTGCAAAGATTACTGCAGACGCAGACTGCAGCCAGGAAATCGGGAGACGCTTCCTTCTTGGGAGGAGAGCAATGTCCAATCTCGATAAAATAGTAAAGAGTAGAGACATCACACTGGCAACGAAGATCCGCATAGTCAAAGCAATAGAATTCCCCATAGTCACCTACGGATGTGAGAGCTGGACTTTAGGGGAAGGCTGAGTGAAGGAAGAGAGATGCTTTTGAACTGTGGTGCTGGAGGGAAGTTCTGAGAGTGCCTTGGACCGCCAGAAGATCCAACGAGTCCATACTTCAGGAAATAAAGCTCGATTGCTTATTGGAGGGAAGGATAGTAGAGGCAAAGATAAAGTATTTTGGCCACATAATGAGAAGACAGGAAAGTTTGGAGAAGGCAGTGATGCTTGGGAAAATGAAAGGAAAAAGGAAGAGGGGCCGACCAAAGGCAAGATGGATGGATGGCATCCTTGAAGTGACTGGATTGACCTTGAGGGAGCTGGGGGTGGTGACGGGCAACAGGGAGCTCTGGTATGGGCTGGTCCATGAGGTCACGAAGAGTCGGAAACGACTTAACGAATGAACAACAAAAGGAACTTAGAGAATAGAGGGGGCTCTCTCTTTTGGGTGCATATCCCCTCCGTGCCCCTTTGCTGACCCTGCTGCCGATTATACCTTTCAGCCGAAGTTTGATTAACGTCTTTGGACAAGGTGTCTGCCCGGTGGCCAATCTGGAACTTCCTTTTCAATTTTCCACCCGAAGGTTTTTTGCAGAGCTGGCGGGTTTCTCAGTCTGGAATGCGGTGGGATATGCTCTGTTGAGCTGCCAGCTGGATTCGTGGGAAACACTGCTTTGCAGACTGTCAGGGCTTTGCTTTCCGCCCACCCCCCGGCCCTTCCCTCTTTTTTCCCCTTTCCCACTTACGGAAAAGAAATTTGAGCTTGCCAGGTTGGTTAGAAAGCAGAGAAGGTGCAGGGAAGGGAACCACACCTGCTCTGTGGCGTGGCAGCTCCTCTCTGGAATGCCACTATTTCCAGCCCTTGCTTTCACTTTTCTCATGCAGAGTGTCTCTGCTAATACTTTTACTGATTTGGCTTATTGACATAGTGATGGTGGGTTGGTGGGGACTATTAGTTGACAATTCGTAGTCAGGAAATTTTATTTATTTATTTATTGTATTTAACCTATTTAAGGGGCTGCGGTGGCGCAGCAGGTTAAACCACTAAGTTGACCATAAGGTTGGTGGTTTGAATCTGTGAGATGGGGTGAGCTCCCATTGTTAGCCCCAGCTTCTGCCAACCTAGGAGTTTGAAAACATGCAAATGTGAGTAGATCAATAGGTACTGCTCTGACGAGAAGGTATCGGCGCTCCATGGAGTCATGCTGGCCACATGACCTTGGAGGTGTCTATGGATAATGCTGGCTCTTCGGCTTAGAAAGGGAGATGAGTACCAATCCCCAGAGTTGGACACAACTGTACAATGTCAGGGGAAAACCTTTCTTTTTTTTTTTTTTACCTCTCATTAACTGGAGCGTAAACAACTGACATTCCTGGGAGTTTGGGTGTAACAGCACCCCAGCCACATAATGCATACATACATACATACATACATATTTTCACTTTTATTAGGTACTAGCCGTCCCCTGCCACACGTTGCTGTGGCCGTCTGTGTATATGTGCTTTGTATGTTTACGTTATGTGTATATGTGTGTTATGCACATATGTGTTATGTGTATATGTGTGTGTTTATATGTGTGTTTGTGTATATATGTGGTTTTGTGCATGTGTTGTAATGTAGTTTTTGTTTTTTGGCTTTTTAAGTCCCTTCCACTGTGTTTTTCAGTATTCTTATGAGTGACGGTCACTTGTTGGCCTGATAGGTGTCTTGTGTCCAAATTTAGTGTCAATTACCCCAGTGGTTTTTGAGTTCTGTTAATCCCACAAACGAACATTACATTTTTATTTATATGGATACTAACCGTCCCCTGCCACGTATTGCTGTGGACCACATGGGGGTTCTGTGTGGGGGTTTGGCCCAATTCTATCGTTGGTGGGGTTCAGAATGCTCTGTGATTGTAGGTGAACTATAAATCCCAGCAACTACAACTCCCAAATGTCAAGATTCTATTTTCCCCAAACTCCACCAGTGTTCACATTTGGGCATATTGAGTATACGTGTAGCGTTTGGTCCGGATCCATCATTGTTTGAGTCCACAGTGATCTCTGGATGTAGGTGAACTACAACTCCAAAACCAAAGGACACTGCCCACCAAACCCTTCCAGTATTTTCTGTTTGTCATGGGAGAACTGTGTGCCAAGTTTGGTTCAATTCCGTCGTTGATTGTAGGTAAACTATAAATCCCATAAACTACAACTCCCAAATGACAAAATCAATTTTTTTGAGTGAAGGATATACATTGGGTTGTTAGGTGTCTTGTGTCCAAATTTGGTGTCAATTCGTCCAGTGGTTTTTGAGTTATGTTAATCCCACAAACGAACATTATATTTTTATTTATATAGATAGATAACGATTTTTATCCATAATACAATAGGTGTATTTTGCTGTAGGATTGGGCAACTCTATCTCTAGGGACAAATCCCCATTATGAATCCCCAGAAGGCTGCGCGTACACAAACCTATAGTCTAGCATTTCTGTCTGTCTAAAAAGTTAGTGGGTCAATATATGTGTAGTTCTTTAAACACAAAAAAATTCTGTAGAAATTGCCATAAAGGTGGAAGGGCTAATACAACAAAATGCTGCTGAGCTATTGTGATTGCTTCTGTAGCTGTAAAAACCCATTCCTATTAGTATAATAAGCAATTTTTGAAGCCATATGAGAGTGTTAAATCCATTTTTTTTCTTTCACAGGAAGTTATAATTTTCTAGAAGATCGATTAACTGGTAATGACACCTCCTCGCAAGGCATCCTTAAAACAGGATCTGGGAGTGTGACGGATCTCTTTCCGTTGCCAGGAGAAGATGGGATGGATGAAGTGGACTTTGGGAAGGTAAGGCTGAATCGTCCACACATTCATCCTGTGCACAACACAATCTCTTTCTTCTCAGATATTCAACTCCTTTGCAGGACAGAACTGCAGGGCAGGACAATCAGAATGGTTTTGCACACACACAAAATATCGTCGTCAGAATTTCCTGGGAGGGTCTTTTAGAAAAAAAGGAACCAAAGGTTTTGTTGCACAATTATTATCCTCCTTCCTAAACTCTTGGTTTTGGTTTAATAACACAGCTGAGAATTGGGTTGCTGTGAGTTTTCCGGGCTGCATGGCTATGTTCCAGAAGCATTCTCTTCTGACGTTTCGCCTGCATCTATGGCAGGTATCCTCAGAGGTTGAGGGGTCTGTTGGAAACTTAAGTAAGTGATATTTATATATTTGTGGAATGTCCAGGGTGGGAGAAAGAACATGTGGAACATGAGGTACATGTGAATGTTGCAATTTGCCACCTTGATTAGCATTTAATGGCCTGCAGTTTCAAGACCTGGCTAGTTGCTGCCTGGGGGGGGGGGGGGGTGGGATCCTTTGTTGGTAGGTGTTAGCTGGTCCTGATTGGTAGGTGTTAGCTGGTCTGAAATTCCCATGCTTTTTGAGTAGATATAGGAGAGATGGAATTTGTGATTGCTCGCCCACAGGAGCATGTTGGATACCCGTTTTATAACCCTATTCAAAAGGTTGTAAATGACTGGCTTGCTGTGAATTTTCTGAGCTGTCTGGCCATGTTCCAGAAGCATTCTCTCCTGACGTTTTGCCCACATCTATGGTAGGCACCTTCAGATGTTGTGAGGGCTGTTGGAAACTGGGCAAGTGGGGTTTATATATTTGTGGAACAATGTCCAGGGTGGGAGAAAGAACTCTTGTCTGCTTGTGGAAAGTGTGAGCGTTGCAATTGGCATTGAATGGCCTTGCAGCTTCAAAGCCTGGCTTCTTCCTGCCTGGGGGAGTCCTTTGTTGGGAGGTGTTAGCTGGCCCTGATTATTTCCTGTCTGGAATTACCCTGTTTTCTGAGTGTTGCTCTTTATTTGTTGCCCTGATTTTTGAGTTTTTAAATACTGGTAGCCAGATTTTGTTCATTTTCATGGTTTCCTCCTTTCTGTTGAAATTGTCAACATTCTTGTGGTTCTCCATAGCTTCTCTGTGTAGTTAGACATGGTGGTTGTTAGAGTGGTCCAGCATTTCTGTGTTCTCAGATAATATGCTATGTTTAGGTTGATTCATCAGGTGCTCTGCTATGGCTGACTTCTCAGGTTGAATTAGTCTGCAGTACCTTTCATGATTCGTGTTTGCATTTAGTGGTACCTATGGAGACTTGTCCACAGGTGCATTCTATATGGTAGACTCCTGCAGAAGTGAGAGGTCCCTCTTGTCCTTTGCTGAACACACCATTTATTGGATTTCCTTAGTGGGTCTGTGGATCATTTGTATGTTGTGTTTCTTCATCAGCTTCCCTATGCAGTCAGTGGTCCCCTTGATATATGGCAAGAACACGTTTCCTCTGAGATTTCATGTAAATGCAATTAAATAGAAGTCTGTTAGCCTGCTTCTCAAGGCAGCCAGACTGCAAAGACAGAGGCATTATTTTGTGAAATGGTTAATCCTATCCTAATGGACTGGACTGTGTGGCTTCAGAAGGTCTGGTGACGTGTTTCCACTGCAATCAAAGCCAGCGCAACGCCTTGGGATGACTCCCATTGTTTATACCCTTGGCCTTCTCCGTATTTCTTCAAACGAACAGTCAGTGCAGTGAGATGACTTTGGAGCGTTCCCCGCCGGAGTGAATCAGGCTGCCTAATGTCATTTCCTGCCATCGTTTGGGTTCCAGATTCCCACCCTCTCCACTCTTCCTGGCCATACGGAGCGGCCGTCATGTTTAAAGGCTGGTTTTTAGAATCCTTGTGCAAGTTAGGAACTAAGTTGTGTCCAACTCCGATTCCTGTGAATTAGGGAGTCCATATTGGACAGCATTTCAAAATCCTTTCTGAACCACAGGGCTTTCGGCCAAGATAATAATTTTTCTGGACGGGGAAGTGGGACATTTTTTTCCAACCCCTTCAGCCTTGTGCACAATCCAGGGAGTGGTGAAGGAAAGGGTGAGGCATGGAGATGAAAAGCTGTTTTCATCTGTACAGTTCTTTTTGGTTTCCTCAAAGAAAACTGCACACAAACCCCAATAAATAGCCTCTAATACAGTTCCATCCTGGCGTTTTGGATGCAGCAATGTTTCCATTTCGTCTTTTTCTGCAAGAAAGGCTTTCATTTATACCTGCAGAGCTAAGAAGATGGGTTGTGGTGAGTTTTCCAGGCTGTCTGACCATGTTCCAGTAGCATTCTCTCCTGACGTTTTTGCCCACATCTATGGCAGGTATCCATAGGCAAACTAGGCAAGTGGGGTTTATATTTCTTTGGAAAATCCAGGGTGGAAGAAAGAACTCTTTTCTGTTGAAGGCAGGTGTGGACGTTGCAATTGGCCAGATTGATTAGCATCAAATGGCCCTGCAGTTTCAAAGCCTGGCTGATTCAAGGCTTTTCAATCAAGGTGATTAATTACAAAATTCCCACCAGCCTCCAACAGACAAGAGTTTATTCTCCCACCTGGGACATTATTCCACATATATATATATAAACCTCACTTTCCTAGTTTCCAGCCTCTGGGGATGCCTGCCATAGATGTGGGCAGAACATCAGGAGAGAATGCTTCTGGAATATAGCCATACAGCCCAGAAAACTCACAGCAACCCAGTGATTCCGGTCATGAAAGCATTCGACAACACATTGAAGAGGAAGATGTTTATAATTTGAATATTTATTGGAATCGTATGAGAAATTATTCTCTAAAGTATTTGCAGAGTGCCATTGTCTTATTTCTTATCTTTGCCAGATATTTCTCAATTTTGTGTGTTTTTGGGACATTGTAGGATATTCTCAGACATCACATTTCTTCCAAAAGAGCTGGTCAAAAGGAGGAGACAGTTTATGTATTTATGTATTTACATAAATAAATTTATTTATGTATTTACATTTTTAATGTATTTATATCATTTATATTCCACCCTTCTCACCCCAAAAGGGAAGGGCAGATCACAGAACACATACACGGCAAATATCCAATGCCGCTAAACAGACAGAACAGAAAACAGTTAGAGGTATTATGTCAGCATTTTTCTCAACTCCGGCATCCTGGAGGTTGTGCTCAATTCCGACCACAGAAGGGTGCTGTTGCTCCATCCTCCATGATGAAGAGCCCTTGATCACAGACTTCCTCCTTTCTTGGTGCCATGAAATACCTCCCCGCTTAAGCGGTGCCTAATTTTTCTACTCACAGCTGTTTTCGAACTGCTTAGGTGGACAGTAAGCTGGGCTGAAGATCGGGTGCTCACCCCGACCCAGGCTCAAAATCCCAACCTTTTGGGAGATCTGGTGATTAACCAGCTGTGTTAAAGAGTGGCCCTGTGTGACATCTGCATTTGACAGAACCTGGGATTCTGGTTTCCTCCAACTTTGGTGGATTCTACTCTACTTCATCAGATTCATAAAGCCTTATGAGAGCAGAAGTCGATGAAATTGCAAAGGGCCAATAGAGTTGAACTATATTTTTGTAGATTTAGTTCAACACTCTGATCATTCTCAACACCAGTATGATGGGTTAAACTTCCTCTCCTTGTGTTGTAATGGAAAATCCCCGTGTCCAGAGCTATGCCGTGATATAACGTATGGCTCGTCACTCATCTTGCCATGAGATTGCGATCTTGTGCTGCATGCAGTATGCGTGTTTGGTTTTCACACAGAATACATTTAAGGGGATTTCAGTCAAATTAATTGTGCAAAGTTAGACTTCTTAAGGAGGATGTGAGAAGAACTATCTTACAGACTATTGTGAATGGTCGACGGGGACTTTGCACATCCCCTCCAGAGTAGCTGACCCTGTTAAGGTCATCCCTTCTGGCTACTTCCTCATTTTCTCCCCTAAACTATGTTTATATTGTGCATAAACTACATAGTGTGAAAAATGAGTCTCTAAATTGAGAATGAAAATAGGTTTCTGTAAGTTTTCCGAGGTGTATGGCCATTTTCCAGAAGCATTCTCTCCTGACGTTTTGCCCACATCTAGGCAGGCATCCTCAGAGGTTGTGAAGTCTGTTGGAAGCTAGGCAAGTGGGGTTTATGTATCTATGGAATGTCCAGATTGGGAGAAATAGCTCTTTTCTGCTTCAAGCAAGTGTGAATGTTGCAATTGCCCATCTTGATTATCATTGAATGGCCTTGCAGCTTCAAAGCCTGGCTGGTTGCTGGGGAATCCTTTGTTGGAAGGTGTTAGTTAATTTTCAATTATTCTTGTCTGGAATTCCCCTGTTTTTTGAGTGTTGCTCTTTATTTACTGTCCCAATTTTAGAGTTTTTTAAATATTGGAAGCCTGATTTTGTTCATTTTCATGGTTTCCTCCTTTCTGTTGAAAGGTGACCAATTGCAACATTCACACTTGCCTCAAGCAGACAAGAGTTCTTTCTTCCACCCTGGACATTCCACAGATATATAAACCTCACTTGCCTAGTTTCCAACAGACCCCTCAACTTCTGTAGATGCTTTCCATGGACATGGCCAGAATGTCTGGAAAACTCAGTGATTCCGGGCCATGAAAGCCTTTGACAACACCTTGAGAATGGAAATTCTTTAAGAGAGAGGTGTGACATCATGCACTATCATAATGTGCAGCTGGACACATTTTGTACGAGGGTCGAATGAAAAGTAATGCCTCCACCTGCGTAACTCCTCAACAGATGGCAGTACTGGTATGTGGCAGGTACTGGCTTGTTCAGTCGACTCTCCTCTACAGTTCCATTTTAGCATTGAGTGGTTGTGTTGTTAAAGTGCAAAATATGGAACCCTGCAGATGGTTGGTCAATGTGACTTAAGCAACGTGCAGTCATTAAATTCTTGACAGCAGAAGATGTCACCCCAAAGGAGATTCATCAGAGAATGCAAGCTGTTTATGATGATTGTGTTGATGTGAGTACTGTGCATTGTTGGGCAAGTAATTTTAAAGATGTTGAGGTGACACCTTCTGCTGTCAAGAATTCAATGACTGCACGTTGCTTAAGTCGCATTGACTGACCATCTGCGCAGGGTTCCATACTTCGCACTTTAACAACACAACCAGTCAATGCTAAGGCTTATTGCTGAAATAGAACTGTAGAGGAGGGACTACTGAACAAGCCAGTACCTGCCGCATACCAGTACTGCCATCTGTTGAGGAGTTATGAAGGTGGAGGCATTACTTTTCATTCAACCCTCGTACTATAGGAAAATAAAATGACATAATAAATGCACTTTTGTGCAAATTGACAACTTTTCTGCAATAGATGAAGAAAGAATACAGGTACAAAAATACCTATTCCATCCTTGCAATCTTTGTAGCCTTCAATTGATGAAATATCATCAGGACCAAGTGCTTGCAGTTCCGTTCACATCAAAGAGGAATAGTGTGTGGAGAAATGTGAAGTGCTTTGGGTCCAACAACAACAACAACAACAACAATAGCAGCAGCAGCAACAACAACAATAATAACCTTTATTTATACCCTGCCACCATCTCCCCCAATGGGCACTCGGGGCTCCTACAGTATTTCCCAATTGCATTTAGCACTCCTTTATGCCCTGGTTGTAGGAGTCATGAACATTAGAAAGACCTGGTTTTTATCACTAGACTTTTTAATGGCTTTACATAAATTATGTGAATGTTGGAAGTCCCCGATGGCACAGTGGTTTAAATCGCTGAGCTGCTGAACTTGCTGACCGAAAGGTCCATGGTTTGAATCCGGAGAGCGGGGTGAGCTCCTGCTGTTAGCCCCAGCTTCCGCCAGCCTAGCAGTTTGAAAACATGCAAATGTGAATAGATCAATAGGTACTGCTCTGGTAGGAAGATAGCGGTGCTCCATGCAGTCATGCTGGCCACATGACCTTGGAGGTGTCTACGGACAACTCTGGCTCTTTGTCTTACAAATGGAGATGAACACCAACCCCAAGAGTTGGACACGACTAGGCTTAATGTCAAGGGAAAACCTTTACCTACGTGATTGTTGATTCAGTCCATAGTTCCATGATCTAAGCACTAATGTATGTATTTTATTATCTCCGGTGTACCCTACAGAACTCACAATTACAGTTAGATGAGTGTGTTCTCAACTCCTCATTTATATTGGGCATCTCTGTCCCAACTTTCCTAATCAAAGATGACTATTCTCGTTGCTTCTCTTCCTAATTTTCTAACCCTCCCCATTCCTATCAATCCGGATTCATTCCAATTTTCCTTTCCCTCTTTCAGTTTTCTCCCCCCCCCCCAACTTTATTTTATTTATGCAGCACTCAGAAAACGGCTGATTTTGTACTAACACACAGCACATCTTTCAGCTTTTGTGGAGACTCATGCATTTAGTGATTGTGGGAAAAAACATATTTACGTCCTATTATGACATTGGAGCCCCAGGTGGTGCAGTGGGTTAAACCATTGAGCTGCTGCACTTGCTTACCAAAAGATAGCAGGTTTAAATTCGGGGAGTGGGATGAGCTCCCGCTGTTAGCCCCAGCTTCTGCCAACCTAGCAGTTCGAAAACATACAAATGTGAGTAGATCAATAGGTACCGCTTAGGCAGGAAGGTAATGGTGCTCCATGCAGTTATGCTGGCCACATGACCTTGGAGGTGTCTATGGACAACGCCAGCTCCTAGGCTTAGAAATGCAGATGAGCAACAACCCCCAGACTGGACTTAATGTTAGAGGCAGGCATGTAGCCAGGGGGGAGGGGCTTGAGGGGCTTCAGCCCCCCCCCCCCCCCCCCGAAATTCTCATGGTGGTTCGCAAAAAGGCATTACTGGTGCATTATTTAAACTGTTATGCTGTTATGTTTATTCATATCATGATCTGATCACCCTACTCAATATATCCCTTATGCATGAGGGTATTGGGGTAACGATACAAAAGGTTTGCTAGGGTATACCCTCTTTCACTCAGCCTCACCCCCCCCCCCCGAAACAAACTCAGCCCCCCTCCCCGAATCAAAATCCTGGCTACGGGCCTGGTTAGAGGAAAACCTTTACCTTTTTATTATGACATGCTGAAAAATTGTATAATGCTCCGAATTCTGTGAAACTTGCTGATCGGAAGGCCACAGGTTCGAATCCGGGGAGCAGGGTGAGCTCCCGCTGTTAGCCCCAGCTTCTGCCGACCTAGCAGTTTGAAAACATACAAATGTAAGTAGATCAGTAGGTACTGCTTTTGCAGGAAGGTGACAACACTCCATGCAGTCATGCTGGCCACATGATCTTGGAGGTGTCTATGGACAACGCAGGCTCTTCGGCTTAGAAATGAAGATGAGCACCAAAGCCCAGAGTCGGACACAACTGGACTTAATGTCAAGGGAAACCTTTACCTTTTTATTATGACATGCTGAAAAATTGTATAATGCTCTGAATTCTTGAAAAAGCTGCTCACGCATATTTTAAATGAATCTAATTGACGGTGGTTTGGTTTCTGCACAGCAGCCTGAAGAGGAGCAGTCAGCTGGAGACAGCACGAGTTCAAGTTCCTCAGCTGATGATACAATATCCCTGGAAAGGAACTCTTCAGTGGGGAGTGACGTCTCCCTCCCTCGGGCTCTCAGCCAAACCAAAGACCAGTACAGTCCGGATGGGAACCCCTTCAACACGGCAGTGGGTGCCGAAGATCAAGGCGGCGGGGCGGTTGTGTTGGGAGAACTGGAGGAGGAGCTGGATAGCATCACAGAAGTGCCTCCGCCTCCGTCTTCCTTAAGGAACTCCATAAGGCCCTTGTCTCCTTTCCGACGGCACAGCTGGGGCCCGGGAAAAAATGGCAGCAGTGAATCCGAAGTCAACCACCGGAGGTGAGTGAAGGGCTCTATGTGCCCAGTAACACAATGCAACACATATTTTGTGGTGACCCCCAACCATAAAATT